>NC_090937.1:65866144-66504160 GCF_040938575.1 Ambystoma mexicanum | reverse complement strand
GGCGAAGAGAACTAAAACAGACTCATCTACAATCACATACCCATTCATGCAGGACTACCCCAAATGGTGCTTGGCCTCATGTATTAAGGAATATGAGAGTAGGACAGCGGAAATGAGACCAGTAGGTACAACCCAACTACTTATAGCGCGCAGAAAACCACACAAAGGCGTAGCATCAGCCACAATATCGAGATGGGTCAGAGGTTTCATGAGCCTAGCGGGCATTGATGTATCTGCATTTGGAGCACACTCTGTCAGAGGAGCGATGGCGTCAAAAGCATTAGGGCAAGGCGCATCATTACAAGATATCATGAAGGCAGCAGATTGGGCTAGTGATAAAACATTTAGTACGTTTTATTTTAGACCAATCAACACGATGGCAGGTGCAGTAGCAAGAAGCTTTGAACAAGCTTAATGCTCGGCTCCGTTTTGACATAGAATGAAGATTCCCCCTGCTAATAGCACAGGGAGCTCTTGATTCTATTAAAGACAAGGAGGCGAGCATTAAATTCCCGACCCAGATACACAGAAAACGGGAAGAGTATTGTAATGAAGGAAATATGAATTGTGAATAATCATGATGACCGTTTTCTCCTCAAAATAGGGTGTGTATTCCCAGCCCTAACATATCTCTATTGTTTACTTTCCAACGCTAGGAGATGACCAAAAGAACGGATGATTCTATTCGAAGAGGTTGGATGGTTCCGATCAGATTGCAAGTTCCGAGGCAAGAGATCGAACTCTGCTGAAAGCAGGAAAAAGGGAAGTTGTTGGGCCCGTTGGCAAGTTAATGTTACAGAGGATTACAGTTAAGCAGTCAAAGAAGAGGAGGACTAGAGACTAGGACTACAGGGAATGATGGGACTTGAAGTTTTTATTGAAAAAAAAAAGTTTTAATATTTTCACAAAATATGATGTATTTGTTGAAACTGCTGGAGAGTGAATTAAAGAGAAGAGAAAGCTTAATGCTCGCCTGCTTGTCTTTAATAGAATCAAGAGCTCCCTGAGCTATTAGCAGGGGGAATCTTCATTATTCTAATCATAATTTAACTGCCAAGCCTTTGAATTTGGATTGCAGCATCAGTTGTGTTACAAAAGCAATTTGTTACACAACTTGTGTATAGGTCGACGGGGTGAAAAAAAAATATTAATAAAAAGGATGGTTTGACGTGGAATGTAGGATGGTGAAGAAGGAGAAGAATGTATAGGCTGCATTGAAGAAAATACGGGGAAGGGAGAAACAGTTCCAAATAAAGCTAAACACAAATAATGTTATATAGACATGTAGAAAAAAGGGATGTCTGACTTTAGAGGGTGCTTTGTGGCTGCAGATAGTGTTCTGAGACTTGCAAGGGTGCTCATTGGCTTCAGAGCCTGATGTGTGGCTTTGGAGGGGAAACCACCATGGGATTGGGAAATCCTGTATGGCTACAGCGTTTGGGACTCTCTTTTAAAAACATAGCACACAGGCTGATATGTTAAGGAATTAAATATGTCAAATGTTGCAATCCTTAGGCTCATGGCCTATGAAAGTTTACCTTTTCGGTTGCATGCACCATACCTATCATTACTTGTGATATTTTGTGTATAACAGGATTCCTTTAAATTATTGATGTGCCATGTAATCTGTCAGTGTTTGTGACATTTCTGAGGAGAATGAACGGATTTGGGGGTGACAGAGTGCATGCAAAGCTAAACAGTTTTTTTTTTTTTAAATTTTATATTTATTGGTTTTACAAAGAACAGAAAAATGCAAACAATGTTTAAACACAGTTGTACGTCCCTCAGGAGGGCAAGTCAGGCACGAGATGCAAATTAGAACGTTATGCCAAGAGTCTCTTAGTCGTGCGACAGACCCAGTTACCTGAGTATGCTTCGTTGGCTGTTTGCCGTACTTCCTCCCCACCCCCCCCCCCACTTGGTTTGTTGTACATCACAAATGCAGTCATTTAACATTAGTATCGGTATCGTGCGGTTGGCACAGGGCTAAACATTGCAAGATATTGGCGGCCGGACTTGGGTGACTCGCTTCTTGTATTTCGTATCGTCCTTTGGACGTGGCATCATTCGGTCGGGTTCTGAGGGTCCTCTGATTGGGAGGCAGAAGGGGGTGAGATATACGTGTTCTTGAAGTCCATCCATAGAGTTTCACATTTCGCAGATTTGTTATGCAAGGAGGCGGTGATCGTTTTCATCACATAAATATTTGTGGCGATTTTGATCCACTCGGCCTTCCCTGGGATCAGGTGGGACTTCCATTTGGTCGCTATGAGGGCCCTTGCCGCCAACAACAGCTGGGGGGCCAGGCCTTTCACCCGGAGCCACTCTTCCTCGTCTCTTTCAAGGCCAAACAAAACAAGGTGTGGGTCGAGTTCTCTGTGAATATCATCTATCTCCTTAATCCATCCCAGAACCTCAGTCCAGAACACCTTGATGCGCGGACAGCTCCACCACATGTGCCAATAGTTGGCATTTTCTCCACACCTCCTCCAGCATTTCGGGCTCATGGATTGGGACATTTTAGAGAGTCGGAGTGGGTCATAATGCCATCTATGTAGGAGCTTTATTGCATGGAGTTTGTACTGGCTGGAGATGGAGGATTTGGGTGCGGCTTTGCACATCAGGTCCCATTGGTCGGGGAGTATCTCTTCACCTAAGTCTTTTTCCCATCTGGCCTTGAGGGGTTCCGTGTTGCCACCCCCTGCTGCTAAAAGTGTTTGGTACATCACGGATATGAGGCCTTTCATTTCTGATCTGGAGTCCAGAAGTTTTTCAAAGGCGGTGAGGTCTCTTTTCAATTTTACTCTCCATTCAGGTTTTGTCAACACCCCTTTTAGCTGGATAAAGTGAAATGTCGATAAGGTACCTATCCCCAGCGCCGTTGTCAGGTCCGGTAGTGTGATGAACAAATCTTTTCTCTGAAGTTGTCCTACCCTTTCAAGGCCCGCTTCATACCATGACTGGAATCGTTCCAGGTTCGGAATATGGTCATTTACGCCAGGAGACCATAGGTGACTGAGCGGGGATGGCCAGGTGGTGACTTCTCGCATCTCTTTCCCGGTGCGCCATATGCTCCATATAGTAGTCAATATGGGATGTTGTCTGATTTTCCTCAGCACCCGTTGGTAAGGGGACCAAAGCCATTCTGCCACTGTGGCGGGGGACATATAGTGGTTATCCATCTGGACCCATTGCAGGTGTTTGTGGTCCCTAAGGTGTGGGATTAGGACACGCAACTGGGCAGCTTTATAATAATTCCTTAAGTCAGGAAGACCCACCCCTCCTTTTTCTGTGGGGAGAATAAGCGTGTCGTATGAGACCCTCGGTCTCTTCCCCTGCCAGATGAACCGCAGCATGGTCCTCCGGGCCTCGACAAAGAATTGGTTGGGTATCACGATCGGTAACATCTGGAAGGGGTATAGGAAGCGAGGGAGGCACACCATCTTGACGGCGTTAATACGCCCCAGCCATGAGATCGTCAGTTTACTCCATTTCTCGAGGTCTCTTTCAAAGCTTCGGAGAAGCGGGGGGAAGTTGGCCTCGTAGAGGTCATCTAGGGTTCTAGTAATCTTTATACCTAGGTATTGTAGTGTCTCATGTTCTATTTTGAGCCCAAGGGAGAGGAACTTTGTCTCATTTTCAACCGGGGCACCTTGGAGGGGAAAGAGGATGGACTTGGACATATTCACTTTGAATCCGGAGAACTGACCGTATTCTTCTATTAGGGCTATGGCATAAGGGATTGAGGTCATTGGTCTGGTTAGATGTAGGAGGATATCATCAGCGTACAACGCTGCTTTGTATTCGGTCCCGCCCAGCCGCATTCCCTCTATTCGGGAGTCGTCTCTGAGCTTTTGTGCCAGAGGCTCCAGGGAAAGTGCGAACAGGATCGCTGAGAGCGGGCATCCCTGTCTGGTCCCCCTTTGCAGTTCAAACCACCTGGAGTATTCTCCGTTAACGAAGATTGACGCTGTGGGAGAAGCATATAGTGCTCGTATCCCATCACAGAATTTGGGGCCTATTCCTACTTTCTGGAGGACTGCATCCAGGAAGTCCCATTCCACCCTGTCAAAAGCCTTTTCGGCGTCAATCGATAGGAGGGCCGGGTCATTTTGAAGACTGTGTCCGGCGTGGACAAGGTGCAGAGTCTTACGCATGGTGTCGGCACCCTGCCTGCCGAGAATGAATCCGACCTGGTCGGAGTGGACTAGTTTGGGCATTAAAGTTTCTAGTCTGGCAGCCAACACCCTGGCATAAATCTTCGCGTCCAGATTGAGGAGGGAAATGGGGCGATACGATCCACATAATTTGGGGTCTCTACCTTCTTTAGGGATGACAGATATGAGGGCTTTCTTAAAGGAATCTGGGGCGGTCCCAGAGCTCACTATCTCGTTAAAGAGTTCCGTAAGGAAGGGTGACAATTGATCGGCGAAGGTCTTATAGAAACCGGCCGTGTAGCCATCTTCGCCCGGCGACTTCCCTATTTTAAGTCGTTTGATTGCATCTCTCGTTTCGCTTTCAGTTATGGGACTATCAAGGAGTTCGGCTTCCGTTTGCGTTACTGTGGGGATGGTAATTGGGGACCGATAGGACGCTATGTCAGAGTGAGCCGATAGGAGCTCGGAGGTATATAGATTTTCATAGAAGGTGGCAAAACGCTTGGGTATTGAACAGGGTAGGTGAGTCGTGGGGCTAGTGGGTTCTGATATCTCCTTGACCTTGCGTTCCTCTCTCCGTTCCCTGAGCCTGGCAGCTAAGAGTGCATCGGCCTTGTCACCTTTTTCATAGTATGTCTGTTTCAGAAATTGCAATTTCCGCACCACCTGGCCATGTTCCACCAATCGCAGCTCTTCTCTTTTGCGGTGGGCCATGTCCAGTTTGGCGGAGTCCATTTCTGTTTCATCTCTCAATTCGCTCTCGAGTTGGTGTATCTCACTGCGTAGCTTGTTTTCGACAATCCTCCGCTCTCTCTTTTTAGAGGAGCCCTCGCGTATTAGCACGCCTCTCCACGTAGCTTTCCCAGCTTCCCAGATCACTTGTTTGGAGACCTCTCCATTGTCATTTATCCTGAAGTATTCTTCAATCTCGGTCTCCATTTCTCCCCTGAAAACCACATCAGTCCAAAGGGACTCGTTGCAGCGCCAAGATCCTCCGGCGACCGGCAGATCAGCCCAGTCGACGTCTGCCAGTACCATATCGTGGTCTGTCCATGTAATCGGAACTATACTGGAGTGGCTTGTGGACTTCGCAAGATCAGACGAGAGAAATATGTAGTCTATGCGCGTGAATGTGCCATGAGGGTTCGAGTAGAAAGTGAAGCCCTTTTCGTCATGATGCTGTGCTCTCTATACGTCACGTAGGTCGTATAACTCCATCAGGGCTGCGAATTCAGTGCGGGCCCCTCTGTGCTGGTTTCGCGTGTCGGGGTTGCCTGGTCTCCAGTCTACGGATGGGTCCATCCACTGGTTGAAGTCGCCTCCCACCACGAGATGGCCTGCAGTTTCCAGCACTATTTTGGGAATCGTTTTCCTGAGGAATGCAGTCTGTCCGGTATTGGGCGAGTACACTGTGGCAATCGTGACCTGGATCCTTGCAATTTTCCCCACAATCAAGAGGGCTCGTCCGCTCACATCTGACCAGGACTTCTCTAATTCAAACCCAACTCCTTTCTTAATGAGGATTCCAACCCCTCCCTTTCTGAGCGGACCAGAGCCCCAAAATTACGTGCCTCCCCTAGTCCCCAGAACTGTCCGCTCCTCACCCCTCGCGAATTTCGTCTCCTGTATGAGGAGAATGTCTATGCCAGACCTTCGAAATTCTCTATGTACCAGTGACCTCTTGGTAGGAGAGTTCAGTCCCTTCACATTGATTGACCCAATTCTGAGAAGACCCTTGCCCTTGACCTTCTCATGTGATGCCATTGGCGATTTGTAGTCTGGAATCCTTCGCCACCAGAGTCCGGAAAGACCTGCGGATACCCTGTGTCATTGCAAATACGACATCTTGAAGCGAGTGCAGTGTTATTTGTACATTTCCCAAGTGTTCATTACCTCTCTCCCCTTCTCTCGTGTCCCACCATAGTTGGTGGCGTTCGTTTGAGCGTAGGAACGGGGTGTGCTGCGTCGGCAGCCGTTGACGGCGTCCGGAACGGACTAGGTGGAAACGTATGGTCCGTTGGCGGACCATCAGTGGGAACCGTCGTCCCACGGTCCCAATCAGATTACCCATCGCTACTTAAGGGTGAGCCCCCATCTCCTTTCCCCCTCCCCCAAGCATTATACAGTTTCAACAACAGTAACAACAAACAGGTGAAAAATTCCAACGTTACGTGTGATTTACTGGTCTCTCCGCGGGAGTTCACATCACTTTTCGGTCCGGAGGGATGCCCCGCCAGCGGCGGCATCCATTCGGCGGGGTCCGCCATGTAACGATCTCCGCGGGAGACAGCGCCGCGTATTGTGGCTATGGCTGTGGTCAGCTCAAATTTCGCCTGGGTTCCTTGGCTCAGGTCTGCTCGGGAGTGTTGTTGGGGCGCCTATATTTTCTTGATCCCTTTACCCTCTTGCGCCTAGGGCCCTGGAGTTCCCACTGCATTCCCGGGCGCTCGCCGTCGTCACCTTCCTTGCTTCCCTGGTTCGCTCCAAGGAGATCGGCGATGCAATCTTTGATTTCCTTTTCGGAGCGTAGGATCAATTTGCTGCCATGCTCGAAGGTAAGCGAGAAAGGGTATCCCCATCTGTACCTTATGTTCTGGTCTCTCAGCCATTTCGTCAGGGGGCTGCAAAGGCGTCTTAGGGCTAACGTCAGCGAAGATAAGTCTTGAAAGATGGTGATTTGCGCACCCCCCATTGTGAGCGGGCCACCAGACCTGGCTTTTTCAAGAATTCTGGTTTTGTCTTGATATCGGTGGAATTTGGCCAATACAGAGCGTGGGCCGCCAGGCGGTCCTCCAGCTCTGTGTATGCGTTCAGTCTTGGGTTCATCAATGTCTTCATCAGCTGTTAGTATTTTGATGATGTCGTGAATGGCGTCTCTGAGGTCTTTCTTAGTTTCACTATCACGTTCCGGAATGCCGAAAAAGCGAAGGTTATTTCTCCTTTCCCTGTTTTCCAGGTCATCCATCTTAAGCCTTGCCTCGATCTCCCTTTTCTCGATGTTGCGGATTCGTACATCCATCTGAGTTTCGAGGGTGTCAATTGAAGTCTGATTGTTCTCCACGCTTTCCAATCGTTCCTCGAAGCTGTCCATTCGCTGGGTGATTTTGTCGATTTTGCCGCCAAGGCTGGTACCCATGTTTTTTATTTCAGACAATAGGGTGGCAATGTCTCCTTTGGTGGCCGCAGCACCTGCCTCCGATGGGTCCGTGGCCATGGTGTCTATGGTCCTAGAGGGTGCGGGGGATGGACCGTAGGCAAATTTGGCCAGTTTGTGGCGCGGGTCCATGCGCCAAATCTCGGGTTAGAGGAGGCACACGCCCCTGGATAGGGGGCCCTACCCTCTGGGAGGATGCACGGGTGGCAGGCTCAGTGTTGTCGTTTGTTCTCGGCACTTCGTGTGATGTGGGCCGATTCCTCGGGTCAGGTCAGCGGGGGGTCACGGGGCGGGGTAATGCTGCTATGCTCGCCCAGGATTGGGGTCACCTGTGCGTTCTAGGCGACTTCTGTTGAGACCCTCCCTGCCAGACTGCTGGGAATCCGTTGCACGTGGAGCGCGACGTTTGGGCAGTGTTCGGTGTCCCCAACGCAGGGTTTACATGGTCCGGAAGCGTGCCCAGGCGGAGGTTGCCCCGTATGTAGTGCTGTGCTAGCGGGTTACCCTTGTCCCTTCAGAATGGCGTTTGGCGCAGGGAGCGTATGCCAGGGCAGTCAGCAGTTAGGGGCAATGGTCATATGGAAATCAGTCTTTTATACGGACCGTGTTGTAGGCTGTGTCCTTCACTGGATGCGGCGTCTCGCGGCCTTCTCGGCCTTCGGGGGGGTCTTCCCCACCTCTACAGCAAGGGGGGAGGACCTAGGGCCGTGCGCCGTGGTTCAGTGCTCACTGTCGGGATCTGGCGCAGCCCGGTGTGTAGAGGCACCTCGCTACCCCCGGTGGAGCCGGGGGCAGCAGCACAAGTATAGGGGTCCGGGTCCAGCAGGCAACAACTGCAGGGGTCGACGCCCTGCTTTGCCCAGAGCGTGTCCGGTTCCCGGGGCACAACTCACCACACGCGCCGTCCGCAATGAGGAAGGCGCGCGTGTCATGCGGCACCGCCGGGGCACGGGCCCTGGCGCCGCGGAGTCTCGCGGTGGGGGTCCCCACTTACCCCGTGCTCATATGCCGGTCCCGGGGGGCGTCACCTTTCTGGGGTCCCGCGTCTGGTCTTCTCCATGGGCTTGGGGCGCGGACCGTCACCGCCAGAGAGGCCCGTCACGGAAGCCGCCGCACTCGAGTCTCCTGTAGTGCAGCGGGCGGGCGCTCCTTAAAACACCTCGTTCTCAACGAAAACGGGCCCGATTTTCGTCGGGTTTCTTCTCCTCTGCAGGGGGGTCTCTTCAGACCCTAGGATTTCGCACTTTCGCAGTGGGGGGGGGGCCGTCAGCGGGGGCTCATGCCGCTATTTTGGGACCATGGGGGCGGTGCTCACACGGAGAGGACGTTCATCCGTGCGCCCCCTGGTGGCCAGTTCCAAGCTAAACAGTTTTATTGCAGCTTCCCAAACTTTCTTTCGGGTCGAAGACTGTCAGGAATACATTCTTCGGGTGATTATTATATTGGGAGTAGTATACTGGTTTAATATGCTTAGTATCTGCAGTACTCATTTGAATACTGAAAAAATGGCCACGTTTTCATCCAAAGCTTTGGGCAGTTAGATTCTTGAAAAGCATAAAGAATACAACCGCACCCCAAAAACAACTGTGATGTATGGGAATTGATAAAAAGAGTTCAACCCCAATTTCTTCCTATATCAGTGTTCGTGATAACGGTTAATGGGGTGCAGAGAGTGCTTTAACAAAGTGTTATATTGGGAAGGGGATACATGTTTGTTTGTTTGTTTGTTTGTTTATTTGGTATAGCGCAGAACCAAACCCGAAGGGGTAGCTGGGCGCAAACAGTACAAGATTGCTTAAGAACTTAGTTACAGGAGAAATACACGTTATGCAGTTCGCAATTAAATCAAGAAGAGTGCAGTTTATACAGTTCACGTTAGATCAACGAAATAAAGAAATGCGGAACTACGGTTCAGTCTAGTTGATCGGATGTCATTCAGCTGGTTGCAGGCATCTAGTGTCTATGTGGGAGGGGGAGGTCGAGCTAAGTGTCATTGGCACGGATCCAAGTGAGGACTTTTCGCCGTGAATCAGGTGGGATGCCTTCCTCAGGTTCCAGTCAGGGACGTCATTTGAAGGGTTGCCAGGGGTAGCAGCTGCTACCCCTGGGACCTCCTGTGCTACCCATAGACCTGTCCTTGCAACCCCTGGACCACTTGACAAAGAGGCAGTGCCAAGAGCAGATATCTGTGTTGCACCTGAAAAAGGCAGTTGTAACTGCAGCTAAAAGTGCCACAGCTTTTTTCACCTTGAATCTAGATCTCGCTACATCTGGAGAAATAACAGGGATGCCGGAAAAACCATGAAGCTGCCATCACTAACAGGTTGGAAGTCCATTAGTGAAGAATACCTGAATAGTTGGGGTCAGACCCGGGGATGTCTGTGCAGCTCATACCCAGTGCTGTAGCAACAGGAGGCTATGTCTAGCTAGCTGGAAATGGGTAGGAGCAGCCTGCAGTACTCAGTGACAGCACAGCATGAACGCAAATCTCATCAGTGTTTCTCATTGTCTAATTTTCACATCCAGTGAGCCACTGGGCCTGTGATGAGAGGGGTGTGCCCCAGTGGCTTGTGCCACCAATCCCCCCTGCACACTGTGTGACCTGACCTAGATCTGCCAGACCTGAATCACAGGCACACTTCAGATAGAGGCAAGGTGAGATAATGAATGTATATGAAGTTACCCTCCACCTTTGAAGTAAACCATCTGTTGCATGCTCAAACAGAGAACATTTGGAAAGATAGCTCAGGCGAAATGCACTTGCTTTGGTACCAAGGGGAGGCAGTGCCTGGAAGCTGGGGGAGGCTGGCAGTAAGCAACATATAAAGGACCAAAGAAAATAATAAAATGGGCCTTTTCTAGGGGTGATGTCAAGGAGCTGCAACTGAAGTTTACCTTTTAAAATTAAAAACAAACCTGCAATTACTGTGACCTGCAACACATCCTTCCCCTCTATCTTCTATCTAACAAAAAACAGTAGATTGCTTACCAAATATGCAAAACAGAAAGGTGATGCCTGGAAGGTTTCATATAATTCATAACCATTGGCATAGCTCTGAGTTTGAGGTGTGTTCTTGAGGCGCAATGTTATGGAGGCTGGTACTCGAGATTTAAGATTTTGTACTAGTGAATGACAGATGTTGGGAGAGAATGTTTGAGACGTAACGTGGAGTAGGAGATTTGAAATGCATTGAAAACAGATATAAGATGTTTGAGGAGGATAATAGAGACTCGCACTGTTGGGGTGTTCAAGGAGGGTACTGGCGGTTGATAGTGTTGGAGAATGCTGGAGTCTTAAGTTGCTGGAGGGCGGCACTGTCTAAACATGAAGGTGTTGGAGCAAGGCATTGGAGCTGTAAGGAGTTGGAGGGCGGGAGTGGGTGCCAGACATTTAAAGCTGTTGAAGGAAGGCCCTTAGCAACTTGCATTGGATGGTGGGGTACCTATGTGAAAATGATTGCGGGATAGTCAGTCTCTTGGTGACTGGAGGGTGTGGGTTGTTGTGCTATTTTTCAAAGTGCACTATTAATAAGAAAATCTCTGTGCATATTTTTCAAGTGTAAAAGCAGTGGTCGAAGTGGACGGGAGCGGTTGGGAGCGGTGCTCCTCTACTTTTTTTTATTAAGCTTCACTGTTCCTATACTTTTATTTTGAAAATAAACTGTTCCAGAAAAGTTTAATTTTAAAATAAAAGTGTAAGAAAAAGTTACAACTTGCACTTCCGTGCACTGCATCAGGGGTATGTGGTAGGGGTGGCTTTAATCTTTAGAATGCCCCTTCGGAGGTGCGAATGGTGGGTGATTAGAAAGGGGTGGGTGCGTAAAGCTGTGGGGGCAATTAATAAAGTTAATGGGATAATTTAAAATTAATTTTCTATTTTCTTTTGCTGTGTTTCTTTCCGCCTTCACACAGTGGTGGGGGTAGAATTGAGGAAAGGCAGGACCAAGGCGTGGGGTTTGTATTCGGAGTGTGAGGGAGTGTGGGGATGGGGTTTATGGGGGGTGAGCCAGCAGGGAACATGGTTTCACTACTTCTTTTCACCCACTTCGACCACTGTATAAAAGCATGATGTGGTACAGCCTCTGATTGTCTTTTGCTTGGACTTGTGTTGGTCAGGTGCTGTTTCCAGTCTGTGGCCAGACACTTTGCAGTCACTGGATGTCTGCGCCTCTTAGAGATGCTCTGATTACAGTTTAGCCCGAGTGATGTACAATAGTCCAGGTTGTTGTATTCTATGTCTGCTTACATTCACAGTAATTTGGTAATATGGGCCTATAAACACTGATATAATTCTACATATGGTGATCAATTCTTGTATGAAATGTGTATCATATTACACTGATATTGCAATCACATTTTTCTTAGTTTACTGAGGAACAATGCTTTGTGATGCCACTTCTTGTTTTGTCAAGTGGTGAAAGGTCATGTGCCATCATCCCCCTTGATGTCACTTGGGGGCGGGGTCAAATAAGATCACTTTATGTGATGTCATCAGGGGTCAAGGGTCATGTGATGTCACTTCTGCTACCCCAGGCATTTTGGTGACATGGCGTCTCTAGTCATAAAACAATGGGAGCCACAAAACAAGGGCTCTACAACATACAAGAGATGGCCCATTCTCAAAGGGAGCCTGAATGAGTGCATCTTAGATCCGCTCATTGACATGTCCCCTCCCCCTCTTTGCGCGTGCGCACTGTAAGGTTATTTAACGTGTTACAGCACAGAGTAAAGCACAGAGTACAGCACTACTGCACAGGATGAATGAGTAGCATGTTTTTTTTGTATGCAGCACCACTGCATGGGTTTGGTGCATTGCTATGATGCAGTTGTTTCAAGCTATGTGTTGCCAGTGTAACATGGACATATAAGTAAGGGCAGGTTATTCAGTCAAAAACGATTTTTACATATAAAATGCAAATACATTTTTCACAGTTAAAAGCACACATCTGTACCTTCAAAATGCACACCATTTCTCACCTGACATGCCTATGTTGCAAGAGACACATTTGGTAATTAACAAACTAATCTCACTACCAAGACTAATAATTATAACTCATTAATAAAAGAATGTGTCTTCACTGCAAAATGAGGCCTACTCTGAAAATCAGTTTTAAACACACATTCAGGTTTTTTTTTTTCTTTTGCATTTCTGTGCTCTGTCCACAGTAACTGCAGGAAGCAAAGACTTCGAATAAGCAGGAAATCAGTTTGGTTACAGTTGCAACTGTATAAGCCAAGCCATTGTGTACAGAGGGTGGTTAGGGCATGATAGAATTTTATTGGTTAGAATCCTTTGGTAGGAAGGAACCAGCGTTTTTTTTTGTTTTTATATCGAGGAAGGAGCTAGGGAGAGACATCTTGACACAGCTCAAAGAAGGACGGGGTTGGCAGCTGGGGATGCCTGATTCCTAAAGCAGATTCAACTTGGTTGCAGAAACTGGCTTTTCCAGTCAACAAGTCCCAGTTTGAGTGACAGCAGATGCTTGTCCTTGCTGGGTGAATCCCTCCAGAAGGCGACCAGCCAAAGAAGTTACATACTGAATAAGCCTGGTAATTATCTCGCTGAGGTGTAGGGGCTGAGTGTGTACGAAAATATTCAGTCAGTGTAGGAAAGGAGATTCCTGTGCGTTACTCACGTGTATAATGTTGCAAATTGAATTCTTGTCTCCGCCACTCTCTTTTCAGTGTATCACAGATAATGCTGTTACTGTGCTATTTCATTTATTTCTGCAAAGAGTGAGATCGTGTTTGAATGCAACTTTTATAATACACAAAAATATCTGAAAGCAGACGGGTGGTGTGTTTTATATTTACCAATACAGTGCTGATGATGTGGGGAGATGTTTAGACAGTGCAATTGTCATTTTCAAGGTAGCTAAAAATAAGATTTGGCTGCAGCCATTCAGTATGAGCAAATGTCATTCAGTATGAGCAATTATAAATAACTGTGTGTGTTATAGCCTTTTTGCTGAAGGTACATGAGTCAGCAAAAATAGAGACCCGGGACATAGTTCACTACCGTATATAAGTTAGTGAAAAATACCACATGATAGCTCGCTGCCGTAGATAAGACAGCGAGAAATTGCCCATGGTGGCACACTAAAAGTGAAAATGTGGTGTTCCTGAAATGCAAGCCTGAGGTCTCTATGGTGATTACACGAACAATCTAAACAAAAATAAGGGGTTCTGGATATTGGGGCCACAAATAAAACAAGGGAATTATGCTCACCAAAATACCACCAACCACGCATACCAACCACGCATACTAACCACGCATGTCTGTGTACTGAAATAATGCATATACGCTGTATTATTATTATACATAACCCAATCTGAATACAAGGAGTGACTGTTGCTAAATTATTTTTGGCGGTAAGAAAATACCGCCAGGCCCCAAATATACACAAAATACCCAACATATTTATGGTGCGTTGCAGGCCGGGAAAGTGATCATAGAGTACCTACTGGGCGTGGCAAGCGTGTCCCACACTGCCATCGGTACATTAAAGGGAACCCATTTCATAATAGCAGTGTGTTACTAAAAACGAATGTCAGAATGTCACAAAGGGAAACCACATTTTCTGACTTAGTGCAATATTTAGAGGCAAAGTTGTTTGCACATGGGACGTGGTCGTCGAACAGTACCTTAGAATGGCATGACCGCATTCAGGGTGAGGTGCAGAAAGAAAAACTAGACAATATTTTTGCAGAAGGCAGCATAATTCAGGTCTGCCTTACAAGATTATTGAATGCAGCCGATAAAAGTGCAGAGAAAGACTGTTTAATACGGCTATGCGGCAAAATATGGTTTATTTTGAATAGGTCCCTGCGAATGCAGGAAAATGATACCCAGCTAATTAACAGGTTAAAGACATAATTAGATGGGGCAAGTAAAAATCAGGAAATGTTAAGAGCAGAATTGGATGTATGCCAAAAAGACATGCAAGTAAAATGCAGAGACTTTGATGCTCAGTTATCCAAAAGCAAGAAACAATCTGAGGATAGAGAGCAAGAATTGGTACACTTAAAAGCCTTAGTGGACTACATTAGACAGGATAAAGATGAGGTTGTTTCAGAAATGCAGATTTTACAAAAAGAACATTGTGAAAAAGAATGCGATCTCCAGAGTGCAGAACAAGAAATGATTAAAATGACTCAAGAAAGAGACAAGAGAAATAAAGAGTTCAATGAATGCCAAATGCAAATGTGCGACATGCAGGAGGTGATTAATAAGATGAGTGATGAAAACAACTATTTGCAAAATGAAGCAAACAGACTCCTTAAGAAGTGTAAGGACTTAGAACAGCAAATGTGCATTCCCAGGTCCCAGGAGAGGCGGAAGGGTGCCACATTCAATGGAGTGGAGGTGAATTCTAGTTCTGCCCAAAGAGCTAGTGCTCCAGTGACTGGGCCGGTGACTGAACTTGGTTGCAGCGCCCTTGGGGGATTTGATACTCCCATTGGGGGCAGCCACCAATCTCATACACCTGAAAACAGGATTGAATCACAAAGTAGTGCAATTCCATGCATTGCAACAAGTAGCCCCATAAAAAATAATGAAATCCATTAAAGCCCTGATCAATCCATTTAAAAAGGGAGGTGAATGCTGCATTGAGGATCACTTAGAAGTGGTTCATGACATTTTTAAAGCACTCCAGATACCTAAGGAACAGTACAGACAATATTTTCATTTAACTTTAGATGCCCCGACGGCCAGCATCATAAGGGGATTAAATGAACAGCAGAATATGAAATGGGTGGAGTTTGAAAAAGAAATTAGGCATCATTTTTCTCCTTTTCAGTCATTGCAGGAGGCAAAGAAAGTCACTTACACAATCACTGCTGGGCCTAACACATCCCCTCGCCAATTTTTACAAGACTTAAAAAGAGCATTTTCTCGCTTTGATGTATCTTTTGACCCAAATTCCAATGAGTTTAAAACTGCATACTTCTATGGGCTACAGAAAGACATCATATCCCAATTGGTCCGTGAATTTGACTGTGACAAGTGCCTTGAATGGATTGTACATCAAAGCACAAAACTATATAAGGTACTCTATTGTCAGGGTAGAGAAAGTGATACAATGAAAGATACTAGACCTAAATCTAAAGAACCCTCAGCCACAGTAATGGAAATCAGGTCAGCCAAAATGTCCCTTGAGTCTGCTCAAAGCCAAGGTAAAAATAATGTGACACCTGAACAAAGGGGTAATCAACAAAGATCGCCCTTTCCTGTACCAATGTTCCAATCACATGATCCTAGTAATAGGGAGAGCTGCATCAGCCCTAGGTATTTAGGGGACAGGCCCCGGGTAGGATATCGGCCTGATATGGCAGGGATGAACAATAACTAGAGACAAAATCAAGATCAAAGAAATGATGGTCCCTACCAGTCATTGGGGACACAGAGCAGATTTGATCCCAACACCATGATATATGGTAATCAGGATAGACCCCGATATGTGAATCGATTTACTGATAATGGAAATCAACATAGGGGCCAATACCCACAATCTGAGAGACAGGACATGAGGCAAAACATGAACTACAATCCACGTCAGTACAATGATTCCCCACCAGGGGACTTTAATCAAAGGATGGGTGCACCCCGCTCCCCTCCACAAATGAATCAAGAGTTCAGAAACCATCCCAACAGACATCAATCACCTGAGAGGTATCAGAATAGATCCAATCAGGGGGAAAAAAACCAATATCGACCTAGGCCACAGAAAGAGGATTCTAGAGAGATGGAAAGGTTCCAGTGCCTTGAGGCCCAAGTGAAAATTTTAGCTGAGCAAATAGGAAAGCTCTATACAGCACAAAAACAACCATCTAAAGAGGGGGCTGATGGCCCTAGCAATGACCGGTGCTTCTGAGAAGTGACTAAGTACTTATGACACCTGCAGTGCCAAAAAGACAGATTGCCCTGATGTAATTTTGCATAATGACTCTGAGATGCCTAATGATTTAAAAGTGAAAGCACCAATAAATGAACATGTAACAGAAAATGCAAATACTTCTAAAAAAGAGGTACGGTTTAACCTAGAACTAAATCAAACATTGAAGATTTGTGCAAATAAAAAAGAAACACCTGGAATTCCAAAAGAACAAAGAGACAGATTTAAGAAAAATGACTCATGCATGAGGAATACCAGTGAACAGGGAGTAAGTGGGGATGCTATAGCTCCTTCCCTGGGCAAGTAAAACAATGACCAAACACAGGTAGAAAAAGGAAATACTCAAAAGGAGGGTACGGGTCAATCACCTGAAGAATTCTTTGAGCCACATATTTTTGAAGAGGCTGAAAGGGCTGGTATCACACTAAATGATCACAAATGCACAGAATTAAGCAATGACAAATTGCTGAATGATGTTGTTACACATGTTCAGTTGGAAGGTTGTAATGTGGTCTCTGATGTTACCCAGATGGATGGGCGAACAGTGGCCACACTCCAAAAAACCTCTGATCATGGAGAAATGAATAAAGTCTCTCGCGCAGAAATGGGTAAAAAGGAGGGAAAAATGTCTTTCCATTTACCAATGTGCTTAGCCAAAAGTGAAAAAGGCCTGAGAAAGGTGAGTCCTGAAATCAGTAAGAATTCACACTTCTTATGTGTATTAGAGGAAGTTGAGGACAGATATTATGCACCCATCACTGTAGAAGAAAAATGCCACACATTTGCTATGATTGACACTGGCGCACAGGCCACAATTATGTCCAAGGAGCTTGTAAAGAGTATCAATGAAGGGAGACCCCCACAGAGTCAGATCACAGTGAAGGAAAATCAAGGTCCAGTGCATAACTTTAATGAGGAGGAGGTGCCCATCATAGGTGTAACTGAGGTTGACATAAAAATAGGAAAGCACAGAATGAAACAAGAGGTATCGATCACATCTATTTGTGAAATTCCATTTCTGATGGGGACAGATTGCCTGAAAAGATTGTCTCCTCTCATAGATGGGGTGAATGGAGTGCTGTGGGCCTTAACCAAAAAACCATTGAGGCCTAAGAAACTAAAATCACAAAACAGCAACATAAATGAATGTCACACCGTTGCCAAAACAAATGATGCTGTGGAGGTATATCTCCAGAATAGTTGCATACCTAGTGTCACTGTTATATTAATGTGTCAAGACAAAATGCAGAGCGACAATGAAGGACTACCTGTACAAATCTGCTTGGACCCAAGGAAAAATTGGCAGACTGCCATAGATGAGCACACATTACGTTTTTATTTTAAAGAGAAAACAATCAAACAGAATATTGCTCCTAAAACAGATTCAGAAAAACACATTACCACTCTTGCTGAAATACACATGGAAGATGAGCAACCATGGGTTCATGTTGATATAAATGACTGTTTTAAAACAATAAAAGCCACTTTAGCGTTTGAACAGGAGAGGAGCTTCATTAATGAGAAATTGTTGCAAAAAAAAATGGAGAGGGAGGAAATCCCGAAATTTAGGATTAAAAACCAATATGTTTCTGGGTTGGACAGTCCAGACTTTGAAAACCGAATTGCAGGCAGATGCATGCTTAAAATTAGCATTGGGCAGAAAACAATTTACCACAATGTATGGATAGTGAGTGGAGCACAAAATGACTTTTACATGGGCAATGACATCATGCACAGAATGTGTATGTGTTAGATTTCCTTAATCAAAAAATATGGTCACGCCTAGGTGGCCCGGCACCTGAATTTAAGACAAAAGAAGGGCTTATCATTGTGCACAACTTGTTCCTTATGCAATCAAATTACAAATGAGGAAAGATACTATTATTCCTGCATTTACAAAACAGTTTGCAATAACACTGAAATGCAAAAAGGGACAGCAGATGAAAGACTCTGATGCATTTGTATGCCTGAATGAATCCATAAAACAGAAAGGCCTGGATTATGAATACATTCCATTGGTAGATATTGGTGAAGGATCTGTAAAAATTATGGTAAATAATAAAGGTTGTCGGGATATTCATTTAGAGGAAAACTCCCCATTAGGAATGGCCATACAAAAATCACATTATACGGCAGATTTAAATAACATGGTGATTGGAAATATCCCTGAAAAGTATGTAGATGCCAAGGGTGAGTTGCCAGAACACCTGGACTCTCAGCCCAAAGGAATATTTAAAATTCATTCTGTGTATCCTTATGATTCAAATGAGACAGTGTGCTGCCATCAAGAGGATTGCATAATATTTGATTTAAATGAAAATGAAACACATAATCAGCCCATTGAAGTGGAAGCTGATATGCCAAAATATTTAAAAGTGGCAGCTTTACAAAAAGACACAGCCACACAGTTAGAGGAAAGCGCTGAGATTCCCTTACCAGAAGATTTTCCAGAATTTTCCAAAATGGTAGTAGAGCAGATCTCCTTAGCGGATGCGTGTGACAGCGATGAGGATAGAAACAATCTGAGGGAGATATTTATGGAGTTTAAGGATGTATTTGCAAAAGATGCTTATGATTGTGGTTTAACTGATTTACATTTGGCCACACTACCAGAAGGGTGTAGCAGAAATCCAGTGTTTGTACGCCAGTATAGACTACCGCTGGCATGTTTAGAATCATTGGCAGAGATTATTAAAAATTTGGAATCGAGGGGAATCATCAGGCCCATTCATAGCACATCCAATACACCTATTTTAGGTGTGTTAAAGCCAAATGGTCAATGGCGGCTATTTGCAGACTTGAGGGAGTTAAATAAAAGAGTACCAGTGTCCAGATGGCCATTGCCATTCATTGATCAGGGCCTAGCTCAGGTACATGGTTCAAAAGTGTTTACCACATAAGATCTCACATCTGGATATTGGTGCGTGCCATTGGCAGAGGAGATACAGAATTTATTTTCCTTTACATTTGACAGGACTCAATACGCCTGGCTTAGAACGCCGTTCGGGCACATCAATAGTGGGAGAGAATTTGGCATATTTTTGAGAAAGGCCATGCCCGATGCAGCGGAAAGAGGAACCATAGTTTACGTGGATGATGTCTTGATAAAAAATGAAGGCCTGAAAAGCCATTTTGATGAAATAAGACATGTGCTTGGCCAATTGCAGAAAGCAGGCGCCAAAGTATCTTTGCAAAAAGCACAATGGTGCAAGAAAAAAGTGAACTTTCTAGGCCATGAAGTGACTGAACATGGGCTAAATCCACAAAAGAAGAAAATAGAGGCCATACAAAGATTAAAAGATCCTAAGAATGTGAAAGGAGTAAAATGTTTGTTAGGAATGACAGGGTATAACAGAAAATTCATTGAAAATTATGCTGAAATCACTCAACCATTGACTAAACTGCTTAAACTGAATACTCCCTGGAAATGGGAAAAAGAGCAGTCTGAGGCAGTGGCTAAATTGAAGGAATGTCTGGTAAAGGCACCATGTTTAGCATATCCCATAAAAGGTAGGGATTTCTTTATAGAAATAAGTTTTTCTGAACATTGTATGTCAGCAGTGTTATCCCAAAAACATGATTTGAATCACAAAACAATTGCCTATGCAAGTAAGGCATTTTCCCAAGTTGAAATGAAATGTAATGAATGTGAAAAGGCCCTATTAACCACTGTGTGGGCGCTACAACATTTCCGCCCCATTGTTCAGGGAGAAAAGGTGATTATTGAAACAAATCATCAACCTTTGCAGTTTTTAGAGAGTAAAAGAATTAGGTCAGGTAATCTAGCGCAGTCCAGAATCACTTCATGGACGCTGGCATTACAAGGTTTTCCTATAGAAGTGAGATATGGACAAAATAAAAAGAGCCCAATTGCTCAAGGGTTAGCTGACTTACATGACTGTGCAGCTGAACAAATATCAAATGAAATGGAAGTGGAACCTAATTGGCAGGAATTTGAACAATCACCACACAAAGCTTTTGATGAAAAAACATGCAAGGATTTGCCAACTGTATATGTGGATGGTTGTGCTTTTGACCTTGAAAATGACAGTAATAAACAATTAGTGTCAGGAATAGGAAATGTCTGGTTGAAATGTGAAGGAGTCCCCAGTATAGGGATGAGGATTGGAGCTAGGAGCAGTCAAGTGGCGGAATTGGCAGCCATTTATAAAGCAATTACTACTGCAGTTGATAGAAAGTTCAGTGAAATTGTCCTGGTGACTGATTCTGACTATGCACGGAATAGTTTTGTGGAGTATTTACCTGGCTGTAAAGCAAGAGGAATGATTACATACAACAAAAAGCCACTTAAACATGGAAAAATGATACAAGCCATAGACAAATTGGTGTCAGAGAATGATCTAACAATATACTGGAAAAGAATTTGTGGGCATTTAAAAACACCAGGAGAGGATAAGGAGGGAAATGATAAGGCAGACCACCTGGCTAAAATTGGTGCTGTGATGGGAGAATTGCTACCTATTGATGATTTACTGGGTGAAATACAGATTGATGCAGTAATACGTTCTAAAGCACCAAAGGAGGTAGATCAACCAGTGGTGCAATGGGGCCATGACACGCCAGACCAAGATTTGATTGAGGCACAAAAGAATTATCGAATTTTGGGAATCTATTATAATCATTTGATAGATCCTGAACAAAACCCTTTAACAGAAAATGATTGTATGGGAAAAGAAGAGTTGAGGGTACTATTAAAGAATAAAAAACGAATTAGATTACAAGATGGACTCATGATTAGAGAGTCCATAACAGAACAGATACAGTGGGTGGTACCCCTTTCATTCAGAGGGCTAATGCTATAACATGCACATGATGCAATAACTGCAGGCCACAGAGGTTCACAAAAAACATTGGAAATACTGAAAGATAATGCTTACTGGCCACATATGTCCGAAGATGTGGAATTATATACTAGAGGATGTCTAGTATGCGCCCAATTTAAACCTGCTTCACCAATGCATAGAGCACCATTGATGAAAAGAGGCCTAACTCTCCCATGGTCAGATTTGCAAATAGACTATGTAGGCCCATTAAAAAGGTCGAGCAGGGGAAACCGTTATATTTTAAGTGTGGTATGTTTGATGTCGAAGTGGATTGAATGCATTCCTGCACCAGATTGTAGTGCGCAAACAGCAGCCACGTTTCTGGTGAACCATGTGTTCTCAAGGTTTGGGTTGCCACAAAGAATTGAGTCAGACAGAGGAAGTAATTTCACAAGTACTCTAATGAGTAAGGTATGGCAAATACTAGGTGTGAAAAGGAAACTACATGTCGCATATCGGGCAGCGTCTTCAGGTACAGTTGAAAGGAGCAATAGGTCTGTTGTGGATATTTTAAAGAAATTCGTGGCAGAAGCAGGTTCCAGCTGGGATTTACGTCTACCTTTAGTTTTAATGGCAATCAGATCAACTCCTGCCAAAGCAACAGGTGTTAGCCCCCATGAGGTCTTGATAGGTAGGAAAATGGTGTTACCACAACACCTGCTATACAGAACACATGAGCAGACACTTGTGAGTGCATCCACATTTCATGAGTACATTGATGAACTGAGGAAGCATTTGCAACATGTATTTGCTTTTGTGCAGAGAAATCTGGAAAGGGCTGCTGACAGTGCTAAGACATACTATGATAAAAGAACATCAGTGAGAGAATACAGTGTTGGGGATCAGGAGTACAAGTTTCATTTTGGAAAAAGTAAACAGAAAAATTCTAAATTTCTAGCAGCCTGGCAGGGGCCATTTCGATTTATAGATAAGGTCTCTCCTGTGGTTTATAAAATTTTGAAAAATGAAGGTGAAACGGCGATAGAGCAGTTTGTCCACGTAAATCAGATCAAGCCATGCCATCCCAGACACGAGATCAGGCAGCTTGAGCATGTAGAAACAGATAAAGTCCCTTAAACACTAAAAGATAAAATAAATGGGTACAGTCAGGAGGCAGTGACAGAGAAGTTAAAAGTTGATTGTTATAATGGCACATAACCACTGTAATATATGTATATGTATATACATAAAATATAGATAATGCAAACACATATTATATTAAACAATAAATAAATAAATAAATACAAAACATTTTTAAAAAAAGGAGTTTATGGGATTAGTATGCAGAATGAAAATGGATTGAATGTTAAATGTTGTTTTATGTATGCTTGTTTTTTTTTTAACTTGTGTTTAATTTCAGAAGGAAAAAAAAAAAGCGAAATGTTTTTACCAAGCATGTTTTATTTTTGGCAAAAGGGTGAAGTTGGTGTTGTGCTATGTATTTAATTTGTTTCTTTTCTATTTTGATTTAGAAAATTAACATTATTTGATCGGAGGTTCCGGGATCAGAGGCCACGGGAGACGATGGAGTCCTGGAGCCCACGTGGACGGATTCCGGTAAAGCCCCGAAGCAGGGTGAAGACCAAGGCTGCAAAGCGATCAGCATTAAAGATGAAACCAACAATATGTTTAATGGTGATGATATTTGGAGGGATCTTCAAGAATTCAGAAGCACAGGTGGTCATTGAACCTGGACCAGCATCTGGTATCGCGGTGGAAGAGGCAACAGGATTCATCATGAGTGATAGAAGGATGATTTTCCAAAATATCTGCATACCATTGAATCCTGAGATTTTGATTGAAAAACATTTGAACAATACCGGAATTAAAATTGAACAGACTAAAGAGGGGCTGGAAATAAGAAAAGAGGACGCTAAGCAGTCGATAAGAGATATATTGATGCAATTGAAGAAAACATTTGTGAATTCAGCAGACATTAAGAAGAGGAGAGGAAAGAGAGGTGCAGTGATGCTCGCGATATCATTGGTAATGTCTATAGTTGGAGCCATAATAGGTACCACAATATCAACAGCCAATGCTATTTCGGTAGGAACACTGAGTACTAAAGCGCAACAACTGAATATTGACCTAGAAATAATACAAAAAACATTAGATGGGATTAGAGGGGGACTGGATGAACAAGTAAGATTCATAAATGAAACTGCAATCATTCTAAATGAACAAGCGGATGTGATGCAATGGGCAACAAAGCTAATTATTAAGCATGACAGAAGTTTAACTGAAATATTGAACATAATGAGTCCTGTTGATAGACTATTAACGAATTATATGAGAGAAGTTCAAACTGCAGTTTCACAATTGATTCAAGGACATATCCCCTTGTATTTTGTTTTGCAGGATATTATTCGTCAAATGATAGAAAGATTGACCAGGAGGGAAATTGATGTGGTACAGGTAAAAATTGCATTTGAAATGGGTAATGCAATGCCATTATATGTGGACTTGGAAAGACTAGAAATTGGATTTTTGCTATGCATCCCATATGTAGCTCCTGAACTTATTTATCAAACGAAGTGGGTACACAACGTGGGATTTTGGCAAGAGGACAAATTTATTAAGATTAAGACTCCAGAAGTGGTTGCATTTCAGTCATGGGAACCTGAAGTTTACTTAATACCAAACCTGGAAACATGTGTCAAATTTAAAGAACAAAATTATATGTGTCCAGGTAAACCGTTTGTTCCTGACGCCACAGATGCTATTTGTGGTTTGAAATCTGACCCAAGTATATCAGAAGGATGTGAAGTGATTATTAGCAATATGGGGAGTGAAGAACTGGCACAGGCTAAAATGGTCAGATGTAAACGGTTGGTCAGCACCTGCTTAAAGAACATGACAGTAGTGCATTTGAACCATGGAACATACGTGGTTAAACAGGTGAAATATAATGTTTTTTATTTACAGGTTCCAAAGGATACAATTGTGTCAATTGGAGGGTTAACATTGTTTCATGTAACAAACAATATTTGGGAAAGCCAAGTGGAAAATATCGATTTTTGTCAAAGGGACACTTTTCCAATAGATCCGGATGTGGAATATTTATTGAATCACAAAGAAAGACATGTTATAAAAATGAATTTGAGAAAAAACAATATTACAGTTAGTAATCTGGGGATAATAGAAGTGGAAAGATTTAATTGGGGAACCTGGGGGGCAAACTTGTTTTTAGAAATTGGCTTGGATCGTAGCAAAGTTCTAAAAAAAAGGAGGATATATGTAAGGTTATTTAGCGTGTTACAGCACAGAGTACAGCACAGAGTACAGAACTACTGCACAGGATGAATGAGTAGCATGTTTTTTTTATGCAGCACCACTGCATGGGTTTGGTACATTGCTATGATGCCGTTGTTTCAAGCTATGTGTTGCCAGTGTAACATGGACATATAAGTAAGGGCAGGTTATTCAGTCAAAAACGATTTTTACATATAAAATGCAAATACATTTTTCACAGTTAAAAGCACACATCTGTACCTTCAAAATGAACACCATTTCTCACCTGAAATGCCTATGTTGCAAGAGACACATTTGGTAATTAACAAACTTATCTCACTAACAAGACTAATAATTATAACTCATTAATAAAAGAATGTGTCTTCACTGCAAAATGAGGCCTACTCTGAAAATTAGTTTTAAACACACATTCAAGTTTTTTTTTTTTCTTTTGCACTTCTGTGCTCTGTCCACAGTAACTGCAGGAAGCAAAGACTTTGAATAAGCCGGAAATCAGTTTGGTTACAGTTGCAACTGTATAAGCCAAGCCATTGTGTACAGAGGGTGGTTAGGGCATGATAGAATTTTATTGGTTAGGATCCTTTGGTAGGAGGGAACCAGAGTTTTTTTTGTTTTTATATCGAGCAAGGAGCTAGGGAGAGACATCTTGACACAGCTCGAAGAAGGACGGGGTTGACAGCTGGGGATGCCTGATTCCTAAAGCAGATTCAACTTGGCTGCAGAGACTGGCTTTTCCAGTCAACAAGTCCCAGTTTGAGTGACAGCAGATGCTTGTCCTTGCTGGGTGAATCCCTCCAGAAGGCGACCAGCCAAAGAGGTTACATACTGAATAAGCCTGGTAATTATCCCTCTGAGGTGTGGGGGCTGAGTGTGTACAAAAATATTCAGTCAGTGTAGGAAAGGAGATTCCTGTGCTTTACTCACGTGTTTAATGTTGCAAATTGAATTCTTGTATCCGCCACTCTCTTTTCAGTGTATCACAGATAATGCTGTTACTGTGCTATTTCATTTATTTCTGTAAAGAGTGAGATCGTGTTTAAATGCAACTTTTATAATACACAAAAGTATCTGAAAGCAGACGGGTGGTGTGTTTTATATTTACCAATACAGTGCTGATGATGTGGGGAGATGTTTAGACAGTGCAATTGTCATTTTCAAGGTAGCTAAAAATAAGATTTGGCTGCAGCCATTCAGTATGAGCAAATGTCATTCAGTATGAGCAATTATAAATAACTGTGTGTGTTATAGTCTTTTTGCTGAAGGTACATGAGTCAGCAAAAATAGAGACCCGGGACATAGTTCACTACCGTATATAAGTTAGTGAAAAATACCACATGATAGCTCGCTGCCGTAGATAAGACAGCGAGAAATTTCCCATGGTGGCACACTAAAAGTGAAAATGTGGTGTTCCTGAAATGCAAGCCTGAGGTCTCTATGGTGATTACACGAAAAATCTAAACAAAAATAAGAGGTTCTGGATATTGGGGCCACAAATGAAACAAGGGAATTATGCTCACCAAAATACCACCAACCACGCATACCAACCACGCATACCAACCACGCATGTCTCTGTACTGAAATAATGCATATCCCCTGTATTATTATTATACATAACCCAATCTGAATACAAGGAGTGACTGTTGCTAAATTATTTTCGGCAGTAAGAAAATACCGCCAGGCCCCAAATCTACACAAAATACCCAACATATTTGGTGACATGGCGTCTCTAGTCATAAAACAATGGGAGCCACAAAACAAGGGCTCTACAACATACAGATATGGGCCGGAATCTCAATTATCTTTGTGTGTAAGTGAAGAGATGGCGCATTCTCAAAGGGCGCCTGAATGAGTGCATCTTGGATCCGCTCATTGACATGTCCCCTCCCCCTCTTTGCGCATGTGCACACATAAGAAGGCGTTTCTGTGCATTTATAAGCACATCTCAAATTCATAAACGGTATGTGCTTTAAATGCACAGAAATTACGGTCACCCCCCTGTGCCTGCAATGCACAGCCACAAAGATTGGCGTAAATCATGGTAGGCACGTTTTTGACCCGGTCTTGATTTTGTCCTCAAGTGTAAGAGCAGCGCTTTAAACACCTGCTTTCACACTTGCATTTTCATCCGCCAAACGGGGATGGAAATGCTTTATTTTCCCCCAAGCATTTCTATTTTAAATGCGCTCAGAGCAACCACGTGGTTTCTGGGAGCCTGCATTTCGATAATTCATCAATGTCTGAAAATTAAGACAGCGTCTCCTATGCATCTTTTCATTTGCGCTCATTTTCGAGAATTCGGCACTATTTGTCTACTGTAGCTTAAAAAGACAAGACAATGTAAGTAGTACTAACAAGCAACAAAGAGATACAACTCAATCGTTTATATGTGTTAATTTCCTATAGCTTGTTGCTCATTGAGGATTGTAACCACTCTCATATTCAAATACCCAGATGGGAAGGTGCATGAATGAACAACTTACAAACATGATTTATATACCAAAAAGTAAAGGAACATATGCAAATGTGTGTATAAAAACGTTTCAAGTCACGCAGACAATAATGTGTAAACAAATGCAATTATACCTAGATCCCCTGAGTGGTTGCCAGGGAAATCTGTTGCAAGAAGTCATGTTTCTGGAAAATAAACTAGGGTTAATCATAGTTTGTGACCGGCGACTAATGGGTGATGTTCAAGAAACTCTTCCAGGTCCATATCCAGATCCAGGTCAAATATAAAGAAACATTGCAATGGTCGGTAATGAGATTAACAACTTAAACAGCTTGATTACTTTACCCTGTAATGAACCAGGACTGAAATTAATACATAGAAACATTACAGGTGCATTTTCCTGTGTTTTAAGGGTCACCTCACATGCAACAAGAAAAATCCACATGAACCGACAGAAGAAGCCAAGTACCTGAGCGGGTGCCCTAACAAAAAAGCGCCATCAGCTGCGGCAAGGTACGTATAATACACCACTCCACTAGCCTCAGTCATGGCTATCCATACACAACAGTATACAGCAAGGACTACAACAAAATGTGGTTGTGCTGTTCATATGAATTCTCTGCATACTTACACCAGACTACGCCTCGACACGTCTGACAGCAGAATGAAGCGCCGCCCTATGACATATTCGGGCAAGTTGAACATAAAGCGAGTCTCTAGATCTGACGCCACCGCTACTCCTCTCAGCACTCATCCACATGCCTGACAACATGGTTTGCTTCTCTAAAGGAGCCTGGCCAGCCCCTCTAAGCCTTTTCTTTTGCCAAATGCACACATAAATCCTAGTCGTGCTGCATGACCTCCAGCACTCTGGACTGCGGTCCTCACAGGGCGTTCAAAGTAACAGCTCATTGAGACTATAATAATGGTAAAATGACACTATACAAATAACAAGTACAGTACAATACAATACACTACAAGGCATTTAGTCCTAGCCAAATCATGTGATATGATAGGTCTGGGTCGGATAGAGAGATTGATGGTTTTGCCTTTTCTTCAAATACACTCTTGTTTGAAAATTTTATTTTGTGACAGACACATTCTCCAAATGGAAGGCACCCTAGTGGCCCACTGCAGCTGCCATTACTTATTGATGAAGGTAGCTGAAGCTCCTGAAAAGCAACCCCCATCTTACCAGCATCCTGGCCAGCATTTGTGCTGAGAGGCTGACATTTGTTCACCAAGCAAGTAGTTGATTGGCCCAAACAGTCAAATTACCATGGGACCTCAGTGCTTGCCCACGAGCAAAACCCTTACACTGGTACCTGTTTGAATTCACTACCCTCGCCCCCAGCACTTTGGCACATTGGCCAATACTTTCTCCTGGAGGACGTTGGAGCACCGGCGGGGGCAATGACCATCTTGCCCCATGACTGTCCAGGATCTGCCCTGAGGGACATCCATCTGTTCACCAGGAAAGCATTCGAATGGCCTAGGCGATCATGTGCCACCTGTTAGAATCTGTGACCAAAAGCATCCTATTACCTGATAATGGCAATATTGCAATGTGTGTGTCCTGCTGCCCCTTTATGTAACATACTAGGACCTCCCCCTGCCTCTAACACAAAAAAGCCTCCACAAAACCTTACTTTTTATCATCTCCTCTGCCCCCCACTTCACCATCATGTTCTACCAACTGAACGTCTACAAACTTTCATGTGAGTGCTAATAGTTCATCTGTTCTTTGGTCATGCTTTAGCTGTTTCCTACCTCGCCTGAATCTCTCTGTCCCGTGTTGGACTTCTCTGGGAATTTCCATAGGGAAGCCATCGATAGTAGGGTTTGTCAGTCCCCGTGAGGGTGAATATTGTGCGCATGCACGCATTGTGGAGGGAACCGGGTCAAATTGACAATCATCTCTGTAACACTGGTCAAGTATCAGTGTTTTTAAATCAGAGTCAGCTATGGCTAACGTCTCCAACTTAACATGTGTAGGGGGTGATGCCATGGGGGACCAAAACATAGCAAACTGTGCTTGGGTGGCTAACCAGTACACTTCTATATTTGGAGCTGTAAATCTCCCTTTCTCGTATGGGTATGTCTTCTCTACCCAATTTTGCGGACTGTACCAGAGTGCCATAGGAACTGTGCAAGTAGTCCGTGTTTTTTGGCAAATTAGGGTTTCCCTGGCCATACTGGAACATTAGCAAATGTGTATATCATCTTAGGGAGTAGTGTCATCTTAGTCAGTGAGAGTTTAGCGGCTGGGGATAATGGGGGGGACTTCCATTTATTTGTTTTAGACTCACTGTATGACTGGATTGAGGCATATTTGTCTTGTAGTAGGGAGGCCCGGGATCTCGACACCACCATGCCAAAATATTTAATGTGGTCGGGGGACCATCTTAAGGATGTATCTCCCCAACAGTCTTGAGTGTTGTTTGTAAGTGGGAATATTTCAGATTTTAAAAAGTTGATTGTAAAGCCTGAGAATTCGCCAGTTCATGTGATGTCTTGGAGAATTGGTTCCAGATTGACCAGAGGGTCTCTGGCATATATCACATCATCTGCGTACAGAGACATGACCTCTGGTGGGCCGGTTAGCCAGATTCCGCCCTGGCAATGGTGTTTCCTTATATACTCGATGGCAAGGGCAAAGAGAATAGGGGAAAGGGACATCTTTGTCGGGTTCCCCTTCCAAGCTGAAATGTTGTGGACGTACATGAGTTGACTAGGACCTAAGCAAGTGGTTGTGTGTGCAACAGTTTGATGTATCCTAGAATATTGGGTCCAAATCCCATCCTTTCAAAGGTTATGAATAAGAAATCCCAGGCCACCATATCAAAAGCTTTTTGGGCATCGACCGTTACACCGACCGTTTGTGCCCCCGGATACACTCGGGCCATTATATTGAATAACCGCCTGATGTTAAGTGCATTGCATCTCCTAGGGATGAATCTGGCCTGATCAGGATGGATCAGGTGGGGCATCAGCGGGAGAAGTCTGCTGGCCAAGACTTTGCGTACATTTTAGTGTCACAATTAATGATGGACAGGGACCTATATGAAGCACATTCATTGCCAGAAGTTCCAGTTCCTCCCTGGCTTGGGCGTCAAGGGAGAGTAGTGGGATGCCTTGCAGAAGTGCCTGTATAGTGGGTTTTTGTTTTGGTTGTGGTGCTTTATACAGTGCATGATAAAGTCTTGGAATACCGCCACCACCGCTGTGTCAGACCATTTACTATTCCCCTGTGCATCTAGGATAAAGTCCACCTGATCCCTGCCTCGTTCGGATTGGACCGCCTCGCCAGCATCCTTCATGGTCTGTCCCCCTCTCCATACGTCCTAGCAGCGTTCGGGCCGAGAGAAGTATTGGGGTTCTCTTGTAGCGTGGCTTTCAAACCTTTGCAGCTCTGAGCAGATTTGTGCTAGCACTGCAGGGTTCGGGAGTGTTCTTGTACAAGGTTTTTAAGTGTATTTTTGGATTTCTCGAGGTCCCTTCTAATACACTTAAGCACCCTCACTTCTCTTGATATTGCAATGCCCCTGATGTACACTTTGAAGGCCTGCCATCTGACGGTATGAGATGTAGTGTCTGGTGCACTGGTGGCAAAGAAGATGTCGATATCAGCCTTGATATCTGCTTGGAATATTATATCACACAACGCGGCAGACTTGAACCTCCAGGTGCATCCAGTCAGGTTATCTCTTAATTTCAGAGTTAGTAAGATTGGGAACTGATCGGATAGTGTGCGAGGTTTAATTTCTACCTTCCGCACTTTGCCCATTAGTGAGCTAGAGATGAGAGAAAAGTCTATTTGGGATGCCATGTCATGTACCGAAGAGTAGTAGGTGTACTCTCTTGATGAAGGGTGTATGGTCCGAAATTCATCTCTAAATTCATATGCCTGCATGAGGGATAGCAGCTGACAGACTGCTCTAATTTGAGGGTGAAAGGCTTTATTGGTCCTATCGAGTGTGCGATCAAGGATGAGGTTTATGTCTCCTCCCCATATTTGAGGTAACCCATAATACCCGGCTAGGAGTTCTTTTAGCTGGTCGAAGAATTCCAGGGAGTCAATATTAGGGCAGTAGGTATTTATGAGTATGGTTTCTAGGCTCTCCAATATGAAATGTACCACCAGTACCTCCCCTCTGGATCCACATTTGTCTGTTTCGACACATATTTCAAGGACTTAAGGACTATTATCTTAATGCCTCTGGATTGGGTGGAATATGACATGAAGTACCTGTTTCACCCCCAACAAAGGGCAATATTGTGGCATATACTCTCTTTGGCATGGGTTTCTTCTAGGAATAACATGTTGGCTTTTTGTCTGTGGGCAGAGGATATCATTTTGTGAGATTTGGTGAAATTCCCAAGACCCCGGACGTTCCAGCTCAGTATCTTCACTTGTTGTGTCATCCCCTCTTTAATGATTTATGACTTTCCCTGTATGTACTCATGCTATTTCTAATACAATGAAAAATATGGACCAATAGATCGGAGATGACAGAGCACTACTGTTTTAGCAATTTAACAGCAAATGGTATTTATTTCATTTCATATCCATATATAATGATAAAACCGCATCGCAAAAACTTCACCCATCAATCATACTCATCTATTCTCATTCCCACCAAGTAAAATCACTCAAATCCTCATAACAATGGTGTCTAATATCACCATATCGCAATAACCTAATACAAATTCAACTTTAACCCATACTATTTAACAAATGTGTCCCTCTGTATTAATTACAGGAGGTTTAAAGAGTCGACACATGTTTCAGTTGATATTCAATTGGGCCGTAGATCTCTTGCCCATTCATTTCTGCCAACCTTCATCAGGACAGAGGTCAACTACCAGCTGTGTGTTGCCTCAAAAATGGATGGGATGAGCAACGTAATCTCTATTCCAACAGTGTTGGGGGCGAGTAATGATACTCAGGGACAAAATCTCTTATTACGCTCTATCTGGGCATACATCAGATTGAAGATTAACTTAGTGCATCATGCTTCTGAGGCCCATATCAATAAGGCATCATCTGCTGCTTAGTCAAGTATCATCAACATCAAGTTTCCTTTCCCAAAATAGGAATGATTGCCATGCGCCGGAGTGGAAAAGCGCTGGTGATCTTGTCTGTAGGCACCCTACCCCATGGCGATCAATTAATTCCTTCTCAAAGAATCGTGAAAATTCACTTTGAAGCTTCCCATTCAGCACAGTTTCGGCAGTAGGTGCTGTCACCAGTAATGCTATTTCTGTCAGTGTAATCTGCGTCCCGCAGACCCTTGCACCCAATCACCAAATTTGCATTAGTTTCCACCCAACTTCCCTTTCGTGTAGCGCAACCGGTGCTCTTACTACCTTCAGGGTTAGGTTTGGACGCTGCATCTCCCCTCCTGCCCACCTCCCAAAATGCCACCTCCAACCCAGAAGTGTATTCTCCCCTCCCATTGCTCCCCCCCATCCCTCCCTTTGTGCCAAAAGAACCTACGGGACAAGAACATCATAATTCACACAAGCAACTGCAAATGGCAGTGTTGTTGCCACACTGCCTGTATCAACAAAGAGGATATTCACGTCCTAACCACAGCGAGTATCTAGGTGACTGAAACTTACAGTGGATTGCTATCAGCGCACATCTCTGCATGCGTCATAGGAATTAAACTTTAGCACCGGTACATGAGCAAATCAGACCATCTCACTCTGCCGGTTCAATCGCTGGGCTGGCTACTGGGATTTGTGCCTCAATAAACTTTACTGCTTCGGTGGGCACAGTAAAAAAGTACAGCTTGCCCCAGAATTGAAGTTTCAGCCGTGCTGGGAATAGCTTAGCATATTGTCTGTTTCTCTCTCGAAGCATCTTTTTGACTCCGATGAATTGGCATTGTTCTAGCTGTACTGGGATGGAGAAGTTCGTGAATATTCAGATAATTTAGGATCCCAGTCTTAATTCTTTCTTTTTGTGGGCCAGACAAAGTAGTGCATCTCTGTCCCGGTAACTCAACATTTCAGCTATGATAGGCCTGGGGAAATCTCCTGGTTTAGGCTCGGGTGAGAGCGCACAGTGTGCCCACTCCAGGGCGAGGAATGGGGAGAGGGCAGGTTGATCTAGCAGGTCTCTGAGGAGGTTTTCAACCACCAGTTCCATGTTACCAGTTAAAGAAGCTTCTGGAACGCCCAATATCATGATATTATTTCTCCGGGAGCGTGATTCAAGGTTATCACACTTGCTTTGACTTGTTTCATGTCTTTGGATAGGGTAGCTACCGTGTCCTGCAGTGACTGGATGTTGTATTTGTTAGTGCTGATTCTTCCTTCCGCTTCGGTTATCCAGGGTTCCCTCTTGGGCTAGTTGGGTCCGTGTTGAGGCCACGCTTGCAGTAATATTGTCAAGTTTTTCGTGTACATCTGCGAATCCCTTTGTAATTGCTTCCATTTAACCTGAGAGGTCTGGCATGTGTCAGTGAGCTGAAGGTGAGGTAGATGGTTCTTTCGAGGGCTGTTACTGTTCACCTGGATTGTCTCGAGGAGTAACTTTTACTAACTTGTCCATTGTACCCGCCTTTGGTCATGTATGACTGCAGTGGAGAGGATCAGGAATGCAGCTTAGTTGTGTCCTCGGTAATATGGACTTCAGTGGCTGGTCAACTCTGGTTCCTGAGTCCTAGCAGGTGATGACAGCAGCACCGGGGCGCAGGCGTCAACCATCTTTAGGGGAGGTGAAGGTCGGGCAGTGATCCAGGGGCTCTTTGCGATATCTGGGTTATGGCCCTCCCCGCCTTTGGTATTCCAGTGTTATCTCTTTATTATGTTTAATTTGTCGTATCTTGGGGGGCCCTCTCCAGTGTGCTCTGAGGGGTTACGTTCTGCATACAGTGCAGGGGGAGTCCGTTGTGCCTCCAAGATGGGGGGAACGATATTTCAGTTTCTTCTCTGTACCTCCGGCTGGGTTTTACCTCCTTCTAGCAGTCGAGTGTTGAGGTATAGCAGGGTGAGCCAGGTATACAAAATATGTGTTTCCTCCAGAACCTGGCATGAATATGCACCTTCCAGGAGTTTTACACCTTTTTACAAGAACCACACTGTAAATGTTGGGCGATAGATGTGCAGGGGCCTTCTCACCGGGCTGCTGTGGTGTTTGTGAAACACTTGTTAATCCATGACAGCCCTGACAGGGGTAGCTTCCCCTCGAGAGTGAATGCTGTGAGTATTCAGTGTGGGCCACCCCTCTCCTGGTCTCCGGTCTGTAGGTGGGGGATGATCTCTGCTCGCCACCTATATGAGTGGGAGGGAGGCACATGTAGGCATTATATAGGCTAGTTTGTGCAGGTCTGGGTTGTGTGGTGAAGGGGTTTGTGTTCTACCCCTCGCAGGGGAGGTATCAGCTACGTGCGGAGCCCCTATATAGCCCCAGCACAGTGGGAGTCGCTCATGGAAATGGAGTGGTTGTGGTACTCGGAGGGGGGATCTTACCTCATGGGCAGACTCTTTGCCATGTGTCGGGCTAGTTCTAAGGGCCTGCCGGAGGCACGGGCGGAATACAGCCAGGTTGTTGTTCCCCCCTCAGCCTCCTCAATGGGCCGGGGCTCCACCGGAGTGCAGACGAAACAGCAGCTTCCACCAAGGAGGATGTCTGCTTCCCTGGACACCTTCTATAAATGTAGGTTGCTTTCCCAACATGTCCAGGAAGCTGAGGTTTGTCCCCTGAGGTGTTAGCAGGTCAACGGTGCAGGCTGTGTTTGAAAACGATCTCCCAGGTCGGGCTAATGGCTCCTTCTCTACACCACATCTCAGTGAGCCTTGGGGGCGATGAGGAGAGGATTAGAGTGTGGAGGTAGCACCCCAGGGTCTCCGTCCATCCTGCCCGGCCATCACAAGGGGACGAGGTTCAGCTGGGGAGCAAATAACATTGCAGTTTCTTCACAGGTAGCCGGCCGCCTCTGCGGCTCCCCTGCTGGGTTCAGGATGTGCCCACACCATGTCCTGGCGGTGCTCATTTAACCCCCAAGACTGAGGTGGATATAATCGGGTCTGTCGTTAGTGGTGTCTGTCTGCAAATGGAGCAGCAGCGGTGTTTCCATCACACTCCTCGCAAGTCTGGAGGTGGTTGACTCGGTTGGACACACACAGGGGTGGAAGGAGGATCCTGATGTGGATGTTGCACACCAGGATTCCCGGCTCGCTCCCGCTGAGGTTTTCACGCCTTTGCTGTGGTCGCCTCAGGCATTCAGCGCAGGTTAGCATGAACCATGTATTCCCACATGGGGTGGGAGCAGGATCCTGATTGTCAGGTTGGCCCGACTTGGCCTCCCACTATGCTTGCAGGACTTTTCGTGCCTCTAGTGTCCCTCCACTGTATCCACCCCAGAGCCCTGCAGCAGTCCTTCCACTCTGTTGGGCCGGTCTCCTGGCGCTGCCAGCTGTAATTCAGTGGGACATGTCCCCTGGTGTTTGCCACTCCGGCCAGGCACTCATCAGCGTTCCGGCAGCCAGTACACTGTGCTTTATGTTTTGTGAGGATTTATATCCGCCAGCTTGATGGTACATATTTCGCTGTGACACGCAGCGCAATGGCTAAGCGGCCATACTTGTTGGCTGCTCAACAGCGCCCCCCCGACTCTCTTCTCCTTCCACCTTGCATGCATAAACTGGGCATTACATTTGACTCCTCATTTCCATTTACTAGTAATGTTTCCATTCGAGCCGGTATTTGACATTTCCAGCTTTATGATATTCTTGCAATTTGTACATTTCCTATTTTCCCTGCCACTAAAACCCTTATTAATACTTTGTTTTATTGTCAACTGGATTACTGTTCTTCTCTTCTGGTAGGCTTCCCTGCCTGTGTTCTTGCTCCTCTTTAGTCTATTTTTAGTTCTAATATTTGTCTTGTTTATCTTCTCCCTTTTTTTCCATTTCTTTTCCTCTCTTACTGCACTTCAATAGCTTTTTTTTCTGCTCAGATCCAATTCCATTTTGTATGTATTGTTTTCAAGTCTGTCCCGGGTTTTGCTCCCTCATATCTTTCTGCCCCAATGTCAGTCTATATCCCCACTCACACTCAGCAATCTTCCTTTCTATTAATTGTTTCTGTTCTTCTTCATGTTTTTGTACAGTCTCATTTCCATTCCTTTGCACTTCTTGGCCCTACATTTTGGAATGCAGTACCTTTCTATGTTCGTTGCGCCTCTATTCTGTCCTCTTATTGCTCATCTCACTAAATTCACCTTCCTTCTAATGTTTTAATTTAAATTTAACTTCATACTCGTTATCTGGTTTGTAATCATTAGTATGTTATGTTATTTTAAGCTCATCTTTACATTGGCTTGTTGTAAAATCTTTATTCTGAAGAAGAGTAAAAAAACCTCTTGACGTCCTTGTCCTGTCTGGGTACGTTATGTCTTCCATTCATTAATCTTAGCTTTATTCGGCAATTGTGCCATCAGTGCAGAATCCGCTACATACAAAACACTGTAAACATTTAAAATCATAAATATACAATAGTCTTGCATGCATTGCATCTGAATACACTTAAAAAGAGTCCATCAAGCTCAGCCTCATCATCCATGCCCTGTGCAAGTATTTGGCCACGAAAAACACCAGATTGGGATCATTGCTTTTCCTGCATAGGTCCATGGCTTCCTCTGTGCCTCGCATGCCCTTTAATTTAAAAATTGGCTTTAAGTACTTGACTCTAAGGGCTTTGTATTAGGAGCAGAGTAGCAGGAGATGGAGTGCAGACTCATACAGTGCCCCACACGCCAGTTATTCAGTACTGCTTTGTCCTTTCCATTTTCATGTAAAAGATGCTAAGCACAGCGTCCCTGCTCTGAGATCATATAAGAGTGAGCGAGCAAAGCCTGATGGATAGCATCCAGGTATTGCTCGTACCCAAAGGTCACCTTTACATAAATATATTGCTTCCCACGGGACAGGCTAGTGCAAGCCACCTCCATTGTTCACCTGCAATCCTGCCTGTGTGCCAATTTTGCCATGGTCTTAGAATTGGCTTGCATGCAGGTCGGGCTGTCCCAGAGCGATCCAACACCCAGTCTCATGCTCCAGAATTTAATGTGCTTAATGGTCAACAACTCTCTAAACATCTGTAATCCCGCTGCTGTCCATACTCGGACCCAGAAAAGAAACGGTTTGTTCTATATAAAATGTTCAGTCGGACTTAGGTCACAGCCCATATGCAGTATTGCATTGGGGGCGCATCTGAGTTGCGACAAAAGAGATTTTAGGAAAACGTTTTCAGCCACACTTATGACGCCTGTTTCAGTGAATAAATAAATACATGAATTCTGGTCAATAATGGAACTATACTTCTGGATTTACTTCATTTTGGCACAGCCAAACCTTATCACTTCCATTTCTAGCCACCTACCCTCCCACACACTTCAATAGAATCTCTTGCTGAAAACAACGATTCCATTTTATGCTATTATAATGTGTCACTCACCCAACTTACTAATCACTCATTCCCTCTGGACCACCAACCTGTTGTCCATCCTTTTCATCTCTTCCTCCTCACTTCGCATCATGACCCTGCTTTTTGAAAAAGCTGGCAAGCCCACTAACATCAAGACAAACGGTGCACAGAACTGTAAACAACCAGTGCTGCAATGTGCATGGTATTTAAGCTGGAGACTGTTCCCTATTCACCAGAAAGTCCCCTTGTGGAGCGCAGATGTGGCGGCCATCTTAGAGTGGAGAACATACCAAATAAAACACCTCACATAACCCCATAAATGCTACTTACCACCTCCCTTAGCGAGATATATATTTTATGCAAATGCCAAATACATTGTACCCTGACCTACTGTCGCAGAGTGTTTAACCCTAACAAATCCGGTAACAATCATGCTGAAAATATGTTAGATAAAATCTCAAATGCATTGGTTCCTGTCTACTTCCACGGCATCTCTAGAACAGGTATATCTGCTCGGAATCTTGCTGAAAGTGTGCCTGTTAAAATATAATCATGGCAATAAAGACGGTCTACGTGTTCTTTCAAAGAGGAGAACATGCTCGTACAGAATCTTACTGAAAGTGTACTTGATGGAGAATAATCATGACAAAAAAGCCAATATCTCTAACAAAAACGTGCCCTCTGAAAAGTCACTTTCCAGTCAATAGACAACACATGTAGAGCCGAAATGTGACTCTGTGACCCTCACAGTGAAATACCACTGCTTACAATCTGAAAACTAGTGATTAATTCGAGTGACAACAACTGTTACACGTTGACGTGTGATTAACCAGCATTAAACTGAAACCTTCAAAATATGTCTTTCAGATCATTGCCATGTGAAGTATTCCCCAGCTAGAGTAAAAACGTGAAATCCTTAGCATGTCACTGGGCCTCATTACGACCCTGGCGGAGTGGGTTTACGCCAGCGGTATTCGCGGCGGACCCGTCCGCCCTACTACGAGTTCCCGTAGCGCCATGGAGCGTTTTCCGCCTGGTTTTTCCGGGCGGAGAAATCCATGGCGCTACGGGACCTTGTTGTTAATTACGCCACCGTTTTTTACGGTGGCGTAATTAACGCCTTCCCCACTCCCATTATACCCTATGGGGCAAAAATGGGAATGGGGAAGGGTAAAATGGGGAATGGGGATTTACCGCCCCGCCAAGGTCGGAATGGGGCGGTAAATCCGCCAACCCCCATGGCGCTATCGGCAGCTTTCCGCCGTGCTCCATGGTGCATTTGGCGCCACGATTTCCGCCAGGGTCGTAATGAGGCCCACTGTGTGTTCCAAACCCATGTTAAACAAATCTGTTATCTGTGTAACATACCTAATCAAAACATTACTGTCTGACAGTTAAAGATTGTCATTCGGCACCCATTCACATAGTCACGAAACATCTAAAATATGTGGCCCCCTTACAAAAGGTGGTCAGTCCACAAGCTACATTCTCACAATCAAACCTTGTAGGGGATTACATTTAAATCAACCAGCTCACAATCTACAGAGTGTCACCTAACAGGGCGTAATCTCATCATAACTCCCATGCAGCATACCCAACCTCATAAATCAAAAAGGAAGATCTTCCTGGAATCATTCTTGAGTCATCCGATGACTTCATCCTGGAGTCATCTATAGCTAATTCTGGGAGATCATCCAAAGCCATCATGAATTTTGTGTATAGGCTGAATTATTTAAATGAGATGACTCTAGAGTAATCACAATAAGTACTCCAGTATGAGTGCCTTATTACTTGACTGGAAATTGTGATGATCTTGTACTACTCCAGGATGACTCTGTGACAACTTCATGACAGAAGATGACTCTAGGATGACTTCAGGATGGGTTGTGATTACTCCAGGATGACTCCATGACGAATTTGGGATGAATGAGGATTACGCTAGGGTGATGCCATGAGAACTTTTGAATGGATGGGGATTACTTCAGTATGAAAGCATTACAACGACAGGATGGTTGTGGATCATGAAAGGATGACTATGATAACTAAGAAGGATCGTGTTTACTTAAGCATAATTCCATGGTGACTGGGATTGATGAGGATTACTAAAGGATTGCTACTTGACAACTTTATGATGGGATGCAATCATCCCAAAAGGATTCTAGGACAACTTCTAAACTTCTATATTGGGTTAATATAAAATATACCGTAAATGTACTCTATAACAAACGGAATAATTGACAAAGAAGTATACAAAATATGATTTTTGAAATAAAATCTTTATTTTAACATGTTTTTAAATTGCCTTTTCCAATATTCATTGATTTCGAACACACAGTAAGAGCATGTTGTGTGACCCTTTCCACAAATCCACTCACCTTCTGTACAAACCCTCCTCCACATCCACCCCTACTTTTCTGCTAATCCCTTCTCCTGGAGCCTCACCACTTAACTGTCTTCTTCTTCCAAATAAGTACCTTCAAACTTAGCCAAAATCCCCTCAAAACCCAGCCAAACCAACCCCTTCTACGCTAAGGCAGCAAATTGCCCCAAACACTGCTTCAATACCCCAGAAAAGGACTACTCTTAGTATCCAGGCCCCCCTGAACACACAAATAGCACCCAGGAAATGCCCCCCAACATGCAGAAGCACACAGCAGCCAGCCCGCCCCCTTACACACACAGCCACCAACCCGATACACACACTCAGCATTGAGGGCTTCCATTCAGCACTAAGCCCACCTCACACTGTATCCAGGCCCCTCCTCCCCAACTGACACCCACCCAACTTCTGCCTCCTTTCTCCCTGACACAACAGCCACCACACCCACTTCTACCCCAAGTACCCTGCCTTCACCCCAGCTGCTGCGTCACAATTCTCTCCAAAATGCCCCCTTCTGACCCAACTATTCCCAACCCCCTTCTCCTCCAACTAGCCCACTTCTCCACATAGAAAATCTCCCACCCATGAAAACACCCATGCAAACACAATCGCCCCCAGGCCCAACCCACGCATCTCCCAACTTCACCCTTCCCCCCACACACACAATATCTCCCAGGCCATAAACACACTCGGCACACAGCCACAACCCCCCCCACACACACAGCATCCAGCTCCCCAACCCACAAACACACACACATACACTCAGCACCCAGTGCCACCATTCAGCATGTGCACACAGCACCCAGGTGCCTGAACTGTCCCTCGTCGCCCTCAAATTTCCCTCACTCCCTCTACCAAACTTCCCTCACCTCTCTTCTGTTAATATTAATGTTAATGATAATGTTAAAGGACATTTGTACTGCGCACTATCACCACCGGAGTGGTTCCCTGGCGCTCTGGCGGCTCTGAAAGAGGAGGGGAGGTTGAGTTAGTGGGAGGAAGCAGGAAAAGTGCAAGAGAGCAGTGATGTGCTGTTGGCGGCCTCAGCCTGGTGGGTCAGTTGGCTGGGCCTGGGGTGTTTGCGGCCGGCAGTCATCGTGTACTGTTGTGCAAGACTATGTGTGTTTTTGTTTTGTTGTTGCAATGTAGTGAAGTTTGTGCGGTTTGTTGTGCTGTAGGTTTTGGTTGTGTTTGGTTTGGAGTTTGAGAGGTGTATGCAGAAAGGGAGATTGTTAGTAGGGTTGGTTAGTTTGCGTCTCTATCCAGAATTGAGGCACTCGGCTTGCGTAGTCTCCCCTGATGCGGCTCTGTCCTGATCTGGGTCCGATTGGTAGACAGGGTTCCTTACTCCTCTGGCCCCCACCTCTAACATGCTCTCTCATAGCTCACCTTATCCTCCCTTCCTGCTCCTGTGGCCAGTGCACCTGCCTATGTCAGCCTCTCAGGTAGTGTGGTGATAGCCAATATCCGACAATTCCACGCTACTGTGGTACCTGGAAGTAACTAAGTGGGCGGCGAAAGTGTTGGTGGGATTGTCTGGGATAGTTGACTCAGTCTCCGTGAGTGCCGCCTGTGTTCCAATCTATCTGGAGTCACCCGTCCAGGTGTCCTGGGAGCTACCCTCTCGGGTCGGGGATGTCCTTCTCCCCCAACTGCCCTGCCACTCTTCTCCTCCCCATACACAATCTCTCCCACCTGCATGCACACAATTTCCCACCCCAGCACATACACACACTCAAGACCCACAAGCAGACACACAGCTGCCGCCGACATACACAACCCTGCCCCTCTTCTTCCCCAACCACCCCCCTTCTGCCCCACCCCTCTGCTCCACCAGACACGATATCTTGCACCCATGTGCACACACACAAACACATCCCCCAACACCCTACCTCCAAACACACACACTCAGCATCCCACCAAGACACACATTCAGCACCCAAGCCCCCTAGTACACAAACTCAGAACTACCCCTCCCAACACAGAGGCACCAAGGCCTCTCAACCGCCTCTGTTCTCCAATTGCCCCCTTCCCCTCTAACTCTCAGGAGGATGGCTCAGGGGCAACATGCTCGCCTTGGAAGCAGGATAATGCAGATCAACACAGGGTCGATCCCCGGTGCCATGCTTAGAAACATCAGGGTATTCAGGGCGTTATAAATAACCTGTTATAATTATAACTACCCTCACCCCTCTTCTCCCTCAATGCCCCGCCCCTATCATCCCCTAGCTGCCCTACCTCTTCTCCAACTGCTTCCCCCTTGTCACCAAACCCCACCCCACTTCTCTCGCCAACATCCTCACCTCTCATCTGCCCAGCATCCCCCCACTCCTCTTCTGGCTCAACTGCCCCTCTTCCCCAATTGCCCTTCTCTCCCAACCTCTTCTCCCCAACTATCCCATCCCTTCCCTCCCAATGACCCCCACTCTCCTCCAACGGCTCTGCCCAAGGTGCCCACCTCTCTTCTCGGCACAATGCCCCCACACATCTTCTCCCCAACTATCCCACCCCTTCTTCCATGACACCCACTCTTCTCACCAATGACCCACCCATCTTCTACCCGACTCTCCCATCCCTTCTCCCTGAACAAAGCCCACTCTTTTCTCCCCACTGTTCTCCCCAACACCCCACCCCTCTTCTCCCCAAACTGCTGCCACACCTCTTCTCCCCAACTGCCCTCCTCCTCCAATGGCCCGGCACACAACCCACAATATCCCCCACCCCTCTTCTCCAACTACCCTCTCTCCCCAACTACCCTCCCCAACTGCCATAGCTCCTCTTCTACCCCAACTGCCCACAACCTTTCTCCAACTGCACCCTTTATGTCTCTCCTCTCCCTCAACTACCTTCCTTCTGCCCCAGATTCCCCCATACTTCTTCCCCCTGACTATCCCATTCCTTCTCCCCCAAAGACCCCACTCTATTCTCCCCAACTGTTCCCCCCAACACCCCCACCCAACTTCTCCCCACAACTCTTCTCCCCAAACTGCCCACACCTTTTCTCCAACTGCTCCCTTTCTGCCTCTCTGCTCAACTGCTCTCTTTCAGGCCCAACTGCCCTACATCCCCCTTCTCCCCCAACTGCCCTCCTTCTGCCCCAGATTATCTCCCCCAACTGCCCTCCTTCCGTCTCATCTAGCTCATTCTGTTCCAACTGCCCCACACCCCTTCTCCCCCCAACTTCCCCCCCTCTGTCCCAGCTACCCCACCCCTCTTTTCCCCCAACTGCCCTCCGACCCCCTTCCCTAACTGCCCCCCAACTGCCACCTACACCCTTATTCTGCCTCAGCTGCCCCTCTTCTGCCCCTATACCCCTCTTCTGCCCCATCTGCCCCACTTCTTTTCTACCCCAACTGTCCCCTTCTGCCTCAGCTTCCCCAACCCACTTCTCTGCCAACTGCCCCACCCCTCTTCTCCCCCAATTGCCCACCCCTCTTAAACCAAATCTGCGCTCCCACCCCTCTTTTATTCCTACTACCTACCCACCCCTCTTCTCTCCCAACTGCCCACCCATCCCTCTTCTACGCCAACTGCCACCTACATGCCTTTTCTATCTCAGGTGGCCCCAACTTGGCCCACCCCTCTTCTCCCTCTACTGCCCCCAACTCCCCCCACCCGCCCTCACTTCCCCTTCCCTCTTCTCCCACAAATGCCCCCTTCTGCCTCAAGTGCCCCACACCTCTTCTCTCACAACTAACTACCTCTTCTACCCCTAGCCCTCTTTTCCCACGACTGCAGCCACCCTTTTTCTCCAACTACCTCCCCATACACACCCTCTAACAACCCACCCAACCCAGTCGCTCATTCATCCTTCCATCTGAAGGGGTCGAACGTGCAATTTAAAACACCCCAATAAAATAATCAATAAAGAATTTAAAACACATTTTAAAATAAATCCTAATTTGAGATACTATTCTTAAAGGTCCATAACAAATTTGCATGTTTGAGTAACAGAGTACTGCCTCCCACGGGATCACTCTTGTTTTCTTTATCCATCCTGGCATTGAGAGCAATATAAATATATATATACATATTAAAAAAACGATCATATTATATACACCAAGGAAGTTATATTCGTGCAGGCAGCCAAGAGCACCGTTTGCATCTGCTGGGGAAAAAGACAATGGCCCTCATTATAAGTGAATAGGTCTGGAAATAAAGATGCCAGTAACAGCAGGCTTGACCTGCCAGTATTTTTGGCCCCTACTGGCAGATTTTCCACTGAAGCACCGGCACTGTTAATAACGGTGCTTTAGGGTTCCCATTCCCATGGAGTTCTCTGGGACTCCACGGGAATGGGAATGTACCGTTCCTCCGTCGCCTGTAATATCCCGGTAGCACCGGGATATCAGGCTGCGGAAACGGTAAGGTGAGTCTGCCGGTAAACCGCCAGTAGGCCCGGCGGGTTACCGGCAGACTTGTAATGAGGTTTATGTCAAAAACAGCCCTTTCTTAGGACACTTTCAGTCTTTTGCAACATTTCCAGGCTCATAACTGTTTTTGCAATGATTCGACTTAACCATGGTTTCCACTCCGCCCAAAAACAGAGAGTGCTAATTTTGGGATGTGGTTGTATTCGCATTTCTTTGTGCGTTCAATTTTGCTTCATATTTTTGGGTTGGAGGGCTTGCATCGACAGCTCAATGTGCTGTCTGTGCAGAGGAAATTGAAAATAAATGTTGTACACGAGATAACAAGAAGCTGAATGCAGACTGAACACGTTCCAGGCGGATACATCGGTCCCCTGTCCTCAATGAATACGCCCACGAGCTCCAAAGTCCAACACCCAGTTTCTCCCAACTCCCCTTTGGAGTAAAACATTTACCTCTTGAGGTTGCTCCAAATTGCATGCTCTGTGATGGCTGTCATGATAGCTCACTGGCCTTTCTTCGCCGCCAGGTAGAGACAGCAGCATCATAAAAGAAAGACCTCAGTGTGGCATTCAGGTAGATAGAGATGAAAGACTCAGCATGTCTTATATCTATGCCTACTCTTTCATCTCTATTTGTTCTCTTTCTACCTTTGGACTATTCTCTGCTCAGGGTCATAGGTCGAGACTGGAAAAAAAAAAAGTATAGTTGCCCTTCTTTCACCAGGCATGCAGTATTATGCAGCCTTCCCATTTCTCATCACGCACCATTCTGTTATAATGACGACTTGAATGGAATTCTAATGCTTAGAATTCCACCCATGCCTTGATGTCATGTTGGATTGTTTACTGTTGTATAATGTTCCACATTCGAAGATGTACAGTTGGTATTTCTAAAGAGCTCTATGCACTGCTGGGCTTAGGCTGGTTGCCAATAAAGAAGCTCCTTCACTCACCTGTGTCTCCTTTACTACACTGGCGATGAGGGCAACCAGCCTCCAAACCCACGCAGCCGTTCCTGGCCCAGCAGTAGCTCACGTTTTTCCATGAGAAGTTCCTGTTCAAGGCCCCTCCGGCTCATCAAGGGAAGAGACACCGCGACGCTGTCCATGTCGAAGGATCTGCAGAGGAGGGGGACCCTCTCTGTGCCCTCTCCAGCCTCCGCTCCCCATCCGGGGTAGAGTGTTGCGCTTCGTGCACAGTATCCAGCGGGAGAGAGGCTGACAGGGCCCCGCTGCGCTCCCCACCAGGGGTCGAGTGCAGGGCCCTGCCGTTCTGGCAGACAGGAGAAACACAGGTGAGCAGGCCGAGCGACCATCCCTGCGCCGCAGAACTCGCAGCTGCGTCCCCCTGCACCACCTCTCCCTGCTGTGAAGAAGGAGGCCCCCAGCCGCGGCGGTAACTTCAAGCGGTCCTGACACGGAAGGGAAGCCGGTGCAGCCAGCGCCCCCTCCACACCCCTCCCGCCAGCAGCGCCGCGTATCTGGAGCTAACGAGGGAGGAGGAGGGACCCCGTAACGGCCGCAACAGGAGCTGCGACCAATCAGGAAGTCTGAGACGGGGGCTCTCGGATTGCGGAAGCCCCTCCCACTGCACACGGAGGAAAGGGGTGTGCCGGAGGCGTGCACCCGCCAGGAAGAGGGACAAATTAGCCCTGTACAACCTCAAGGGAGGGATTAGGGAACTTTTAAGGAAAAGAGCGGAGGCAGCCTTTCTTTCTTAGCGGACCTTGCACACGCTCAGCAGTGAGGCGTGTCTGTAGGAGGGCATCTTCCTCATTGTCTCGAAGGAATTAACCCCGTGCATGCCGTTTCCTCCACCAGCTCTGGAAGTGTGACATTCTTAGCGAAAGTTTAACTGCACGTGTGCTCAGTGGATTTTTGGCAACATTAAATGACAGGGCCATTCTTCGGACAGCGTTCCCATTGCCTGTTACTCACAGGGGTTGAAGACTGTGAGGGTCTTATGCAGTGTTGAACACAGGATCTATCAACCAGAAATGCAACACAACAATGCCCGTCCACCTCCAGCCTTTCTGGCCAACCCTGGGGAGCCTGCAATCATATGGGATTTATGGGTAGACACATTCAAGGTCTACTTGAGGGCAGCAGGAGGGGCAAAATTCACTGATGATGAGAAAGAAGCAGCGCTACTTAACTGTTTAGGAACCAAAGGACTCAGATTGTTCAGGCGCCTTCCTGGTCCCAATGCGCACGCTACCCCCGCTGTCCCCGCAGAAGGAGCTGAAGGGGGTGATGCCCCACCACGGGTAGTACTGGCCTATGAAACCGCATTAGGAAAGTTGGAAGCCAGGTTTGGCAAGAAGGCCAACGTGGTACTTGAAAGGTATCATTTCTTCTCGAGGGGTCAAGGTTCCGGAGAGGGCATTGATGCCTTTGTGACTGCCTTACGTACTTTAATTGCAACCTGCAAATTCACGGGGACCATTTACGAATACATCCGTGACCAAGTGATGATGCGCACGAGTGACGTACGTGTCAGAGAGAGACTGTGGATAGAGAAAGATCCACCTCTAGATAAAGTCATTGAAATAGCACGTGCCATCGAAGAATCCAGGAGGAGTGTAAGGGTCATGGCAGACAAGGGAGAATCTGTGCATGCCATTATTCCCCGCAAGTGCGCGGAAACCAAGGGGAGATGCAAAGACACCAGAGCAGGGTCTTCCTCAAAGGACCTGTGCAAGAACTGTGGGTGGCGTGGTCATCTTACAGGTGTAAAAGGATGTCCAGCTGCCAATGTAGCTTTTAGGAAGTGCAAATCTAAGGGACATTTTGCCCGCATGTGTAGGAGTCTTGTCTCCACTAAGGACTCTGTGAACATGGTTGACACCCAGGAGGAAGACGATGATGTGACCATAGTGGGTTACATGGGTTGTTCTGATGGGAATGAAAGAAGTGTACTGGAAGGTTCGATGCTGAGTGTGGGTAGTTGTAAGAAGAGAGCGTGGGCGACCCTGATGGTCAATGGTGTCCCGGAAGAGATGATGGTGGACACAGGGTCTCCATATACCATGATATCCCCTGAGCTATATGAGTCCAAATTCCACAAAAGGGTTTCTGAATTGTCTTCTCCAGATATAAACCCATATGCCTATGGATGCCTACCCATTAAAGTTATAGGCTTTGAATGGGCTGACATAGAGTTTCAAGGTAGGACGGCTAGGGGTAAAATGTATGTAGCCCAGGATGGTGACCCAGTTGTGGGGTGGGAGGAACAAGCTGCCCTAGAGCTTCTCATCAGGCCAGGTAAACCTGTTCCGGTAATGAGTGTATCTGAAGGGAACAATCGCAATGTGTCGTCTGGGGGAATAACGGCAGAAATCCTGGAGAGTAGATTCCCATCTGTTTTCACTTCTGAATTGGGCAAATTGAAGGTATTTGCACACAGGATAGTGCTTAAGAGAGAATCGACACCTGTTGTCCACAAGGTTAGAAGGGTCCCCATCATGGCTCGAGATGCCTTAAAACAGGAACTGTGCAAACTCAAGGAATCAGGGGTCATAGAAGAAGTGGAGTCTTCAGAATGGCTGGCCCCGGTGGTGTTAGCACGGAAGGGTAATGGAGGATTGAGAATGTGTGTGGATCTCAGAGATCTCAATTCATGCATTTGGGTGGATAGACACCCTTTACCTAATATCAATGAGATGCTATCGTTGGTTTCTGGCACTTCATGTTTTTCCACTTTTGACCTCTCATCTGCATACCATCAGATTGACCTACACACAGATTCACGCCCGCTTACTTCTTTTGTAACCCCTTTTGGCGCATTCCGTTTTCGCAGGATGCCGTTTGGATTAGCATCCGCGGCTGCGGTTTTTCAGAGGATCATGCAGAAGCTTTTCGGGGCTATTAAGGGAGTTGCATGTTTTCAAGATGACATTCTTGTGTGGGGGAGTTCGCGAGCAGAACACGATTGCAGGGTTATGGAGGTGATGAGTGTTTTTTAGAATAGTGGTCCCACTGTAAAGCTCAGTAAATGCAAGGTGGCGTTCCCTGTGTGACATATTTGGGACATTCATTAGATGCTAAGGGCATTCATCCCAAGGTAGAATTGGTACAGACATTGAGTGCAGCAGCAGCTCTGGTAAACAAGGACCAATTGAGATCCTTTATGGGTCTAGCGGAATACTACAACAGATTCGTACCATCATATGCAGACAAGACTGTCAGTATGAGATCCCTGCTAAAAAAGGGTGTGCATTTTGCATGGTCAGATCAGTGTCAGGCAGAGTTTACCAAATTGAAGGAGGAAATTGTACAAGCCCCGTCTTTAGGGTCATTCTCCCCGACTAGGAAAACTATCCTCACTGTTGATGCCAGTGAGTATGGGATAGGGGCTGTTCTGGAGCAGAGGGTGGAAGGCGAACTACGACCCATTGCCTTTGCATCCAGAGTACTCAGAGAGGTTGAGACTAGGTATGCTGTCATTGAGAGGGAGGCTCTTGCCGCTGTTTGGGCATCCAGATATTTCAGAACTTTTCTGTGGGGAATTGAATACACCCTACACACAGACCACAAGCCTTTAGTGCATGTGTTGACAACAAGGGGTCTGTCTCACGCGTCTACGCGCATCATGAGGTGGATGGCGGATATGGCTGAGTATAATTTTAAAGTTGAATATGTTCCGGGAACTAGGAATGTGGTGGCCGATTGTCTGTCTCGTTTTCCAAGATCTCTTGATGAGGTCGAACTGCAAGTGGCAGAAGGGGATGATTGTACCTTGGTGGCCAGTATTGTGCCCGCAGTGGCAGAGCTGGAGTGGACCACACAATGTGGCTCTGATCCAGAGTTGTTGGGAATGATGGAAGCGTTAAGCAATGGAATTGTTGGGTCTGAGTTGTCCAAATCCTATGGCCATGTGTGGGATGAATTGTCGGTGGGTCCATGGGGTCTGGCCAGAGGTTCACGGTTGGTTCCTCCTCGTTCACTTAGAGGGAAACTGGTTGATTTGGCCCATGAGGGGCACATAGGCAGATCCATGACCAAAAGGAGTCTCAGAGAAGACTATTGGTGGCCTGGAATGGATGCGGATGTGGAGGATGTTGTGAAAGATTGTGCAGCCTGTTCCAATAGCGACAAGAGCAAAGCCCCTACTGCTCAACCTGTCTATCCGGTGGAATTACCCAGCGAGGTGTGGTCCAAGATAGCACTTGATATAATGGGCCCCATTGATTCATTGGGAGGGGGTCTGAGATTTATTGTTGTTATGGTAGATTACACGTCGAGATGGGTGGAGGCCACAGCTTTGTCTACGGTTACCGCTGAGAAAGTGGTTGATTTCATTTCTGCAGTGTTTGACAGGGAAGGTGTTCCTGCAGGTTTGGTGACGGATAATGGCTCACAGTTTGTGTCAGAGTACATGCAAGATTATTTGAATGATCTGGGCATTCGTCATCACAGAGTTGCGCTGTACAACCCACAGGCCAATGGGTTGGTGGAGCGTATGAACCGGTTTATCAAAGGAGCCATCCACTTGGCCCTTGCTAATGGTCTTCCGTGGGGAAAGGTGGTATCAGAATCCCTTAAGGCATACAGACTGACCCCTTCTATTGTCACTCGTCACTCTCCCTTTGAATTGATGCGGGGGAGGAAACCAGGCTCCAAGCTGAGAGTACCAGCCCTGGGTGGCGGTTTTCAGACTCAGGTGGACATGCAAGCAGTATTGGATCGAGTTCGCAGTAAGCAAGAACGCTTCTTGAATGAACAGCTGACTCGCAGGAAGCCCCTCCCCGTGAAGGTTGGTGATTTGGTTCAAGTCAAGAATCCCAGGTTTGTGGCCAAGGGTTTAAGCAAGTACTTAAGTCCGCGCAGAGTAGTTAAGCGTGGTCGTGGCTATGTGAAACTAGATGATGGATCCACATGGAGTCTTAGGCGTGTGGTGGTAGTGGATAAGGAGACAGTGGTTTCGGCAGGTAGTGGGCCTCCCGCTATGCCGGGTGATATGCTAGGACAAGGTTCAGGAAGTGTTGTGGTGAGTTGTGATGGTCCTGTAGGAGTTTCAGCTTCAGCAGCTCGGGACAGACCGGTTGATTTACAACAGTTGTTCCCTGCGGCAGTTCCTCATGGCCAAGCTGCAGAGGTACATTCTGTTCCCATCTCTGCGCCAGCTGCTGCTACTGATAGTCTTCCAGTGGATGAGAGTCTGGTGTCTGCCTCCGGGGCGGCTGACCCTGTCTCCAACCATACTCGCTCGGGTAGGGAGAGCAAAGTTCCTTCTAAATACAAGCAGTTTGTATTGGGGGCTGTGATTGGGTAGTATTCATCCTCCTGCCTTTGCAAGGAGTGTTTTGGGTGCCGTAGTTAAGGGCACCGCATGTTTTGGGTGCTGTAGTTAAGGGCACCACTTTGTGTTGGGTGCTGTAGTTAATGACACCACTGTTCTGTGTTTTGGGTACTTAGTAGTACCTTCTTCCTATTACTTCTCGTCCTCTTCTCTCCCTTAGCTCTTCTTCCTCCTTTCTCTTCCCTCAGGTGTGTCTGTGCACGTGCTAGGGTGAGTGTGAGTGTGACTGTGTGTTAGGTGTGCGTGTGTGTGTGTGTGTCTGGTGCGATGTTTCTTCAGTTGAATAAGGGGGGGAGAAGTGTTATAATGACGACTTGAGTGGAATTCTAATGCTTAGAATTCCACCCATGCCTTGATGTCATGTTGGATTGTTTACTGTTGTATAATGTTACACATTCCAAGATGTACAGTTGGTATTTCTAAAGAGCTGTATGCACTGCTGGGCTTAGGCTGGTTGCCAATAAAGAAGCTCCTTCACTCACCTGTGTCTCCTTTACTACACATTCTCAAATGTCCCAGCTAATAGTCCCACCTCCCGCCCATCAATGTCCAATTGATCGCATTATAATCCTTTGTTGACATAAAACACAGTTTTAAGATGCTTCACAGACCCTTGACAGAGCCTCCCTGTTGCCATGTGCTCCGACTTTAACACAAAAGTGCGAGCGGTAGTTGGAAAGGCTTTGATCAGTCCCGAAGCAATGTCAGGTCTTTTCCCCATGCCAGAAAGGGTGTTTTCGGGACAGGTGATAAAACCTATCAACTTGGAACAGTCCCTCAAAATACAGGAGAAAAGGCCATCCAATTGTTAGGATGTGATCATGATTTTGTTGTGGGTGTGGAATCTAAGGGTTGTCGTGATGGTTTGGCTGTGGGAGAGTTAAAGTTGTGGGTGTGGTTTGGATGTGGGTGTGGCTGTTAGGTAGCTGTGGTTGGGATGTGGTTCTGATGCTATTGCAGGTGTTATTATGATGTCATTGTAGATTAGTTGTGGCTAGAATGCATTCTGATGTAGTGATGATAAGCATGTGATTTGGTTTGAATATGATTTTGATTTAACTGTGAGGCTGTTAATGGTGGAGTCCTAGCAGTCAAGCGATATGCTTGAAAAATGTGTAATAATGAATAAGGCCAATCTCTCTGCTCCACTTCCACCATTTGAATGTCCACCTCTCTCCTTTGAATTCAAGTCAAGTCAACTTTTCCCACACACCGGCCTCAATATTCCCATGACTTATAGGCCTCCAGGTGTTCTCATCTTCTTCTTCTCTGATCTTTGCTTTATCTTGACTCCTTTCTCAGTGCACTGACTTCCTCTTGCTCCTCCCCAGGACTCCTCATTTTAACAAGCCTTCTCTGATTTTAACATGACTCTCAGTTTCCCCTTAATGCACCACTAGCCTATCAAACCTTCACTCCCTCTTCCACTTTCCAACAGCACTGGGTCCCCCTCAGATTTGCCTTCTCGAAACATGCATGGAGCTCCATGTTTTCAAGTGGATGAAGGGTCACACACCGCCTTCTCCTCTCTAAAAAGGATTCTCTCATCTTGTTCACAACATCCTCTGATTATGTCAAACTCTCCTACTTCACTAATCATATTGCTACTCTTTCTTCCTATTCCTCACAAACTCTCCTCTAAACGGTTCCATGTCATTTCATTGCAGGATGTTTTTTTCGATGGGTTTTTTACTGCAATTTTTTTTTCTTGAAAAAAACCCATCAATTTTTTTTGGGGGGATATTCCCACCCCAACCCCCCCCCCCATTTTCTAAAAAAATTCAATGTTTTTTTTCGAAAAAAAAATCACGGTAAAAAAACTCCCACGACGAAAGGACATCATACCCTCTAAACACCAAGCCATATTAGATCTTCCACATACTTATGCAATTACTTCTATACTTCTGCTTATGACTTTGCCTACTATTCCTCATCCAAAATCTCTAAAGCCTGGTATATTCTTCCCATTGAACGCTTCCTCCATCACCTGCTTTTTTCTCCTCTTTTATATTCCCTTCACTTCCTACCTACTCTTGTTTCCACAACTTCTCCCACTGAACTAGTGTCAATCCTGTGGACAGCCAAACCATCTTGCAGCCTGGTTGACCCTTTTGCTATGAAGATGGTCAAGGAAATAGCACTTCACACCTGCACCTTTCTCCCTTCCTTCTTTGTCCTATTCTTTTGTAATTGTTTCTTCCTGCTTCCTACTGATTCTTAAGAAGTCATTTCTGACCCAACCAAATTCTGATAACAATTGGCCTGTACATCTTTACTAATTATTTTAACATTCTAGACAAGCTTCTCTTTAACAGGATCTGCACTTACATTGGCAATAATGGCCTCAGTGACCTCCTACAGTTTGGTTTCCGCGGTGGTCAAAGTAATGAAACTCCTCCGCCACATGCATCCTATTTTCAAACCTCAGCTCACCATTATAAACTCTCCTCTATCCTAATTCTTCGTGACCTCTCTACCACCTCTCGTACAGCCTCCTCGTTCTGACCCTTGCTGATCTTGAACACCTGCCGGCCGCTCTTGATTTTACTGGATTTCCTCCTACCTCTCCCATTATTACTTCTGCATCTCCTGAAACACAACCACCTATGCTGTAGCCTCATTACCTGTCTGTGTCCAAGACCAAATCCTTGGTCCTTAATTCTTTACCTTCTACACTTTCTCCCTCAGATAACTCATCTCCTTTTTTTAGGTTTACCTATCACCTCTTTGTCGAAGACAGTTTCTTTCATTCTCGAGCACCTTATATATCTGCCTGAACTTCTGAATGCCTCTGAGGGATATACCAGTGGATGGCACTAGAGTGTCTCATTATTAAATTCGCAAGGAAAGATGTGTTCTACGTCCCATCTTACAAAGCATCAGTACCTTCTGCCACCTATCACATTTCGCTCTTACCTGCCCTCATGGTTCTCCATGGCACACAACCCTGGGGTCATTCATTTTGTTACAACTATATTTACTGCTGTCAGAAATAGCCTGCTTAATAAACGAAAAATACTCTCCCTTCTCCCCTTCCAGTCTACTAAAACCTTCATATCCCAAAGTTGGTTACTTAGAATAGTGTGCTAGCCTCATACTTGGACTATCCCTTGGTTCCTTCTCCCTGCTTGACAAATACTAAACATCTCCATTTCTCCACACACACACTCTATAATATCCCCCGTTCTTCTCCCACTTCTTACCACAACCGCCATTCTGACTGGCACTTTCTATGGTACTAGACCCTTTTTAAGTGCATGTTGTTTACATTCAAATCCATCCCTGAGCTTTCCCCGAGAAACATGGCGTCTTCTCCATGCTTACTATTCATCTCTGGAATGTGCATCCCCATATATAAAGCACAATTATAAGTCACTCCCTTAAATCTACAATGAATCGCCACCTTTTTAAGCCTAGATGAAGATCTCTTAATGCCATGGATCACAACTTCCTCTCCAAGGCTATCCTGTCTCTAGCACCACCATGTTTAGAACCCTGCACAAATGCCATCCTGTAGGACCACTGTCTGTCTTATTATTAGTTTAGTTTAGTTTAGTTTATTTATTTGTAAGGCGCGCCAAGCCCTGGAGCATCAGGGCGCACAGGACAAGAATATGCTCAACTTTGTTACAGGTACATCTTGTGGGATGTTTTTACCCATGCATCCAAGCCCTACCTAAAAAACTGTACAGTACTGGCATTGAAAACATCATGATGGCCAGAGCTTCCCAGAAAATGCCCAGGGAAATGCATGAAGAATAGGCTGCCACTCATTTTTGCCGATGTTATGGGCACAGAAGGGCACTGCCTAAAACCACCATTGGGCTACCCACACAGTAGTCTGAAACCATTGGGAATGGCAATGCTGACTGCCAAAAGCAACCTAGAATTGTGGGGAATTCATTTTCTTAAATCCCAAAAAGGGGTGCAGTACCAGTACTCACCACTATCAGAAAGCCGGCGTTTTAAAACCACCAGATTTTGTTTAAAACTGAATAAATGAACCCAAGGCAAGCCAAAGAAAGACTTACTGAGAGGTGGATACAATCTAAAGTTATATTCTGAAGTGACTTGAAGGTTTATAACGAGACTGGCTGAGCTGTGGATTTCAGCAGTTTAAGTAAATTTGGACTGAAAGACACTAAAAATCTAAATGTTTAAAAGAAATTAGTGACCTACTTTTGAGTGTCACATAGGTTGCAATTGTTTAAATGTCATAGTTTTAAACTTAGAATCAGCATTCTAGCTGCATATGTAAAAATGGTTCATTTTATTTGAATGCAGAAAACTGGGGAACAAAAGTGACATTAGCTGGGGCCTGGCTTAAGGAACTAAATTCTGCCCACCAGCTACCCCCGACAGGAGTTGAGACTTGCACAACAGCTGTGTTCCCAGGCCTATCTGCCTTTTGCTGCTCCCACCAAAAGGGATATGACACTTCCCTGATTGAATTACCTGGGCTCTGCAGGAAATTGAACAAAGCCCTGTCCTGACTCAGGCAAATGTTTTATTATGGGGGCCATAAAAAGTGGCCTCCTCCTGGAAGTAAAGGGGAGGAGCACTGCCTGTGAGAGCAAGCTGGCTTGGCAGAACTGGAAAAACCAGATATTCAACCTTGTGCTGGGGGGAAACCACACCCCTGTAGCCAGAATATGGTTTTAGAAAAAGATGAATAACTCATAGTACGGACTTGTCATAATTATTTAAATGATACCATAATTCTTGTGATTTTTCTGCCCACATTTTAAGAGGTTTTTAGAACCGGTGGCATGATCTGGGGGCAAACTAGCAGTTAAGAGGGTGTTACTTAAAATGTATGCATGTTAAAAATCTGACACTTCATCACTTAATGTCCATATTCCTTGCGCACATGTGTGTAAATTTGGGGTAATGTCCGATATTACGAAATCAGTCAAAAAGTGCAAATGTTGCCATTTCTGAATGCAAGCTCCCAGGAAGAGCAGATTTGGACAGGGTATACCTCCTGTGATATGTGATGGGTGCATGTAATTTTAAACAAATGTGTACCTGTGAAAATATGCCTTTTGGGTCAAAATATAGATTGTGTGTAATTTGACAGGGGTGGGTTCTCTGTATCATAAACAGACCTCATCACGATGACACTTCATTTCATTCCCCCAATCAAGGGGAAGCGGATGAAGTGGCCAATGACAAGTGGAGAGGGGTAGAGCTTAGTGATGCTGCACACACACCCATTTTCAAAACACATAAAAGCAGACAGACAGGACAGATAGGGACATTCAATTCCATTTGCTGCAACGCGCTCTGCCGGACCATACCACATCCAGAGATCCAGACTTCAAATCCATCAATCTCCAGAATCCAGAGAGGCTAGAGAGAGAGCAGAGCTGACCCAGATCACTGTGAAGTGCAGAGACCAGACCAGAGTCCAGTCTAAAACCTGACCAGATCCGTGGCGAGGCCCATTTAATTCAAGAATATAGTGTGAGTACCTAGCAGAACTGTGCAGAACCAATCTCTTAGTTAAAATAATCTAATCCAAGCTATTTTAATCTAAGTAGAACTGCCTCCTAACTGTCACCTGTCATTTGCAAAGCTGTCACCTGTCATTTCTAGTTGCTAGCTGTCATTTGTCATTTTGAACTTTAAAATTTCAAATCCGAAAAACTACCTTTATTTAATCGTTCATAACTCCGTGACCGTTTGTGCTAGAGACTTGCAGTAACTTTCCTCTGAAAGCTGGGAATCGTGGCTTTTCTACGAACCTAGAACCGCATTCCTACCCCCGATACTTTTGCCGCAATCGCGAAAAACGCACTTGTGAATTTGCCGCGATTTGCAAATTTCTCAACGTGTGAAAACAGCAGTTTTCTTGCTTTCAGTTGCCAAAAATTCGTTTAACCTGCTAGTTACTCCTAGATCCTTGCTAAAGTGAGCCTGGACTAATATTAACTTGATACCACTCACCCTGAACCTCTCGAGGGAATTAAAAGCATTTTAGCATATTTTTCACTTCATTGCCAGCACATATAAAAGCATTTTGGGCCTGTGTTGTAAACTTCTGTAGTCTAAGCTGCTGGGGTGAACTGAATTACATTTGATTGCATTTCTGAGAACTGTGTGCTTTCCTTCCATTTCCTTGCATTGCATAAAGGGGGGAGGGGATTGCCAGAGAAAAGTGATTACATTGTTTTGTTGAAATCATATTGAGTATTTTCTGTATTGCATTTTCATTCAACATTACATCCATCTGAACTTATATAAAGTATTCTCTACCACCTTATTCTTCTGTTCCTATTTACAAGTGTGCTAGTGCCAGACTATCCATTATTGATTACTGATCAGATTAAGTGTGATATTCAATTATTAAATTATTATAAAGTGTGATATATATATATATATATTGTTTAAATTATCAAATAAACCTTTTAACTTCCAAAACAGAACTACTTCTTGGCTCAGTGGGGTCAGGGTTATTCAAAGAGAGGGGTGTTATATAGGGGTAGTCATCCAGAACGCATGAACTGGACATAAAGATATATCAATAAGGGTTTCCATTCAGTATCCCAGACTAGGCATTGACTTGGCTGTAGTGTTGAATTGAATCCTCTTACAATCTACATAATCATAGTACATTCTACAATAAATAAAATATGTACAGGTACATGTGCATGGTCATAGTACAGTATACAATAAGCAAGAATGAGCAGGGCTGGAGCTAGGTCCAGACAAGAGGTGATAAGGGTACAGGAATACTTAACAATGTGGAGGTAATATACAGTGGAATAAGTACAGTAATATACAATGGTGTAAAATACAGACCGAGGTATCAGAGCTGGGGCATGCAGGTGGATCGCCAGTAGGGACAGTCAGGTCAAGCAGGTCAGATTAGTTAGATGTCATTGGCTCTCAGCCACTTGGTCAAATTCTGCCTGAATTTCGTGAAGTTCTGGGGTTCTCTTATGTCATGTGGTAGGGAGTTCCAAAGCTGTGCTGCTTTGACTGCGAAGCTATGTCCTCCAATAGTGGCACGTTTAAAGCGAGGGACATAGAGGCAATTCACATTGACCGTTCTTGTTGGTCTAGGTGAGGTTCTTAAGTGTAGCCTGTCCATGAGGTATGGTGGTGCCATGTTATTGAGGTACTTGTGAGTAAGGGAGGCAATTTTGAGTTGGATTTTGTCCTGAGTGGATAGCCATTTATATTCTCTTCTTATAGAGGAGATATGCTCTTTCCTGTTGATCTTGAGAGCGGCTCTCAGGGCATTATTTTGTAGGACCTGGATTTTTTGGATAGTCTGTTTGTTAGCCCCAATGTAGAGACCATTACAGTAGTCCAGTTTGGACAGTATAAGGGCTCTGGCAAGCGTGATGCAGCTGTCTGTAGAGAGGAATTGCTTGCTGGCTCTAATGAGTTTGCAAGTATATGCTGTAGAAGAGACTAGGGAGTTGACTTGTTTGCCAAAGTTTAAGGTGGCGTCAAGGTAAAAGCCTAGGGTCTTGACTTCTTTTGCTACTTTGATATTATTCCCATTGATACTGAAGCTGGCATAGTCAGGGTTAAGTTTAGTTATGTATGTCGGAGTGCCTAGGATTATGAGCTCAGTTTTGTCGTCGTTCAGGCATAAGCCATGTGTGGCCATCCATGCCTGAACGATGCTGTAAATTTTATTCACTAAAGCCAGATCCACGACGTAATCTCCTGAAAGCGGAAGGAGGATCTGGGTATCGTCTGCATAGTTGGTGTAGGCGATACCCAGATGATCCATTTCGTCAAAGAGCGGCTTTGTGAATATGTTATAGAGGGTTGGTGATACACAAGATCCCTGGGGTACACCACACGTTATAGGGATAGGGTCAGCTGAGGCTGATGGAGAGAAGACTCTCATGGTGCGGTTATTCAAGAAGGATTTGATCCATAATATGGCCTCTTTGGAGAAGTGAGCAGCAGAGTCTAGGTGGCTGCATAAGACTGTATGGTCGACTAAATCGAACGCTGCTGAGAGGTCTAGCAAGAGGAGTAAGGCTGCTTGGCCATTGTCCCTACATTGATCTATTTGGGCCTTGAGATCGATAAGGGCAGTCTCTGTACCATGCTGGGGACGGAATCCAGATTGGCGGGTTCCGAGCAGGTGGTTGGATTCAAGGAAGTTTTGTATTTGCATGTATGCCACTTTGTCTAAGATTTTTAGAAGAAAGGGCACAGTCGTGATAGGCCTAAAATTGATGGGCATGGCAGGGTCGAGGGTTTGCTTCTTTAGGAGTGGCAGGACCCACGACTCTTTAAGATTTTTCGGTACAATGCCGGTGGTGAAGGATGAGTTGATAAGTTTAGTTATGAATGGCGACAGTAATCTCGCAGCATCCTTAATTAATTGGGCAGGGCATTGGTCGCCTTTACAGTTGGACGGTTTAAGTCCCAGGATCACTTTTTCGACTTCAATGGTAGATACCTTGGAGAAGCAGAAACGTGTTATTTGTTTAGCTTTAAGTAGGGGTGCTGGGGTTAGAGCGTCCTGAGGTGTGAGAGATGCTTTTTTGAGGGCGATTTTAGTTTGTAGGTTGACTACTTTGTTAGTAAGGGCAAACTGAATGTCTGAGCACCATTTTTTGTCCTTGGTGCAGTTTTCTTGGGGAATGATGGGTGTTTCCAGCTCTTTCAAGATACTGAACAGTTCTCTGACACTTGATTTAGATTGGGATATTCTGGTATTGTATGTTTCCTGTTTGGCTAGTAGGGTATCTTTTTTGTATTGGGATGATATCTTTGCAAGGTTTAGTTTGTTTTCTACTGTAGGAGTAAGTCTCCATTTGATTCTAGTTTTTCTTTTGGTTAACCTGAGGTTTTTTAGATGGGGGGGTGAACCATGAGTTGAGATGTTTTTTCGGTTTGCTAGTCCCTGGCTTATTGTATCTTATTCTATAACATCAACTGGTCAGTTACTCTTTATCACTCCCTCTAATTTAAGGCACCGCTTATAGTATTGTCCATATATTGCTGTTTCGGTTATTTGTTTTTGTGGTAAAAATACGTGGGTACGTCAATAAATAAACACAAATACAAACTAACAAGCTTGTATGTGCACTCTGAAAATTAAGAGAAGAATAGCATGATGTTGTCTTTCGAAAATCTGAATTATAAAGTTTCACATTTTCAATGTTGATAAGTAAGTATAATTCTTGATAGAGTAAGGACGGTAGGACTACCGCGCGCATATATTGGTGTGGTGTTTATCCTGTGCACCCATTGTACAGGGTCGGACCGGGACAAGAAATGGGCCCGGTCACCCAAAATAAGTGGCCCACCCCTCGCCACACGACTCTCGACCTCTGATGACATCACCGGAAGTGATGTCATTTGACCCCACCCCAAAGTGACATCCCAAGAAGCAATGAAAAACGATCTTTTAACCCTTGACAAACAGGAAGTGGCATCAAATAGCATTGTTCCTAAGTACACTAAATTACTGTGAATCCAAGCAGACGTCCAAGGCCAAATGAGGATATGTTATTGTATAGCACTTACTCTTAAGCTCTTTTTTATAGAACAAATGTGCATACAATATCACCCAACCTGTGCTGGTACTCATTTATCGACCTAAGAAGAAGGAAAGGCTTTTTTTTTTAAAAAAAAATGTGAAACAAAAAATCTTTAAAAAAATCAAATGTTTCCTTCCAAACCAGCCCAGGCATGGCCAGAAACCAGCCCACACTTCCCAGGGACGATTTTGGGCCGGCCACGGGCCGAAAGGCTGAGGGGCCAATCCGACCCTGCCATTGTATCCTTTTAATTTCACTACAAATCCATTCCAATTAGCAAGCAGGTCTATGTAATGAACTCAGACACCACATAAAACAAACTCTTGGCCCAGACATGCAATGATGATCCCTGAAGTTGTTTGTGTCTGGTTCCAGGTCTTAGGCCACTCCAATCCTCTCTCCTCCTCGGGTCAAATAAATATACACTCCTTCCATTGTGACACTGTGCTGCATCGGCAACATGCACATAGCAGCACAGCGTCCCCCCTTTCAGCAGGCTCTCTATCTATCAGCCACCCTTCCAATCTAGATCCCTCACTACTCAACTTTCCCTACATTATATCATAGGCACTGTGCTGGCTGGGATCAAGATACTACACTAAGCATAGTGACCCGGAGGTATTGTTAGTGCCTATGTGCAGAATAGCTTGTATTCCGAGTTCCCATATGTGTAGTTTCCATAATTGCAAGCGTCCACATGCACAGTTTTGCCAGATACCAATGACCAGTGACAGCTCTTACCAGATTTTATATGTCAAGTGACAAGTCATTTTAAAGACACGTGTCCTGTGACAGGTATTGTGAGAGTCGCATACCCATTAGCAGACCCTGATAGCTATCAAATGATTAATGCAGATATTGCTGGCTTCCACATAACCAGTAACTGTATCACCAATGATCACGTGACTATTAGTTTGGGCTATTAAGTGCCGCTTGTGACACCTATGAAGCCAAAACTATTGCATTTGAGTACTGATCCAAGCACAGATACGGAGGAATGGAATCTGACAAGGGCCTTGGATGAATGACATTTGAGGAGGGACACTTTGGTGTGCTCTTTGAGTTTGTATTTCCAGCGGCAGACTGACTACATGTCGTGTTTCTGCCTCCCAGTTGTCAGTGGGGGTCATTACGACCTGGGCGCAAAGGGATACCGGGCACCGGTAATGACACCGGTGCCGATAATCCCTTTGCGCCCTATTCCGAGGTCCTTTTGCGGGTCCCTCCCTTAATGCCTGGTTTTACCAGGCAGTATGGACGGGACCCGCAAAGGGATACCGGGGTCAATAACGGTACCGCAATTTGCGGTACCGTTATTGACGCCTTCGCCCTTCCCATTGAGCCCTATGGGGGCTCAAATGGAAATAGGGAATGGCTTTTCAAATGGGGACTTACCGGTCCCGCAATGGTCGGAATAGACCGGTAAGTCCCCATACCACCAAGTTGGTGGCGGTACCGGTATTGGTGCTAGTCATGGCGCTAATAGCGCCATGAATAGCACAAACCTCGGAATGAGTGTCAGTGCTTTGCTCAATTGTGTACCCCAGCCAGGAATGCTGCTCTGCAACTGCCGCCGGCCGTAGCGAGTGTGTTGCGAGGAATGTGGTCTCGCCTTCTCTAAGCCCCATGTCTAGCTGCCTGTACGAGAGTGGCAGGGACAGCATGATCGCAGCGTGGGTTCCTCCCCACCAGCCGGGAGCACCCTAATGCCCTGACACTGAAGCCGTGCCACTGAAAGCCAGTCTCCGAGTTCTGTCAGTCCTCAGACGGAGGGGGCGCTGACGCTGGGCTGGTGGGATCCCTGCAGGAGGTGACTATTCACGACAAGCAACATTTCTAGATGACAGAAGTCATCAGGCTATGGGGATGGCAAGTGCATTCTTTAGTTTCAGTCTAAATAACAAAAGATTATTGGTTCACTCAAAAATAACCCTTGCTAAATTGAAACTCTGTATATGAGAATTATATGTTCGATCAGCTGAAAATGAAAAGTGTGTTATTTATCATCAACATGTAATGAAAAAAACAAATAACCTTTTCAGACTACATCGCTGATTTCCTCCAGGGATATTTCGCTGATTCCGATTGTCGTTAGCATTACCACAGTGCATAAACTCTGGCTTTTGCAACAAGTTTGATAACAGAAGCCCGACGACAACAATGTGGAGAATTAGTTTTCCTGTTCGAAACACACACACCTCTGCGCTTACTTTCGCATACCGAAAATACTGATGTGTCATTTATAAAGAGTGAAACATATATCCCATAACTTTACTGTTGACTAGTGAATACTGTAGTGTCACAATCAAACAAGCAAGGGCAATGCCAACAGTTTGGGCTTCCATATAGGCATGGGAAAGGCACTGGCCAGGCACTGCCGTAGTGGTATTAACTGGCCATTGATGGAAACAGGTGTAAAAGGTTGTGAGCGCCTGGGCATCTAATAGCAGTGCTTGGCAAATTCCTACTACATGTACACAAGCCAAATGTGTTGGCCCTGCCAATGCTTGGTTTTAGATAGTGAGCATATCAGCTTGTGAAGAAGAGTCATTTCATACAGGCAAGAACATACAGGCAAGAAAAGGTATCTGGTATTGTGGACAAGAACTCTGCAACAACAAAAGCTGGAAACCTCTAAACGTTGCTGCACTCAACAGGAGACTGGTATGCTAGCTAATCCCAATGATAGGCTATCTACTACCGACACAGGAGGAAAGATCGAATTGCTTGCAGACTTAGAGGTCTGATATGACCAACTGCCTGAAAACCTCACAATTAAACATGACCTTCTCTAGACCTGTGAGATGGAATATAGGTTACAGACATACTACCTAAGGTTAACTCACATTCCTGCAAGGACAGAATCCTTTGTAGGTCCTACACAGCAACAGCGACTCCTGCTGCCTTTCCCCCAGAGTTACGTAGGTGTTGTTTGGTTATGAGCCCACCCATTGACTGCCCATGGCATCGCTAATCCCTTTGGCATTTCCAACACTGTTCCTGCACCCCTCTCCCCAAAGCACCTCCTCGTGGAACCTCTTTGTGCTGGCTTTATTCAAGCCTTACCATCAAACTTTGCAGTTGAAGTGCCTGCTACTGTTTTTCCAAAGCAATCTTCAAAGAATGAATGACTTAATTTGGGCTGTAAATGCACCTACTGGTGTCATACAAATATCCTAGCCAGGTCTGCCTTCAACCACACAACGTATAAGCACTATGTGTGTCCTTCACTGAAGTCCTGTTGAGAACAAGCATTGGCAAAGCCAACATATTTGGCTTGTGTATAAGTATTAGGCATACGCCAGGCACAGCTTTTAAATGCCCAGGTATTTACACCCTTTTTCACCGGCTACCAGCAATAGCCAGTTAACACCACTATGGCAATGCCTACCAAGTGCCTTTCCTATGCCTACACAAAAGCCAAAACTATTGGTATTGCCCATGCTTGTTTTCAATTATTGCCAGCTTCCACTTGCTCGGTGCCAGATATTATCAGATAGCAATGACCAGTGGCATGCATTGTAATATTGAATGTATCAAAAGAAAGTCACATTTAATACCAGTTCCACTTGCCCAGTAACAATATTGTCAGATTTACATGCTCAGTATCAAGGCACATCCAATAGTCTTGTTCTTAGTACAGCCAACTATGTAAGTCACATAGGCTACCTCTCAATTTTCTGTCAGAGAGATCAGAGAGGAGGCCAACAAAGACACAGGACACCATCCTCTTTGACAACATTTTGCTATTAATTTACCAATTGCCATGGACTGCTGCGAACTGCTGGGGTATTTCTGTAGCCAAGGATTGCCAATAAATGTTCAAGTTGTGTGTGAATGCCAATGATTCCCATCAAATACTAGGAGGATTACCAGGTTGACAAAGATTGCTATCAGCTGCAAGCTACTTGGCCGCCCATTGCCAAATATTGCCGTGCCATGCCCAAGCCATTGTGCATTACCAAGGATTGCCACCATGTACCCAGACACATGCCTGATTACCATCAGTGCTCCTCCTTGCCATTCTCCTCATTCTCCAAATCACAAACCACATCCCACTGCGCTCTTCAACGCTGGTGCGCAGGAGTCAAGCAAAGTGCCATCTAATTCTTCTCCAGTATCCATGCCAGGAGGAGGGGGAGGCAGTAATGCTCAGTAAAGCACAGCACTAGAACTGATGAATAATTGCTTACCAGTAGCAAGTTTATGCAATTAATGCTGTAGAAGTTGCCGCTGTCTTTAAATCCATATGCCCAGAGGATTCATTACAGCAGCTTTATTTTAAGAAGTTGTAAACAAAGATCTGTCAATCTGATTGTTAACAATACTCCCAGGTTCACCTCAGAAGGTATTGATCAATTCAGCTGTGACAGTGGGGAAGGAATGCAGCTAGTCACCACCCGCAGCTATGGCCTCACAGTTTCAAATTTCTCAAGCATGAGTGACAATGAAATAGACATATTATACAGACTTCTGTGAACTGTGGTAATGTGACGTATTTTCCCTACATCGAGTATTCATGTTTTTAATTATTCATTGTATTACAAACTATTTTCATGAACATTTTGGTTAGTTTTCCAATTTCAGCACATGTAGGGCATATTTCTGCACATTGTCAGGTGGTCACTTGACTATCTCAAAAAACATTATATATGTGCCACTGTTGCTTGTTTAAACCTGAATACCCAGTAATCATTTGCACAGAAGCCTGTGGCAAGGGCCGGGTGGAGCCGCCGCAGGTGCAGATCTTTGCGGTAGTAGTAAATATTCAAATGAGACCTTTCAAGGCCGAAGTGGAGAAGGGTTCCATGTGAACAGCAGTTGAACATGGGTCAGTCGGTTCTAAGAGACTGGCGAGCACCGTTTGGAATATTTCACATTCAGATATTTAACGTGAACAATATACAGTGTAAAAGGACTTCTGTGTTTTCTATGTCTGTTACTAATATGGGTCGGAAAAAAGTGACGTGCAGCCTTTTTGTCAGTTTTAAAGTAATTAACGGGCATGTAGGGCATATTTAAGTTATTATGGTGATGCTACTTTATGATATACGTAGCCCCATGAGATCCCTGGGGGGGTGTATTTTGGTTGGGAGTGGGTTGGGCGGTGAGGGAATCTATAAAGGACTAAGCATGGCCATGAGGATGGAAGGGGTAGATACATACCCAAGTAATACCCACAGGCTATGTGTTCCTCCTCACATGCCATCTCCCCCATATATTCTCTTCCTTTGGCAATATTTTTGGTGTGCAGGTGGTTTCACTTGCCCAATAAAAGTGTTGCCACTAACAGTTACACATGAACATTGGCTGTATACTCATAGACGAGAGGATAGTGAGATAAGTAGATAGGTAGATCGACAGACACTCAGACAGACAGAGGCATTGCTAGGGGGGGGCTAAGGGGGCTATAGCCCCCAATCTTTTGGTTGTAGCCCCGGATAGAATCTCAGGAGCTACAACCAAAAGGCTAGCTAGCCCCCAGTCCCGACAGTTCCGACATTAGCGTAGCCCCGGGTCTTTTCCAGACCAAGCAACACCCCTGCAGACAGACAGACAGGCAGACAGACAGACAGATAAACAGATAGATAGATAGATAGATAGATAGATAGATAGATAGATAGATAGATAGATAGATAGATAGATAGATACTGCATGTTCAGTTTTGAGTGCTGCATGATTCCAAATGTTCAGTGTCAATTGTAACAGCCTATGAATTGCAGGTAGAGCTATCACACGTTTTCACCTGACCATTAAAAATATTGTATGATTCCCATGGCCCATTAAGAGGTCTCACATAGCATTTAACAATATGCTACATATGTGCCACAGAATAGCCACTTTTACCCCAGTAACATGTATGGCCAGCTTCCATATGCCCAGTATTGTGATGTAAAAATAATGAAAAACAGGTTAACAGACATCACAAGAAGACCATTTTTTATATGGTGTTGCAGAGTCTCTCCACATAGATAGACCATGGCCCTCATTCCGAGTAGGGCGGTAAGTATAGGCGATTACCGGCATGGCGTAAAGAGCGTATCCGTGCTGGCACAAGACCGTCAAATTTGGCCTATTCCGACTCCGCGTGCACGCGCTTTGCGCCATGCCGGTAACGCACCTCACCGCCATGCAGTAAAAGGGCCCCAAACGCCCTTACCGGCAACAAGCGCACCATACATAACACTACCGACATAAAAAACAGAGCCAGAAAAAACGTCATCGCACAGGAACGGGAAGGAGTACGGCGGGCATCTTTAAAATCACAATCCATTGCCATCCTCTCCATACAGGACCCCCAGCCATACAGTGATCAGAGAAATAGGCTTTGGAGACCAGCATCATGCCCAAAGCATTAAAAAGGGTGCTGCACGCATAAGAAAGGAGCGCTTTACCCAGGATGAGCTCCAGGTAATAGTCGACAATCTGCACAAACATGCAGACACTGTATTCAGCAGTGATATGCGGAGGCCCACCGTCGTCAGGAAGAAAGAGATCTGGGCCTTGGTGGCACAGAGGGTGAGTGCCGTGGGAAACACCCCTCGCACCACCAAAGACTGTAGGAAACGTTGGGATGACTTCCGTCTCAGGGTGCGGGCCATCCTCTCGGCAAACCGAAGTCAGGCTCTGGAGACAGGAGGAGGGCCAGGTTCCCCCATCAAAATGATGCCGTGGGAGGAAACGTGTGCGGCCATGATGGGCACAGAAGCCATAGAAGGTATTGGAGAAATGGATTGCGGTGCAGCGTCATCCGCTGATGGAGGTGAGTGTCATGAGTCAAGACAGAACATGCATTCCTAACGTAAGTCACTGCCAAGGGCTGGGGAAGGTGTCACGTCATGGTTGGGCAACCCCCCCCCCCAATGAAATCATTCTGTAACAAGTGGGACCCAGGCCGATGCCAGGTGCAAGTCTGTAACCCATATGGGCCATACCACACAAAGAGGCCGAATCTGTGAGGCACACGGGGCAGTGATTGTAAACATTGTGAATGTGAGTCTCACAGTACTCCGCCAACATGAGTGACCCACACATCTGCATGCATTGACCATCCAAGCCCAGATCACTGTCCCACTCACCACCCAAATGTCAATAGGCATGTAGAAATGCTGAGCCCCAAATTATTGCTAATGCCGTCTCTCTCTTCCCCCCCACAGGCATCGATCATGACAGCGAGGACCAGGAAAGCACCGGGGCCAGTACCTCCAGGGGCAGAGTCAGGGGCTGCCACATACCTGCAAGCAGGAAGACAACACAGGCAACACCACCTGCTCCAGCATCCCCCATGGAGGTTGCACAACCCCCACCCGCACCCCTACCCATGCCTGCTGTGCCGCTGGACACATGTCCCACGCTGCACTCTGAGGAGTCCAGTGTGGCTGATGAGAATTCAGGCATGTGCCTCCTCGACGTGCCAGACAGCCCCCCATCAATATCGGGAGCCAACGTGGAGGACACCATTGACATTGGCCATACCCCTGACACACCATCATACAGCCAGGTGGCACACAGCGACTCCGGGGAGAGTGAAACCCCAGGGCTCACAGGGCAAGAAGTACAACCTGCCTGTCCTGTATCTACTTCCCCTGCAGAATCTCTGCGAAGGCCTGCAGGCCCAATACCAAGCCTGCCAAGCACATCGGCCACATCGGCCATGGATGTAGTGCGCTCCCAGCATTTCACAGGCCTCATTGAGGAGTTCATCAATCGCGAATCAAGCGTGGAGTGGCGCAATGACCTTCAGGCTCTGGGTGAGGTGATCACAGCGAACACAAACCGGCTCTGCGACGTCCTTGGAAGCAGCACACCCCACACCACAGACCCAGCGGGAGGAGCCACCTTCACAAAGCTCCTCCACCCAGACAAGCCCGGTCCGTCGTTCACTGCGTACATTGCGCCACCATGACATGGATCCCCCTGGCTCTGGGAGTGCACATTGACCATCCCGGCACACACATGTGGCCTATGTTGCCCCAATTGAACTATTGTGGGGTTGTTGAGGGGGGAGATAGAGGGGGATGAGGGTGTGTGTGGGAGTTGTGGGGTAGGGGGAGGGGGGTGAGGGTGTGTGTGGGCGTTGTGGGGGAGGGGGAGGGGTGAGGGTGTGTGTGGAAGTTGTGGGGGAGGGGGAGGGGGGTGAGGGTGTGTGTGGGAGTTGGGGGGGAGGGCGAGGGGGGGAGGGTGTGTGTGCGAGTTGGGGGGGAGGGGGAGGGGGGAGGGTGTGTGTGGGAGTTGGGGGGAGGGGGAGTGGGGTGGTGGTGTAGGTTTTGTTGTACACGTTAGAAGTTTATCATTCAATACACCGGTTGATCATCCAAAAAAAAAGAGTGGACATTGATCATTGTGCATGTGTCTTTTAATGTTCCACAGTGCATGGTGTACATGTATTCCCACACCCAGTGCCTGATGTCCTGTCATCCTCACACCCTCAGCTGACTAGTGAGTCAGAAATATTGTCTGATCAATGATTGCCGACCGGCACGTCCCTCCTGTGCATCGGCACCGTGATGCTGTCCTGCCATTCCTTCATCCTCCCCCTCATCATCATCTGGTGGTAGCAGTTCCACGTCAGGGGGCAGTGGCACGTTCCGACGGATGCACATGTTGTGCAGCATTACACATGACATGGTGATCTTGGACACCTTCTTGTGGCTGTAGATGAGTGCCCCACCCAACGGGCTGAGGCAGCTAAATCGTGCCTTCAACAGGCAGAAGGTCTGCTTTATCACCACCAGTGTACGGGTATGTGATCTATTGTAGTCCTCCTCGTGCCTGTTCTGTGGGTTGCGGACCGGGGTCATGAACCACGGCTTCAAAGGGTAGCCAGCATCACCTGCATAAGGGTGGAATGAAGGTAAGTGTTTGTAAATTCATGGTGGAGAACTGTACTAGTCTTACATGTCAGCAGGTGATTACTGGCCAAACACACATGTCCCAGGATGCATTCACCCCATTACTGGCCCGGCTATGTGTCCTGTGCAATGGAATGATGGAGGGGGTAGCTTCTTCATGATGGGTTATGGTGTGCACTCGCGTCTTGTTGCATGTGCATCGTATATGCATGCAACAGTGTTGGACTGCATTCATTGATGTGTTGTGCAAGTTTTGGTGACAGGGGGGGTTGCCTGTAGTTAGTAGCATACTCATCATTCTGCACTGATCTGTGCCATGGTGACTTGCAGCAATCCTATGGGTGTGCAGGACCAGTCACACATTGTGGGATCCCTGTTGGACTCACTTCTATGCACTCCCAGGGATGACTGTCCTGTGTGGTGAGATGTAGGAGTCTGCGACATGGTGCTATTGCACTGCATGGTGCAGGATGCCCTTACGGTGTGTAAAGGCCGCCGATGAGTGTGGCATGTGTTGTGGTATTTGGGCAGGTTTCCTGTTAGTCATGTTGTGTTAGGTGTCGGCTCTAAATCATCACTGTGTGGTTAGGTAGTCATGTGCCGTGTCACTTGCCTTGGGGCACAGTGTTCTGTGAGGTGCACATTGTGCACTGGCGTGAACATTCCCACCCAGGTGAAGTAGGCATCCCCCCCCCTTTCCCAGCCAGGTGAAGTAAGCATCCCCCCCTTTCCCAGCCAGGTGAAGTAGGCATCTCCCCCCGCCCTTTCCCATCCAGGTGAAGTAGGCATCCCCCCCCTTTCCCAGCCAGGTGAAGTAGGCAGCCAACATACTCACAGCCCCAATGCACTGCCATGGCCCATTCCGGTTACTCACCAAGCAGCCAGGCACGTCGTCCGGCATGTCGCTCCATGTAGCGTGGTAGTGTGGAGTTCCGCAGGACCAAGGAGTCATGAGTTGATCCGGGGTATCGGGCATTGCAATGTGTGATGGCTTTACTGGCATTACACACCATCTGGACGTTGATGGAGTAGTATTGCTTGCAGTTGCGATACGGCACCTCCATGGCATGCAGGACCACCAATTCAACGTGGGTGCAGTCGAGGGCACCTATGCAATTTGGCATGCCTGCCAGTGCATGGAAGGCAACTTTTGTATCATATATCTCCTGGGTAGCCCTGGGTAGGGATATGTAGTCCCTTGTGTGGTTGAGGAGGGCATCCAGCACTTGGTTGAGTATCCGGGAAAATATGAGCTGTGAAATGCCATGCATGTTTCCGACTGTATGCTGGTAGGTCCCTGTGGCAAGGAAGTGGAGCACAGACACTACTTTCAGCAGAGGGGGTTGGCAGTGCTGATTTCTATGAGGCTCACTATATCGTCATGTATCAGGTCCACTATGGTGGTAATGGTGTCCCAGTCAAGCCGGTACAGGGTGTGGATCTGCTCTGGTGTAAGGTTGAAGGGGGTGGCTCTGATGCGGGGGATTGGGGGCTGGCGGCGTGGTAATGGTGGCTGCACCGGTAGGGCATGCTGGGCCTGTCTCACCCTCCTTCTCCTCCTATGTATCCTCTGTGGTGGGGGCTGTGGTTGTTTTTATTGCTGTTGTTGTAGTTGCTGCCTTGCACGCAGGGCTTCCAGCTCCAGGAATGCTGCTACAATTGGTATCATCTTGGTGTGGGAGGGGGTGTGGTGTGTGCTCTTTTTGTGCTGTGCCAGACTCCATTGCCTCCACCTGTGCTGATTGAGTGCACCTGTGTCTCTTGGAAACACTGCTCATGGTTCTTAACACCTTCTCGGCGATGTCGTTATTTACTCCATGCCGGTAAGGTACTTTGCAGCCTTGTGGAGGCCGTTTTTTGCATGTCCGCATTACTTGGAATCAGCTTCGGTTTACACCATGCCGCTAATTTCGGCATGGAGTGTCGGGCGCGCGCCACTAGACCGCTATTTACGACCTCGTACTTTACGGCGCCGTAAAAAACGGTCTGGTAGGGCAGAATAGTCCTAACGGGAAACGATGGCGGTAATCCTTTTCCGGCATCGTTTTCCCCTTAATTCCTAACTCGGAATGACCCCCCATATCTCTGGCTGGTATTTTAAGAGCTTTTCTCCACAGAATCCCATGTGAAGAGGTTGAAAGTACCACTTCTACCAGATGAGGAAAACAAATGCCAAAAGGAAGGTTTCCAGCCATTCAAGGAAATGCATGCACATCTGCATCATTAAGTCAGGGTGTGTCTGAACATGATCGAACAGAGAATAACAGAACTAGTGCAAAACAGAGAGTACCACTTGGAGGAAATGATGTGATAACAAAGAAAAGCTTGCCTACCATTGGGATACATGCCAAAACTCCCAGGTTCTGCTGGTTGATGGTTGATGTTTTTTCAGCTAGCTATTCAGCCATTGTCACTAGTTCCAAATAGTGCAAACCTTCTAACATTCCTGTTCTCCTCCTGCATCACAGCCAATGCAATACAATGACCCACGTTATGGACTTTTGTGAGAGAAAGATTTTGTTTCATTACATGACCACTGTACCGGCACCAACACCTTGATTCCTGGTCCCTGTTAACTTATGTCCCTTGATAGTACCTGAGAGAAAGAGTCTGCACATTAGAAGAAATGCAATCCCTCTGCTTCCAAACATCCAGCATGTCAGTCGCGTCCACATTTTTCAAACTTGCTCTGACCTGGCATTTTCATCCTTTTCCTCTTCTATGTTGTTGAGAGTAACCTCGGTGCACCCTAGGACAAAGTTAAGTATTGCTTCCTCAGGCACAGTTCACTACCAAAAATGTGTTGATGCATTTTCCCTGTCAAATTCGGCCTGTTCAGCGCTGCACTGCTACATTCGAATAAGGTAAAATAAGGTAAACTCAGATTTATTTAGTCGTCATTTTGTGTTGACTAATCTTTTGGATTACCTTATGACTAGATACATGCCAACTGAGGACCCTCACGCTGAAAGATAGCCATGATGTTAGACACTGCAGGGTTATTTTGTGAGCACCAGAGACACAGGACTACCTGCTCTGATTCCTATATTGGGATCATAAGCGGCAAGCCAAAAACCGTACCTGGTGTGCACTAGGGTACAATTTCTCTAGTTTAGCTGTATTTCATTGGGGGCATTTCATTGGTGGTATTTCATTGGTGATAGAGGCTTAGGATAGACTTACCGGGTCACCTGGAAAATACAATATGGGGAATCAGCTCATTATTTGACCCAATTCACAGTATTTAGAGTGCCTTGCTCTTTACAGGAGGCAGTAATAAAATACCTCCTTAGCTCTGTACCTCTCTTTGAGTTATCATAAGTGATTATGACACACAATAAATAGACCAAACTGATATGTTTTGTTTACATAATTTATAAGCAACTTACATTCATGAGTGACACAAAACAGTATATGCAATGCAATGAATTCAGTATGACATGTTCTACAATAGAGAAATGAAAGTGCACATCACAATTTCATATGTTCCCGTTGCAGTGATAACAGACTCCACACTTCAGGCCAAACCAGAGTTGTGGGCACACTTCACAGTTACTTCCTCCCCCGCGATAAAGCTCTTTCACCCACAATAGATTCCAATTACATGTGTAGTGTTGCAGTTCAAAACACTGTTATTTAATGCCTTGAAACATATCGTTCACTTTAGCAGAGCTTTGAGTTTTCAGATTATGTATGCGAAATGTGCTTCTAAGATGGAGCAGAGAACACATAAAACATAGCTATCTTCATTTATAAGTGAACACAATTTAGCCAGCCTGCAGCTGGCCACAATATGCAATCATACAGACACATACCTCATTTATTACAGGTTCTCGTCTAACAAATGCTTAAAATATTCACGCCAGTAGATTCAGAGAAGGATAAGTTCTGTCTGCCGTGGTCTGCTGGACCCGGACTACCCCTCCTTTCTCTGCTACTGAAATTCTGTCTCTCCACAGGCTCGCACCCGGAAAGTCCTTCTAATCTGCTTTCTCCCTTTCTGCAGGAAAACAACAGCCGTCTGCCAACCAGCCCATGGTCAGCAAACGGCAGCCAGATCCTTCGAGAGACAGCCTCCCTTTCCCTCTCTGCACCTACCTTTTAAGGCCTCTCTCTTCACCATGCGCCTTCACATATGTTCTAACCACAGAAAGTGTAGAACTGCATGCCCCTGACTGTGATGCCACATGCCAATCAGACACCACCACCTAATTGACCAAACCTCTAGAAGGTTCCAGAGAACACATGTTTTGCCTGTCACCTTTCCACAGAGATTCAGGGCATAAAATGGATGCAATGAGTTATATTTCTCTATGCTGGCTTCCTGCAGCAGAACATGAACAATGGAGATTCTTTGAGCAATGTGACTTTTCACATTCCTCAGCTCACATCTTCATTGCAGAAGCAGCTTTCTGTCTTAGATTTTTCAAGCAACACCACACAGCGTGTGCTTGAAATCCCATGCAATGGGCCAATTTCTCCCAATTATCTGCACCAATGCTCAATGACTGAGCTATGTACTGAGCTGCCTTTAATATTAGTAAAGGATTAGAGATTAGTAGGTTTGGGTATTAATAGGAAGTAATTATTAGTTGCATGCTTCATTTCAACTCAGTCCATGCTATACCATGATGTGGCGCACTATGCTATGGTATGACCACCATGTAAAACTAGGTTCAACCCCGCCCCTTTTTCTCTTTGTCTTATATGAATTCACAATACTGACTCACACCAAATGCACATCAGAGTCTCACACCTCTTGCTGTTTGAGTCTGAGTTTTTGATCAAATTCTGGTGCAGCTGAAATTCAGAGCCTCACTTTCCCTACAGTGCTCAGTGCCCTTTTGGTGGGATGCAGCCTCCGACAGAGCAATATTGTAACATGCCTTTGACCCACCCACTTGAGTTTGGGACCTGTGGCTTGTTGTATGGGATTATACCTATATGTTCTTTGCCCCCTATTTGTAACAGACTTCATTCTAGCACCACATTCCTTTTCTTTGGAAGAGTGGAGCTGTTTGTCAACCTGTATCACTTAGAACCTACCTGCTTAAGAGCCATCTGAATACTGTCAACTGAAAGTTACATACGAATCCCAATATCCCCAATATCCTCTTTGCAATACTTCTTTTAAACCACTGCACACAAGGGACTGGTGTGGGATCTAACTGGCAGTCTCAACACTCTTTTGGATGTGAAGGTGGTCTGCAAATCTGCTAAGTAGCCGAGTACCACAGAGGAGCGTATTGAAGTCAAGGAATTGATGATACAGTCACAAACACAGATTCACCAATCTTGCAAATATGCCTTTCTTCAATTTAAACCTCAAAATTGTACCTGCATGGCCTCCGAGAGTGCCTTTCACCTGCACAGTAGTTCTTGGCACACTAACTATAACCAGGGCATTACCAAGTGCCAAGGAACTGTTCGAGAATAGGGATCTCCTTGCCCCACTCAGTGAAACAAATCAATGCTGGTCAAGCTTAAACCTGTTTTGCAATTAGAAATGGTTAACCCAATCCTTCAGAAAAGTAGCAAATGTCCTTGGAGGCCCCATCCCACTGAGAAAGCATTCCCTTTGAAATTGACCCAGCCCCAACACCTTCTCCTTGTGGTCACAAGGTCCTGCCTTCAAACTTTGTCTGAGCAAAAGGCAGGGTATTAGGCTAAGCAGATGAGTGATATTAAAATAGAAAATAAAGACAGGAATTATACATGGATTGTTGATAAATGTACCCTTTTTTAGATGTTTCTAATACAATGCAGAGTAACACTAGAACAAAAAAGTCAAAGATAGATTTTGATCCTCATTAAGAGGTTGCTGGAAGGCCTCTGGTAATACCGCTGGCCTATCAGCCAACTCAGCTAACTGTTTCCACTGCCTGATATCCCGGTAATACCGGAATATTACGGGTGACGGTGGAACTGTAAATTCCCATTCCCGTGGAGTCATGGGAATGGGTACAGAGAAGCTCCAGCACATTTAGTAACGGTGCCGGTGCTTCAGTGAATTATCTGCTGGAAGAGGCCTGACTACGAACAGGTCAGGCATGCTAGTAAATCACAGCCCCTAGCGGCAGACTCAGAGTGACCCGATATGGAGAAGGAGCCGGTAACGTTGTTACCAGCACCTTAATTCCATACCGGGTCACTCGTAATGTGGGTGATTGATTGAATATTGTAAAAGACTTCCTTTTAGAAGTATGAGTAATTGTTCCTTGATGCCTTTTGTCCTCACATTAGATTGTGTCATTCTGAGTGATCAGATTTTTGTTTACTGGTGTTTCTCAGTTTTGATGCAGATATGTGACAACATCTCCTGAGGCAATAGCAGTGGCACTCAGGGATTGAGTGAACATTCTCAGTTTACAGTTATCTGGATTACCTAAGTGTGACCAGCACCACTTTCACTCATGCAACTGAGTTATGAAACAGGATTCCTAACCTTTGCATATAGTATTTACTAAAGAACCAGGCATCATTTAAACAATAAATGACTTTCAAAGTAGGCAATAACAGAGAGCAGAGGCAGTAATAGGGGTACATTGGCTTTTCATAACAACATAGTTTGATTGAGTGACTTATACCAGGTGGCTCTGCGGTAAGAGTGAGAACATGACAATATTTCCAACACTGTCAGGCTGAGGCCAATCTTTACACATTTACAAACTACATAACGTGGTCCTGAGGGCAGAATGTAGGAGAGGTGATTCAGTGGTTAGTTTGGAAAGGAGGGTTCAGGAATGCAGATAAGCTATTTAAATGGAAGTATTTGACTCACTATTCTTTTGAAGTTTGGAGTAATATGATGTTTTAAGGATTAAAGAAATGAATTCCCATTCTCAATGGGGGCAATGTTTTAGGGGAGCCAACATACATTTTAACTCTAAAACAAATATCCTTTTAAAGTTCATACTTCTTTGCACCAAATAATTCATGCACATAAAAAGATAATTTTTACCTTAAGGTTCCTTTTCAAGATCTGTAGGTAATGGCATTAGTGTTCCTTCCAAGAGCAGTGACCTAATGGTAATTAAATTGGGAGTACAAGGACCAAAAACATAATCCCAATTTCCAAAAAGGTATTTTTTTCGGATGTGTATTTATGTACTTTTAGGGAGTAAATGTGGTTGATAAGTTGATGACTTTCTTGAGGGGAGCACACACAGTTGAGGGGTAGACCAAGAAGTAGTCTTCAAAAGTAGTCCAGTTTGCTGAGCACATCAGTAGAGATATGTATTTTAGTTCAGTGGTTTATCTGGTGTTTGTGGATTTTTTCTAAGGATTTTTAATGTTTAGGAAGTTAAGACTGTCTGTAGTGGCAGTGGTGAGATAGAAGATTTTAAGATTACTGTTAAACAGAACCCCAAAGTTGCAAGCCATTGTTGAGGGAGTGAGGAGGTCAGGGAGAAACACATGCAAGAGGGGAGAGGGGGGTTGCTGTGGAGGCAGAAAGAAATATATATTTATTTCAGGAGTATTGCCTGAGGCAGCGTAGCGCCATCCAGTGCCAGATGGCAGCTAGGCCGATGGTTAAGCATACAGAGAATACATGGGTGATGGATGTGAAGAAGAAGATCTGACTATTGGTAGCAAAGAGGTGAAATTGAAAGCCAAAAGAGGAAATTAGTTTGCTGAGGGCGTAGGTGTACAGGGTGAAGAGAAGAGGGCCTATGATTCATTCTTGGGGGAAGACAGGGAGGAGTTGCTGGAGTCTGATGAGATGGAGAAGAAGCAGTCAGAGAAGTGTTTACAGAAAAATCCAGTTTGGAGGGGCTCAGCAAATGCTAGTCCCTCAATATAGTTGACTATGCAGTTAAAGACAACTTGATTGAGGATTTTGGAGCGATAGGGAAGGAGAAAAACAGATCTGTAGAATGAGGGATTTTTGGGATCAGCCCTTGGTACCTTTAGGCAAGGTATGACTGTGGCAGTCCTTTACAGGCTAGGAAGATGCAAGGTGAAAGAAACAGGCTGAATAAGGCACAGAGATGAGAAGAGATTGGGGGTGCACTTTCCTTAAAAGTGTGGGGTGCAAAGGGGTCGACTGGAGTGTAGGATGCACTGACAGTGTGAAGGATGGGTAGAAGTTCAATGAGGATGATGGAGAGGATGTAGCATCGAAAAAAGAGTCTGGTAAGATTCCAAGAGGAGAGAATGAAGAAGTTTGAACAGGATGTCCTGTATTTTGGTGATGTTAGTGGAGAATTAGATGGCAACGTCATTGGCAGAAATCGAGGAGAAATGTGAGCAGTTTCTAGCGTGGGAAATTATGGGCTGGAAGGTTCATGAGAATTTTAGAGGGTGTGAGCGGAGAATAGAAAAAAAAACTGCAATAGGAGGCTTTGGCAGAGTTGAGAGCTATAGTCAGGGTCAGTAGAGAGTCCTTGTAGGCAGACTGTAGAGGGGGGGATTGGTCTGTACACAGGAGTGCAGAGACACATGATTATCCTTAGGAGCTGGATGGCTGGGGTGACCAAAGATGAGGATGCGTATATCAGGGGGTAAATGAGCAGGCAGGGTTATGATCATTGAAGAGGGCAGAAAGCACATAGTTGAATTTAGTAAATGTGAGTTCAATGGAGTAAGTAGAGGAGAATGAGGTTGAAGCGTGATGTTGATTTGGTTGCGGTAGGGGACCATGGGGACAGACTTGAACTTACATTTGGTAATATAAAAGCAGTGCTGAAAATGAGAGACATTTACTGAGGGAGGGAACCCTCTCCTCCTTGGAGGAGCAGGCCATGGGGAGAAGGGGGTGGTACGATGGTGTTTGGTCCCAGGCCAGGTCACACGATACACAGTATCTCTTCATAAAACCCAATCCTGGCAATTTGCATAAAAGCAAAGTGCATTATGGGAACATAAAAATGTTTCATTGTGATTCAGTAAGAAATCTTTTTGAGCAAATAATGGATGTTGGGCCCTGCAGTCTTAATTGTTCACTCTAATCACCCTAAGAAAAAAATGTCTCTATATTGGAGGACATAATATACTAGTCTAGACAACTCCAACAAGTGTATGAGGCTTTGGCTGTTTCTGTATTCAGTTGTTCATGCTACTGAACGTGCCTGTTGAAACATGGGTTGCTAGTGCATGTACTTCAGGACAGAATTCTTCCTGTTCTGCAGCTTGTTGCTGGAAGCACAAGCTGCTTCATGGAGCAGACCACTTTCAGAAGACTTGACAGTGCTGCAGTCTTCTAAAAGCCACCTGCTCATTGTAACATGGGTGGGAGCGGACTGATTTTAGAAGACTCAGCTGTGCTGCAGAGTCTACTGAAAGATTCATGCTCATTGTATCGTGGCTGCGAGTGTTGTCAGGAAGGCCCGGGATCTGGGGGCAGGGCAGCAAAACATTTTTTGCCGGAGCCCGCTCTGTCATGTTCCGGCCCATTCCCTGCGCTTTATATAACAGAGGAGGATGGGAGATTGAGAAGGAATAGAGAAGTGAAACATAGAGTGATCACTGAGGGTGTGGTCAATTGTGTGAGCAGTGAAGACCAGGGTGGAACATAGGAATGTGAGATTAAGATGTTTACCTCAGGTGTGGATTGAAGGTTATGTAGGCTACCTTTTGAGTTGTCAGAGAGAGCAGAGTCAAGATGAAGCTGTTGGGCCATACACATATTCGAGAGGTTATGGGTGCCCAGTTTGATGACAGGAACATTTTCCTGGAGTATTTCAAGTAAGAGGTGATGATCAGAGAAGAGGAAGTTGAGAGTGTAGTGGGTGGTAGATGAAGGTTATACTATTATACTAAGGTGGTGAGATCAAGGAGTTGGATTTAGATGTACTCAAAGGAGGAAGGAGTGAAATCAGAGAGTTGAAGGGGTGCTGATGGTGTGTATTTGCTAATAATGAGCCCAGCACCACCACCTTAGTTGGAGATGGTTTGACACATTGGTGGTGTCATTGATGGAAATCCATGTTTTGCTCATAGCCATCACTGAGAGTTTGGGATGATGGTAATCGGATCAGAATGATTAGTGAGAAAGCCTTTTTTTCACAGAGATTTGACATGCCTGAGACCCCGTGTGAGGCCCATAGGAGAATAGAAGTAGAGGAGGTAGTTGCTGGAGTAGATGGGGGGAGGCAGCTAGGTTAGATGAGAGTGGAGTGGGTGGAATTTGGTGGAGGGGTGTGTCTGAGTGACATTGAGGAGAGAATAGTAGGGATGTGGGGTGAAAGAAGAAAGGGAGTGAAGGGTAAAGAAGGGTCTTGGGCAGAGGGCACTCCATTCTCTTTACCATATGGCAATTCAGTGTTGTCTTCATCTCACCAGACTACACTGGTATCAGCTTTACTGAACTGTCTACCTGGGTTGTAAGGTTCAGAAGTCCTAATATACAATCTTTGTTAGTTATATAATGGTGGTCAATGATGTGTGTGTTTTACTTTCAGAGTGTTATAAAAACAAACTCCATATTAGGCAGCAGTTCTTGGTTTAATTTGGCTCCTCCTGTTCTACCTGCTCTCTTCTTGGGCAGTGCTGAAATCGAAATTCCCAACATGCAGTGATTTGTGTTTCTCTTTCCATTCTCAGTGCCATGTAAGCTCTGATTGTGGAGTGCCAGAACCACAATGTACAACATGAAATGATTCTTAGTTCTCTTTCACTTCTCAGCACCACCTGTGCCCTGCTTTTGGAGTGTTAGAAACACAACTCCAAGCATGTACTACTTTCTTGGTTCTTTTTTACTTCTCATTGTAACCAGTGCATAACATTTGGAGTATAAGAACCCCAACTCCCAACATGCAATTTTTTCTATATTTCTTGTTTTTTCTCCGTGCCATCTGTATTAGGAGTTTGAAGTTTGAGAACCACAATTTCCCCACATGCAATATTTCCTGATTCTCTTTCACTTCCATGTGCAACCTACAAAGGAAATGTGAAAAAAAGAGTCCCAAAACACACTGCGCCGAAAATGCAAGAAATAGAATACAGTAATGTATTTATTTGAATTGGTCGGTCAGCCTAACTGGCTCTTCATCTGAGGCTTGTTATTGAAGTGAGGATTTAAAGTCGTGGGGGCATAAATTGCCTGTGCGTACTCTTATGCTTCACGGATGCGGCAGAGGCTGGAGGCTGGATGGAAAACAACAGGACTTTAAATCCTCACTTCAATAACAAGCCTCTGATGAAGAGCCAGTTAGGCTCGAAACACGTGTCTGGCTGACCGACCATTTCAAATAAATACATTACTGTATTCTAATTCTTGCATTTTTGGCGCAGTGTGTTTTGGGACTCTTTTGTTCACTCCTCTTGTAACGTGGTAGTGTACTGGCAATACACCCACACTCCCCAGACACCGGCTGCCTCTGCCTTTTCTATTTTATGTACAACCGCTGTGGATACCCTTGACATTTTCTGCCATTTCTTACCTCTTACAAAGGAAATGTATTTGGAGTGTTAGAACCACAAATTGCAATGAGCAATACTCCTTGCTTATGTTTCAGTTCTCAGCACTACCTGTTCGCTGCTTTTGGAGTGGTAGAATCACATCCCCCAACATGCAACTGGTATTTTTACTTTGTATCATTTGTCTTCCCCTTCCACTTCTCTTGAGTAACCCTCCACCTCCTCAGTCCTCCTCCTCCTCTTCTCACTCTCATTTCAGTACCTCTTGCTGCACCAGTGTATACATGTTGTTTATAGCTCTTACCTGTCTTGGGGCTCTCAATGCATGTTGCCCCCTCACTGTCTGTGGAGCTTCAGGAGTGGCTTCTCAATCCAGTTCCCAGAGGCTGGCTGAGCTTCTGTTCTCTGTGACCCTCTTTGTGAACTCCTACTCATTTCTCAGCAGTTTTGACAATTGCCTCTATAAGATGTAGTTCAGCTAAGTTAGTCTAGTCCGTGCTCTTTCCACCCACCTTCTCAAGTTCGGCTTTCCACACCATCTGTCAGCTTGCGTGGCATCCCAACGTCATACGTCTCGGGCAACCATGCACTTCTCATCTGCTCCATGTCTTCCTCTCTTATCTCACTTATTCCATTTCTAGTTCCTGTGGATCCAGCAGTAGGGTTACATGTTCATGGTCATGGAAATAGTCCTTCTGTCATCTAGAGCATAGTCTTAGAAAGGGGACTAGTTCATCGCAGCAGTTACAGCCATGATCACCATTCGGGACCATAAAGTGCTAAAAGAGTCAAGTGCAAAGAAGTGTAGGAATAAATAGCCTGACTTTTCCTTTCTATCACTTTTATTATACCTTGGGACCTTAGCTATGCATCTTCAGGCTTCGTACCGTGACTTTCATTCATAATGCCCATTTACCTCCAGATGCAAGACAAAGGACAGGCTCTAGACACAATAATGACCAGCACACACTTTCACACTTTATGTATATTCAATCCCATCAGCAAGAACAGACCGACTATTCATCTAGTTCAGATGTCTTCAAACTGTGGGGTGCTCCCCCCCAGTGGGACGCGCCTATGCATGCCCTGGGGGGTGCGCAAGAGCCCAGCATGAAATGTTTAAAAAAATATATACATCTTTTTTTTTTTATTGGGGGAAATGGGCAGGGGCGGCTCACATGGTCGGACTGGACCATAAACTGTCTCAGGCACCAATGAAAAAGTGGCCTGCATTTGCAAATGGATATTCATTCCTTTAGTCACTTTTTTTGTTGTTAAAATGTATGCAAATTGTGATATTTAAAGAATATTTATTCGGCAACAATGGTCAAAACTACCAGCTGCATAGTGAAGCAACTCATCAAACTGGCCCACATTGGTGAAAAAAGTAGCCAATTTTGACTGGCCTACACTAGCATTTTGAATTTTTGGTACAGGCATTGCCCTATTGCCCTATAAAATTTCAATTCCCCAGCCGCACATGCTCACTGAGCCAGGCAAGGCTGGGCGTGTTTCTTGCTTCGCCAGCCTTGAAAAGCTCATTGGAAATGCTGGCTGGGCACTGCATGTCTGTATGTGCGAGGGGGAGCTCCTGCACCTCCTCGCACATACAGAGCAACCTGGAGCAGGGCATTTCAGCACCCACACGCTGGCCCCTGCAGAAGGTGTGTTTTTTTTAAATTTAAATATGTCTATGGATGCTTGAATGTTTGTGTTATGAGTAAGTGTATGGTGATGGGTGCTCGCATGAATGATAGAGGCATTGCTGTGTGAATGTGTGTGTGTGTGTGTTTGTTTTGGTCCATTGCACTGATTTTGGGGAGTGGGTTGTAGAGGGGGAAAGGAGGATTGTACAAACAAAGGGATTTTAAAAATACCTTTGTTTCACAATCCCGCTACCCACCTGCCAAAATCAGCTCTCCTTCTGAGGTGCTGTGGAGCCCAGGGGACAGGGATGGTTATTTTTTTACTGGATATCTATCATAGATGTCCAGTCAAAAATATCATGGTTCCCCCTTTTCCCCCCAGAGTCAATTGCAAACTGTTTGGCTATTTACCCGTTTGTAAAAAAAAAATGTTTGCTCTAAAATGCAACATTTTAACACATTATTAAAAGAAAGTTCACGGGGATAACCCCTCAGACCCCCCTTGATAGGTTTGGGCTCCCTCGCTGAGCTTGGTCGCTTTGGGATTTTTATGGGAAATATTTGTGCCCCTCCAATAACAAATTCACCAGCTCCCACTGGCCCTTGCACTGTGTTGAGAACGGGGTGGGGGGAGCCCAGGGACTGTGGTGGGAGCAGGGAGGGGCTGCAGCACTGGGAGAGTGGTGGGAGCAGGGTGGGCTGCAGCACTGGGAGAGCGGTGGGAGCAGGATGGGCTGCAGCACTGGGAGAGTGGTGGGAGCAAGTTGGGGAGAGCCCAGGGTCTCTAATGGGGTGAGGAGAGCCCAGTAGGAGTGGGATGAGGGGGCCCTGTGACTGTGATGGGAGCTGGTAGGGGAACCCAGGGACTATACTGGGAGTAGGGTGCGGTGACAGCACACACTAGTTCATAGCCATTTGTACATACTGTCCATTTGCCATTTTTGGGGGTCCCGGCCTTCAAGTTTTGAAGGCCACTGATCTAGGTTATTTGATAGACATGAGTACATTTGTAAAAACATGTTGCATTGGGCACATGTGCAAAAACACACTCTACTTCAGCATGAAACCTCAAACATATGCGTTTTTTCTTTCTAACCTCAGAGTCCCTAACCGGCATTTATGTGTTATAAAAGCAATAAAATAGCAATATGGTTTCGGCTCTTGATTATTCTCCTTCCCTTACTTATCATTGGATGGGTTGTTAGACTCTGACCCCTTCTGCACTAAAGGCACAAAATCCCTTTCAATGTTTTGAAGCCAGCTACTCTATTAACCTTTTGGTAAAGTTAAGGAAGTTATGCCCTTCGTGTCCAGTCTGACACCTTGCCAATAAGCCTTTAGGAGGAGTCCTGCTCAATTGTTGTTCACCTATTTATACTCAACCCCCAAATTATTTCTGGACTCTCTGCCTTTCAGAAGGGCCTCCCGCCCATGGCTCACCAGCACAATTCCTGCAGCTAGGTACATCTTGGCCTGTCTCTGCCAGGACACTGCCCAGGAGTCGAGCAACAGGCTTCAAAGAATTCTTTCGGCAGCTCCAACTCCCAGCTATACAGATTGTCACCCCAGCACACAATCCTAACCAAATCTCCAGCCATGCAGCACAGCACGCTCTCTCCAGGACATCCCATACCCACTTTGTCTGTGTCTGTTTCAATCCCACCGTGAACACCTCCTCCTCCATATGATTATATATATTTTCTTTAATATTTCGTGGTGTCATCTGTTGCACTTCTCCCTTTCTTTCCTTCCTTCCCTTCTGTCCTGCATGAACAACAAGCATTCTATTTTCAAGGACCATCTCGCTTCTGATACAACGCGTGCACTGAATCTTTCCTTGAGAAGTGCTGCCATTCAGCTTTCAATTTTGCATTATTTTCTGAATCTGGCAACGTTCTTGTTTGTGTGCCTGCTGCTATGGCAGTGTTTCAGTGGCCTGTGGCATAACACATCTAACCCACTCTACTTCCCACAATGTTAACTGTTAATGTCAAATGTCAAATGTTCAACTACAAACTGAAAATACTGCACAAATTCTTCTGCTCCAAAATATTCTAACAGGAGAAATGGTGCGTGAGACAAATATTTATGCAGTAATGATACAAGATGGAGGGTGTCAGTGCTTGAGCCTCTGTCCCTTCTAGAGCTGGTTGGGGCAATGACTTAGACATGATTTCACGCTGTAATTCTATGATTTGGCACAGGCAGTTTGCATGCCAAATGTTTATTCAAAATGATTTTCTACTAAGAAGTTGGTGCTGAATCTGCCCTCACCGTCAGCAATGCCGAAAAGTGTTAGTTTACTGTGCCAAATTCCAGGGTGATGTTGCAAAGTGAGCGAAAGCAAAATAAAATTGACAAAGTGAAAATGATGAGCCAGCCTGCTTTCAAAAAGTGCTTATCGCTTGGCCCATCATAGTGCCCAGGAATATCTGCACTGTCAATTTAGCAAATCACAAGAAAACTGGGAAGATTATGTACAGATTCACTTAGGCATACATCAGCTGGTGCTAAAAACAAATGGGCAATAGATGTTCCATTAAACAGCTGCAAATGTTAAGATACGCGCTTGTGATTTCCTAGGAACTAATGCCCACTCGGAAGCATTGTGGATTTATTCCAGGGCTGCACATGCTTAAACGGATCATGGTAAGTTCACAGATGACTAGCCTGCTCTCCTATCATATTTAGCTGTGAACATTTTAGAATAAAAAGACTTAGAAGGAAGAAACATCTGACATTTGTTGAATTATTGTTGAAGAGCTCAATAACTGAAGCTGCTAGTAATTCACTGGAAGCCCCTTACGCTGCAAGACACAACAACCCTCTCCGAAATTCAGGAAATATCAATCTCGCTTCCTAGAGTATGAGCTGCCTTCTTGAAGCCTTACTGCCAGGATCAGATAGAATAGTCTTCTTTTCAATGTGGTTTTGATACTATTGTTTTGGGACTCTGGGTGGTTGATGCATTCTTGTATTTGGTAACCACTTCACCAAAAGCAGCCTCAAACACCCTCTCTCATTCAGACATGGGGACACATATGTGTTTAAAACAGGGTTCGGCAGCCTGCAGCTTTCCAGATGTTTTGGACGATAACTTCAATGACCCCTCACCATTGTCTATGCTTGCTAGGATTGATGGGGCCTGTAGTCCAAAACATGTGGACAGCCACATGTAGCAGACTGGTCTAGCCAGGCAAGGCACTGACACCACCTGGTAACATATTGGGATCGGTATAGGAATTGGAAGCGAGACCAGGATCACTCATCTCATAAAGAGAAGAGGTAACACTTGCCTTTAACAGTCTTGCAATGTCACTGGCCTCATCATTCCGACTTCTCCTCTCTCGATATTCAGTTAAAATATGTTCTGTGAGCATCGCCACACCAGACAAAAGTATTGCATGCACTCATAAAATTAGCTGGGCTCACAATCATATACTTCATTGCGATTTAATTCCAACCTCCTCTGCAACCTACTCTGTGTCCCAATAAAAAGGTTTCTTCAAACATTGTTCAGCCTCTAATGACATGTAACATAACTCATTGGATAACATCTATTAGACTTAGGCTAACGCGCAATATGCAACTCTTCTGTCTGCTTACCATTGGTTAAAGATCCCAAAAAATAATGTTTTGTTCATCCTCTCCAAACCAGGGTCTTGCTGAAGATATACACTGATTTGAATTATGCATATCAAATGCAGATACATCGTCAAGTAACTATTTTGTAACTAGCTGGGGTGCAATAACGCCCTGGAAATGTTGGTGGCATGTTTGTTTTTTTCTTCTTTGGCTAGACCAAAACATGCCTCTCATACAAAATGCTCTGCAGATAAGACAGGACATTTTTACAGAAAAATGCACTGAAGTACTGTCACATTGTTAGACGGGCGGAGACAGAAAAAGAACACAGATAAAGGAATTCTCTGCCTTTGCCCATGTCTGTCTTATTCTCTAAAAGTTTCCGACTTGGCAAGGGAAAATTGTGTTGAAGCGCCCAGCCAGAGTTTCCTTATGGGGTTACTGCAACACGTGGGAAATCTTGCTTCGTCTACAGAGGGTCAGGATTCTGACAACCTTGGAAATGCTACACTTCTACTGTCTGACATAGGCCCACATTCAGGCACGGGTCTCCAGTGCATCCAATAACATGGCTGAACTTTTCAAGATCTGCAGGGAACTAGCCAACCCCTCCTCAGTTTCCTCCTGCCTTTCTCCCTCCCAATCCCTCTGCAATGCACTGGCCTCACACTGTGCATCCAAAATCCAGGACATCCTTAAAACCCTTGCTACTCTCCCTCATAATCCTTCCCACACCCCCTCACCTCAATTCCCCTGCCTTCTCCTCATTCATCTCTGTCACACCTGAAGCAAGCAGTTACAAGAGTTGTCTGCTCCATGAAGGCCTCTTCTAAGCAGGTTCCCCCCTGCTCATCAAGGACCATCAAGAATAACATTGGATCTCTTGCCCCTGCTCTCTCTGATTTCTGCAATCACTCTTCCATCACAGGATCCTTCCCCTCCTCACTTAAGCACTCTCTTGAGTGCCCACTCCTGAAAAAATCTTCATCAAATCCTACCTGACCTGCCAACTACTGCCGTATTTCCATCACCCCCTTCCTGGGGAAACTGCTGGAGAAGTTGGTTGTTTCCCAACTCAACTCAGACACTGAACTTGTTGGTGTTCTCCACAACCATCAATCTGGATTCTGAGCATCCAGAGGCATGGAAACTGCTCTTCTGAACACCTGTGAAGAACTGCTGGAATCTCTGGTCTCCAACTCCCCAGTTCTCCTTATCCTTCTCAATCTCTCCTCTGCCTTTCACACAGTCAACCATTCCATCCTCATACAATGGTTCCACGATAGCCTTGGTATCCCAGAATGGGCACTGGACTGGCTGACATCCTTCATTACGGACTTCTCTTCCCAAGTCATCCTGGGCACTTTCTCCTCTCCTACTTCCTTCTTCACCTGTGGCATCCCCCATGGTTCTATCCTCTCCCCCTGGCTCTTTAACATCTACCTTTCTCTGCTTGCACACCCCATCTCCTCCTTCTCTTCCAACTTCCAGATGACACACAGCTCTTTTTAAAACTCCCTGCCGACCCTCTTGCACCCTCTATAATCAATGACTGCCTATCTGCCATCCAGTCCTGGTGCTCCGCCAATGATCTCTGCCTCAACGTTGGTAAAACTGAGATTCTTCCCATTGGGAGCCCTGCTCCCTCCTTCTTCCCTTCAGTCTGGCCTTCCTTTTTGGGCTCTCCCTCTGCGCCCTAGTCTGAATCCAGACACCTCAGAGTTATCTTCGACTCCTCTATGTCCCTCCTCCCTCACACTCAGGACATTGCCAAGAAGTCCCACTTTCAGCATTTCTTTCTCAAAGGAATTCTCCCCTTTTTCACTTTCCCCCCAGAAGTTCAATGTGACCCAATCCCTGGTTCTCTCTAGGCTTGACCATTGCAATAGCCTCCTCCTGAATCCACCATTTTCCACTCTGCGACCCTTTGAGCTAATCCAGAATAGGGTAGCGAGTCTTGTCCTTGGCATTAAGCCCAGGGACTGCATCTCTCCTGCACTAAAAAGTCTTTACTGGCTCCCGGTTGCTGCAATTCAAATCCCTCTGCATCACCCACAAGGATGTTTGAGACCGGGGGCCACATTATCTTCAACTTTATATTACTAAATACTCCCCCTCTAGACCACTACTCTCCTCTTGCTCTAACTCTCTGTGTGTACAGCGTTTTGCTGAACAGAGGGCAGGTGGTCGTTCACTTTCCTCAGCTGGCTCCCTCCTATGGAACAGCCTCCCCATCCCTCTGTGCCTTGAGCACAATCCTCTTAAATTCGGGAAGCTCCTTAAGACTCTCCTCTTTACATACCTCTCCCCTTCTTCTCTCCCTTGCTAATCCCACAGTTGCTGCGATTGGTGTCCTGGGTCCTTATGCATCCTCGGGGCCCTGACCTCCTGCACCCAATCCGCCCAGCTCCTGTATATCTGCACGTGCCCTTACACCCTGCACCCTGGTGGCTTGCACTTACACCCCTTGTGACTTCCGGCCGTGTAGCACTCATCATTCCTAGCACTTCATCTGTGGCTCACCAATGAGCTCATATTTCACAGCACTGACCCCCTGCGTTCTTCCTTGCTGCACTTGCACGTTCTGAATACTCACAAGGCATAGTAGGTTTGTCCTGTTTTCCTCTCCCCCCCACTGCTCCAATATATTGTGGGTGTTTTTATTTTAAAGCATATTTTTATTGTTTTCATAGATAGTACAAAAGTGAACAATCCCCAACTTTCCCATCCCACTAACCCCCCCACCCATCCCGTTCGGAAGAGAAGTCCATGTTCAAATGTCCTCGGTGTCGATTAAGAAGTGAAAAAATCTGTTATTTTTATATAGTGCGGGCACTACTGTGCCATATAGTCTGATTGGAGATATTCTAGTACCCCTCCCCATTCTTTTGTGAAGGCGCCTTGTGTTCCTTGGATATTGTGAGTTATCTTTTCCATGGTCATTAGGGACCAGACCTTATATAGCCATGTGTATAGCAATGGTGGATCTTTCTTCTTCCATCCCTGTGCGTTCGTGGCCCAGACCGCTATGACTAGGGCTATAAGACTCCTCCATTGCGCCTTAGTGAGTGTTTTGGCATGTTGCCCTTTAAGTCCGCAGAGCCATAGTTTTTCTGGAAATTGTTCCGCTTCTGGATATATCTTCTTTAGTTCTGATATTACTTCTGTCCAGAAGCCTTTGACCTTTGGGCAATCACCAAATGTGTCTCCATGTGCCTACGTCTGTGCAGCCCCTCCAACAGTGGTTAGAAGAATGTGGGAACATGCTATGTAGCCTCTCTGGGGTGTAGTGCCATTGTGTAATAATTTTTGTCCACATTTCTCTGGTTTGGGCAGCTTGGGTTAGTTTGGGGATATCGACCCATAGCGACTGCCACTGTTGTGGTGTGATGTCCTCTCCCAGAGTTTTTTTTTCCCATTTTTTAACATATGCCCACTTTATGTCTTCCTCCTGTGTATTTATGAATTTGTAGAGAGTGGAGACTAGTTTTTTTGTCTCCTGAGTTGGTAAGGAGAAACCTTTCAAAGGCGGTAAGTTTCCTTGTCGCTGCGTGTGTTATCTCAGTTGAGGACAGCCAGTGTCTGAGTTGTTCATATTTGTATCTATCTGCATTTGTGAGGTTCCATAGTATTTTGCAGTCGGCGAAGGATCTCAGTTCCTTGTCCACGAACATTTCCCCAATTTTTCTACAACCTGCTTCCTCCCAGTTCTCGTATGCGCCGTGCTCTGTCCCTGGTGGGAACTGCGGATTCCTGCAGATTGGAGTGAACGGGGCCGGAGCGGTGGTAATGTGCCCTTTCCATGTCTGCTCGTCCCAGGCATTCAATGTGGCCTTCATGATCTCGCTGATGCGCAGGTTCGGGTGCCTATGCTGTTTTGATTTCCACAACAAGTCCTCCAATGGTGTTCTTGCGACTGCTCTGTCCTGGGTCACCCAGATCGTTCGCTGATTGTCTCCCAACCATTCTTTTAGGATCCAAAGTTGTGCCGCTTGGTAATAGTTCTTAAAGTGAGGAAGCGCCAGGCCCCCCTCTTTGGTGTAGGACGTGAGAACTGATCTGGCTACTCTGGGGGGTTTTCTGTTCCAAATGAAAGATGAGACTGACTTTGCCAGTGCCCTGACCAAGGAATCTGGGATCACGATCGGGAGGGATTGGAAGTGATATAGCAGTTTCGGGAGGATGTTCATTTTAATCGATTGGATTCTTCCCCACCAGGAGATATTTAGGGGGCACCACCGCTCTAGCTCTTTTTGTATTCTTGCCAGGAGTTGGGGGTAGTTTCTTTTGTATAGTGCCTCTACCTTCTGTGTGAGTGTTATACGCAGATATTTTATGCCTTCCTCTGCAACATTTAGGCCAAACTGCCCTGCTTCTCTATTCAGTGATTCTCTGCTCCCGGCTAGGAGTAGAATTTCTGACTTTTTTTTGTTTATTTTTAGACCCGATATATCCCCAATGAGTCAAGTAGGTGGAATGCCGCAGGGATGGACTGGGGTGGGCATTCGAGTGCCAGTAACATGTCATCTGCGTAGGCTATTACCTTATGTTGTTTGCCCGCCATCTCGATTCCCTTGATTTGGTCCGATTCTCTAATTTTAATTAGTCATGGTTCTAGGAACAGCGCATATAGGAGCGGCGAAAGAGGGCAGCCTTGTTTCGTTCCCCTAGAGATTTGCACCCTCTCCGTGACCACCCCATTTACCGCTATTCTAGCCGATGGGGAGGAGTAGTTGGCCTTAATCATATTTATATATTGGGTCTCGAATCCCACATGTGCCATAGTTTTGAAGAGCATTGACCACTCAACCCGGTCAAAGGCTTTTTCTGCATCTAAAGATAATAGGACTGCAGGGGTGAGGGTATGTTAATTTTTTCTGTTAGATGGACTAGCCTTCTTGTATTGTCGTGCGTCTGCCTCCCTGGTATGAATCCCGATTGGTCCGGGTTTATTAAGGAGGGAAGCAGTGGGGAAAGTCTGGCAGCCAGGATTTTTGCGTATATTTTTGAGTCTAAATTGATCAGGGCGATCGGTCTGTATGAGCCTGGGAGGGTGGGGTCTTTCCCTTGTTTGTGGAATACCAGTATTTTAGCTTCATTCATGGATGGAGTAATGTTCCCACTATCTCTAAAGGTGTTGAGTAGTGTAGTGAGGAAGGGGGTGAGGAGGTCTTTGTATTTTTTGTAGAATGGGGTAGTAAAGCCGTCCGGGCCTGGTGCTTTGTTGAGAGGGAGATCTTTTATTGCTTTCTTCACTTCACTTTCCGTTATCTGGGCCTCAAGTTCCGTTCTGGCCTTTTCTGGTATTTTTTGAAAGGGGATCGATGACAGAAATCTGTTTTGGTCTGCCTCATCTGGGTGTTTAGTTTCATATAGGCCCTGGTAGAACTCCCTGAATGTGTCCCCTATATCTTCGGTGCGCGTCAGCAGGTCTCCTTGTGTATTTTTAATGCTCCGGATGGTCATTGTGTTCCGCTTTGACGAGAGTAATCGGGCTAGATATCGGTCGGCCTTGTTAGCTTTTATATAATATCTCTGTTTGAGGTATGAGAGGGATCTCAGGGCTTTCTTACTATGGAGGAGGTCAAGTTGCCCCTCTGTGTGTTTAAGTGACCTTTTTAAGCTCCTGGTGGGGTTCGCCAGTAGTTCTCCCCGGATCTTGGACAGCTTCTCTTCCAGTTCAGTTTCCCACTGTTGTGACTGTTTATCCCTCGCTGCTTTGAGGGCTATTAAGTGGCCCCTGATTACCGCCTTGAACGCCTCCCACACCGTACTCAGGGCTGTCTCCCCTGTATCGTTATTTTCAAAGAATTCTGTGATATTGTCCCGAATGGATTCTCCCATCACTGGGTCTGACAGTATCTCCTGTGGAAGTTGCCACCTCCAAATTCCTTTCTCTTTCTTTGGGGTCGACAGATCCATCCAGAGGGGTGCGTGGTCTGACAGAGAGATGGGTCCCAGCTCCATGTTTTGAATTTTACCCAGGTTCCCCAATGACACCCAGAAGTAGTCAATTCTTGACATCATGTTGTGGAAGTGTGAGTAATATGTGTATCCCTTGATTTGACCCTTGTGTTCTCTCCATGCATCGCACAATGCCATACCCTCCTTCCGTCGTTTAAGTCGATCCGACAGGGCGCCTTGGTGGTGGGGCCCACCCGTGCTCCTGTCAATCTGAGGATGCCAGGCCTTATTAAAGTCCCCTCCTATGATTATTTCACCTTTCGCGTACTCCTCCAGCCTCCCCATCGTGTCTCTCAGGAAGCCGTCTTGGCCCGTGTTAGGGGCATATACTGAGGCTAGTGTCAGTGTGGCGTTGTGGAGTTTTATATTGGCAAAGACGAACCAACCTTCATTGTTGAAAAGTATGTCAATTAGGCTTGCTTCCATACCCTCCTTAATTGCAATCATCACCCCCGCTCTCTTCTCCGCTGCGTTCCATTGTGCCAATAATTCATAGCCTCTGAGGCGAATTTTCCCCCTATCCTGTACTTTGATGTGTGTCTCCTGGAGCAGTAGCACTTCAGCCTTTTCCTTCCTTAACATGTTCTCCACTTTTTTCCGTTTCACGGGAGAGTTCAAACCCCTTACGTTTAAGGTTACAAATTTTATCTTCCCCATTTCATATGCCCTTTCTGGGTGCTCCTTTCGCCCGAGTTGAACATTCCCCTCTCTCTTCCGGAACGGAAACGTCCCACCCACCCCTCCCCCCCAAACTGTAAGAATGTCCCCAACCCTTAACTGTATTCCAACTTGTGCTCCCGAGGAGGGCCCGGGTACCTAAGGTAGCTCTGGCGTTCCGCCTATCGCTCCCTACCCTCTGTAGGCTCGAGGCGAACCGTGCGGGGAGTCCTAAACCCCTCATCATCCCTTGGCCTTGATGTAAGTCGTTCCGGTACCACACCGGGCCTAATGATTCTGTTCAGTCCGGGTTCCATCATTGGGTACTGTTCCGCATTGAGTGTTCAGCCTCTGGGCACCGAGTATCTTGAGCTGTGGATTCACGTCCATTCGGTTGTTTTACTTGACACTTCGATTCCCCTCCCTTGCCGTTTCCTTTTCTGGCGGACCCTTTCCCATCCCCCTGGTCTGCTCTGCCGTTCCCCCCTCTTTTTTTTCGTATTTGGTCGACGGCTCATCTGTCTGGATGTCCATGATGCTCAGCCCCTCTTCCATGCAGGTCACCCTCCTTTGCTGACCCTCCCAGTCGAACAGTAGACCGAAAGGGAATGGCCATTTGTATTTTATCTCTCTCTTGACCAATTCTCGAGTGAGTAGGGTCATTTCTCTTCTTTTCTGGAGTGTTATGGCAGATAGGTCTTGAAACAGCGGAATTTCCACCCCGCTCATCCTGATTTGTTCTAGCTGCCTCGCTCTCCGTAGTATGAGTTCTTTTTGAGGGTAGGAGGATATAGCTGCCAACATGTCTCTGGGTCTCTCCCCTGGTGCCCCAATGCGCTTTGGGCCCACTCTATGGATGCGGTCAATCCCCACTGCCTCTGAGTCTTGTGCTTCTGTGATATCTCTGAAGACCTCCTGCACTGCTTTCCGTAGATCCCTGTCCGTGACCGATTCTGGCATATTTTTATTGCGAATGTTCGATCTGCGGGACCTATTTTCTAGGTCCTCGCACTGTATTTCCAGGTTGTGGGTCAAGCGGACAAGGTGTTCTTGATTTTCGCTGTTTTGTAGAGCCTCCTCTTCTGCGTTCTGCAGTATTTTTTCCAGGGTATCTGTCCTTTCTACCAGGTTCGCAATGTCGTGTTTAGCATCATGGATTGCCTGCTGCATGTCGTGTTTAATTGCAGCAAATTGGTCCTGGAGTGTCGACATGAGCTTGTCTTGTAATTCTTTAAACCAGGAGTGCATATCTTCTTTTGCTGGGGGTAGGTCGCTGGAGGTGATGTGGGTCGCTTCCGAAGCAGGCAATGACGGCATGGCCTCCGGGGGCCTACTTCTCATCGATACTGGGGTCTCCACCGCCCACATCTGTACCAGGTTGGAGTCCTGCTTAGCGTATTGCTGGTTCTGTTGGGATCCACCGCCCTTCACTTTATCTCTAGACATAGTATCGGCGATTTTGTCCGTGACTGTCCCTCTCTCTTCGATGGCTGCGCGGCATTAGCCTGAGCAGTGACTCAAGGAAGGGCCTACTGCGTGCGTCGAATTGTGCCGATGGTGATTCGGGGGGGATTGACTCTCCCTTTTGCACTTCCTGCGGTTCCTGCCCATTCTGGCCTTGTGGGGGGGGGATGCGGGATTCCCCTTAGCGCTCTTGGGGTCCGCCCGTCGCTGCGCAGGGGGGAGATCTGGCGGTTGGGGGAGGCTCACCTTCCAGTCCACCGGGCGGGGGACTACTGTTGGCGCCCCTCAGCTCTGGGCATCGGGTTGAGTTTGTTTGCTGCTCCTCCACTCCCTCTGGGCGCTCGCTGGTGTCTGGTGGCGCCGATTCTGCTGTGTTGGGGTTCACTCCCGCCCGGGTAGTCCGTGCCGCCAGCCTCCTCTGTACTGCACGGCAAACCGCCTCACTCCGTTCCCTCGTTGCGCCCCGGCCCTGCCCTGGGCCCCGTCGGATGGATCGTTGGTGCGGTGGGGGGAGGGGGGATTCCTCTCTGTGGCGTCTCTGGATGACGTGGGTCGGGGAGACTTCTTCCGTGTGCGTCCTGTGTCTTTGGACGATATTCGGTGCCGGGTATAGGATCTGCCACCCTCCGGAACATTGCTAATTACGGTGCTGCTGAAAGGCCCGGCGGGAGCAAGTCTCACTCACGTCTCCCTGCGCCGGCGGCCATCTTGGAATGATCTATATTGTGTGTTTTAATGTACTTTAATGTTTTCCCACTTCTGCTCCCTCTCTTGCCTGTGGGCGCTTTGAACCAATATTTTCTTATTGTATAAGCGCCTAACATGCAAACAATAAAATTAAATAGAATAGTCTCGAGGTATTCATTTCAATGTTAGCCACCATGCTTTTCATGGAGGCTGCCATTGCAGATCCTCATTCATGTGTGCTTGGATGCAAAGCAGAGATGCCTGGGGATTAACGCATGAAAAAGATGGCAGGTGTCAGAAACCAGGATTCTTCCAAATGCCCCTGTCTTGCTGCATGCGTTTCGGCTAAGAATGTCGAATTAAAAAAAGCTGAATCCACATTTAATGCACATTTGGCATGGGAAAAAACAAAGCCCATAATGTGTAACAAAGGAGCGCGGTTGGCACAGGTATCCCCCACCCCCTTTGTTTGACATTAGGGGCTTCGGGAGTTGCGAGGGTGTCCCCTGCTTCCATGACATTGAAAGCGGGGGGCAATAAAGTTAAAAAAAGAAGAAAAAAAAGAAAGGACCCTTTGGCACCAGCTCTGACCCACGTTAGTGGAACGGAACTGACGCCACAGGGATAGAGGGCGAGTCAGCGGCACACACAGAAATGTGCCGCTGAAAAAAGTGGGGGCGAAGGGATAGCAGATGCGTGATGCTTGAGAAAGTGTTCTATGTGTTCACCGAGCAACTTAAATTTCGAATTCGACATTTTCGGATTTGGAATTTTGCGCTGCGCATTAATCACATAGATCCGCTTCACGCAGTGAATCAGCATAATTAATTGTAGAGAGTCTGAATAGTGGAAACAGTTGGGCTCTTCATGCAGATTCCCTGGCTGCTGAGCCCCTTTAGAGTTTGAGCATCATTATCTCTTGTCTCAAAGGCTTAACAAAGGATTCACTAATCTAGCCAAAACAGAATGATTTATGCAACAAGAGGGGGGTAACACCCTCAAAATCCATCATTTCCCTCCCTTCTCAAATACATTTTGCCTCCCTCCTCACTGCCATTCTCTTCCTTACTCTTCATTACATATAGCAGCACATGCCTGGTGCCTTGGGGGCTGCTACGATATGCTCTGTTACTTTGTAAACATACAGAAATGGAATACGGTAATAGAGGGATCATACATTATAAAAACACGCACACACACACCTATGTTGTCAATGGGCAATAAGGCGATTTGTTCATTCATTTACTGTGGTAAAATATGTTGTTTTATGAAGAAAAAAAAGAGTCTTTAAACTAGATTTAAAATAAAAAAGTTGACTTTCTTCGTTTGTTGCAGTGAAAAAAATATCAGACACCAATACTTTTGACTTCCATAGAAAATTGCACTTATGTGACACGTAGCTTACACAAATATTTCCTGGACTATTACATGTGTATATGGCGTGTTATTGGGATATGGAGGTTGCTCATGTCTTATGATGGCAGCATCTGCACAAGTGTGCTGCACCTATATTTTACTGTGCAGTGACTGCGTGAGTCACCTGATTGTTTTCTTTGGCTGTTGGAGGCTGTACTTGGTACATGACAACTAAAATATATTGGCTTTGCAAAAGCTCATGTTTATCTGCATCTCTCTCTCACAGTGCAGAGTAACAAGGATTGATATCCAGGTGACAGAACCCAAGCTCCATCATCCAATAGAAATAAGGTGCTTGAATTGGGTGGTCCTTATTTGTTATGCCCGATGCAGCATTAACCCACTCGAGTGGGCAGTGGAGTGCTGCGGAAAGAGTTATCATTTTTCTGAAGTTTGAATATACTGTTAGACTGAAGGCCATTCTGCTGCACTATCCGATTCCTTTGTTTTTCATGACCCTATTTGCACCACAGTTGGGCCTTGTCCTTGTGGTGAGATGTCTTAAAGGTATGTATGGCCTTTTGTCTGCAAAAGGTTGGCTTGCTAAACACCATTCATCAGGACTCTCCTGGATGGGATGAGAGTATAGTCTTTTTGGTCGATAGAAAATTGTGAAACCAGTTTGAGGAGTGTTGGAGCCTTGCATGAAGTGTCTGCTTGTTGAATCAATGTGCCACTTGTCGAGGAACCTGTGAATTTTGTCAGTGTGAATCTGTAAGCACTCCCATCTTGAGGTTGTGAAGTATTCAACCGGCCCATGTCAAGACCTTTTCACAAGCTGTCTAAGGTTGCGTCTTTGTAGTTTTTCAAGGGGCTAATTAGGTAATCCCTGTGCTGGGCGGGGAGCTGCCACCAATTGTTTTCAATTTTTTATAACAACACTTATACTTCCAAAGATTATATAGGTGCCATTTTAAACTCCAAAACCTCTTATCATTATGAAGGAACAGCCAAGAGCACCACTGGGAGCAGAGAAGTGGGAAATGCAACTTCTTCATCTTCCAGTGCTAGACTCTTCAGAGATTTTCTGGCAAATGCAAACGAAATGAACACGAATATCCTCCTCATCTTTTATAAGACTGGCATTCAGAGTCCATTGGCTACTGCACCCGCTTGCTGCACGTTTGTCCTCTCGAGATTCCTTACAAAACACCCACTAGACAAACCTAAGAACGTCAAGCCTTCTTCATTGGTCCATCTCCTGCTTCAGTGAACCTTTCAAGGAAAGAAAAATCAAAGGGTGACTTTGTTCAACTGGCAAACTCTTTACAACTAATCACCGAGGATCCCCTCTTGGCCTACGCATTACAAAGAACGGCATCCCATTGCAAAGACCCATACTGAAACATGGTAATTTATTAAACACTTTTGTTTTCTGGCTTAGAAATTACCCTCTAAAATGAACATTATGGGAATCTGAACCCTCTTGGGCCGTTTAATGCCAGTTCGGCTGTTTTATTTCTTTTTTTCTGTATACATTTAAGTGGTTTTAGTAAGACAATGTTTTGGCTGTGTATGTTGTGATTGTAAAAATAGTCAGGGGTATCTTAAATGGGTACATGTGTTTATGAATAGCTAAGTTTGGGTGTTGTGGCCGCTCTGGTATAATGCCGTGAAACCATTGTACTATTTTCTACCTCTTCCAGGTCTTATACATTTGGCACAACATAATGTGCATACATGGTCGCCACATGGATTCCCGCTTATGGCCAGTGTGGTGGCTTGGCACACATCCAAAGGGCATATTATTGTTTGCCCTAAACATTCACTGAATGATCTCGAGAGAACAATCCTGTTCCATAATGCAGTCCTGATAGCCTGAAACAGTTTCACACAATTAAGACCCAAAAGGCAAGTCTGTACAACGTTCAGGCGCACTGCTCCAGGTGTAACTTGGCCATTTGTAATCTATTGTTTAAAATGGAGCCTGAACGCACATGCATTGCTCTGGAGCTGTGCCCAGGTGTGGACTGGGAACCAAAAGAGGCCCTGGAAATAATGTACTAAGTGGCCCCATATTACACATTTTCAGCAAGCCCAACCATTTTCCTATGGGAACATTTGCAAATACAACACACAAGAAGCCCAGTGTGCCAAGGCCTACCGGGAAATCGTCAGAGTTCTCTCTAGGCCGACGCACCCCTGGCTGTGCCGCAACATTCGATTTGCCATCAGGCAGCTCTCTCGGTAACCAGTCTGCTACAGTGACAGCTGTGTGAGTGCCAACGTGGAGTTTCTTTAATTACACCATGGCCCTCCTGGAGGTGGTGATGTCTGCAGCTACATTGCTGGGGTCTCCTAGTGATCCACCGCTTCACCACTGTGCTTCTTTCAAGCAACACGACTGACAGGCATGCGTTCACAGGGCCAGATTACCTCGCACCTATCAAGTGCCCTGTCCAAGGGAATAGGTTTCCCTCATCTGTGTGTGGTTTGGCACCATGATATTCAGGGAATGGTTCCTCATTATCATTAATGCACACCAATCGAAGTACCGGGCCTTCACACGCTCATAGTGATGAATGGTACAGGTGGTTGTCTGAAATTGTCCCCCCATTGAATGCTATGTCTCTGTTATCTATCAAACGTTTGCTAAAACAGAAACTGAGCATAATCTTTTATGAGAGTCGAATTGTACAATTAGCATCTAATGGTAATAGGGACTGTTTTATTGATTACATCACTTCACGCTCCCATAGACCTGAATATATCACTGCTTACCCTAACAGTGGTATGTATCCTGCGACAATATCTTCTTTTAAAATTCAATAGGTGGGACACATCGGTAGCGAATGGTGGTCAAATGGGTCTTTCCCATGATAATCGCTATTGTTGCCTTTGTGGCAATGATGACATTGAAACATTAAAACACATGTTGTTGTCATGTGAAGCACTAAAATCAGTGAGAGCCAACTTCATAAAGATGTACAATAACCCACTTGACTGTGTGGAGCTCTCTGATCTGTTGCCAATATTTATGGAAGGCAATGCTGCAAATCTAATTAATTTTATGATTCCATTTTACTGGAAGTGTATTGACATTTTAAGGACAATCTGAGTATTTTAATTTGCATGTCTTTTATATTTTCATTGAATTGATTTTTAGGCTGTATTTTAGAAAGATAAGTGTGATATATTATGGTTTATGTTGTTTGTAACTCATGATATGTGCTAATGTGCTATTCGCATATAATACTTGTTTTAAAAACTCCATTGCATAATTTTATACTGTTTTTATAATGTCATGTTTTATGTTGTATATATAAGGCTTGACAGCAAACCGCACAATGACCCCACTGAACATGGGTGATTTTACATTAAGGAAGCCCTTGGTGACTATTCACTCTGATTTTATAGTTCTCTCGTGCCATTCCTCCTTACCTCATGCTGTCCTGGGACAGATTTTCCAGCGCAAACTTCCCACAAGTCCCTGTAGTCTTAGTCTGTTATACCTGGCTATGCTCTGGCGCCAGCACTTCCTGTGGGTGCATTGTAGCCTGCAGGAAACTGACAGCTTGCCTGTGAAAGTCACGTGATGGAAAGTCGCCGCAAAGACTGCTAATATGAGTAGATGAATGTTGGCACCACATAAGCAGAATAATCTAGACCGGCGCTGAAGCAGGCCGCGCATTGATTTTCCATCACCGGAAGAGTTATCTGAACAGACATTTTAAGGAATCGGCAGAAATTATCTCTCTTAAATCAATGAAGAGCGACCTTAATTCTGACATATTACACGACGGCCATGTTTTTCTTTTCTTCTGGAGTGGACATTCATAGCCTGGCTGTGGCAGTCAGAGAACGCCAACATCACATTTACTGTATAATATCTTTGTGACTTCTTTGCTGCCAGCGGTGAAGACAGCACAGCATGTTGTAATCTCACAGCCCAGGCGAGCCTTTTTCATGTCATTTCTAGAGTTGCAAGTGGATGGCATAAGAGATCAGGGTTGCTCCACAAATGGGAGTTCTATAAATCTAAGTGTCCAGCGCGCATGGCTGAAGTTAATCAAACATTGCAAGGTACACACTACTGCACATTCTTAAATAACTGTGTACAAGCTGATAACAATACAGCGAACAATCACAATAAGTCAAAATGAAAGAACATTCTTATTCCCTAATCATAATTTCGAGGCCATAAGGGCGAAACTCACATATAATGGCTGCCCGGAAATGAGATAACATTCAGAGCAGATGGGAGGATTGGCTGGTCCAGATATTCAAGTATCTGAAGCCTGTCCCTCTGCCGCTAAGTGCATTGGACCCTAGTGTACTTATTGCACCTGTCCTAATGTGAGTGTCTAACGGCAAAATCGCATGAGGGCTCCCGAAGTGGTGCGGTGTCATGCACTGCGGAAGGAAGGTGGTGATAGAGGGAACTTGGGGGAAGGGCTTTTGATTGACGGCCACGGGTAACAATGATGCTAAATGCATCAGCACCAGAAATCCTCATCACTGTAAAAAACAACACATTAAAAGGGTGACTACTTCTTCCAAAGTAACACCCCCACAGATGCAGTACCTGGCAGCACGTTCTGTATGCATTTCTAATTTTTATCACCTGAATTGGCTGCATTGGTCAGAGATATCAGCATTTGGCGCCAGTCTTTCTTCACTATGATATGATATGGCATTTGTAACGCGCTTATACACAAGTGTTTCAAGGCGCGACGAGGCGGGGGGGACAAAGGGAGACAGACAACGATCCTACTAGGCCAGGTGTCATTCAGATCGCGCAAGTGCAGGGGTAGGGGGACTGGGAAAAGTGCAGGGGAAGGGGAAAGGGGAAGTGCAGTACATGGTTAGTAGAATACAAGATAAATAATAGGGCCAGCTGGTGGCAAGTGCAAAGGTAATTGCCGGGAGAAGGGGCTGTAGGGTACAGAGACAGTCCCGTAGTGCATGTAGGCAGCGCAAGGAAGAGTGGCTGGGCCAGGGCATGAGATCGGTGAGCGGCCCAGTTGCAGATTCAGTGCAGGTTCAGTGATTTTAGCAGGGGAGAGAGGGAGAGAAAGCAGAGGCAAAGAGGAAGGTTTTGAGGTGCTTCCGGAACCGGAGATGGTTTTCTTCAAGTTTCAGGGAGGCAGGAAGGCTGTTCCAGAGGGAGGCCCCTGCTGCGGCGAGAGATCTACCATCAGCTCGTTGTTTGGAGAAGCGGCTGACCCTGAGGTAGTTGGAGGTGGATGAGCGAAGGGTTCGAGAAGGAAGATATTTAGGAAGAGAGAGTTGCAGGTATTTTGGCCCAAGGCCCCAGAAGGCCTTGTGGACAATGCAGAGGGTTTTGAACTTAATCCTCGCAGCCACTGGGAGCCAGTGTAGTGATTTCAGTCCTGGAGAGATACGGTCCCTGGGCTTGAGGCCAAGGACAAGTCTTGCAGTCCTGTTCTGGATGAGTTGCAAAGGGCGGAGAGTAGAGGCAGGAAGATTTAGATAGAGGCTGTTACAGTAGTCCAGCCTAGAGAGAACCAGAGCTCTGGAGACAGTGAGCTTCTGGGGGAAGGAGAGAAAAGGAAGGATACCTCTGAGGAGGTGTAGCTGGTAGTGTGACTTCTTAGAGACGTCAGAGATGTGAGGAGAGGAGGAGAGTGTGGAGTCGAAGATGACCCCAAGGTTTTTTGCCGTGTAGGTAGGAGCAGGAGGAGGGCCAAGGGAGGCCGGCCACGGAGCTGCGGGGAAGGAGGGAGTGGGTGTGCCGATAAGTAAAATCTCAGTCTTACTGGCATTAAGGCAGAGGTCGTTGGCGGCACTCCATTCCTGGATAGTAGAAAGACAGTCAGAGATGAGGGAAGTGGAAGAGAAGGCCGAGGGTAGCCTGAAAATGAGCTGGGTATCATCCGCGTAGCACTGAATGTTGGGACAGAGAGCAGCGATGCGGTGAGCAAGAAGTGCCAGATACTGGTTGAACAGCCAGGGGGAGAGGTTAGATCCCTGGGGGACACCACAGGTAGAGAAAAAGATGTCAGAGAAGAAGGAACCCAGTTGGACCTGGGAGGGTCGATTGGTGAGGAAGGAGGACAGCCACGCCAGAGCTTGACCAGTGATACCCAGGTTATCACGGAAACGGTTGAGCAGGATGGTGTGGTTAACAGTGTCAAAGGCAGAAGAGAGGTCGAGCAAGATGAGAACACAAGGGGTGTTAGAGTCAAGGTTTGAGAGCAGGGATTCATTGCATGAAGCTTTTTCAGACAGTGTTTTTAATTTCACCAGTAAGTGGCTCTTTGTCATCATTCAAGAGGGGTGGGAACACCGGCTCCTTCATGTGCAGGCCCTGACCACAGGCGCACTTCAAGTGGGAGGAGAGTGTGACATCAGAGTCCCTTCGAGCACATATGCATTGATGGGCCTGTTCCTCTGTGCAGCAGCCGTGGCTGCAGGGATGCATGCAGTGTATAGGCAACAGACTGTAGATTAGCGCTGTTATACCTGCTGCATTTATAGAGCATGCATTGTTATATGCTTTTCTGTTTTCATTAGCCTCTGCTTTTTCATGTGGTTACACTATCGAGATTGTTATTGGTTTTGGTGACATTTTGTCACACAAGCCACCCATTTGTCAAACCGATTGTTATAAAAGAGAGAAAGGGAAATGGGGTTCTGAACTGAGAATATCTGATTATCATAGCAACCAGCAATGCCACAGAATGAAATTGCCAGCTCACTAAAATGTATTTTTCCAAACTCCACCTCCGTACTACTCAATGAGATGCTCCCTAACAAGATTTGCTCTAATCAGCACCTTTGTTAGAAGCAAGTCAGTCAGGCTTTCCATTTTCCAGCCGTGCAGTGATTTGCCTAATTGGGCTATTTTGCAGACAATTGGGCTATGTTTTGGCTACTTGGGAGCTGATATACTCGCATGTGTACACATCGTGCACTAACACCGTTTTATTTGTCTGCTGGAGTGTTTGTGGTCTATTGTGTCCGCTTGTCTCTATTGGGAATTTAGGCATGTGCATGTCTGGTAATGCCCGAGGGTGAGTGTTTTAGGTAATTGTATGTGTGCACAGAGAGTTAATGGAGGTCCTTGCAAGTTGGGAGCTGCGTACACACCTGTCCCCATATTTGTGTGCTGGGTGTTGAGCCCTCCTACCTCATACATACATACATTTGAGGTATGTTCAGACCCATACTAGGTCCCCTGCATCCCCCCATGTTGACACATCGTATTGCCATTTACAGAGGTTACACACTAAGCCGGTGTCCAGAGGGCCATCTTAAGCAATTTTGGGGCCCTGGGCACAGACATCTTTGGGGCCTCCCTCCACCAAACCAATGGAATGAAGTGATCAAGAATATCTGGTCACAATCCCCCCACCCCCTCATTGCGATCACAACATATAACGTATAGGTTGATATGCTGCCTCCAGCATTGAAAATAAGCATGTTTACTCCCTTTAAGTCCCATTACCCTCTTTATTATTGCTCTAATCAGAATGATAAACAAGTAGTATTTGAAGGCCAACATTAGCAGTCTATGAAGAGGTTACTTCTGTTCTAGTATAGATACAGGAAACTTTTTATCAATAGCATCCAGGAAGGTATGCAGCTTCTAGTATTAATGCAGGACCATGTGTAAAAGGTACATGTAATCCAGAATAGACAGAACTCACATTAGATTGCCTCACAGAATGCAAAAGGGCTCAAGCTACCCATACTGTAGCATGGATAATGGATGTAGATTAGAGGCTGCCTGGAGGGTGTCTGTATTCAGACAGACTGAGATTAGAAGTGGGGAATGATTGCAAATAGTGTTGCCATTAGAGATCAAAATAACACGTGCCTGTGATGTGCAATATATCGATGTTCACTACTATAGTGGAAGCAACACTATAGCCAGTGAAACAAAGAGTGAGGGTTTTTTTAAGATCATAGACTGAGAAGGAAGTCACTCTGAAGGGCTAGCAATTTTGAAAGGTTTAGGGACTGACAATGTTCAGAAGTTCAGCAATCTAAGATTAAATGAGATGCCCAGGATCACACATTGGTATGGGGTGAAGCTGGGATGTGTGCCAACTCTGCAATGTCTGCATTTGAACACTTTCTTTTCCACTTCTTACCATGAACCAAAATAATCTAATTTTATAAAAACAGACTTGTAAATTACACAAATCAAATGAGCAAACATGAATGTTTTAAAACAAAATATTATAGAAGGGTGTTTTACGCAAAATGGGAATGATTCTAGCTTTATTCTCTCTGTCATCAAGGGAAGTATCTAAGTACCAGCATACCAATTGATGTGATTTAACAGATTTAATCTGGGTTTGTCTTTTGTATTTTAAAGCTTTAAATACTTCCAAAACACTGGCTTGTGAAAATTGTCATTTACAAAAGTGCAGAAAAACCTTTGACTTTTTATGAAAAAGCAAACAATTTTGTTGTGTCCAATGATCAGACTTTAAAATATGCTTGCCTGAGGCCTACAACCACTGGTCCGCTCTCTTCTGTCGACCACCCCTTCCACTCAAATGGTGTACATAAGAAAAAAGATCAAGTAACGGGCTAAACGATGCTATTAGCATATGAGAAGGCAAACCTCACAGAAGACAGCGCAGTCATGCAAGTGATATTAGATGATTTGACCAGGATCACCATCATCTGCAGGCAAAGCCAGGATACAAGCATGAACGCTCTGGGTTCCACAGTATTGAATTTGGATACTTATTCACCTCTTGGACTGACAGTTTATGCTCATCGCTGTAGGTGATTGCCTAGGTTTTACAATACCCCATCTGAACAAAGCAATTTCTAGACCTTCACAGTACGGATGACATGTTAGTTTGTATAACAAGCCCTATGTGTTGCAGGTGCATTGCTGATAATAGCATCTGTTGTGCTGCAACACCAAGTACATATGCAGGTAGGTTTATAAACTTCACTCATAGGAAAAGGCTAGGAAAGGCTCAGCCAGCCTTGCTGGAATGTGCTATTCTAATCTTACATATGAACACCTATCTCTGCAATGAGTCCTTAACACACTGAGCTAACTTCTGAACCATTGTGGCACTCAATTTATCAATATGAATTTTAGCTTTGGCTATTGGACATGATCAGCATAATTCCGCCAGGAAGAAAAGAATGCTACAGGAATTGTGCAGTTGTGAACACACATACTGTATACCACAGTGAACACAGAAAGCATTAAATGATGAATTGATCAAGGCAGAATGTACTTGTTAACAACCGGCAGGCAATATGATTGGAGCCTAAGCAGCATGCCATAAAATATCCTAAAGTGTACTATTTAAGTCTGGTGAACAACGGAATCGTACTTCTTTAGATCAGACTGCCTTGTGGGGCCCCCCTCCAATGTGGGGGCCCAGGGCAAGTGCCCCTTTTTCCTACCCATATAAACGTCTCTGGGTATCCAGACGTGCTATGACTCAAGCTGCCTGTCCTGTGAACGTGATGTCATAACTTTCACCTCAGTTGACAGTGTTGCCTAGTGCTGCCCCAATGTCCACACCGTGCAGGCCGGTGTTGAGAGAATAAGCAGCTGTCATGCAAGTGTGAAGCCTTACGCAAGTGTCCCGTGCTGCATACTGACAACTCGACATTACACTTAGCCTGTAACTACAGGTATACAGCTGGTCCCTGGAAATGTACAAATTACACATAACCTCTGCCATTTGCATAATCCAACTGGAAGAGGTGTGAACCACCACCTTAAGTTTGATTCAGTGCACATTTTAAATACATCATAGCACTGAGAGTGCAACGGGTTACTTTCATATAAAGTACCATAGACCAGATAGTTGAAAGACGGCACTTTTAATATTGTGGGATGTATTTACCCTTGCATCCGAGCCCTACCTCAAAACTGTGCAGTACTGACATGAAAACATCATGATGGCCAGAGCTTCCCAGAAAATGCACAGGGAAATGCAGGAAGAATAGGCTGCCACCCATTTTTGCCGATGTTATGGGCACAGAAGGACACTGCCTAAAACCACCATTGGACTACCCGCACAGTAGTCTGAAACCATTGGGAATGGCAATGCTGATTGCCAAATGCAACCTAGAATTGTGGGGAATTCATTCTTCAATCCCAAAAATGGGTGCAGTACCAGTACTCACCACTATCCAAAAGCCGGCGTTTTAAAACCACCCTGTGTTCCTCTGAAGGCAAGCCAAAGTGTCTATTTTAAACATTGCAACATGTGCAAAATATTCACTGAACACCAGCAGACATTTGGCAGAATGAGGTTTTGGGTGCTTACAAAATCTGGGAAATGAAGAGCCCAAAACAGTGCTTATAACAAAACTGCTATGGAGTCAGCAGTTTAAGTTGCACTGGATTTAAAGACACTAAAATCGAAAATGTTTAGATTAAATGAGTGACCTATGTTTGGTGTCACATGCCTTTGTAACTGTTGAAATGTCATAGTTTTGCACTTAGAATCAGCATTCTAGCTGCATATGTAAAAATGTTTAGTTTTATTTGAATGCAGGAACTGGGGAACAAAAAGTGACATTTTATCTGAAACCTGGCTTAAGGAACTGAATTCTGCCTGGCAACTACCCCCATCAGGAGTGAAACTTGAGTCACAGCTGTGTTCCCAGGCCTAGCTGCCCTTTTGCTGCTCACACTAAGGATATGCCATCTATCTGATAATTGAATTACCTGTGCTCTGCAGGAAAGTGAACAAATCCTTGTCCTGGCTCAGGCAAAGGTTTTATTGGCAGGAGTCGTAAATGGTCGTAAAAAGTGGCTTCCTCCTGAGGAAAGGGGAGGAGCACTGCCTGTGAGAGCAAGCTGGCTTGGCAGAACTGGATAAACCAGTATTTCTACCTTGTGCTGAGAGGAAACCACACCCCTTTGGAGCCAGAACATAACTTTAAAAAGATGGATAACTCATAGAGCGGACATGTGAAAATTTTATAAATGATGCCATAATTCTTGTGATTTTTCTGCCCACATTTTAAGAGGTTTTTCGACCCGGTGGCGTGTTCAGGGGGTTTTAGCGGAAAAGTGGATATTACTCTAAATGTATGCATGTTAAAAATCTGAAACTTCATCAGTTAATGTCCGTACTCCCTGCACACATGTATGTAAAGTTGGGTCAATGTCAGAAATTGAAAAATCAGTTAAAAAGTCAATTATGTGCCATTTCTGAATGCAAGCTCTTAGAAACAGCAGATTTGGACAGAGACATGGCTAAATTCAGCCACACCATGTATATGTAATTTCAAGCAACTGTGTAACTGTGAAATATGTCTTTTATTATCAAATATAGAATGTGTGCAATCTGACAGAGGAGTGTCCTATCTGCAAGCCATAAAATGACATCACGCTGACACACACTTCTTTCCCCAATCAAATGATAAATGGAAGTTTGACCAATTAGAAGCTGAGAGAGAGGTAGGGTCAGTGATGCTAGAACACACCCACATTCTAAACACATAAAAGCAGACAGACAGGACAGATAGGGACCTTCAATTCCATTTGCTGCAACGCGCTCTGCCGGAAAAATCCATACTTACCTCCATCAACCTCCAGAAAGCCAAACTAGAGACTTCAATCTATCCAGAACTAAGAGACCAGACCAGAGAGAAAGCAGTGCTGTACCCAGAGAGACCCAGACCAGCAGAGAGAGCTGACCCAGATCACTGTGAAGTGCAGAGGCCAGACCAGACCAGACCAGAGTCTAAAATCTGACCAGATCCGTGGCGTGGCCCATTTCACTCAAGAATATAGTGTGAGTACCTAGAAAACTGTGCAGAACCAATCTCCTAGTTAAAATAATATAATTCAATCCTATTTTAATCTAAGTAGAACTGTCTCCTAACTGTCACCTGTCATTTGCAAAGCTGTCACTTGTCATTTTCTAGTTGCAAGCTGCACGTGTCTTTTTGAACTTTAAAATTTCAAATCTGAAAAACGACCTTTATTTAATCGCTCATATCTCCGCAACCGTTTGTGCTAGAGACTTGCAGTAACTTTCATTTGGAAGATGAGATCCTAGGCTTTCCTAGGACCCCAAAACGATAGAGATAGTCCTTGTGGTTCCTCTGTAATAGCGCTCGGCGCATCCGCGAATTTTGCCGCGATTTGCAAATTTCTCCACATGTAAAATCAGCTGCTGCTTGCCTTCCATTTGCCAGAAATTCGTTTAACCTGCTAACTATCCCTGCATCATTGCTAGTGTGAGCCTGGACTAATATTAACTAGATACCACTCACCCTGAACCTCTGAAAGGGAATTAAAAGCATTTCCAGCATATTTCTCATCCATTGCTAGCACATATCAAAGCATTTTGCCTGTGTTTTCAAAACTCCTATCTGTTTTCTGTAGTGTAAGCTTGCTGGGGTGAACTGATTTACATTGATTGCATTTCTGAGAACTGTGTGTTTTCCTTCCATTTCCTTGCCTTGCATCAAGGGGGGGAGGGGATTGCCAGAGAAAAGTGATTACATTGTTTGGTTGAAATCATATTGAGTATTTTCTGTACTGCATTCATTGAATATTGCATCCACCTGAGCTTTCATAAAGCATCCTCTACCACATTATACTTTTGTTCCTATTTACCAGTGTGCTACCTTATTCATTTCATGTCAACTCATTAGTGATTATAAGAAGTGTGCTAGTGCCAGATTCTCCGTTGTTGATCTTTATCATATCAGATTAAGTGTGCTATTCAATTATTAATTTATTATAAAGTGTGATATATATATATATTTTAAATTATCAAATAAACCTTTTAAACTTGCAAAACAGAACTACTTCTTGGCTCAGTGGGGTCAGGGGGATTCCAAGAGAGGGGTGTTATATAGGGGTAGTCATCCAGAACGCATGAACTGGACATAAAGATATATCAATAAGGGTTTTCATTCAGTATTATAGACTAGGCGTTGACTTAGCTGTAGTGTTGAATTGAATCCTTATGCCCCGGTACAAGTACAGGGGCAGGGTACAATCTCGGCACTGGTGGACACGGGATCTCAAGCTACCCTTCTGTCCAGAAGGGCCTTTGACGAACTGAATGCAGGAAGGGGAGAGAATTACCAAATTCCTCTCACCTCTCTTCCTGGACAACTACAGAACTTTGACGGGAAGGAAATTCCCGTCGAGGGGACGGCAGATTTGGACATTAAAATTGGGCGACATAAGTTGAAACACCCGGTCATAGTTGTGACCCCAGAGGGCACCCCTTGTTTACTAGGGAATGACCTCCTGAGAAGGTTGTCACCCCTAATAGATTGCGTAAACAAGGTCCTCTGGACCCAGACTAGCCGACCGATAAAATTAAAACAGAGTGTCAACCATGTTAGTTTAAACGGCACCTGCCACATGGTTGAACAAAAATCTGACCAAGTAGAATTTCACTTCCAGAATAGCCAAATTCCAGATGTGACAGTAATAGCAGTAGGACAACAGACTGGTGATGGGGGGTCCTCTCTATTTCTGAAAATCAACCTTCCTTCCAGTCTAAAGTGGTATTCCACGCTGGAAGGAAACACTCTGAAATTCTATACCAATCCACAACCTGAAACTCCCACTCCTATAGTCCAGAAAGATGTGAAATCAGCTCAGAGCCTGGCTGATATTCAGCAAATTGGAGAGCAGTTGTTCATCCCTGTCCAGTTAAATGATGGGAAGGACTCTGTTCTCGCTCGAGTGTGCGTGAACAATGGTAAGAGCTTCATCAGCGAAGCCATGTTTCGCCAACTCCCAAATGATCCAGCCATTCCCACCTTCAAACTGATAGACAAATGGGAAATGGACCTGGAAGCACCTAATTCCAAACATCTCCTGCCAAACAGGTGCATGCTCAAAATCTCCATTGGCAACAAGAGCATAGTCCACAATTGTTGGGTCGTGCGAGACGTCCCTGCCGCCTTTTACTTAGGCAGTGACATTCTCAATCGCTTTGCCATTAGTTTGGACCTAATAAACTTCAAAGCTTGGTCCCGATTAGCGGATAATCCCATGGGCTTTGATGATCCAGAAAAAGCATTTAGGTCAGCTCAATTGCTACCTTATGCAGTTGAAATTCAGATTAAAGAGGAAGTCACCATCCCAGAAAGGACCCGACAATTCTCCCTGGAAGTGAAAGTTAAAAGAGGACAACATTTGAAAAACCCTGATGCTTACATACATCTAAATGCTTCTCTCCAACAGCAAGGGTTAGGGGTAAACCCAACACCATTAGTCAACATAGAACATGACACCATTCTAATAGAGGTGGATAACAGCGACTTAAAGAGTATTACTCTAGCCGCAGGCACCATTATTGGAATGGCGGCCGATGACCGACATTTTTCCATCGACTTATTAAATGAACTGTTAGGACCAATCCCCAAGGACTGTTTTGACAGTGACAGTGAGGACAATACAACACCAGACAGGATTTCTACCCGGCATGGGGGGAACTTCCTGGTGTACACTTCCTGCCCTTATGGTAAGGAAGATGTGACTTTTGACTTCAGGAGGGATGAGGTGATTTTCCAGGTCCATGAGGGATGCCTTTCCCACCTGAAGCCTCCAGTCCAAATCAGCACTCTGACCAGGGACTTCTCCACCCAGCTGGAGGAGGCCGCTGAAACAGCCAAACCAGAAGTCTTTCCAGGCTTCAGGCAGATGGTGGAAGAGAGAGTCAACCTAGCTGATGCCTGTGTGACTCTGGAACAAAAGCAAAAGTTGAAACAAGTTTTCTTGGATTTCCAAGATCTCTTTGCGGTAGACTCATATGACTGTGGTCGCACCGACATCCACACAACAACAATCCCCACGGACCCTGGCATGACTCCTGTGTTTGTGAAGCAATATCGCTTGCCTCTCGCATCAATGGAGTCCCTTACTGAAATAATTAAGAACCTTGAGTCCCGGGGAATAATCCGTCCAGTCCACAGCACCTTCAATAATCCGGTGCTGGGAATATTGAAGCCAAACGGCCAGTGGAGACTCTGCGCCGACCTTAGGGAGCTCAACAAACGGGTCCATACTTCCCGATGGCCTCTGCCCTACATTGACCAAGGGCTGGCCCAGATTCAGGGGTCACAGGTATTCACTGCAATAGACCTGACCAATGGATACTGGACCGTGCCTGTCAGCAGGGAGGACCAATACAAACTGGCTTTTACCTTTGGGGGCCAGCAGTACACATGGACCCGGACTCCCTTCGGATACCTCAACTCCGGCAATGAATTCAACATTTTCCTACACAAGGCCATGCCTGACTTGGGTGCAAGGGGTAACCTGGCTTATGTAGATGATGTCCTCATCAAAAGTTCATCTGTGGAGGAACACATAGCGGAGATCCGTTATGTTCTGACACAGTTGAGGGCCGCCGGAGCAAAACTTTCCTTTCAGAAAGCACAGTGGTGTAGAACCCGTGTTAATTTCTTGGGGCATGAGATTACTCCTCAGGGTCTCTGTCCCCAGGAAAAGAAAGTGGAAGCACTTCAGAAACTGAAAGACCCCACAACTCTGCGGGAACTAAGGAGCCTCCTTGGACTGACTAATTACAGCAGGAAGTTCATTGAGGGCTACGCAGAGATCACCAGACCCCTGATTCATCTCCTGAAGGGGGGGGGTCAAGTGGGAATGGGGTCCAGAACAATCCGAGGCAGTAAGACAACTCAAAAGAAGCCTCTCACAAGCGCCTTGCCTAGCTTACCCTGTCAGAAACAAGGAGTTCTTCCTGGAGACGGGGTTCTCTGATACGTGCTTGACGGCAGTATTATACCAAAAGCATGACAAGGTCAATAAAGTAATCTCCTATGCGAGCAAAACTTTATCCTCTGTGGAGGAAAAATTCAACGATTGTGAGAAGGCACTCCTGGCAACGGTGTGGGCGTTGAAGAATTACCGCCCGTTTATCCAGGGGGAACACATCATAGTGGAGACTCCACACCAGCCTCTGCAATATCTCCAAAGTGACAGAATCCGGGCCGGAAATGTGAGTAATTCCCGAATTACTTCCTGGATTCTGTCAATGCAAGGCTTTCCTGTGGAGGTCAGATATGGCCAAAACAAGAAGAGTCCCCTCGCGCAAGGTCTGGCTGACTTGCATGATTGTGCCAGAGAAAACTGTCTCGAGGACGAAAGTCTGAAAATCAAGGACAACATGGAGGCATACCTTAATTCCCCACACAAAGTCTTTGAAGAAGACAAGTGTGAGGGAATGCCCACTGTATATGTGGATGGATGCTCTTACCATGTTGACAACAACGGGGAGAAAGAACTGGTGGCCGGCGTAGGGAATGCATGGGTGAATGAGTCCCCAGAACCCTCCGCTGGATACAAAATTGGTCCCCGAAGTAGTCAGGTGGCAGAATTGATGGCTGTGCATCAGGCCATCCTCACTGCTGTCCAGCATCAACTCCACGAACTGGTCATAATCACAGATTCGGATTATGTACGGAACGGGTTCGTGGAGCACCTGGTTAATTGGAAAACCAGAGGCATGTTATGTGCTAACAACAAACCCTTGAAACATGGGAAGTTGATCCAAAACATTGATGATCTGGTCACATCGAATGGGATGACCATCTACTGGAAAAAGATCAAGGGTCATTCCAAAGTAGAGGGACCAGACAAAACTGGAAATGACTTAGCTGATCAGCTGGCCAAAACCGGGGCCATCCAAGGGGATCTAATTGAGATTGAGTCCCTGTTGGGGGAAATCCAGGTCACTGCTATCACTAGGTCCCAGACAAATGCTCACAACGACCTTTCAATTGCACAATGGAGTAAGGAGACCCCTGATGATGATTTGATTACTGCTCAGAAGGGGGATCCAATTATTGGTAAATTTTACCAGCACCTTGAGGACCCTGAGAACTTTCCCCTGACGGATACCGATTACATTGGGAAAGAGGACCTAAGAGTGTTGATGAAATGTCCAAAAATGTTCCGGATTCAAGACGGTTTGCTGGTAAGGAAATCCAAAGCTGGCCACGATCAGTGGGTGGTTCCTACCTCATTCCGAAGCCTGATGTTAAGTCACGCCCATGATGCGGCCACCGCCGGTCATAGGGGGTTTCACACAACATTGGAAATCTTAAGAGAGGTTGCATACTGGCCACACATGGGGCAGGACCTCGACCAATATTTGAAGGGTTGTCTTGTGTGTGCACAATTTCAGCCGACATCCCTCACGCACCGGGCGCCTTTACAAAAGCGGGGGATGACACTGCCATGGTCAGATTTACAAATCGACTTTGTAGGCCCTGTGATTCGCTCGGCTAGGGGGAATAAGTACATGTTGACCGTGACATGCTTGTTTACCAAGTGGGTGGAATGTCTCCCAGCCCCAAACTGCAAGGCAGAAACGGCAGCTGCCTTGATGATTAACCACATCTTTTCCCGTTTTGGTCTACCTCAAAGGATTGAGTCAGACAGAGGTAGCCACTTCACCAGTGAAGTAATGACAAAGATGTGGGAGATACTGGGGGTCAAGAGAAAGCTGCATATTGCTTATAGACCAGCTTCTTCTGGGGCAGTAGAGAGATATAACCGAACCATTGTGAGCATATTAAAGAAGTTTGTGGCAGATTCTGGGCCAAGTTGGGATATCCGATTACCTCTGGTCCTAATGGCTATCAGATCTACCCCTTCATCTGCAACCAAAATGTCACCATTTGAGTTGATGACTGGGCGCAAGATGGTGCTTCCTCAGCATTTGCTCTACAGGACCCAAGAGCAGACACTGATAAATGCCTCCACTACTCATGAGTATGTAGAGAATTTAAGGAAACACCTCCAACATGCTTTTGCTTATGCTCAGCGGAATCTAGAAAGATCAGCTGATAGCATGAAGACCCACTATGACCTGAAAACTTCCAGGAAGGAATATCAGGTGGGAGACCGGGTCTATCTATACAACTTCCAAAGGAACCAGGCCAAGCAGCGCAAATTTTTGCCTACATGGAAGGGACCCTTTGAGATCGTCGACAAGATCTCCCCTGTGGCCTACAAAATCCACATCCCCAAAGGTCCTTTGGCAGCGGGGGAAGACAAGTGGGTCCACATAAACCAGTTGAAATGTTGCCATCCCAGGCACACTCTGCAACAACTGGAGGAACCCTCTGGAATCCTAGCGGGTACTGTCTCAGACTAATTCTGTTCCAATCATAAAACATACCACATCTAGTCTCTAAAATATTGTGATTTGCATGAAACTGTCTCTTAGTTATACTGTTTTTTTTTTTCAAAATAAGAATGTAATGTTTTGTGATGATGAAATGCATATGCTGCCCCACTATCTCAACGGTGGTGGAAAAACGTCTATGAATAGGTATTGCCGTTCTTCCTTTGTCGTCCTAGGAGAAAGAAAACCTTGAGACGGGCCAAGGAGGACGATCCGGAGACCGGGAGCTGAGACGCAATGGGCTCGGGGTACCGCCCAATATTCCCATCAGGACCGGCGAGGAGAACCGATCGATCCGACCGGATGGAGGAAAAGATGCTGAACTGTGCCATCTATTGGAAGAAGATGAGGAAACATCCCAGATCTTGCGAGTCCCATCAGTGAAACCGAATGGCCATCGCAAGAGGGGGGCTTGTGGGATGTATTTACCCATGCATCCGAGCCCTACCTCAAAACTGTGCAGTACTGACATGAAAACATCATGATGGCCAGAGCTTCCCAGAAAATGCACAGGGAAATGCAGGAAGAATAGGCTGCCACCCATTTTTGCCGATGTTATGGGCACAGAAGGACACTGCCTAAAACCACCATTGGACTACCCGCACAGTAGTCTGAAACCATTAGGAATGGCAATGCTGATTGCCAAATGCAACCTAGAATTGTGGGGAATTCATTCTTCAATCCCAAAAATGGGTGCAGTACCAGTACTCACCACTATCCAAAAGCCGGCGTTTTAAAACCACCCTGTGTTCCTCTGAAGGCAAGCCAAAGTGTCTATTTTAAACATTGCAACATGTGCAAAATATTCACTGAACACCAGCAGACATTTGGCAGAATGAGGTTTTGGGTGCTTACAAAATCTGGGAAATGAAGAGCCCAAAACAGTGCTTATAACAAAACTGCTATGGAGTCAGCAGTTTAAGTTGCACTGGATTTAAAGACACTAAAATCGAAAATGTTTAGATTAAATGAGTGACCTATGTTTGGTGTCACATGCCTTTGTAACTGTTGAAATGTCATAGTGTTGCACTTAGAATCAGCATTCTAGCTGCATATGTAAAAATGTTTAGTTTTATTTGAATGCAGGAACTGGGGAACAAAAAGTGACATTTTATCTGAAACCTGGCTTAAGGAACTGAATTCTGCCTGGCAACTACCCCCATCAGGAGTGAAACTTGAGTCACAGCTGTGTTCCCAGGCCTAGCTGCCCTTTTGCTGCTCACACTAAGGATATGCCATCTATCTGATAATTGAATTACCTGTGCTCTGCAGGAAAGTGAACAAAGCCCTGTCCTGGCTCAGGAAAAGGTTTTATTGGCAGGAGTCGTAAATGGTCGTAAAAAGTGGCTTCCTCCTGAGGAAAGGGGAGGAGCACTGCCTGTGAGAGCAAGCTGGCTTGGCAGAACTGGATAAACCAGTATTTCTACCTTGTGCTGAGAGGAAACCACACCCCTTTGGAGCCAGAACATAACTTTAAAAAGATGGATAACTCATAGAGCGGACATGTGAACATTTTATAAATGATACCATAATTCTTGTGATTTTTCTGCCCACATTTTAAGAGGTTTTTCGACCCGGTGGCGTGTTCAGGGGGGTTTTAGCGGAAAAGTGGATATTACTCTAAATGTATGCATGTTAAAAATCTGAAACTTCATCAGTTAATGTCCGTACTCCCTGCACACATGTATGTAAAGTTGGGTCAATGTCAGAAATTGAAAAATCAGTTAAAAAGTCAATTATGTGCCATTTCTGAATGCAAGCTCTTAGAAATAGCAGATTTGGACAGACACATGGCTAAATTCAGCCACACCATGTATATGTAATTTCAAGCAACTGTGTAACTGTGAAATATGTCTTTTATTATCAAATATAGAATGTGTGCAATCTGACAGAGGAGTGTCCTATCTGCAAGCCATAAAATGACATCACGCTGACACACACTTCTTTCCCCAATCAAATGATAAATGGAAGTTTGACCAATTAGAAGCTGAGAGAGAGGTAGGGTCAGTGATGCTAGAACACACCCACATTCTAAACACATAAAAGCAGACAGACAGGACAGATAGGGACCTTCAATTCCATTTGCTGCAACGCGCTCTGCCGGAAAAATCCATACTTACCTCCATCAACCTCCAGAAAGCCAAACTAGAGACTTCAATCTATCCAGAACTAAGAGACCAGACCAGAGAGAAAGCAGTGCTGTACCCAGAGAGACCCAGACCAGCAGAGAGAGCTGACCCAGATCACTGTGAAGTGCAGAGGCCAGACCAGACCAGACCAGAGTCTAAAATCTGACCAGATCCGTGGCGTGGCCCATTTCACTCAAGAATATAGTGTGAGTACCTAGAAAACTGTGCAGAACCAATCTCCTAGTTAAAATAATATAATTCAATCCTATTTTAATCTAAGTAGAACTGTCTCCTAACTGTCACCTGTCATTTGCAAAGCTGTCACTTGTCATTTTCTAGTTGCAAGCTGCACGTGTCTTTTTGAACTTTAAAATTTCAAATCTGAAAAACGACCTTTATTTAATCGCTCATATCTCCGCAACCGTTTGTGCTAGAGACTTGCAGTAACTTTAATTTGGAAGATGAGATCCTAGGCTTTCCTAGGACCCCAAAACGATAGAGATAGTCCTTGTGGTTCCTCTGTAATAGCGCTCGGCGCATCCGCGAATTTTGCCGCGATTTGCAAATTTCTCCACATGTAAAATCAGCTGCTGCTTGCCTTCCATTTGCCAGAAATTCGTTTAACCTGCTAACTATCCCTGCATCATTGCTAGTGTGAGCCTGGACTAATATTAACTAGATACCACTCACCCTGAACCTCTGAAAGGGAATTAAAAGCATTTCCAGCATATTTCTCATCCATTGCTAGCACATATCAAAGCATTTTGCCTGTGTTTTCAAAACTCCTATCTGTTTTCTGTAGTGTAAGCTTGCTGGGGTGAACTGATTTACATTGATTGCATTTCTGAGAACTGTGTGTTTCCTTCCATTTCCTTGCCTTGCATCAAGGGGGGGAGGGGATTGCCAGAGAAAAGTGATTACATTGTTTGGTTGAAATCATATTGAGTATTTTCTGTACTGCATTCATTGAATATTGCATCCACCTGAGCTTTCATAAAGCATCCTCTACCACATTATACTTTTGTTCCTATTTACCAGTGTGCTACCTTATTCATTTCATGTCAACTCATTAGTGATTATAAGAAGTGTGCTAGTGCCAGATTCTCCGTTGTTGATCTTTATCATATCAGATTAAGTGTGCTATTCAATTATTAATTTATTATAAAGTGTGATATATATATATATTTTAAATTATCAAATAAACCTTTTAAACTTGCAAAACAGAACTACTTCTTGGCTCAGTGGGGTCAGGGGGATTCCAAGAGAGGGGTGTTATATAGGGGTAGTCATCCAGAACGCATGAACTGGACATAAAGATATATCAATAAGGGTTTTCATTCAGTATTATAGACTAGGCGTTGACTTAGCTGTAGTGTTGAATTGAATCCTCTTACAATATGAATGTCTACAAGTTAGGCACTAGATATGCAACACTAGCTTTCACCAGGTGTTTTTCCCTGGATTACAGCAGTAAATGCCAATGGAAAAATGTTCCTTTTGTTTAACAGGTTTTTTTGAACTTTACATTTTTTTTGCAAGACCGTGTTACCTCTTCTTTTGCCTCAAAGTATCAGAACAGGTTGAAAAACAAAGCACAACGATTGGGGGTTCATAGAAACTATGGAGGGAAAGTTGCAAAAAGAGAAATCTTTCCTAACACACAGCAACACCAGTGCTGCTTGCCTATCCAAAGTGTACCAGCTTCTTGAATAATTTGGTAAAACGGTTTAACTCAACGCAAGCTTACATCTAAGGCAGGCAAATGCTGATATGTGGCAGCGGGCAACCAAAATCGATGGAGATAAATTTGTGACTTCCTCCCAAATTTGCCTCACCTAAAACCAACTAACCACCCCTTCTCTTCTCCACACCCTCACACCGCTCATGTCTTACACACACCCAGAGGGCTAGTGAATAAATCACCAAAGAACGTGCAAACTACACTCCCCTCGCTAAGCATGCTACAAACCCAATACCTGCAAACAACAAGCACCTCAGACACTGGACACCACCCTTACAGATAAAACAAGCCTCGTGCACATAACATAGCCCCACCCTCCCATACCATTCCACTCTACCCCCACACACCCTAATCCACCCAGCTCTCTCTAAAATGCTGACTCCCTCTACCTCACCCACCATACCAATTCTCTCTACCCACACCTACCCATCTTACCAACTCTCCCTACACCCACCCATCTTACCAACTCTCTCTACTCCTCACCCTCCCTACCCCCACCTACCCCACTCCATATCTTTCTACCACATCCTCCTGCCCTACTCCCTCTCTCTAACCCTACCCCACTCTCTTTACCCCACCATGCATCCCTAACCCCCTCTCTCCAGCCCCACCTACTGTGCACCCTTTATTGCCCCCGACTGTGCCCCTCATATTCCCCCACCCACCCACCTTACCACATCTTCCTACCCCTGCATCCTTCCTATCACACTCTTCCCTCTCGCTCTCACCCTTTCCCACTCATAGTTCCTCTTGATCATCAGGATGGGACCCTCTAGCAATGACTTCTTCTCTTGCTCCGTTCCCCTTCTCATTCTATTGCACACATGCACCCCTTAACGCATCCTCCTTTGAAACTTTGCACTCTCCACCTTGCACCCGCTGCCTATACCTGCAAAATGCAAAGAACAGCAGTAAACACCAAACCTATTGGCATTGTCAATGCTTGTTGTTTTTTTATTGTTTCTGCATTGTAATTGCATTAGGACATCTAAACAACAGCATCAAACTATATGATTTGAATCCTGCTCCTTGCTACCGAAAGTGAAAACGCTCCCCGCTTCACAACAAGTGCTGTGATGATGAAACCTAGCAGAGCACAAATCAGCTTCAGCCCACACCCAAATATCAAAATCAACTCAGCTTCAAACTTTGAATGCACTCGACCACAAAGTGACAATGACTTAATTGTGCTTCATGGTCCATTATACGGTGCACTCTCCCCGTCCCTATAACCCCATCCACACATTAAGCACATTTCTTGGCTGTTAAATGCAGCACACCAGAGGAGGCGGCAGCAATTCTTTTGTCATTGTTTCTTGTTATCCCACCTCCCTGCCTGTATCACTTCAATCTAGTAAATATATTTACATGTAATCTCCACAGTCTGTTTTATTTTAAATTATTAACCAAGAAATTAAAACTGACAGCGTCTTTACAGAAAGGAAAATACAACCTGAATGCTGTTGTCTCTCTTATGTTTGTATCACAATCAATATCCAACTTATCCTGAACAAGCATGCCAGCATCCTTACATATATATATATATATATATATATATATATATATATATATATATATATATATATATATATATATATTCAGTGAAAAAACTTTGGTAAAGGGACGTTATGGTTCCAAGTAAAACCGAAAAACCCCTGAAAATCGCCAGTTATGGTAAGCTAAGCAACCATAACTCGCGCCACCACCGTGCACTGCTAAGACTAACACCCAGGACATCAAAGATGACATCACAAGTACACCCCCATTTTGTTTATGTACGAACATTTAAGGACACCGCGAGTCTTCTTAGCTCAATTTTAGCTTGCTTGCGAACAAAACGGACACATACTCCATCCTCAGAACACCCTACCATTTAGTTTATTTAGAAAATTTCAGAACAGCCGTGTTGTCCGCAGACAAATCGAACACAACAAAAGCGTCCAGCACATAAAAAAAACAGAACATTGAACCTATCTCATACTCCCCCACCCTTCCCAAACACTCTTACACACAAACACACTCCACTAAATACAATTTTTAATCCAAGTTTCAACACGCTGTCCGCGGTCGTCGGCGAATGCAAGATGGTGGGCGCCACAGAAAATCTGACGCGCTCCACGCCCCACGCTGTCCAATCAGCGAACACGTTGCATGTCTGCAGACATCATGCAAGCCGATTGGCCAATCGGTGCGCTGTCCGCGGAGCGAACCGGGAAGTCCGTCCGCGGAACGAACGGAGATATCACTAATTTTTTTGTCTTACATTTTGGTCATTTTAAAAAAAACTTTGCGCACGCCTACAGCCCAAACTGCTGGACGGAGTTACACCAAATTTGCAAAAGCACGCTTTCGGGTCCAAGCCCCCGCTCCTGCCGCACATTTGGTGTAAATCCGTCCAGCGGTTTGGGCTGTAGGTGTGCGCAAAGTTTTTTCCCATTATGTCTATGGGAAAAAACACAGGTTTTGGGACCCCCCTATAACTTTGCCCCCCCTGGACCAAACCTCTCCAAACTTTGCAAAAAGAACCAGAGTGGGCCATATACTTGCAAAGTTTGGTGAGGATTCGTCCAGAGGGAGCGAAGTTATAAGCCACCCAAAAAATGCTCTTCCTATGGAAACACCACTTAACCATAACTACATGGACGCTACCGCGTCCATGTAATGTGCATATAGTCATCTTTAGCTGACTATTCTATGCAACACAGTGTCTTCTCATTTCTGTGCATGCTGGACATGACATACCTAACCCTCTGTTAAAACTAGGAGTGCAGAGGGAATCCATCAGATTTCTGTAGGATTTAATTTCAGTTTTAAACAACACACAGCTCAGTAGAAGCAGTTGAATAATATTGAGCATGTATTCAATTGTACCAGTAACCTATGATGTCTAATAAGGAAGAAATACATTTGTGATGTCTCACGCAGTCATTTCTCACTAATTTTCATTAAAAGTGTCAAGTTGTTTTGCAAGTATATGATATTCCAAGCAAACAGTTTTTACATCCGCACCGTGAACAAGGTTTTTGGGAATTAATGAGATTGTTATGTTAAGATACACTGCCAATTAGACGCCTTTCTTTTCAGGAGCAAAATACCTTGATGTATTAAAGTCTTAGACAAGCAGGAGATTAGAAAATTGAAATGGAAAAGGAATCAGCACATTTATTTTATTTTGCACTGGAGGTCCACTTAAAGCAGAATCCTTCTATTTATTCTCAATGGTACTTGGAAATAATGACATTGGTTATTGAATTGAACATTCTTTTCTGGTGAATGAAGGCGAAAACCATTCTCCTTTACTATTCTGTTGTAAAGAGTAAAGAGGAGAAAACTTTTTTTTCCGGATTTCATGTGAGCTGTTTTTCCACAAGTCACAAAGTTTAGCATTCCCTGAAAATATGTAAGATGCATTGTTCACTCCTCTCGCAAACCCACACATACTTTGCCCCTTTGAAAAAAACAGGAAAATAATTAATTAATAATTAGTTACTCTGAGGGACAACTGTGCCCTGATGAACTTGTCGATTCTAGGACAATCTATTTTAGAAATAAATCCACACATCATTATCATGCCCATGCCACCTTTAGGGACAAAACTCATAAACACAGGGGAACACCTACCACTGACATTTTGAGGGGGATCAATCTTAACAGATGTACATTTAGGATTGCAGTTTTGGAGCGGTTTATCTGCAGTACCTCACATAACTGCTGTCCAGTCACCATTGCAGGGTACTGGGTATTTCGAGGTTCTGGGGTAGAGGGTGTGTGTTCTGAGCTGTTGATGTACTTCTTGAATGTGATTAACATGATTGGAATAATTAGTGGAGAATATGAGGATATCAACGAGGTAGATCAAAACAGAGATGTCTGCGATATCCCATTCAGGAAGTGCTGAACCATAGCAGTGCACAATCCCAAATGGCACAACCAGATAACGGTAGTGTCTGCACTGAGTGTGAAAGGCAGTGGTACATTCATCTCCCACAGAAATCCTAACTAGATTATATGCTCATTGAGGCTCAGTTCATTGTAGATCTGGCTTTCCTGGGCCTGGCCTTCTACAGGTATTATTAACTTGGCTCAATGAGAGAGGCTACCTGTTTTAATCATAATAGAATTTAGCTGCCTGTAATCACAGAGTGAGGAAGGCTAAGACACATTTATCTGTTGAAATAATGAGTTTGGGGCAATCACCAGGTCCATAGCTCCATCTATGAAGAATGGATGGCTCCAGTTATTTAGAGAGAGATAGAAAATCTGTCTGCTGTAAGAAGAGGGGATTTAGGGAATTTGTTCAGGGACAAAAACAACCTTTTTTTCAGGATGTAGGGTTTCAGAGGATTCACATATGGATAAAGCCTGTCAACTATAGGAAGGATACGTTTGGGATATCCACCCATGTACAAATAACCTGCAACATGACAAAATAATAGGCAGCGTGGATCAGAACCAAGACAGAGAACCTGTCTTTAAAATGTAGAACTGTCAATAAGCACTATACAAACACAAGTTACTTTTTTCTTGGAAGAATGGTTTCTCAGGCTTAGCAAAGAGATGGCAAGCCAGTCACCTATACGCAGTATTAGGTCTGGGGAGTGGCCCCAGGATAATAGCTACTTACTGGTGGAAGGAATTGGTGTGGTCGTTTTCATGAAGGCTAGTTTCTGTGCATGTAGACAGAAATTGAGAACCTGTGAGGAACAAACTGGGAGAACGACGGTAAGCATAAGGACTTGAGCTAAACTTCCACAACCTATAGAACCAACCATAGTTAGAGAAAGGTCAAGTGCCGGTGCAAAGTACCCCTAATTTACACATGGGTGGCATGGCCAAGCGCAATACTTACCTCTGCTTGGTGCGCATGGGATTGAAGATAGACAATTAGAGTTAAAGCATTATATTGATAATGAATGGATTAATGGGGAAGCATGGATGCTGGGATTAAATCACTGAGGGAAATAAAGAATATCACTCAGAGGAACAACCTATTTGGTGTCTTCAACAAAGGACAGGCAACACATCACCAGTAATAAGGAACGTTTCAGAAGTGTTCCCCAGAGCTGTGAAACAGGTTAACAACTGTACCGAAGGGGGATGACACATATGGGGAAACTGTTGCCCTAGAAAAGATGGGTTCATGCAGGGAAAGAAAATGTTTCCATATGCAGAACGTATGGGTCTGGGAAATCTCTCCAGATGATTAGAACTTTGTCTCTAAGAAAGAACGGCATCTCAGAATTCACTCAAAGGACATAGAACTTGCATGCTAATAATAGCACCTATTATTACAGGGCTTAGAGACAGGAGGAACCAGCAGGAAGTGCTACACAAAATCATTTTTAACCTAGTTGCAGAGACCTTGTCATAAAAGTACAGACATCTGAAACTAGCACATGGGTACAGAGCCTTGGATCCCTAAGGCAGGATGGTCCATAATACTGTCACTTGGATGAAAAGGTTCCCCTTCCAAGACAGTGTTACAGGCTTGTCCTGCTCCCCATGATATCAGGGCACCCCCATACCCCAGGCACAGCACACACTCCAGGCACTCGGCACTTAGACACAAATAATACACAGGAGACCAGACAAACAGAGTGGCTAAATCCATTCTCCACGCATGAAACAGTATGTATATAGGAAAGAGGTCAATTTCAGAGAACAGCCTGCATTTGCAAAAGGCATGGTCATAACTGCGAAGCAGCCTCTGGCACCCTAGGGATTTGAGCCAGCAGCGCTGTCGCTGTGTACATTCTCAACAAGGCCCTGAACTGGCCTCGTCAGCCTGAGGCATCACACATTCAACAGCTCAGTTCTTCTCTGCCCTTCACTTGGCATGAGTTGGGTATTCAGCTGTTAGGTCAGAATCTTAGGCAAGTCTGTAGGCCTTCATTGTATATGATGTGCCTAAAGAAACCAAAAGAAATTGCACTATCAGAGATTCTAACATATGCCCAATTATTTCTAGTTTAACGTTTTCTATGAACCACTACAATAGCTCTACAAAATCGTGCCTAGTTGCAATCTGCCACCCACTACATAAAGCACACTGCAATTCTGATATAAAAATATTCAATAAGGAAACAAAACATGAAAACAAACATTATCAAAACAAGACAACTGATTTGGTTACATGTGGTATAAATGGATAAAACAATCAATCCAACCCCACCCGGAACCCCCGCACGACTTTTATCCCTTTACCCTCGTCCCTCATATATTATTATTTTGTTATTGTTGCATTTACTTTTTGTTATAATCTCTGCACACCAACTGATTTAGTCCTAACTCATCTAAAGCCATTCATTCACTGCACTGCATAATCACCCCCCACTTAATAGCATCAGCCATTATCTAGGGTACATCTAAAACCAAAACAGTCATAACTACATGTCCCTCCCTTTCTAGCTCTGAGCATCCGTGTCACTCTAAAATCCATCAGCACCTCCTTCATGTGTCTGTCATGTTAGTGTGCACTACCTAAGTCTCTTACTTTCAAGTATATAGTCAGCCCCAGTACCTCCCAGTCCTTAAGCGCACCCACAGTCAGTTTCAGCAACAACTTGTCTGTGCTTGTCATATTTCTCCTAAATAGCATCTTGTGTGGTGAATACCTGGTCGCTGACCGCTCTCTCAGTAGGCTATGGAGAACAAACATCAGCCAGTCACTGCTCCTTTTTTTGGCACATCTTTCTGTTTTTTCTTCCAACAATGAAACAAATGTCCATCTGCTCCTGCCAGCCCTCTTTGGCTGTCTGCCACCAGGCCATCTCTGTCGGGCACCGGTACCCATTGTCTTGCTCTTTCGCTGCATTCATATATTGCATCATTTGTTCATCCTCCCCTTGCCGGTCCACCCGCAGCCACTCACATTTCCTTTGACCCTCCTTCTTACTCTACTGTAGGATAATCTTCATCACTTCAAGTTGTGGGACCTTGGCAGCTGCCACTCCATATCTTCTATGGATGCCTTTAGCTGTGGCTGTAGGGCATTGTCAGGTATCATGGGCCACTTTCACTCAGATTGAGTTATCTTCTTTCTTCTCAGGGCCAACACTACCAATTGCAATTCACCATACTGTGCTCTTCCCCCACAAACACTATCAAGTCATACTGCCACTTACCACCTTCTTTATATACGGGCCTAACAATGTCCTTATTTGGCGCACATACCCTGAAAATGTCCTGTTGTGTTTTGACAGTCTCTGACATGCAGTCATGTAGTTCACCTGACACTACCGCTTCCACTGGCCTTTTTATTTCACTGCCCCGTCTAAGGTGCACACTGCACTGCACAGTCTCCTGTCTTTCCAAAATCCCGTTTATTTCTTTCCCCTCTGTCCGAGTATATCTCCCCCCATTCTCTCAGTAACCCATTGGTTTATGTCAGAATGTTGGTGGTACTCTTAGTAGCAGCCGTCACCACAGCCATTGACATTATCTGTAACCTGCCTCTTTCTCCCTGCTGGCAACTCTTTGTTAAATCTATCATCGCATCACTTTTTTCCAGAATGTCCTCCCGCCCCTATGTTGCACACAGTTGCCCCCCCAGTACCCAGCCAGCCTGTGTCTCGTCCCTCTTCCTCCCCTTTCTTGGAAATACATAGAGCCACCTCCACCCACAGCGTTCTGTATCATCCACCCCAATCTGCACAGACACTGGTGCTAGCAACCCACAATCCTGCTGCTCTGTGTATTCTCCATCCACCCACTCCTTGGACTCCCTCACCAGCACTGCTTTTCTCACTGGCAGCCACACGTTATCAGCTGCATTTAGAATGTACGCCCACCCCTGCTGTTCCTGGGGGACCCCCACCTCCTTATTCCTTTGTACTGACTGAGGGACCACATCCCAATTGTCCATCCTGCTCCTCAACCTCTCCAGCACTCCCCTCAAACCTGATTTCTATGACAGGTCTGCCCCCTCCTCTTGCCTGGTTAGTAGACCAGCGTCTGCCATATTAAAACTGCAACTGTAATATGTAACTGGTATCTGACCTACTGCAAGTTAACTCAAGCTTGTGACCTCACACTCCTACCCTTGCCCTTTACAGCATCAACACTACACCATCTCTCCACAACAGGCGCCCTGACTGTTTTGCAAGTGTCCATGAATGCTCTGACCTGATTGCAGTCCTGTGGTTTCCCTTGCAACCCTATACTGTACAACTGCAGCAATATGAGGTAATGTCTCCATATTATTCCTAGAGTCCCTGAAGACTCCAGAGTCCCCTAGTCTAGCGCGCAACAGGAACAGCGACAAACACTTTTTTTGATTAAACGTTGTATTGTTGTAAATCAGAGTCATACACGTCAGGAAGGGGAGCACCCGAGAATCAGCACCATATGTTACAGGCCCGTCCTGCTCCCCATGATATCAATGCTCTCCCACACCTCAAGCACAGCACGCATTCCAGGCATTCGGCACTTGGACACAAATAATACACAGGAGACCAGAAGTAGAGAGAAATGGGTTATAATGCAAACGCACCAGTGAGTCGGGAGGGCTGCTCACTGACCTGCCCCTCCCAGGACTGGCTCATCCTTATATACAAACGGAGTGGCTAAATCCATTCCTGACCCATGAAAAAGCATGTATATAACAAAACGGTCAATTTCGGAGAACAGCCTAAAGTTGCGAAAGGCAGGGTCGAAACTGCAAAGCAGTCTCTGGAAGCATTGGGATTTGAGCCAGCAGCATCATTGCTGTGCACATTCTCAGCAAGGCCCTGAACTGGCCTCATCAGCCTGAGGCATCACGCATTCAACAGCTCAGCTCTGCTCTGCCCCTCGCTTGGCATGGGTGTTCATCTGTTAGTCCAGTCTCTTAAGCAAGTCTGTAGGCCAGCCCCCCTGTATCTGATGTGCCTCAAGAAAGCAGATGTGCAGTATCAGAGATGGTAACAGACAGGATGGGATGAAATGGCGAGCCGAGTGAGACAGCAGCTTTCACCTTCAGTTCAGGATGAAATCAGTGGATCAGAGCAGCTATAGAAAATATTTCACCTCAAAGAGTGGATTGGTTAAATAATACGCAAAAGGAGGAAATTATTTAAAATAGAAATAGATCTTCTTCTCTCTGAGATTTGATGGATGTAATTCTGTTCCCACGAGCATGGGGTTTAGGAATCGGCACAGGGATTAAGATCCATGTCAACACCACCCTTAATTAAGACTGAATGTGCTTATGCCAATTTATTGGGATGCCTAACTCAACACCCCATCCATCAAGGCAGGGATTGGCCAGTCATGTGATTCTCAGTCTCTTTACGGAGGCCTAGCATTGAGTCTATTGAGTTTACCTGATCATCCCTTCTTTGCACTGTCTCTAAATGTGTGAAATTTCTGAGTGACTGAGGATGCTAGGCCAATGCAGTACCTGACCTATTACAGCAAATGCTCTTCTATGTTCTGTATTCATGCCCATAAGCCCATATCCTCTCTCTGGAGAGATCTCAATGCTAGGTGCACTCTCTATTTCCTAATATATTCCCTTGCATCAATCCGTGCCCGTCCGTAGGACATCTGCCTCTACCCCTTTGATCTCTTTGATACTTGCCCTGTTTTGTTCTCTGCAAATTGATTACCATGATCCCCTCCCATGATCCATCAGCATCATTCCCCATGCACTTCCACAGTCCAATCTAGCTGAGTGGTTTGGGCCTAATTACGGAAGCACTTTATTATCCTAAAAGTCTTGCTTTATAAGCTCAGTTCTTATTGGGGCTGTAAGGAGTTTAAAACCAATGGGGTCAGACTGATCCTGGCAGAAGCACATTTGGAATTAAAACAATGCAAACTGTATAGCAGTGAAGATTATGGTTTCATAAGAAGCCCGAAAGCATTCCATTTTGTACCATCAATACGTACTTACTGAGTGGAAGGGACTCTTGGCTCGGGCATTGCTTTGTAGGGTTCAGAATTTGGGATGCAACTGGAGGATGAGTTGATGTTGGCTGGGATGGGGGCATGGGTGGCTTGGCCCTCTTCTGCCTCAATCTAATGTCCGATACTACTTTTCTGTCTCTGGTTTAGGGACCTGGTGTGTGATCTAGCAGCTCCCACCTGCATGCCAGACTGCGTGCTGACTATTAACTTTGTAATTTAACAGTCAGCTTTAACCATCAAGGCTCACGAAATGAAACAGTTCATGAGTGAAATATAGGCAGCATTATGTTGAAAGGAAAGATGAGTGGATTTGGATGATCTCATCATCATGACAGTGTTGTTGGCAGGCTTGACTAGGACTCCAATAAAGATTAAAGTCTGAGTGTAGGTAAAATAACACAAAATGTGGGGTCTCCCCTGTGAGCCCTCCTGTGGGGCACACTGAGGCTCCATGGAGAAGTGAATGCTGTGCCACTAACTTCCATGCCAGCCTGGTGTGACCAGTTTGTTTAGCCTGGGAATACCACATGATGCCACCAACGAACCACAGCCCTAAGCTGCAGAACACATGCAACATGCATTTATAAGCGTTCACAAGGTTCATGAACTTGGATTATTGGTTTACAGATATTTTGGGATCTGTGGGCCCGCATTAAAGATCTGCAAATTTGTGGGAAAACTTAAAAATTACCAGAAATGTTTCCATGTTATAAACAGGTCACTCCTGCTGCCCAGGTGCAACCAATACTGCCAAGAACAGTCAAGGGGTTGATAATCTGGACTTTGAAAAGCAGCCATCCCAAGCAGGGATTGTCAGTCCATAGGGGAGATATAAACAAGAAGACTGCAGCTCCTAGCAGAACTGAAGTGTTGGAGGCTTGGCAAGAAAAAAGGCCAAAGAAGGAACCTTTGCACCAGGGACTAGTATCTGGCTAAGTGAGGCATGTGTGGGGAAGGATGAAAACTACAAAAAGGAAAATATATTGGAGTGAGAGGAGGTGGAGATCCTTGTGATGAAACGTTTGGTTGGGAAGACATTTGTTGATGTGGGAAAGGAAGGAACATCGGAAGTTATGGATAGAAAGAGAAAGTCACTTAGAAATGGATTATGGCTGGAAGGGAAACTCAAAGTGGGAACCCCTACAGAAAGGTTTGCAGGCTTCAGAGGAGGGGGACGTTTGTAAAGAAGGAGGAATAGGTCTGGTTTGTAAGGGAGGATGCTGCTTTGGAAAGACAGGAGATATTAGCGTCAGGGATAAAAGGAGAGAAATGTTTTATTACTGCATTGAAAGACACATTATACCTGTAAGAGAGAGATAAGGGGAGTCACATGTAAAGAGGACAAGAGGAAATAAGTACAGGAGAACGAGAAGGAAGGAAGGTAATAGCTTGGCATGAGAGAATAGAGTGATTTCTTTTTAAAGGAGGCAAAGGGACATAGAGTGTAGGGTCATAGAGGGTAGGGACATAAGTGAGAAATTAGAAGAGAGACTAAAGACAAGAATACCTCAGAAAAAAACAAGTCAGTTAATGAGAACAGAGTTGTTGTGAGGAAACTGAAGAGAATGACAAGAAGTTGGAAGAGTGTTATAGGTTGGATGACAGGTACAATCAGTAGAGGCACTACAGGTTTAAAAGCCTAGAGAAGGGGAGACGTTCAGACTCTTAAGAATCATCAGAAGAGAGCAGTTACCAAAACAGAGGAGACAGGGAGCTCCAGGAGAACCATGATGAATCATCAGAGGGGAATGAACATGCGAGTAATGGAATGAGACATCCTGATTTTGCCATGGGTCAGGAATGGTGGTCCAAGAGTAGACAGGGCAGGAAAAGAGTCCAGAGTGGACCAGAGGAGGAAACTGGGAGATTAGTGACATGCTTCTCGAGACCAAACCCCACCAGGGTGTAATAAACTTTCACTAAGGTGCCAACCTCAGACCTAGCCTGGCTGATCCGTCTGAGAACTGAAGCAGGGGGACCCCATAAACATCTGGCTGTCCAAGAGCCATGAGTTCTTGCAAAAGATAGTTTACAACCACTGCTATGCAATGGCAGACTGGATAGACCCCACTGGTTTGACCGTAGGAGGAGAAACAACACCCTTTGTGAGGAATACATCTTTTGCTTTTACTTTTCCATGTGTTGGTACTTAAAGGAACTTCAGAGCATTTTCTTTTCCAACCATCACTTGTTTAGAATTACTTTGTACTCTCTGACCGAACTTTGGTGAGACTGCTGATTGTTGCGAGGAAACCTTTGGAGCAAGAGGGAGAGCATTGCTTTATCGACAGACTGGCCCTTCTTTTCCCATATTATTCAGACATTCCTTTCAGACATTTGTGGAACATATCACCCCGAAACTTGCAGAACCTATTATCCTGACTCCTGAAGGACCCATTTTCCTGACACTTTGAATTACAAGCGTCATGACACTGCTTTATTCTGAGTACTTCAGTATCCTGCCAATCATGTGCTTGAGAATTGAATATGTAAGTGTAATAAAATGTCTTCCAAATTTAAGCCTGTGTCTGAGTTTCTGTTCCTAGAACATTGTGGCTAACCAACATTCATACAAATACTAAGGACAGTTTAACTCACTAGTCAATCACACATGTGCAATGTGCACGATGATCATGGTGCTGCATGGCACTCCAAGAGTTGCACTAGGTGGAACAAGCAATTACATTTTTTAATCAAATCTTACATCTTTCACCCAGAGTAGAAAAAAGGGGAAGAGGGGTGAACCCGACGACTGGCATACATGCGTACCAGCGACTACTGTGCACAGCCAGTACCATGATTAAATGTATGCCACTATTAGAGCCAACATTTGGTGCAATAAGGTAGGCAGCCATTGAGGGTACACGGAAATTGTAAACGATTCCAGGTCAGTGGTAGCAGGGGAGTATCTTTAGTGGAGGGGATTAACATCTCCCACAAATCAGCCCAAGAGACAGAGCACAGCGCAGTGGCGCCCCCAGACATTTTTCTTAGGGATGGCCTGATGAGATCACTGGGGTGGCACACCAAATCAAAAACATAACCGGCAGGCAGGCCAGTGGGGGGGCAGCATTTTTATAAGGTTGGCCGTGGCCCTCATTAACCACCCCTTGATGTCGCCTCTGGGGCAGTGGGGATTCCTAAGTAATTTAGGACATTTCTGGGAGGGTTAAGTAGCGAGGGTTGTGGGGGGTTCTCCCTACAATAAAGTTGTAAGAATAATGTTTTGAAATTGTGCATTTTACAGCACAATTATGGAGAACAATGGGGTAAACAACTAGTCATTATATAATTGACTCTATAGGGTAAAACATGAAAAAAGAAAAAAACTAGATGCAAAATAGAGGAGGCTCTGACAAGTAGAGGTGGCCTTAAGAATGATAGTTGTTGCCTAAAATGGAGTACTAAATGCCCCAAATTATTAATCATGAGACCCTGCAACATGTATTTAGGATTACTCTGCATGGTTTCAGGTGACCGAGTTTTCATCTAGTCCGCATACTGCATTTTACTCTTTTCATTTCCCACATTGCTTCTTGGAAGAGTAAATACAGCTTGCACATATGCTTTGCAGATTGCTTTTACTAAAGGATTCCTGTGTAATCTGCCTGGTTTCCATCAGTTGCAAAACCGAGGCAGATTCCATAGGTATCCATTCATTGTATGCCTACATGAACATGCAGGTGTACAATTAGGCACATGGATGAGATGGAGGAGGACTGCACAGAGGAGATTGTATCTCTGTTTACTGTCCCTCCTCCGTCTCATCACTGCTGCAAAATCGGGCAGGGCAGGAAGTGGAGGTATACAATCGTTGTGCCTTGCTTTGGCACTTCTAGTTCCCCCTCTACCCATTGTAAAATGGGGTTGAAAGTAAAATTAATGTGAAAAACATTACCCTTTGCAGAAAGCATTAAACAGAATGTCTATGCAGTCCACCTGTATTTAGCGGGTGGATGACATAGCAATTAATTATTTTTACGCCAACATGAACATTTCATGCGGGCATAAATCAAGGTGGTTTATTAGACAGAGCAGGAAGGAGGCAGAGAAAACGTATTTCCCCTTATGCCTCCCAAAAAATTGAACTTGTCTAATTTGCATAAAATTCTAGAGCATTTTGGGAACATAAGAATGACCAGAGGTGTCTGTATTTGACAAATACGTCTGTAACAGTGATTTAGGCTGAAGTCCTCCAGAGCACATAATGCCGCTGGGCTGGGTGCTCCTTTCATTTGTCACAACACTCCCCCTAATAGTAAAATGTCTGCAAACGATGAGACATATATATTCATTTGGACAGCGTTTCTTCGTTTGTGAGGTTTGCCCAGTGGAAGGGGTTTTGCTGCTTGTAAATGCAACTCCCTGAAAAAGGAAGAGTTGGAGCAATATTTGGTGGGACCAAAAGGATTCTTCCAAATTTTGAGACAGTCTGCACACCCTTAACCCTTTGGTGGTTGAGCCTTTGCGCAAACAAGTTCCTAAAAAATACTTTTAGTCACAATCTGGGATTTTATTAATTCATGGGACATTTATTTAACTACTCTAGGGTTTGCCTTTCAAAGGCCCAGTTTAGGTATTGACACCAACCGACTTTGAACATCACTGACAGAAAGGCCCTTACTTCCAGTCTGTCCACCTGCTCCAGAAATCCCTCTCAGGGAATCCATTCTGCATGTATCCTCATCTGAAAAAGGCTTTTTGTAAGGAGATTTTCCGTCAGCTACATCCAAATGAAGTCAACATCAGCCGTTATCCTTTCAGGCAGGCTTTCTTCCTTTTCTGTTTTCCTGTTAGACGCTCCTCTGCACATCAGAACACTGCTAGTACCTCCACAACACCTTCCCTGGGTTCCCACACTACTCCCTCCAGGTTTCGAGACTCACGTGATGTGGTTGCCCCAAAGGACCGAAAGCTCTGTACCGGTTACACTGTACGTGCCCGGTTGCAGCCCTTCCTGCATTGGCAGTTGCCATGGAGAGCATACAGCAGAAGGGGCGGTGGAACGCTTCCGCATCAAACAATCATCCGCTCAGGTGATTCACAGCGGCGTTTCCCACGTGACGATGGAAGGCGTCACATGACTCGGAAGCGCACAGTACTTAACGCTTGATGCACGGAGCACTCACCGCTTCTCAGCTGTCTTTCGACTATGTTTGGCGCTACGTTTGGACTTGCTCTGTTGGTTTACCTTGACTTTGGATCACTCACCTGGACTCCCTCGGATTATCCTGTTGTAGCTTTGCTTGGAACTGTTTATTCATTGCTGATCCTCGACCCGTCCCTCACCTGCCTTCGGATTATCCCTTGGTACTTTGTTGGACTTCTACGCCAGTGCCCTTTGAGAACTCACGCTACGCCTCCAGCTCTACTCTCAGGTGGGCTGTCCTGTGTCCACGTGTGACTCCGGTCCCTGTTGTTCTGGGGACTGCCTCTCATCTGAGTCTCGAACCTCCCTCACTAGGTCTCCCGGGTTTTCCAACCACCGGATAGGTAAGATTATTCAGATCCTCTGATTCTTGTATTCTATTGTATTTGCCTGGTACTTAACCCCGTTCTTTCTGCAGCAGCATCGGTGTTCCAGAGGTTCCGTGGATCCGGGAAGTAACATCTCCCACCTGTGACTCCAAAGGTCGCACAGGGGGTTCTTTTGGTTCCCCTGTGCATCACTTGGGGACGGAGGTCTCAACGGTCTACACAACACTCAAGTCAGAACATTTCCCCAGCAAATAAGACCCAGGCTGAATCATTTGACACAGCAGTTTTGGAACTGTTCGAGACTGTGATTGGTTCCCTTCAATTACACTGTGGCAAATTGCCATATAGGAAGGGTGTAGAAGCCCTGGTTTTTTTCTTCAAATTTATGTTATTAATTAATGAAATGATGGAAGTAATTCCATCTCAGAAAGGGTGGCCTGCTAATCAGAACCCCCTTTCATGACCACCATGCCAAAAGTATAACATGCACCTGTGCCCTGCTCCATCAGTATCCTGACCTGCAGCAAGCAACTGCTCTCCATTGGCACGAAACAGGAGTTCTTGGAACTGGTGTCCTTTTGACAGATGCTGTGACATCCAATTCACTGCAGTGCAGTGGCTGCACTTATATCGACACCTCTGTCCAAAAACCACATCTTTATGAGAGTTACTAACTTGGTATCAGTTGCAAACTTTAAACATTAGCCATACCTTAGTAAGTCTTGGGAGGATAGCTCAGGAGTAATGCGCTCGCCTTGGAAGCAAGATGATGCGAAGCAACACAGGTTTGATCCCCTGGAACACGCTTAGAAACCTCTGGGTATTAAGCATGTTATAAATAACCAATGACAATTACAAGCAGGGTACAGTGGTTAATACTCCTCATAATTATTAAAGCCACATCTGATTAATATCCTACATGTGTCAACACTGTGATCGCAATTTACATGTGGACAAGCAGGCTGTGTATATTATGTTGGGTGGGCTGTTTCTGCTGCACCAAGCAGGACTGGAGCCATAAGGGTTGGCGCTCTTTGATCCTTTGTAAGGTTGGGTAACATCGCTCTCCAGCAAGACAACACCTCACTAGGAACTGTTCTGAGTAACATGAATCAATTGGTACACCCTTCACAAAAGGACTAACCTCACACCAGGATCTCACATACCAAAGGACCTTTGATGCTGTGGGCAGGGGAAGGGGTGGTGTTAGTATAGCTGGAAGGGGCTTAGCACAAGTGAGGTTTCCACAATCTTGATTCTCTCTGTGTTTCCCTTTCCATCCTGTCTCCTCCACTTCTATTAGCGCAAAGCACTTGGGATATAATATCAGAATGCAAAGACCAAATGTCACAAGGACAGGAATTGTACCCCTTAAAGCAGGCTTGATGTGCTTCTATCCAATCACCTGTGGGCTTTTGCCTATAAAGGAGGAGGTCTCCCAGTCCTCATTTGATTCATCTCGGGACTGTAACACTTCAAGAAGAATTATTTTGGATCCTGTTGGGAGAGCAGTACTTTCCAAATCCTACAGTTGTGAGATGCAGACAGGTGTTCCAAGGCAGAGGCAAGCTCTGCTCCCTAACCTCTCTTAGGGAAGATTGAGGATCACCTGTGGCTGGGGAAAGATGTTTCTCTCTCTCCCAACTGCACTGATACCCAGCACCTCACTGAACAAGAAGGTTACATTCAGGTGTCTTTCCACTCCCCCACCTATGTTTGGGAGAGGGGGAACAAGGACTTTACTTATTCCTGAGTTCCTGTATTGGGACTCACAGCAATGTGAGAGCCAGATCAATCAGGGATCCTTTATTTTCGCTGTCAACCCTCGTTTCTAGCACTGTTTGGCACGTTTGATTCACCAGTACTCTCCGGTACTGCTTTTTGTGCTCTCCTAAAATTTGAATTGCTTCCCAGTGTCACAAAGCTTGGTTCGCTGCTGTGAGCAGACAAGTATAGCCAGAAGGTATTATTAACTCCTAACTGCCCACCTGTTCTGACTTTGGACCAGAGAGACTGGTTAGGTCATCTTTGATCCATTTTACCTGCAAAAGAAATACATTTTATGAACACTGCAATTTTTGATTGCTTTCATCTCTGTTTCATTACCCAGAGTTCTGCATCTTTCATTCTTTGGATATTCGGTGTTCTTTCCTAAGGGTTTGATTTTTGTAGTGTGTTTCTATTAATGTTTATTGCATATGATGTATTTAATTAAAGTGTATGTATTTTTAAAGAACCTTGAGTGGACATACCTTTATTATGGATGATTGTACTTTTCTGTTTGGGTTGCTGCTGTTTAACATTCACACACCGTTTAAGAATATGGCCTGCCCTCAGCCCAAGTTACTACAAAAGGTGATGGAAGTATATGATATGATATGATAAGATATGATAGTTTATTTATATAGCGCCTATACACAATGTGTTTCAAAGCACTTCAAGGCAAGGGAAGGGAACAAGGGAAAATACAATGACATTCTTACAGCCATGAACAGCAAGGATGTGAAATTAACTATTTTACTCGTCCTGACGACATTTCAGATAGTGCAAGAGCTAAGACATAGATAAGGAAGGGAGGGAGAGAGTGGGAAGGAACTGGAAACAGACAGGCGACTACCGTACTAGGCCTGACAACATTTCTTGGAGAGCCGGAGAAAACAAAAGGTAAGGGAGAAGGGTGCAGAAAGGGAGTGGAGGAACAAAACAAACGACTATCGTACTAGGCCTGACAACATTTCAGATAGTGCTGTAGGCGGGGGGGAACAGTAAGGGGATGGGGTAGCGACAGACGAGGTTGCTATCATACTAGTTCCAGGGACAATTCTGATAGAGTAAGTGCATAGAAGAAAGTAAGGGGAAGAGGGGAGGAGATAGGAAAAGGGAGAGGGGATGGGAGGAGAGAACAGAGAGTAAGCAGTCAAAAAGAGTGGAGAAGCAAGAGGGGAGAGCGAATACAATTGCAGAAGTCAATCTCTTGGCTGTGCCTGTTTCACCTTTATACTTGTGGTCCCTCTTGATTTGTCGAAGTGTACGGGCTGAGTAGTTGTCTTAGCCACTGCTCCTAATTGTATTCCTGTGAAGCAGAAGCGATTTCATTGTACAACCACGAGAATCCTCCTATTTGCTTCAATTGGTCCATTGAATGTGTTTCATCATGAGGGGATATATTAGCTATGGGATAGCCCTACCCTTCGGAATCTGAAATCAATAGTGCACTGAAATATTTATTTACCAGATAATTCTGGGTATGAACCATTAATAGGCATCATATTCAGATGTACAGGAATATTCTGAATACAGAGACAACCTTTATGTTTCTTTCCCTGCTTGCATAACACAGTGAATTAAAATATGTACATGCATTCATTATTCATACATTTTAATATATTATTTATATATGTGTTTTATTCTCATTGGTTTGCTGAATTCTCTGGGTTTCAAATCATACCAAGTATTTCCCATGTGTCTTCTTTAAATGCATTATTCGGTTCACATTCATATTTTACATGGGACTAGCATCCTAGTATCATCAGAAACTCTGCTGAAACAGATATTCTGGAAAACAAAGCAATCATTTTAATGTGCTGCTTTAATGGAGTCAGTGAATTCTTCCTGTGGCTTTATTGCTATGCCAGCGTGGAAGGTCAGGGCCTGTTCAAGGCCTCTGCTATTAAGTATACAATTTACAGCTCCACAGACACTGAACATGCTGACCTTTCAATCAGCTTTAAAAAACAGTACCATGAAAACCCAGGATTTGGAATTCATTTTGGTCTATTTTATGTGTATTTTCCACAAATGTCTTGTACTTGGATCAAAGTAATAGGTCTATGATTTACTGGTCTCAAGAAGGCTCAGCTCTACATAAATATACAATTTAAATGAAAGAGAGTGTAAAGCTTTAGATCCATTGCACTAAAGTTATATGAGATATTTTGTCACATGTAACAAATGTGCCATACATATTGTCTCCATTTGCCATAACACATACATACATTGTTATGTTCATAAATACACCAAAGCTATCATGCCATTTGCAATTAACACTTTGTCTACCCTTTCCTTGCAGAATAATAAAATGCAAATCACACAATTGAATAGTCTCCCGTTTTACTTGTCAGCAGAAATACAGCATCACCTTTGTATTAACCTATTGTGTTTATACATATGATACTTGGTATTGGTATGTAAACATTCATTTTTACAATACCTCATGGCAAATCTATTCAAAATGCATATTTACTACTCTTCACCTCTCACATCTCAGTGCAGAATGCACACCTAGTTTTAAGCCACTACCATATCATTGACTTGGTCATGGCCCCTTTACAGGATCCAAATTAGTAGGTTATTGCGTGACATGAACCATGACATTTTCGATTTCCCTCTATCACATTCCCTTTGTGTCCCATGAAAGCCATCATTAACTTTGATAATTTAACTTCTGCCCCCACCTGCACCCACCCCTCCCCTGAAAGATATTTAAGTTTCTCCATTTTGACAATGAACTTCCTTTGTACATTTGAGGCAGCTCCCTGCTGGTCTAAGTAAGTATGTCAAATCTGTATTTCGCAGTATAAGTTCCATAAAAGAATCAACATGAAATGCATATTACATTATTTATTTTGATTTATTTGCATTTATAAAGCGCATATTGGCCCCTGGGCATTGCGGCACTGTTACAGAACAATTTGTTTGGACGAACAACAGATAGACTACAATTACATATGTGGTTTACAGCATTTAACAGGAGTTTCATTTATGCAGTGTGAATACAATCCATTACATTTCCCATTTAATTACATTTCATTTATGCAATGCGGGTATAGGGTTCAGTTATAACATTCGGACAGGGTGTGTGTATGAGTCATTAGTTAGTGGAAAAGTTGGGTTTTAAGGGCCTTGCGGAAAACTGTACGGGAGGTTTCTTTTCTGAGTGCGGGTGGGAGCAAGTTCCAGTTTTTTGGAGCTAGGACTGCAAAGCTTGCGCCTCCTGCTTTGGCTCTTTTAAAGGTCGGTACTGCAAGCTGGTTGCTGTGTTGAGTCCGCTTGGGTCTTTCTGACGTGGTGTGGTGAATGATTTCTGTGAGGTGGGGGGGCTGTGTTTGATAGGCAGGAGTGAGTGATGGAAAGGGCTTTAAAGAGAAAACATTACTGTAGATAAAACATACAAACAGTTAATACATAGTTTCAACATGCAGACTACACAATCAACTATTTAACATAACTACCAGTACAACTCATCAAACACCAATGCAAGCCACGCACATCAAATAAAGTCAGAAGTTCTAAGTACATTTAAACAAAATCTAGTGGATAGCTTACTGGAGCAGGTGGAGCATAAACAACCTGACCCTTAAGGGTGGTGGGATAAAAATGTTCCGAACCCCAGAAAACCACTGCAATGTCTGAAACCGAGAAGCCTTAAAGGGGGAATTACATATTGTTGACGCACTGAGTCATACAAGGGACAAGGCATAGGACCTGCATTTTTTGTCTTCAATTAAATACTTTCACATTTGCAGCTTGGGTCCTTAAATGTTTCCAATACATTCTGCTAGCTGCAAAAGTCAGCTGTTAAATCATAATTGTGTAATTAGCTTTCTTGCCCCTTTCTTATGGACACACACACAGTAGAATATGTTGTTGTAGCCCCAGGAATGAGAGAGGGGTAGACTCCTGAGGTCTATAAGACTATTAGCACACAGTGGTAATACCAATAAATGTTTTTCTTTTTTTGGGGTGAAGTAAATAATTGTGCTTTAAGAGTGCGTAAAGTTAATAGACAAACTGAGTTAGTAAATTAAATGTGGGTTCATTTTGAAATATTTAAATAACACGGTTGTCTTCATATGTTAAACATTTTAAATAGGTTGAACTGGATGAGCATGCATTAGATGTAATGTAAAATTAAATGGTGTCCCAATAAGAAAGTTGGAACATTTTCCAATGTTTTTACCTTTCTCGTTCCTGTGTTAAATAGCATGTGCAAACAAATACGTTCATCCCAGAGATGGGTCTGATTCATGGAAGTGTTTTATAATGGGGCAATCCCACAGGAAAATGTTCTGTGAATCAGGCCCTAAGTGTCTTGTTGAAACAAGATCTTGCCTGAACATTGCATTGTTGCTTGCCTGTCTGCTTCTGACAACAGAATGTTCAGAGTGCAGTCAATTTCAGTAGTTACTGGATGCACTCTAAGCATTCTGAATGGCTGACAGGAGGTCAGTAATGATTTCCATGTGTTGAACAAATGTAACTTCATGAACAGCAAATAAGCACTTACACTGACTTTTGTATCTTCATTTAGTTCCAGATTTTCTCTCGTTTGATTAGGAAGAACGGAAAGCTTATTTCTTTCTTTTTTCTTTTTTAACCAGGTTATAATATCCTACAGGCTACAAGGCTTGAAGAAGATAGTTAATGTAACTTCATTTTTATTTATTGTTTAATTTAATTACATTATTTTCTTAAGAACGGCCCTGTCATTTATACAAATCAAGAGCAATAAATAGATTGGGGATATTTTTAGCTGATCAGTTAACGGCATAAGGCCAGTTTCATGATACAAAAGTTCAGTTGTCATTGCTGATGGGGCAGCCAATAACAATTGCAGGAATTTCTGTTCATAGGATGTGATGGATGACAAATGCAGGGCTGGACTGGCAAGTGGGAGCGGAGGGGCAATTGCCCCGAGGCTGGATGATCGGTTACCCCATGAACCAGAGCTTTAAAATGTAAAAGAAATAATTAAAAAAGACAAAGTCCTTCAAAATCTAGCTTGACACAAAGGAACAGAGTGCTGCAAAGCCTGCTCAGATTATGGCACGGTATCCGTCTTGATTTCCATAATGTTGTACATGTGCCTGGGTTGCCCCCACACATGGGTCTCCACAGTGAGTGAGAGGGAGCAGAGACTAGTTTTAAGGGGCATGTTCACACAACTCAGTGGCATTGTATGCATTCAAATAAAGCATTCTGTTACCCTGGATGGTAATGTTGGCACCACTGCCCCCTACACTTCCGTTATGTTTCAATCCACAACAGCTTATTAGAACCCCAACTTGCCAAGGAAGTAAGAGTCCATATATTATTAGAGTTTGTCCTCGGTTTGATTCTGTATGAATGCATCTGCTAGGTTCTGGTGAACTTCTTGATCTCCAGTGTGTTCATACAAAAGAGTTTAATAACACCCTCAATAACACCCATGGATTCTACTTATATAGATGTTATAGAACTGGCTGTTGGACTTGTTTGTGGTACTTGCCTTTGGACACAGTTGAAAAACACACATGGAAAGATGTAATATTCACGTATTAATAATTAGAAGACTACAAACTAACAAGGTCTTTCAGAGTTGGTGGCTTTGTTAATACTGCTGAAGAAAGTTACTCGTTCCACAGGGGTATTTCTGAAAGGTGTGCCACTAGCAGAGGTGGTATTATTGGAATATTGTACTGGATTTGTATGCAAAACAGGCCTCAGCAACCACCCTCTTTGGGGCAGAATATTGAGGGAATGCTGAGGCCAAGGCTTTGGCCACAGCAGAAAATAAATTCCTAAAGAGTCTTCTTCGGCAACCACAAGGCACACCGAATGCCTTAGTATATATAGAAATTAATGTGTGCCCCATAGATGTTATTGCTGCAACAAAACCAATTGTATACTGGTTACAATTATGACAGACACCAGATTTTGTGGCCTTCAGCAATGATCTAATACATGTGATCAATTTAGAGGGCGGTAAAAATCTGCCATGGGTTGCACATGTCAAAAAAGGCCTGCTTGACCTGAATGAGCAGGAATACGGTTATGCCCCACAGAGATAAACATAGTCAGGTCTTCCAGAGTCAAAAGTAAGCTATAAAAAGAAGATTATAAGGAGAACATGTTGGAAGCATGCAGAAACCTCAGGCTGGCTACTATTTACTTAAGGATTTTGGTTTTGAAACATACCTGGACCTCATCAATCCCCCATTTGCCTGAGCCCTGTATATTAATGTCAGATTGGGCACACTTACGTCGAGTCAGGTTTATGCTCCCTTTGTAGCATTTATGAGTAGATAGTTATACATTTTGTGTTCTTTTTCCCAGGACACGAAGCTTGAGAGCACTCTATGTTAAATCTTTCTTAAGAATAGTAGGAACACGTACTACTTCTGAAGCCTTAGAGCAATGTGAAAGACTGGACAACGTGGAAATAGTATAGTGGTCAAATGTATCTACCGTGCCTGGTCATTCAGGCATACAGTGTAAATCAAGATTCACTGGCCTAAAGGCACTGATGCTGACTATGTTCCGGAACAACTTTGTCTTATAATGGGAAGTTTAGTCAAGGGGCCTGAGCACTTACTCTCCCTCATCCTGCCTGCTGATTATTGTGGTCATATAGATTTTAAGATGAATTTCTTATCCTGTGTTTTAATGAATTGTTTCAATGTTATGTGTTTTATAATATTATACACAAATATTATGAAGTTTAATGTCTTACAATGTAACATTTATGAAATTGTATTTATTTTGTTGTTTCTACTTTTATGGCTTTGTGCCGAATTAAAGTTATATTGATTGATTGTTCGAATACTGCCAGGGATATTTCAGAAATACCACCTCCAATTGGCTTTAATGTAAAAAGGTTTATTTAACTTTTGTTCAGTCATTTTCTGCATCAATTTGAAAGGAACAATAGAGAACGTGCACTAGTGGCTCATATCATATTGTTATGCACAAAAGGGCACATTCTAGCCCTTTAATGCATTATATGTGCAAGGCCTGTTGTAAAATGTGTTTCACTCTATTAAAGGGAAGCACCAGTGTTTAGTTTATGTACATAAAAAGAAAGATTTATAAAATGTGGGGCCAGTTTGGATTTTGTACCTCCACCTCCAGGATGGAGGTAAAAATAGGTGGATGTTCTGCTAAAGGTCCATCTAAAATACGGCACCGGTATTCCCAGGGGATACCAAAAAATGTTATTTGATCAAGACTTGCTTTGGGTGGACGTTGGAATCAATGGTATTTTCCAATTCGACATGTTTACTGTTAGCACCCAACTGTGAATGATGCCCTATGCATTTGATCGTTTTCCATTGTCTTGTCGAACACTCTACTCTAATTTGACCAACATAAGAAACACATGCAAATCAATAACAGATTCAGATACATAGATAAAAAGTCACATGGACACAGATGCACTCTTCCACCCATACTTTACTGTAAGAGGATTCAATTCAGCACTACAGCCAAGTCAACGCCTAGTCTAGAATACTGAATGAAAACCCTTATTGATATATCTTTATGTCCAGTTCATGCGTTCTGGATGACTACCCCTATATAACACCCCTCCCTTGGAATCCCCCTGACCCCACTGAGCCAAGAAGTAGTTCTGTTTTGCAAGTTTAAAGGTTTATTTGATAACTTAAACAATATATATTATATCACGCTTTATAATAAATTAATAATTGGATATCACACTTAATCTGGTATGATAAAGATTAACAACGGAGAATCTGGCACTAGCACACTTCTTGATAATCACTAAGGAGTTGACATGAAATGGATAAGATAGCAACAATACTTCTATGGTTTCTTTATAATCAATGATGAGTGGTTATAGGATGGATAAGATAGCAACAAATTTATGGTTTCAAATGGATGCAATGTGGAATGAAAATGCAATACAGAAAATAACTTGATAGGATTTCAGCAAAAGACAATGTAATCACTTTCTTGGACAATTCACCCCCCCCCCTTTTATGCAATGCAAGGAAATGGAGGGAAGCACACAGTTCTCGGAAATGCAATCAAATGTAATTCAGTTCACCCCAGCACCTTAGACTACAGAAGTTGAAAACACAGGCCCAAATGCTTTTAAATGTGCTGGAAATGAAGAAAAAATATGCTAAAATGCTTTTAATTCCCTCTAGAGGTTTAGGGTGAGTGGTATCTAGTTAATATTAGCTCAGGCTCACTCTAGCAGTGATGCAGGGATAGTTTTTATGAGGCAAACGATTTTTTTCAGAGGAAAGCAAAAGCAGCTATCTTTTTGCAAGTGGAGAAATTTTCAAATCGTGGCAAAATTCGCGAATGCGTCTGGTGCGATTACAGAGGAACTACAAGGGCTAGCAATATCGTTTTGGGGTCCTAGGAAAGCCTAGGATCTCAGCTTCCAGATGAAAGTTACTGCAAGTCTCTAGCACAAACGGTCACAGAGATATGAGCGATTAAATAAAGGTCGTTTTTCAGATTTGAAATTTTAAAGTTCAAAAAGACAAGTGCAGCTTGCAACTAGAAAATGACAGGTGACAGCTTTGCAAATGACAGGTGACAGTTAGGAGACAGTTCTACTTAGATTAAGCTAGATTGAATTATATTATTTTAACTAGGAGATTAGTTCTGCACAGTTTTCTAGGTACTCACACTATATTCTTGAGTGAAATGGGCCTCGCCATGGATCTGGTCAGGTTTTAGACGGGACTCTGGTCTCTGCACTTCACAGTGATCTGGGTCTGCTCTCTCTCTGGATTCTGAAGATTGAGGGATTTAAAGTCTGGATCTTTCTGCACAGCTTTCTCTGGAGATTGATGGAGGTAAAGTATGGATTTTCCCGGCAGAGCTTCCAGCTGCAAATGGATTTGAAGGTTCCTATCTGTCCTGTCTCTCTGCTTTTATGTGTTTTGAAAATGGGTGTGTGTGAGCAGCATCACTAGCCAGCCCCTCTCCACTTATCATTGGCCAAGCTTTCATTTCTCCCCTGATTGGGGGAGCTAAGTTGTGTCAGAGTGATGTCATTTTACAGCCTGCAGAGAGTCCACTCCTCCTGTCAACTTGCACACAAATCTAGATTTGAACCAAATACATATTTGCAGAGGTACATGTTGTTTTAAAATCATCTGCACCCCTCACATATCACAGGAGGTATCTCCTGTTCAAACTCTGCTCTTCCTGGGAGCTTGCATTCAGAAATGGCAATATTTTGCACTTTTTAACTGGTTTCGCAATTTCGGACATTAACCCAAATTTACACACATGTGCGCAAGGAGTATGGACATTAGTTGATGAAGTGTCAGATTTTTCACATGCACACATTTTGAGTAATATCCTCTTTTCCGCTAAAACCCCCCTGAACATACCACCGGGTCCTAGCACGTCTTAAAATGTGGGCAGAAAAATCACAAGAATTATGGTATTATTTATAAAATTTTCACATGTCCGCTCTATGAGTTATTCATCTTTTTAGAGTTATGTTCTGGCCCCAAAGGGGTGTGGTTTTCCTCCAGCACAAGGTTGAATTTCTGGTTTTTCCAGTTCTGCCAAGCCAGCTTGCTCTCACAGGCAGTGCCCCTCCCCTGTGCTTCCAGGAGAAATCTCCATTTACGACTCCCGCCATAAAACATTTGCCTGAGTCAAGACAGGGCTTTGTTCAATTTCCTGCAGAGCCCAGGTAATTCAATCAGGGAAGTGTCATATCCCTTTTGGTGTGAGCAGCAAAAGGGCAGCTAGGCCTGGGAACACAGCTGTGACTCAAGTTTCACTCCTGATGGGGGTAGCTGCCAGGCAAATTGGAATCTCTTTAAGCCAGTTTTCAGATAAAATGTCACTTCTGTTCCCCAGTTTTCTGCATTCAAATAAACTAAACATTTTCACATATGCAGCTAGAAGGCTGATTCTAAGTTTAAAACTATGACATTTAAACAATTGCAACCTATGTGACATTCAAAGTAGGTCACTCATTCAATTTAAACATTTAGATTTTTTTAGTGTCTTTCAGTCCAAATTTACTTAAACTGCTGAAATCCACAGCTCAGCCAGTCTTGTTATAAACCTTCAAGTCACTTCAGAATATAACTTTACATTGTATCCACCTCTCAGTAAGTCTTTCTTTGGCCTGTTTTGGGTTCATTTATTCAGTTTTCTACAAAAAAGTAAAATCTGGTGGTTTTAAAACGCCGGCTTTTGGATAGTGGTGAGTACCGGTACTGCACCCCTTTTTGGGATTTAAGAAAATGAATTCCCAACAGTTATGGGTATGCTTTTGGCAATCAGCATTGCCACTCCCAATGGTTTCAGACTACTGTGTGGGTAGTCCAATGGTGGTTTTAGGCAGTTTCCTTCTGTGCCCATAACATCGGCAAAAATGAGTGGCAGCCTATTCTTCATGCATTTCCCTGTGCATTTTCTGGGAAGCTCTGGCCATCATGATGTTTTCATGTCAGTACTGCACAGTTTTAAGGTAGGGCTCGGATGCATGGGTAAATACATCCCACAAGCCCCCCTTCTTGCGGTGGCCATCTGATCCTTCACTGGTGGGACCCGCAAGATCTGGGATGTAGTTCTCATCTTCTTCCGGTAGATGGCACAGTTCAGCATCTTTTCCTCCATCCGGTACTGATCGATCGGTTCTCCTCGCCGGTCCTGATGGGAATATTGGGCGGTACCCCGGGCCCATTGCGTCTCTGCTCCCGGTCTCCGGATCGTCCTCCTTGGCCCGTCTCCAGGTTTTCTTTCTCCTAGGACGACAAAGGAAGAGCGGCAATACCTATCCATAGACATTTTTCCCCCACCATTGATATAGTGGGGCAGCATATGCATTTCATCATAACGAAACATTACATTCTTATTTTGAAAAAAAAAACAGTATAACTAAGAGACAGTTTCATGCAAATCACAATATTTTAGAGACTAGATGTGGTATGTTTTATGATTGGAACTGAATTAGTCTGAGACAGTACCCGCTAGGATTCCAGAGGATTCCTCCAGTTGTTGCAGAGCGTGCCTGGGATGGCAACATTTCAACTGGTTTATGTGGACCCACTTGTCTTCCCCCGCTGCCAAAGGACCTTTGGGGATGTGTATTTTGTAGGCCACAGGGGAGATCTTGTCGATGATCTCAAAGGGTCCCTTCCATGTAGGCAAAAATTTGCGCTGCTTGGCCTGGTTCCTTTGGAAGTTGTATAGATAGACCCGGTCTCCCACCTGATATTCCTTCCTGGAAGTTTTCAGGTCATAGTGGGTCTTCATGCTATCAGCTGATCTTTCTAGATTCCGCTGAGCATAAGCAAAAGCATGTTGGAGGTGTTTCCTTAAATTCTCCACATACTCATGAGTAGTGGAGGCATTTATCAGTGTCTGCTCTTGGGTCCTGTAGAGCAAATGCTGCGGAAGCACCATCTTGCGCCCAGTCATCAACTCAAATGGTGACATTTTGGTTGCAGATGAAGGGGTAGATCTGATGGCCATTAGGACCAGAGGTAATCGGATATCCCAACTTGGCCCAGAATCTGCCACAAACTTTTTTAAGATGCTCACAATGGTTCGGTTATATCTCTCTACTGCCCCAGAAGAAGCTGGTCTATAAGCAATATGCAGCTTTCTCTTGACCCCCAGTATCTCCCACATCTTTGTCATTACTTCACTGGTGAAGTGGCTACCCCTGTCTGACTCAATCCTTTGAGGTAGACCAAAAACGGGAAAAGATGTGGTTAATCATCAAGGCAGCTGCCGTTTCTGCCTTGCAGTTTGGGGCTGGGAGACATTCCACCCACTTGGTAAACAAGCATGTCACAGTCAACATGTACTTATTCCCCCTAGCCGAGCGAATCACGGGGCCTACAAAGTCGATTTGTAAATCTGACCATGGCAGTGTCATCCCCCGCTTTTGGAGAGGCGCGCGGTGCGTGAGGGATATGGCTGAAATTGTGCACACACAAGACACCCCTTCAAGTATTGGTCGAGGTCCTGCCCCATGTGTGGCCAGTATGCAACCTCTCTTAAGATTTCCAATGTTGTGTGGAACCCCCTATGACCGGCGGTGGCCGCATCATGGGCGTGACTTAACATCAGGCTTCGGAATGAGGTAGGAACCACCCACTGATCGTGGCCAGCTTTGGATTTCCTTACCAGCAAACCGTCTTGGATTCGGAACATTTTTGGACATTTCATCAACACTCTTAGGTCCTCTTTCCCAATGTAATCGGTATCCGTCAGGGGAAAGTTCTCAGGGTCCTCAAGGTGCTGGTAAAATTTACCAATAATTGGATCCCCCTTCTGAGCGGTAATCAAATCAGCATCAGGGGTCTCCTTACTCCATTGTGCAATTGAAAGGTCGTTGTGAACATTTGTCTGGGACCTAGTGATAGCAGTGACCTGGATTTCCCCCAACAGGGACTCAATCTCAATTAGATCCCCTTGGATGGCCCCGGTTTTGGCCAGCTGATCAGCTAAGTCATTTCCAGTTTTGTCTGGTCCCTCTACTTTGGAATGACCCTTGATCTTTTTCCAATAGATGGTCATCTCATTCGAGGTGACCAGATCATCAATGTTTTGGATCAACTTCCCATGTTTCAAGGGTTTGTTGTTAGCACATAACATGCCTCTGGTTTTCCAATTAACCAGGTGCTCCACGAACCCGTTCCGTACATAATCCGAATCTGTGATTATGACCAGTTCGTGGAGTTGATGCTGGACAGCAGTGAGGATGGCCTGATGCACAGCCATCAATTCTGCCACCTGACTACTTCGGGGACCAATTTTGTATCCAGCGGAGGGTTCTGGGGACTCATTCACCCATGCACTCCCTACGCCAGCCACCAGTTCTTTCTCCCCGTTGTTGTCAACATGGTAAGAGCATCCATCCACATAGACAGTGGGCATTCCCTCACACTTGTCCTCTTCAAAGACTTTGTGTGGGGAATTAAGGTATGCCTCCGTGTTGTCCTTTATTTTTAGACTTTCGTCCTCGAGACAGTTTTCTCTGGCACAATCATGCAAGTCAGCCAGACCTTGCGCGAGGGGACTCTTCTTGTTTTGGCCATATCTGACCTCCACAGGAAAGCCTTGCATTGACAGAATCCAGGAAGTAATTCGGGAATTACTCACATTTCCGGCCCGGATTCTATCACTTTGGAGATATTGCAGAGGCTGGTGTGGAGTCTCCACTATGATGTGTTCCCCCTGGATAAACGGGCGGTAATTCTTCAATGCCCACACCGTTGCCAGGAGTGCCTTCTCACAATCGTTGAATTTTTCCTCCACAGAGGATAAAGTTTTGCTCGCATAGGAGATTACTTTATTGACCTTGTCATGCTTTTGGTATAATACCGCCGCCAAGCACGTATTAGAGAACCCCGTCTCCAGGAAGAACTCCTTGTTTCTGACAGGGTAAGCTAGGCAAGGCGCTTGTGAGAGGCTTCTCTTGAGTTGTTTTACTGCCTCGGCTTGTTCTGGACCCCATTCCCACTTGACCCCCCCCTTCAGGAGATGAATCAGGGGTCTGGTGATCTCTGCGTAGCCCTCAATGAACTTTCTGCTGTAATTAGTCAGTCCAAGGAGGCTCCTTAGTTCCCGCAGAGTTGTGGGGTCTTTCAGTTTCTGAAGTGGTTCCACTTTCTTTTCCTGGGGACAGAGACCCTGAGGAGTAATCTCATGCCCCAAGAAATTAACACGGGTTCTACACCACTGTGCTTTCTGAAAGGAAAGTTTTGCTCCGGCGGCCCTCAACTGTGTCAGAACATAACGGATCTCCGCTATGTGTTCCTCCACAGATGAACTTTTGATGAGGACATCATCTACATAAGCCAGGTTACCCCTTGCCCCCAGGTCGGGCATGGCCTTATGTAGGAAAATATTGAACTCATTACCGGAGTTAAGGTATCCGAAGGGAGTCCGGGTCCATGTATACTGCTGGCCCCCAAAGGTAAAAGCCAGCTTGTATTGGTCCTCCCTACTGACCGGCACGGTCCAGTATCCATTGGTCAGGTCTATTGCAGTGAATACCTGTGACCCCTGAATCTGGGCCAGCCCTTGGTCAATGTAGGGCAGAGGCCATCGGGAAGTATGGACCCGTTTGTTGAGCTCCCTGAGGTCGGCGCAGAGTCTCCACTGGCCGTTTGGCTTCAATATTCCCAGCACCGGATTATTGAAGGTGCTGTGGACGGGACGGATTATTCCCCTGGACTCAAGGTTCTTAATTATTTCAGTAAGGGACTCGATGGATGCGAGAGGCAAGCGATATTGCTTCACAAACACTGGAGTCATGCCAGGGTCCGTGGGGATTGTTGTTGTGTGGATGTCAGTGCGACCACAGTCATATGAGTCTACCGCAAAGAGATCTTGGAAATCCAAGAAAACTTGTTTCAACTTTTGCTTTTGTTCCAGAGTCACACAGGCATCAGCTAGGTTGACTCTCTCTTCCACCATCTGCCTGAAGCCTGGAAAGACTTCTGGTTTGGCTATCTCCGCGGCCTCCTCCAGCTGGGTGGAGAAGTCCCTGGTCAGAGTGCTGATTTGGACCGGAGGCTTCAGGTGGGAAAGGCAGCCCTCATGGACCTGGAAAATCACCTCATCCCTCCTGAAGTCACAAGTCACATCTTCCTTACCATAAGGGCAAGAAGTGTACACCAGGAAGTTCCCCCCATGCCGGGAAAAAATCCTGTCTGGTGTTGTATTGTCCTCACTGTCACTGTCAAAGCAGTCCTTGGGGATTGGCCCTAACAGTTCATTTACTAAGTCGATGGAAAAATGTCGGTCATCAACCGCCATTCCAATAATGGTGCCTGCGGCTAGAGTAATACTCTTTAAGTCGCTGTTATCCACCTCTATTGGAATGGTGTCATGTTCTATGTTGACTAATGGAGTTGGGTTTACCCCTAACCCTTGCTGTTGGAGAGAAGCATTTAGATGTATGTAAGCATCAGGGTTTTTCAACTCTTGTCCTCTTTTAACTTTCACTTCCAGGGAGAATTGTCGGGTCCTTTCTGGGATGGTGACTTCCTCTTTGATCTGAATTTCAACTGCATAAGGTAGCAATTGAGCTGACCTAAATGCTTTTTCTGGATCATCAAAGCCCATGGGATTATCCGCTAATCGGGACCAAGCTTTGAAGTTGATTAGGTCCAAACTAATGGCAAAGCGATTGAGAATGTCACTGCCTAAGTAAAAGGCGGCAGTGACGTCTCGCACGACCCAACAATTATGGACTATGCTCTTGTTGCCCATGGAGATTTTGAGCATACACCTGCTTGGCAGGAGATGTTTGGAATTAGGTGCTTCCAGGTCCATTTCCCATTTGTCTATCAGTTTGAATGTGGGAATGGCTGGATCTTTTGGGAGTTGGCGGAACATGGCTTCGCTGATGAAGCTCTTACCGTTGTTCACACACACTCGAGCGAGAACAGAGTCCTTCCCATCATTTAACTGAACAGGGATGAACAACTGCTCTCCAATTTGCTGAATATCAGCCAGGCTCTGAGCTGATTTCACATCTTTCTGGACTATAGGAGTGGGAGTTTCTGATTGTGGATTAGTATAGAATCTCAGAGTGTTTCCTTCCAGCGTGGAGTACCACTTTAGACTGGAAGGAAGGTTGATTTTCAGAAATAGAGAGGACCCTCCATCACCAGTCTGTTGTCCTACTGCTATTACTGTCACGTCTGGAATTTGGCTATTCTGGAAGTGAAATTCTACTTGGTCAGATTTTTGTTCAACCATGTGGCAGGTGCCGTTTAAACTAACATGGTTGACACTCTGTTTTAATTTTATGGGTCGGCTATTCTGGGTCCAGAGGACCTTGTTTACACAATCTATTAGGGGTGACAACCTTCTCAGGAGGTCATTCCCTAGTAAACAAGGGGTGCCCTCTGGAGACACTACTATGACCGGGTGTTTCAACTTGTGTCGCCCGATCTTAATGTCCAAGTCTGCAGTCCCCTCAACAGGAATTTCCTTCCCGTCAAAGTTCTGCAGTTGTCCAGGAAGAGAGGTGAGAGGAATACGATAATTCTCTCCCCTTCCTGCATTCAGTTCGTCAAAGGCCCTTCTGGACAGAAGGGTAGCTTGAGATCCCGTGTCCACCAGCGCTAAAATTGTACCCTGCCCCTGTACTTGTACCGGGGCATAGTATCTTCCCTCCTTCTCCTCAAGGGGGCACAGATAATGCACATTTTTGGACAACTGGTGGGCTAACTTTCTGGTTTTGGACATCGCTAGCGAAGAGATTTGGGCAGAATTCTGTGGAGAGCCTTGGGAATCTGAAAGAAAAAGTTGGCAACTGGAGATCAGAGCCATTGTGGGTTCCCCTGGCTCCGGTTCTGGGCCGCCCCCCCTTTTTGGAGGCAGTCATCAGGATGGGTTTGAACCAGGGGATTTTCTTGCTGTTGGTTCTGGGATGAGATGGTGGGCAGCGGTAGCTCAGTCTCCACATCTCCCCAGTCTGGATTTGCATCCCTAGGGACACATTTTTCTTTGGGAGGAGTTCCCCCCTCTCTGAAGGAGAAGATCCTTTTCCCAGGACCCTCTGAGGATCCCTCTCCCTCAAATTGGAATATCTGTACCTCCTCCTCAAACTGAGTCTGTTTGGGTCTTTTGTTTCTCCTACCCCCCTCTGCTCCTTAGGAGGCAGACTTTCAGGGGCAGGAGATTTTGTTTCCGGTTCCTGGGTTTCCAGGGGCTGTTTACAAGTGAGGAAGGAAGCTTCCTCCAAGGCTTTACACCCCCTTTCCCCTTGTGCCTCCTCCCTGGGAACCGGTGTGTTATCGGGGTGCTGCCCCCGTCATTGTTCTGGAGCACCAGGTCCAGAGTTGGGTGCGTTCTGCGCCGGCATGCCGATCTGAGGGTTCTGCTGAGCCCTCAGTATTTGACCCAGATCCCGTGCCATATTTTGGACCTGGCGCTCTAGCTGGGAAACCCGCTCAGGCTGATACGGGGCCCTGTTTTCTCCCCTGGGCTGATCCCGGGAAGGGTAGCTATCCCTTCTTTGGTAGTACCCCTGGTTAGGAAGATTTGGGTACCCCTCCACCCTTGGCCTCCCCTCTCCCGGATTAGGTTGTCTGGGCTCAGGGAATTGGGGAAAGAAGGGTGGAGGATTTTGGGGCTGAAAATTGGGTGGATACCTGGGGAAAAAGTTCTGCCCAGGGTTTGGTAAATTTCTGCCCTCCTGTGGAAAGTTTGGAGGGAAGTTCCCTGGGTTAGGTGCCTGGCTGGATCCCCCCCTTGGGCTGGAGGAGTCCACACATAACCGAGGATGGGTCGATTTCCCATCAGGACTTACATAATCAGGAGAGCGAGGGACCCCATTTGTGGGGCTGCCTCCCTGGCTCCCTGTCTGTGACTGGCCCGAGGACCTTCTGGGCCTAGCATTATTAGGTGCAGGTAGGTTTTTAGGCCCCCCCATCTCCAACTCTAAAACGGGGGTGACCTTTACCTCTGCCACCTTGGCAGCAGCAGGGGTGCTGTTGGCTTTGGGGTTTTTCTGGGCATTACTTTTGCTATCTACCGGTTTCTGCACCTCATAGATCCGGGTAGCTTGTTCAATGACCCAGTCTAAAGATCTTTTCTCGTGAAAATCCCTCACGAGCTGGGTCATTATGTATTTGGGCAAGGCATGAAAAAATGTATTAATGAATTCTCTACTGTCTGTGCGCACCCTTCTGGTGGTCTGCGCAAAAGCACGTTTCAGTTCTTGCACAAATTCTTGTGGGGCCTGATCCTCCCCACATTGCAAATTGTAGGCTGCCTTGCGAGCCTCTTGAGGATTTCTATGAATGGAAAAATGTTTCAAGATGGCCGCCTTATAGGTGGACCATCTTAAATGATTTTGGTCCTCCAGCCCCGCAAAGAAACTGGAGTATTCCGGGGAGAAGGTCCACTTTACATATTGAATACAGCTTTGGCTGTCCTTCAAATGGAAAGTCTCCATCATTTGCTCAAACAACTCTAAGTGCTCCCAAACAGAATACTTAGCGTTCTTATGGTAAGGCGTGATGACGCTCCTGATCGCCTTAATCTGCTTTAAGGGGTCCTTAAGCAAGGCCCTTTTTGCCTTATTGGCCTTTTTGATTCGGTTAACCCTTGTCCATTCATCCTCTGACTCAGAGGCACTGCTCCCAGAGGTTCCTGTCTGCTCTTCCAGGTTTTCCCGGATTCTGCGAGCCTGGGAATGGCTGGCAGAATGTGGGGACCCGGTCTCTTGTGTCCTGTACCTCTCAGAGGAGTCTTCAGATCCCTCCTTGCTGCCAGGATTTGATGGGTACCCCCCCCACTGACCTAACTGGGCAGAGGTTTTCAGGATGCCCTTAAGGGGCCTACTCTCCTGGGGTTCCCCACTGAACTGTACTGTACTTGGGTGCCCATACCCGGATGCCCACCCCTCCATTCCTGAGTGGTACTGGCCTATGAGCCCCATACTTTTAGCTGGATAGTAATCTGCCATCCCTGTGGCCCTGTGCTCATGTGCGCCAGGGGACATGGGGGTGGTAGAGTCCAGGGACTGGGAGAGATGAAGGCCCCTGGTGTTAGGGCTCCTGAGGTTATGGTCAGGAGTCTCTCTTTCCCAGCGGACCTCATCTCTATCCGCCCCTGCTCCCTGTTGCAATGCAAGAGCCTGCATTTGTGCTTTCAGTTCCTCAGTCAAGGCCTTACTAGACTCTATCAGTCTCTCCTGCATCGCTACCTGTTGTTGGAGCCTATCATTGTGTTGACAAAGGGCCTCATTTTCCCTCTGTGCTTCCTGGTTGGTCCTGGAGAACTGGGCCAGTCTTTGCTGCAGGAGGTTTACCTCCTGAGTCCCATCCCTACTGGCCTGCTCCTTTCTTGCCAGAGCATCTTCCACCCTTCTGGTGTGCTCTACCAAGTTCCGTTTTTCTTTTTGGAGATCACCCAGCCCCTGCAGGGCCAGGTGATTTTCTTCAATTTCCTTTTTTAAGTGGCAGACTTCCTGGCCTAAAGTGTCTCTTTCCTGACTAAGAGCCTGCATCTGTGTCGCCAGGTCGTCCCTTTGCCTTTGGAAGGCAACGGCTTTCTGGCGCTCCTGATCAAACTCTGCCTGGGTATCCAGGTCTTTCAGGATCAGTTTATTGCTCTCCTCTTTCTCTCTGTCTAGTTGGATTTGCAGGGTGGCTACCTGCTCTGTGCATGCCCTGTTGAAGTCCAGTTGTTGCTCCAGCTTTTTCTGGCTTTGCAGTAGGGAGTCCAAACCTTCTTGGTGTTCCTTCTGCAAGGCCCGAAATCTGGTATCCTGTTCTGACTTTTCCTTTTGCAGCACATCCATATCCTCCTTTATTTTAGTGATGTACTGTCTGGTCTTATTTTCTGACTCCTGGCTTCTGTGCAGCCTTTGCTCAGAAGAGTCCAGATCAGATTGGGCCTTCTCTAACGCCATCTGTTGCCTTTTTGCCAGATCATGGCCTTCAGCACATTTATTCTGTATGGCTCCCATATATAAATATAAATATGCCGCTATCCTAACAATCTTGTCGTGTTCATCTTTGGCCTTAGGAGCCATATATAGTTCACTCAGGGCCACATGTAATGGACCCTGATCTCTCCATGAGTCTGACCCTGTTTCAGTGGCCTGTCACGTGATGGCCTGCAACCAGGCATCCTGGCCCTGCTCAGCCCATTCACCTCTCACAAATAGTTTATGTAAGAAGTGCTCTCTGGCTATTTTCATATCTACCAAGGTCGTCATTCTAGAGATTGGTCTCTGTCCTGACTTACAGAAGTTTGTATTTTATTTTTTGCAAAACAGACCTTTTCCTAAGAGCGTTCCTATGAGGAGTGCTTTACAGCGTAACACAGCGTGGTGATCCCACCGGATATGTGTATCTGGTCAGCTGGCACGCTGTATTAATCTGCACAAATGGTAGATCTAACCCAAACGTCCGGCACGAGCCCCCAATTTGTAAGAGGATTCAATTCAGCACTACAGCCAAGTCAACGCCTAGTCTAGAATACTGAATGAAAACCCTTATTGATATATCTTTATGTCCAGTTCATGCGTTCTGGATGACTACCCCTATATAACACCCCTCCCTTGGAATCCCCCTGACCCCACTGAGCCAAGAAGTAGTTCTGTTTTGCAAGTTTAAAGGTTTATTTGATAACTTAAACAATATATATTATATCACGCTTTATAATAAATTAAAAATTGGATATCACACTTAATCTGGTATGATAAAGATTAACAACGGAGAATCTGGCACTAGCACACTTCTTGATAATCACTAAGGAGTTGACATGAAATGGATAAGATAGCAACAATACTTCTATGGTTTCTTTATAATCAATGATGAGTGGTTATAGGATGGATAAGATAGCAACAATACTTTTATGGTTTCAAATGGATGCAATGTGGAATGAAAATGCAATACAGAAAATAACTTGATAGGATTTCAGCAAAAGACAATGTAATCACTTTCTTGGACAATTCACCCCCCCCCCCTTTTATGCAATGCAAGGAAATGGAGGGAAGCACACAGTTCTCAGAAATGCAATCAAATGTGATTCAGTTCACCCCAGCACCTTAGACTACAGAAGTTGAAAACACAGGCCCAAATGCTTTTAAATGTGCTGGAAATGAAGAAAAAATATGCTAAAATGCTTTTAATTCCCTCTAGCGGTTTAGGGTGAGTGGTATCTAGTTAATATTAGCTCAGGCTCACTCTAGCAGTGATGCAGGGATAGTTTTTATGAGGCAAACGATTTTTTTCAGAGGAAAGCAAAAGCAGCTATCTTTTTGCAAGTGGAGAAATTTTCAAATCGCGGCAAAATTCGCGAATGCGTCTGGTGCGATTACAGAGGAACTACAAGGGCTAGCAATATCGTTTTTGGGTCCTAGATGAAAGTTACTGCAAGTCTCTAGCACAAACGGTCACGGAGATATGAGCGATTAAATAAAGGTCATTTTTCAGATTTGAAATTTTAAAGTTCAAAAAGACAAGTGCAGCTTGCAACTAGAAAATGACAGGTGACAGCTTTTCAAATGACAGGTGACAGTTAGGAGACAGTTCTACTTAGATTAAGCTAGATTGAATTATATTATTTTAACTAGGAGATTGGTTCTGCACAGTTTTCTAGGTACTCACACTATATTCTTGAGTGAAATGGGCCTCGCCATGGATCTGGTCAGGTTTTAGACGGGACTCTGGTCTCTGCACTTCACAGTGATCTGGGTCTGCTCTCTCTCTGGATTCTGAAGATTGAGGGATTTAAAGTCTGGATCTTTCTGCACAGCTTTCTCTGGAGATTGATAGAGGTAAAGTATGGATTTTCCCGGCAGAGCTTCCAGCTGCAAATGGATTTGAAGGTTCCTATCTGTCCTGTCTCTCTGCTTTTATGTGTTTTGAAAATGGGTGTGTGTGAGCAGCATCACTAGCCAGCCCCTCTCCACTTATCATTGGCCAAGCTTTCATTTCTCCCCTGATTGGGGGAGCTAAGTTGTGTCAGAGTGATGTCATTTTACAGCCTGCAGAGAGTCCACTCCTCCTGTCAACTTGCACACAAATCTAGATTTGAACCAAATACATATTTGCAGAGGTACATGTTGTTTTAAAATCATCTGCACCCCTCACATATCACAGGAGGTATCTCCTGTTCAAACTCTGCTCTTCCTGGGAGCTTGCATTCAGAAATGGCAATATTTTGCACTTTTTAACTGGTTTCGCAATTTCGGACATTAACCCAAATTTACACACATGTGCGCAAGGAGTATGGACATTAGTTGATGAAGTGTCAGATTTTTCACATGCACACATTTTGAGTAATATCCTCTTTTCCGCTAAAACCCCCCTGAACATACCACCGGGTCCTAGCACGTCTTAAAATGTGGGCAGAAAAATCACAAGAATTATGGTATCATTTATAAAATTGTCACATGTCCGCTCTATGAGTTATTCATCTTTTTAGAGTTATGTTCTGGCCCCAAAGGGGTGTGGTTTTCCTCCAGCACAAGGTTGAATTTCTGGTTTTTCCAGTTCTGCCAAGCCAGCTTGCTCTCACAGGCAGTGCCCCTCCCCTGTGCTCCCAGGAGAAATCTCCATTTACGACTCCCGCCATAAAACATTTGCCTGAGTCAAGACAGGGCTTTGTTCAATTTCCTGCAGAGCCCAGGTAATTCAATCAGGGAAGTGTCATATCCCTTTTGGTGTGAGCAGCAAAAGGGCAGCTAGGCCTGGGAACACAGCTGTGACTCAAGTTTCACTCCTGATGGGGGTAGCTGCCAGGCAAATTGGAATCTCTTTAAGCCAGTTTTCAGATAAAATGTCACTTCTGTTCCCCAGTTTTCTGCATTCAAATAAACTAAACATTTTCACATATGCAGCTAGAAGGCTGATTCTAAGTTTAAAACTATGACATTTAAACAATTGCAACCTATGTGACATTCAAAGTAGGTCACTCATTCAATTTAAACATTTAGATTTTTTTAGTGTCTTTCAGTCCAAATTTACTTAAACTGCTGAAATCCACAGCTCAGACAGTCTTGTTATAAACCTTCAAGTCACTTCAGAATATAACTTTACATTGCATCCACCTCTCAGTAAGTCTTTCTTTGGCCTGTTTTGGGTTCATTTATTCAGTTTTCTACAAAAAAGTAAAATCTGGTGGTTTTAAAACGCCGGCTTTTGGATAGTGGTGAGTAACGGTACTGCACCCCTTTTTGGGATTTAAGAAAATGAATTCCCAACAGTTATGGGTTTGCTTTTGGCAATCAGCATTGCCACTCCCAATGGTTTCAGACTACTGTGTGGGTAGTCCAATGGTGGTTTTAGGCAGTTTCCTTCTGTGCCCATAACATCGGCAAAAATGAGTGGCAGCCTATTCTTCATGCATTTCCCTGTGCATTTTCTGGGAAGCTCTGGCCATCATGATGTTTTCATGTCAGTACTGCACAGTTTTGAGGTAGGGCTCGGATGCATGGGTAAATACATCCCACATTACACTGCCACAAATAAACTCAAATGCAATAACCCAGTCACAAATACTAAAATACACACACACACACCCACACACTCCACCTTATTTGACAACACACATACATGTTTTAAAATCCTGCCTTGGTTATTGGTGATAAGTACTTTGCAGACCGAGTCAGGAATATTCGAAGCCACACCTTCATTGGGGCCGTGCACTGGAGCAGGTCATAATAGACCCAGGTTTCATATTGCCCCCAATCAGATCAAACTGATCCAGTTCTGATACATACCAGGTTTCATGTGATAGAACCTGTAATGTCTCGCACAAAACTGAGAAAACAGAAGAGGAACTATCACATTCATTACAGTTCATATAAATATTAAGCAGAACTCCAGGACCCCCCTTTTTTACTTGTAACTTTCAAAATGTGTACATTTGGTGCAGGCAATGCGTCCATGCTTAAGTCAATACTCAGCAAGGTGGAAAACCTGATTCTAAGGCCACCCTTTGCTCTGCTGTGATACAAACATATTGCTGGTGTGAATATTGGCTCGGGAGGATAGCTCAGGGGCAACATGCTTGCCTTGGAAGCAAGACAACATGGAACACCACAGGTTTGATCCCCAGGTCCGTGCTTAGAAACCTCTGGGTATTAAGTGTGTTATGAATAACCTATCATAGCATATCAATATATGTAAGTACCCTGGGAAATAAAGTGGCTCTGTAGCCCAAGTTTGTGAATGATAAAAACATTACTGGTTTATTCCTTTAGTGGAGTGGGACCAGGCTGAAGTGAACAGGGCTCCCCCTAGGCTCGCTGGACTTGCCCTTTTGGGATATGATGGACCATTCTTATCCAACATTCCAGGAGCTGACTCGTGAGCATCCGATAACTTGGGCCTTAAAAGCGGGGGGCTATTTTGGGTGCTCCCAAAGTGGAGGCAAATATGGCCCAGTGGGTCAACAACGGCAATGGCCAACGCAGGAACCACCTGACAATGCAGATCGGAGATAGGTTACAGGAAATTCTGCCCTCCCTTTTGGAATTGACCTTTTGGTATCTCTTTGATCTGCTCATTCGCAGCCATCTTGCACCTTACAGAAAATTGCAGCTTCATCAAGCTCCCAGTTACCTCATTCTTATCTAAAATGTCCATGATGTAGGAAATGGAACAGCATATGCGTTTAAGCAGATGTGCAACTAGAGCCTGGGCTCAAGATCCAGTTTTAGTTTCTCCAACTGTTCCCTTGATCTTGATGTGTTTCTCGCCCCACTTGCATTAAGGGATCTCCTTTGGTTGGGTTGTCTACCACTGGGTGCCACCTGCCGCATTGACTTCCTCGTCTGCCTGGTGCACCCCCATGTGAGACCCGTCTCCAAGAGTTGCCAGCTTCAAGTGGGCTTTGCTGCACCTGCTGCATCCTTCAGCAGTCTGCCCACCCAACCCTCCTCAGGGAATAAACCAAGTGTTTACATGTGGAATGCACAGGGACTATACAGGCACTGATAAGTTGATGGACGGGGTGCATGGAGGCTCACAGGGCTCATGGAGAAGCACCCAAGAAACATATTAAACATCAAGATGGAGAGCCAAGAAGCAGAAGGTAGGCAGTTGCTGATAATAGCTTACCCATGCCACACTTATCAGCCTTCTAGCACTGCCAATTCAGCATAAAGAACTTGAGCAGTTCCCTCACGACTTGTGATTCACCAGCAGTTTCTGGAAGCATCCGGTAGTGTCTAGGAAGCTATCAGAAAGCACCCAGGCAGCAGATCATCGAAGATTTGAACTGAATGAATTCAGCAACAATTGTACTGCTTTGTCAATAGCGAATGTTGCAATAAGGTTTTGCCCCAATCGTTATTATCTAAAAAAAAATCACCTGGGGAAAATTGGAGCAGGCTATTTTATTTATGATGTGTGCTGCATAACATAAAAATAAATGTAGTAGACACCTTTTGTTGTATGGTCTGCCTCAAATATAGTACAAAAGAAAGCATGATTAATTTGTGCCCGTGTGTAAACGTTTTTAGATAATATGGATTGCAAAGAAATCTGTTTGCTCCATTTTGTATTATCAAAGCATTTGCTCACTTTTTAGCACAAGTGCAAATCTTTCATAATCTAGCTCCTGGAGTATGAGAGATCATAGAGGAGATTTGCAATGAGCAAACTTTCCAGCCCCTTCCAATAGCCTGGCCTGCTGGAGGTGTGGGCAGGCAAGATATTTCCAAGTATGTTAAATATATCATTAAACGTAATTTGCACCTTAAGAAGTTTAAATATTTGCACTGGGAAAACAAAATGCATGGTGTTGTTGGACTAAGGGAGCCGGATTCTTCTCTTGCTGACACAGTTTCATACCACAGGATCTTAGCAAGACATCTACAGACCTTGAACTGTGCAGTTCATTCTAGATACGCATTTACCTCTAGGTACAAACCAAAAAAGTAACTAGACACAATAATATACACTGCACACTTTCACAGTTATGCACGATTATATTCAGACTCAACAGAAAGAACAGATAGGCAATCAAACCAGTTCATATTTGGTAACCATGGAAACATTTGTAGTAAGTGTTTGCAATGGACACATGTGAGAATAAAGGAAAACACACTCTGTAACAATAAACACTTTGTATTGGGTCAGCATAGCAATTTAAATGTGAGTGGTTTTCCCTCTACCCTGGGGCATCCTAACTGGCACTCTTTGCTATGAAAGCAATACACTATGAATACAGTTTCAGCTCGTGGTTACTCCCCAACCCTTGCTTAACATTGGATTAGCAGGAAGATGATGAAATTATGACCCCCTCTTTGTGGGTGAAGAAACCTCCAGCTAATACTTTGGAATCTGGCTACTTTGTTAATCCTTTGGTACCAGAAAACATTTTATCCTTCTTTCCTCTCTTCCTGCTCCGCACAATGAACGTTTATTTTCGAGGCCCGTTACGCTGTTACACTGCGCGCACTACACTTCTTACGAAGCACTACAGTTCAGCTTTCAATTTAGCATTATTTTATGAAACTGACAATGTTAGTGTGCCTGCCGCTATGCCAGTACTTTTGCAGCCCGTGGCCTAACAAATGTAATGCATTCTATTTACCCAAATACTAAGTGTTAGTGACCAATGTCACCCCCCTTGCTGCCCCAATACTAAATATTAGTATGAATGCTACCTAGATACACAGATAATATACTGCACAATCCTTTAGCTAATAACCTCTCCTAAAGTGTTAAGAACATATGATTGAGCGGGGATGCATCCATGGGAATGGTCCCATATCATGATTATCTTGAGATATGCTTTTCACAAACAGGGCTGTAGAATGACCAGGTCAAGAAAAGTGATGTGTTAATGGGCAATCTGAGGAAATATTTTAAACACTACCCAATTCAACTCCAAATGCTTTTTTTAAAGATTCAAATTGGGATATAATGTGTTTGACTGGGTTGCCATGTTTTGTCAGGTACGAGCATTATGAAGTTACCCCATCTAAATAAAAATAAAGACTATGTCCGGGATCTTAGTAGTCTAACTGGAGCTAATAGACTTCCTTCGTTTTGCCATGTATCAACCACCCTGAGATTTCCAATGCCTGCATATAATAATGATGGCTAAAGATTGTGGGTCTGAGCCAGCTGCAAGCTCGTACTGGGGTGCTGTTGTCCTTCTGCAGGTGGGAAGGCCACGGGCCAGTGGAATACGATTTCTCCCTTACCTCACATTAGTCAGAACACATTATCACCATGATGGGGGGAGCCAGCCAATCAGGTGGCTAGGAACGCGACTGAAACCGGCAATCTCAGCCCGCATTCCATACAGCCTGATGGCCGGTTCCCCCGCCGCCATCTTTGCTCCACCCTCCATCCAATTTTTTGTGTGTTTTCCCACATTCCCGCCTCCTACTTAATTCATTTCTGCAGCACCGCTCCTTCTTCTCGGCTCCTGCAGGCAGCAACGGAAAGGGAGGAGCGGCTCTCTATAGAGCCCCACCTTCCCTTTCCATAGTAGCCATCTTGGAAAAGTATTTTCCTTTGTTGAACAGGATGCACGCGGCGTGCCATTGAAGGAAGGAAAATAGTTTTTTTTTTAAGCACCTTGGGTTACCCCTTTGGCAACTCAGGGTGCTAATACCCTTAATCCACTCTTCCAAGTGCTGAAACGGGGGTAACGGCAAAGAGCCCGAGTTATACTGCCTCGCTCGCTCAGGCCCATAACTTGGGCTGCTGGGCCATTATCTCCCCACCCCCTGTTCCAGCCATTGGAACAGGGGATTAACACCAGAAAAAAAGTACTCTCTGTACTCACCCTCTCCAAACAAAGGAAAAGAATAGTTACTATACAGGCATTCTTTGCTTCGACCCTAACCCCCTTTGATAGTACCTTACTTTTAGCTTTGCATACATGTTGGGTGGTGCATCACTGTTCTTCTCTAAATTGGAATATTCCCTGACTATGGAAGCAAACACGATGAACAAAAGCATCACTGGATGGCAGGGGAGTTTGAATATTTCATTCCGGGTAGGCAGATATTACCAATATCAAACGGTGCAAACACCTGTGTAGTGGACCAAAGCCGGTGGCGGCGGCACTCTGTAGGAAGTGAACACCCCCTTTTGCAGAGCGGCTCCCTTATCTTACTGTGACATAAACAGAGGCGCAAGAGAAAGTACTGGAAAATGGGCAGCTTCCATTTTAATGCAGAAGTCCGCTTATTTAAAAAAAAAAAAAAAAAACGCAATAAACAGCAGACACCCAATCCTATCCGTGGCACTATCGTATCAAAACGTACACACGGTCAGAACATCCCGACTGTTCGATGGCAGCTACAAATGCGTATTATCAACAACATGAAAAAAAAAAAGAATTGTCATGACATAGGGGGAGGGGCTGATGAGCTTTCACATGTTCCCGAGCTTTATCCCAGCACAGGTGTAATATATCGAGAACTGTAGCGCGACTTGTCTTCCATTCCTACTGTTTGTGGATTCCTTTTTGACGTAACAAAAGCAAATATAATTTAAAAAAAATAAAACATGTATCAATTGTATTGGCTGTCGATGGCGCACAAAAGGTGGCCATTAATGTGGAGATGAAACTCATCCCCCTAGCTTGACTTTTCCCCTATGCCATCCAAGCCACACCTTTAGCTGCATTCTATATTGCCTATGACAGCAGTTTGCTTATGTTATGTCACCAAGCACCTGGTTCAGGCAAAAATCGTGCATGTTGGCAGCCCGGTTGCTGACTAGCGCCACACCACGGAGAGGATGGAGGGGTGCAGTTACTTTCTCTTTAGGTCTATCTGTGGAAAGAAAGAAAGAAAGAAAGAAAGAAAGAAAGAAAGAAAGAAAGAAAGAAAGAAAGAAAGAAAGAAAGAAAGGAAGGAAGGAAGGAAGGAAGGAAGGAAGGAAGAAAGAAAGAAAGAAAGAAAGAAAGAAAAAAAGAAAGAAAGAAAGAAAGAAAGAAAGAAAGAAAGAAAGAAAGAAAGAAAGAAAGAAAGAAAGAAAGAAAGAAAGAAAGAAAGAAAGAAAACAATAGGGAAACTGGCGAAGGCAGTGAGTTGGGTCAGCAGTTCAGACGTTGTGGATGGTTGAAGCTTGTGTTGCCTATTTGGATAGCTGCTTTGGACAGCAACACATCTAGGACTAGCACTGACTGCGGTGGTTAGCCTTTTTTGAATTTACCTCCAGAGGTTATGGCATATCGCCGCCATTTAAACAACATACCAACCCCATTGATAGTGCCACCTGGCAGAGTAGTAGTCTCGGAAGAAGGGTCATTTTTAACCACCATTTTGTATTACATAATGCGAGCCCATGTGCCTTTACTTTCCGTCAATATATGGCAAGGCCTTTCTTGCAGACAGCATGCACAATGCGGACCAGAACACGTTTTACTTCCTTCGTATGATGTCCCCTCCTCCCGCTGCCCTATCGCCACGTAGATCAGCTCATTGGCCTGGCTGGAAGCACGCTACAGCCAATCCCCAGCATTTCAGCTAATACCTGTGACAGCCAGAAAGGGCTTTCCCATTTCCAGTGGCGCCCCGTAAGTAGCATGTGAAAAGTGGAGCAATGAATTACATGTGTTTGAAACCTAGGCACGGTCCCAGCAGCGTGGCGCCCACGCAGGGTTATCTCTGCGCGCGCCTTCTGGTTACCCTTAAAGCACAGTTCATGTCTCCAGAACTAAAGCACAGGGATACGATTTCATTTAGACACAGCTACAGACTTAAATCGAAGCTGCCACGGAATGCTCACCCACATCTGGAAAGAGAAAAGGATTGGTCAGTGCCTACGCAAAGTTTGACAACAATCTGTACTCCCGTGTGTGGGGTACAACTATTTTTCAGAACCTGTCTTGCGCTGAAGTTGAAGGCACATTCAGCCTGGCTCGTGAAATGTTTTGCAAGGTGCAAAGCGACTTTCCACTGCCAGCAAAAAATACCCTGATTCATGGAACAATGCAAAGCGTCTTTTGCCGTGCAAGGTCACTTTGCCCAGCAAAAATACAGCTTGCACTGTTCCATGAATCTGGTTGGAGCAGTGCAAAGTGTATTTTTCCCGTGCAAAGTGACTTTGCACGGCAACAAAAAGCACTGCTACTTGTCCAGTCTGCAATACCTGAATGCACTTCCCATTGTTGTGCAATGAATGTAGAGCTCTGTGAGCTAGGAACCCTGTGCCTATGTTTCGAGTTGCTAACATCCGCTACACCCACGAGGCAGTCACTTTTTGCACAGTGACAATTGATCTCAATGTTGTTAATTTGACTGCAAAGTACATCCATTGCAAAAATGTTTTACCCCACACACGGGAGTACAGATTCTTGTCAAACTTTGCGTAGGCACTGACCAATCCTTTTCTCTTTCCAGATGTGGGTGAGCATTCCGTGGCAGCTTCGATTTAAGTCTGTAGCTGTGTCTAAATGAAATCGGATTCCTGTGCTGCAAAGCACATCCATTGTGCATGGCTGGTGAGGGCAAGCCACGTGCACATGGGCCTTGATTTGTGACACCTGTATGCATTTACCTCCACCTTTAGGTGGAGGCAATTGTGATGTGTTTTAGCAGAATTCCCTCCAATTTCTGGAGGTAATTCCGCAGTTTTTTTACTTGTAATATGACGGAAATGGGTTTTTGTTTTTTGGAGATAATTCCCTCGAGAAAAGTATTAATGCTATTACACCTGTGCCCTGTCAGTGGTCCTCTGTTCTAGTATAGTTAGTCGAGACTGGCAGGATTTTATATAATGTACATGTGATTGGTTATGTTGTCGTGTTGTATCCATGTTTTATTTTACTCAATGTGAAGACGTTTTATGATAATTCTTGAAAACTGGTGTTTCTCTTGTGGGTTTTCTTCTTCCTTTTTAAGTTTTATTGTATTTTAATGCATATTTTGTTTTTACTTTTATGCTTGCGACTGAAGTCGAGAAAAGCTTTTATGAAGTGGACTGAGAAATTAACACCAACTTGCCACCACTTGTAATCTGGCGGTAGGACCTCATTATGAGTTGAGTGGTAAGTGGTAATGTTGGTGGTAGCTCTGTTACCGCCAACTTTACCACTACACCAAATTATAACTTACAGAAATGTTGGCAGTAATAACTCTGGCAGAGTTACCTCTGGTGTAATTACCTCCAGCGGTAACTCCAACAAGAATTGGCGGAATCACAGCTGGAGGTCATTCTGTGGGCGCAATTATCTCCGAAAAACAAAAACCCATTTCCGTCATATTACACGTAAAAAAACAGCAGAATTACCTCCAGAAATTGGAGGGAATTCCACAAAAAAACATCACAATTGCCTCCACCAAAAGGTGGAGGTAAATGCATAGAGGTGTCACAAATCAAGGCCCATGTGCACCAGATCCCCCCAGGTGGAGTATAAAAGGCCCACACCCACCCCAACACACATCCAAGCAACATGCAGCCACAAGCAGGCATAGATTAGGTGCTCCACAACCTGTTACTCTACATTGAGCTGCAGCAGCATGCTGGAACACAGAAGGGAATGAGACAAGTGCAACCAAGATGTAGGAGATGCATGAAGTGGAGGGCACCAATACCACATGTCCATCCATCCCCATGGACACTCACAGACAGGCAATTAGTAATCTTATACAGACTGGATCATCATCCATCACAGACCTGCTCAAATGGACACAGGCACAACTGCATAGTGCCATTTCCATGCGAACAGCCCCCCCTGCTGAAGCTTGTGTCCGTCCTACATATCTGTGGCACAGGTGCCTTCTTCCAGCACACAGTAGGGCCACTGCATGGCATGTCTCATTCGACATTTTAAAAGCTGCTGGACCAAGCCCTGGATGCCTTAATAATGCATACAAATCTGCACATCTCCATGCCCATCGCCCAGGCACAGGTGGGTGTTTTGCCCGAAGGTCAAATAGATTTGCGGCAAAATCGACTACGGTCAAACAACCTAGATCCAGGTCAACGTACAACCCATGTAACCATATCCATGTATCCCACATCGTGTAGTGTCACATCATAGCTGACCAGTGCCTTGCCAATGTCACATCATTGACAGACTACACATGACTGCCGACTCCCACAATGCATATTACTGCAAGGTAGCCATGTTGACCATGTCCCAACAACTGAGACATGCACATAGGAGTATGCATGTCAGGTCCATGCACATGTACCAAGGACTACACACCACCATGTCTCACAGTCCATTTATGCCTTGCAGGTGACGCTGGATACCGCAGTTGCTATGGATAAGGACCCCCATGTGAAACTCTGCTACACCACAGGAGATGGCCTATAATGATGCACCGAGTAGAGCAACATCATGCATTGAGGGAACATTTGGCTTCTGAAATCCCGGTTCAGGTGCCTACATCATACAGGCGGTGCACTGATGTACAGCCCCGAAAATGTAGTGAAAATCATAGTGGTCTGCGCCATGCTGCACAACATGTGCATACTCAGGAACGTAGAAATGCCCGCAGACGAGGACAATGAACCCCCTAGCTCTGATGAGAAGAGGCTGGAGGATTGGACTGGGCACTCCAGGCCATACGTGGGCAAGCAAGGGAAGGACGGATGGTCTGCCAGAAGCTCATAGAAAATGATGTTTGACTTCAGAGACATGACACCCATACATGCAATGAATGCATCTGTCTATATTGCATTACATCGATACTACCAATTTGAAGACGATTCAAGTGTGTTTAATACTGGCAATAAGGTAACAACATGCCCTACAACAACTACCACCCACAACCCCATCCCCAACAACAACCACCCCCACCACAATCACCAACAACTACCACCCCATCTCCAACAACTACCACTCGCATTAGCGCTTGCGCTTATCCCCCTTGTCTGATGGCCTCTCAGCATTTGAGGCATGCTGTTGTGAGTACCTGGGTGGGGTGCTCTGCGTTGACCCCCAGAAGGTGAAGCAGACTGCGTGCTCCCCTGCATGCTCCCCCGTAGATGTTCCAGGCACAGATTTATGGCTCTGGCCATGGTCTCATGTTTCGAGGACATTTGTTCATCCAGCTCACAGACCCTCTGGCTGGTGAGACACAGGCTTGCACTGCATGTGACTGTGCTGCTGCATAGACGGTCGATTGACCGTGACAACCGTCTTGAGGACCCCTGGATGCAGTCACGCATGGCCTTGGCATGCCCCAAGTGTTCCTGTGCAATGGTGCGCATTTCTGCCTGCGTCTGTTCCATCTGATCCAGACAGTCCCAGATGGCCTGGAGTGTGAGGGCTGTCCTGGCGGTGTTATTAGCTTTTGCACATGTTCCTCATGTTCGGCATGACGCTGAGCATCCCTGGCCTGATTGTCTGATGAGTCCTGGCAGGGCACAGCGGACATCACTGTCATGGCATCTTCTTGGTGTCACAAATTGCACACCAGGGGTCTGTGTTGGCCCCGTGGGCTTGTTCATCTGGATGGCAGGAGTGTCTGTTGGAGGCCTAATGGACAGGTGCTTCTGCTTGGGTGGCACACTCCCACTCCCTGAACTGCCTTGACCTGGCTGATTGCTGCCGGTGAATGTTGCTGGGGTTGTGGATGGTCCAGCCTCCTGGGACATTTCCTGGGTGTCTTGAGTTCCTGTTGGGACAAATTGACATGTGCGTTACCACATTGTTGCTGATGTGCTTTGGAAAACAACATTCACTGTCACTTGTGTTTTGTCATCACTGTGTGTTGGGCCTCCTGGGGGGGGGGGCTGGCATTCTCTGTTGGCCACTATGTACATGGCATACATTGCGTATGGATGGCCAGGTGTGGGTTGGCCTGCTAGATTTGGAAGTGCATCAAAGGGATTATTTGGGCTATGGGCTGTCCTGTGCATTGGTGCAACTGGACTGTTGCTGGCAGGTATCTGGTGGTACAGTCAGGTGGGTGGAGTGCATTTGGTTGTGTGTGGGTCAGGTAGGCATGTTGTCAGATGTGTACTAGTCAATGTGTCTGTACATGGGCCATGGTAGCCGGGGGGGTTTATGGCTGTGACAAAACTATCAGCTGTAGTGTATCCATGGGCAGGGACCAGTTGCATGGTTGCATGGGTGCTATGTTGGCTGTGAATGGGTGTCATGTGAGGGGGGTCCAGTGGTCACTAGTTGCTCTCAATGGGACCTGGAGCCTCACCTGGATGGTGATAGCTTTCTGCCTGCAGGGTTGTGCAGTCATCGTTGCATGTGTCACTGTGCTACTCACCAGATTCAGCTTGGCTGCTGGCTCCTAGCTCTGCCGTGCCCATGCCCTCTATCCCGACCATGTGCAGTACCCCACGGACCATCTCCTCCCTCGGTGTCATTAGCAGGGGTTCTACTGTGCCTCCTCCAGTGGCAGCAGTCTCCCAGTGGTGAATGGTGATGAGGGTCCTGACCTTGGCTTTGAGCTCCTCTACATAATGTAGAATGTGCGCTACAGCCAACATCTTGTCCCTGATTTCTGCACATATGTGGTTTTTGCACTGTTGGCTGGTCTTTCTGTGAGATGCTCCATATAGCTCATCTGAGTTTGGGCTTACGCTGCCTTATATCGGGCATATAGGGCACCCTGCCTTTCTCCTTTCCTGTGGACATGTTTGGCCTTAACTGGGTGTCTGAATGGCACTCCTATTTCGAGATATTGGATAAATTGTGTTTTTCAAAATGGCCACTGTGGAAATTCGTCTTATAGCGATGATGAATCTCTGCAGGCGGAAATACTGCAGGCAGAATTTCCACAGACTGCCTTGGTGGTAACAGTAATTCTGCAATTTCTTGATGGATTTATGGGATAAAACAGAGATTTAAGTGGTTACTCCGCTAGGCGGAATTACTGTTAACGCCAATGGTGTGTGCATGCGCCGTCAGGTTGTAATTCAGCGGTGAATCTGTGGTGATGCATGGCAGTAATGGTAAAGCCTAAATCACAATCCTCCCCCTCCTCTCCTTTCCGCCCCCCCCCTCTGAATAATTGCTCTACATACTGTTTTTGGTGACTGATTCATGATTGTAATTTGCTTCTGTTGTTACAGTTTTTTGTTATGTTAAATGTACCCTGTTGTTCTAACTGGTATAAAGCGCTATATAAGACTAATAAATACAATACAATACAATGAGGCCCATAGTTTGGTAGTAATTCCATGAAATTAATCACATAATTTCCCCATAATTTCTAATGAGGCCATAGGTGTTTTAAAGTGTAAAGTAAGATCAAGGTACAGAACATCCATGTTCAGTGGTAATTCTTCCTGACATCCATTGGACTTGTTTCAGTCCCTCAGTGTGGAAGAAGAGAAAGAAAGAGTGATGATAGCTAATGCATCCGTGTTATGGCAAAGACTGGTTATTTGCTGGTTACTGAGTCAGGTGCTCGGGATGTGCATGCTAAATTAGAGGTGGATTTGAAGCTTACTAGGGTTTCTGGGTCTACTGATGGGTTCTTTATTTTGGGTGTTATGATTAAATACTTCAATTTGAGGGACACGTCCACCTCCTACTCATGAATGCACTAATCAAGAGATTGGTCAACAGTGTCCATTAGGTCACCAGGGCTACTGCACATTTGTATGCTTTCCATTAGTTCTCTACACAAACCACACACTTTCTCAGTCATATTCTTATTAATTACAGCATCTAGGTGCTTGTGCAACTTCCAGCAGATTTTGATGTATTTTCCCATAATGCAGATGTTGCATGGGAGGGACAAAGGATTACGACTTCATGTAAAGTCTGCATTATTGTTAAAATAATATGTGCAGAATGCAATCCAAAGGTCCACTGGCCTGCTTGCCCTCAACTGTTGTCCTCTTCCAGTTGTGTCTTAGCCTGGCCTGCTCTATCTACACCTGGCAGCACAACTCCTGTCTTTGAAAGAGAGACCTATAGCGCAATGCCTACCTGGCAGCTGTCTGTGCTGTGGCTTTTATTGCCTGCTGCTTGGGTGACACCGAGAAATGTTGGTATGACATTAAGATCTGCAAACTGCAGCTGAAATGCAGAGCAATAGAGGAAGCACCTTGTCACAACAGATGGCCCCCTCCGCAACTGGAGCTGAAGTGTTGGGAGGCAGCCACAGACATTTTCAACCTGGCTGGCCTAGAGAGTGTCTGAGGGGTGAACATAGGAGAGGAAGGTTAGTGAACCCTTATGGTCCTTTAATTGAAGTAACATATCATACGATGGAGGAATGCAGAATAACTTGTACAACAAATAACAAGACCAACTCAGGACGTTCGCAAAATGTCTCTCTCAACTGTTTTATTTTCAGTTGCCTAAAACAGGGAGTTACAATGGACATCAATGGACGTCACACAACACAGTCTCAGCGCATTTCATAAAAAAGCATTCTTATATAGTAAAAACCTGCGTGAGATTGTGATAGGCTCAAGGGGAACATCTAAGTATACTTTCGAAATAGGGGTGGATTGTGATTAGGTCTCTACAGTCAGGTGGTCAATTTATGCCCACCCCTAGTGCAAGTCATCTTCAACAGTTATCAAGTACACGGCTCATCATTGGCTCTCAAACTATTAGGCCCTCCATTATATGACCAGTTATCAAGTACACAGCACATCATTGGCTCTCAAACTATAAGGCCCTCCATTATATGACCCACTACAATTGGTTGGCATGCTTGTGCCCTTTTGGAATATTCGATTCACTAGCAGCACGTAAGCTGGTACTCCAGGTGCTGGTGGGTGGACTTGACTGTGTCTCCTCACCCAATTAGCCCCATATCTTTGAACACCTGTGTCTTCTGCCATGCAATTTGCCTTTGAACTCGGCCTTGTAGTAGCTTCTCTTCTCTGAGAATATAAGGGAGTGTGAGCATATGCTTATCAAAGTTCTGGTCTGCATTCCCACTTCTATTTTCATCCTTGACTCAGGTGACAGGAGACCATGAATTGGCCCATGCTATAGCATTTAATTGTCTTGAATAAAGAAACTTGGCACTCATGGTGTTCTCTCTTTGCAACATAACAAGGGATGCCTCTGCATCTCACATTCACTGTTCTTCAAGGACTGATAACCAGTTTTGGCACTTCAGCCTTTGACACTTGGCCAAACAGCCTTTCTTAGTCTTCCTTCGAGTTTCAGCTTATTTCTTACTGCAACACATGCATAGTTATCAATCCTTCTTTCTCCATGGTTTTGAGCTTACTAAAATTGTGACATTGAATATCCAGATTCTATACAATGGCGGCACTGCCTGCAGTCTATTCACTACATATAGCCAGTGTTATCAATACTTAGTCTACTTGTGTTTCTGCATCTGTACAGTTATAAAATGTCTTGCATTTTCTGCAGTGCTTCTTTACTCATGCAATCTTCAATCCGCATGTGGAAGTTTTCTCGATTCTCTCTTTTGTTATTAGATTCTATAAGGTCTATGCATTCTTTTTTTTGACCATTTGTCTCAGCGCATCACGCTCACCTTTTTTGACGTCATCAGCTTCTCTTTCTCTCATTATCATATTCCTTTGGGGATGTCTTCCAGGAGATTGTCAGTTCTCCGAAGATACATTAGATAGGGTTTTCTTAATGAATACATTGTCTAGAAGACTCTTCTCAGAATGGTCACAGTCACTGGTGTTGTGCATGTTGCAACTTCTGGTTTCCAGCATACAGGTAGCATGGGGGTGGGACTTCCCGTAGAGGCATTCAGCTGCTCCTCTACACTCCCCCCTCTGGTTGATTCATCAACCACACCTTCACCCGCCTCCATAATCTAGACATCCTCTTTTGAAGACATTCTTCTTTGGGGCCCAGATCTTTAGGGATCCTGCTGATTTTATATGTTCATCAGCACTCCAGGTCATGTGGCTACATTGTCCATTCAGATTACAGTAAATCCATTGCCCCACATACTTCTTGTGATTTCTTGGATGCAGGACCTTTGTTCCCTCTGGTGCTAAGATGCAGGTTCTAAATATTTTCTGAATTCTTCATCTATCAACTCCTTGAGTCCAAACCCTGATTCAACATTGTTCATGATCTTCATTCCTACTGCCTTCTTTGCTGTCTTCTTGCACTGTGTGATTATTATCCTGATCACACAGAATCCAAACATCACCATCACTAGTATTGCTCCAAGAAACTTCAATATACTTGCCATTCAGTGTGGAATCCATGAGAAGATAGATGCAAACCAACTGTCATCTGCAATATCTTCTGTCTTACCTTCCATCTTGTTGTACATGTTTGTCAGCAACGCTATGGTCTCTTTCAAGGTCCCATTCTCATCATCAAGAGAAGGTCCGAACGTGCAACATGATGGCCCAATTTTGGCACAAACTCCTCCTTCCATTGCTGAGATCAAATCAAGGACATATCTATTCTGCAGAGTCATCAGTCTTATGGCTCTCAATTCTTCTCTGATAGCATTGACTCCATTTATGGTAGTGTTGATTGTCTGCAGGAGCTCCCAGCGAGTGATTTGCAACCACTTCACATCATCCATCGTCTGGATCCCAGGCATAAAGATAATCATGAAGATTGAAGCAGTTTTGCTGAACAGCCTATGCTCATATGGATTAGAATCAAAAGCCTATATTGATTTATCTGAAATAGTTCTCGCTCTTTGTCGGATTCAGAAACTTGAGTGATTGTTTCCTTCTCAAATTGGTATCTGCTTTTGGAAATGCTCCAATGTTCAAGTCACTCTGAGGAATCACTCACAGAACATGAATCATCACTATGGTGGAACACGTTCCTCCCCAATCTTTAGGCAGTTTCATATAGGCTCTGGATCCAGAGGCCCAATATCGATTCATAAGGACGGCTGTTCCTGCTCCCATTTTGGAGACATCAGCGATAATCTTGCAACTATGTTAGCTCCGAAAATGCTCCTTTACTTCTCTTCAAAAGGACACAATGTCTCATTTGACAATGGAATCACTATCATTGGACCTGATTCATCTTCTACCCATGTCAGCAGCTTGCCATGTTCGGCTCAAGACTTCAAGCACTCATCATTTATCTTTTGTACCTCTTGTACGTATCATGACTTCAATAGATGAGTTGCACAGGACATCATTCCTTCTTCACATCCCTTCTTGGCACCCAAGGTGTTTCTATTTTATCAGGAGAGTACATTATCTCCACCTCTTTTATGACCACTTCGTCCTGTCCTGCCCTGGGATACGTGAACATCTTGCTTTTCCATGGAGGCTCCTTTTCCATCTGCGTAGTCTTGATATAATCATTCTGGAATGGAAATTACCATTTTGATCTCCATCGCAGATCAGCCCAACTTTCTTAGAACTGTCCTCAAGTCATACATGCAGCAAGGTGAACAAGATGCTTTGCATCATGTTCTGTAATTTCTCTGGCAATAAAAGTTCGGCAGTGTTCATGGCATAGTGTATAAGAGCACAAACGGGTGTTCTTTCTCTCACCTGTTTCATGTGCTGGTACAACATGTTATGACCCAAATGTGCTGTGCTATCTAGATAATTATTTATCCCATCATTGTCTTCCTCTGCACTTCTTCTGTATCTCTGTCTCACTTTATCAGCAACCCATTGAAATAACTGAAAAGCAGCTCTGCTCTGGGGGGATAACACAAATGGTCTTGACTCCTCGGTAAGGGTTAAATCAACACCAGTTCCTAGAGTGAGGAGTATCAAAGGGACATCTGATTTATTTGGACCAATAAAATAAAGAGTTTTAACCAGGAGAAATAGGAAGACAAAGATAAAAACTGAGCATGCACATATTACACACCAGAATATTAATCCATACCATTTATGATATTCTGGAATTTGTTGGGTTTGCTCATTCTCTAAAGCCATGCCACCTTCAACATTTCTCATCTTGAATGCAATTCAAGGAAGGAAAACACTTTTTAATCCGACAAGGAAAATACTTTTTAATCAGACAATTACAATATATTTCGCAGCTGCAGGATTTCTTCTATTATCGCTTTAATCAGCCTTCTGATTTTTGGGCCATTTCTTGGATCCTGTAAAAAAGTGTGGATGTCCACATCTCTTCTCACAGGAACAGGATAAGCTTGAAGAATAAATACAAAGATAGCAAGTATAAGTCTATGGGCATCACTGTCTGACAGGAATATAGACTCAATTAAACAGATATTCAGTGACAAATGAGTCTGGTTACTGCTCATGTTTCCAATGATCAAATCCAAACTCGAAATCCAGTCAAGGCATATTCCTAATTCATCAACAACTTTCTAAAGTTTATTTTCAAAGATGTCTGTGGCTCAAGCAAAGAGTCACACTCTTGCTATAATATCTATAAAGAGTGTCCAAGCCACAGTCCAAATGAAAATCTGCATTTATGAATCCATTGGTTTATCGTCCTTTTACTTCATCATCAATCGAGTCTGCACATGCTGAAATTCTTCTTCTTGTCTTGCTTCTGTATCGATAGCTGAGGGTGCTGCGGCCTCGCTGTTATAAAGCTTGATGTTGCTCAGGTGAATCCAAGCTCACCTGCCTTGAACGTTCACTGCTGAGGGAGTGATCTCTACTACATTCCGTCCAACGAACCTTGGTTTGTGACACTTCGTAGTGAAGTTTCTGATCAGCAGGGCATTGCCAGCAAAGAGTTTGGAGCTGATAAAAGTTCAAAAAATCTTGTTGCTGAATGGTTTTCATCTGTGTTCTGAGACTGACCCCCTGTTGCTTCAGTTGAGATGAAATGACAGAGATACTAGTGGTCATTCATGTCAAATATTCATTCAATTAATTTCCTAAAATGTCTGCTGTACTCTGGGCATCACTTCTACTCCTTGATGGAGGAGTCAGAGGCGTTCTCATTTGCCTCCCCGTCACTAGTTCGTGGGGTGTGAGCTGGTGGTTCAAACCAGGCTGATTTCTTAGGGCATATAAAGCTCAGGGCAGGCATTATAGCCATCCAATTCTCAGTGATAACTTGAGCTTGGCAATCCTTTCTTTAAGGTGGCTGTTGAGTCTCTCACATATCCAGTTCACTTGATAAGCAGAACAAAACTTATGTTTAACATTCAGTAACAGACTTATCTGTTCAAATACTTAATTGACAAAATGTGGCCCATTATCGGATCTCAGCACCTCACACACTCCCCATCTTAGAAAAACTTCACATACTAAAAACCTCACTACGCAAGTTGCATTAGGGTGCGTACAAGGATCTGCTTTGATCCACCTGGAAAAGGGACACAGCACCACCATAAAATACCTGTATCCATTAGACACCTGCAGAATATCAACATAATCAATATGTAAATGCTGAAAAGGACCATTCAGTTGGGAATTACTCCTCTAATCATTCGCAGTGTATGCTCAGCGGTAAACTTTTGACATACAATGCAAATTATGACATAAAATGCAACGTGTCCTAACAGGTTTGGAACAAACCAGTTTTCTGCAATTCTTGCAGCAAGACTCTCCTTAGTTACATGTGCAGAGTAGTGCAGCTGTTCAAATGCTACCCTTAACAGAGCTACTGGCATCACCAACTTTCCAGTGCTGTCCTGTCGCCATAATGCTTTTGTGGAGGACAAAGAACACCCCCTTCATTTTTGTAATTCCAGCTCTTCCTCTGGTGCACTGCCTTCAATCTCCATTAATTGTGTTCTCGGTAAATTATTAAATCTTTTGTTCATTACCATAATCGTGACTACTTTCTCCTTAACATCCAGAGTATCAAAACATAAATTATCTGGGGAATATGCAACCCTTTTGGCTTCTGCATCTGCGGCTTCATTCCCGCAAGAGATAAAGTCAGTTTGCTTACTATGCGCTGTGCATTTAACTATCGCTATGGCTAAAGGGATTTGTAGTGCCTTAATAAGAATGTCCAATAAGGATGCATGCTGCACTGGAGTGCCATCCCCTTCGAGGTAGCCCTCCTTTTCCAACGTGATAGCCCTGCGTGTGCGGTTGACGTCACGTAGGCAGAGTCACTGTACTCCATCACTCACTGCCCTGCATATTTTCAAGCTTGACAATAAGCATTACCAATTCTGCCACTTCCGCCTAAAAAAGTGAGACGGTAGTCTTGCACTTGCTACCACTTTGAACTCGCCATTTTCTCTGTGCCTCACTACAGCTTTGCCAGAATGCCTTTCTCCACTTGTTTGATCAGTTTTCGAATAATCATCACTAAAGAGAATTTCCCCGCCTGCTAACACATTTTGCTTTACACGTGGTATATCAACATACAATTCTATATAATTTGTGCAGTCATGCACATGGTCACCCTCTGCCACTGGCTCAGCTACAAAGGTGGCATGGTTCATTATTTCACATCTGACAATTTTATTTGCTGCATGTGATATTATTACTTCATAAACAGAAGCTCTCTGAGATGTCAATATGCCTTTGGGTTTCTCTAAAATAGCAAACAAAGCATGTTCTACAAAAAGTGTCATAGAGCAGCCCGTTACAATACTTGTAGATTTCTCAATTGTGAATACGTCGGCTGCCAATGACTGTTCACAAGGAAAGTGTCCTTTAATGACTCGATCTAAAATCCCACTATAATATGCCAGAGGTTTGTAGCCTAATGTAGTCCTCTGTGTAAGCACTGCTGTCATGACTGTCCCATTCATATGTCAAAACAAGAGAAACTCCTCAGCATAATTGAGAATTCCTAAAACATGAGCTGTACAAATTGCTTTTTTCAAGTCTTCAAACCCTTCCTCCATTTCCTCAGTCCATTCTATTTTCTCCTTGTTCATCTGTGATTTCTTTAAAGCCTGCAAAAGGGGTTTTGTGTATGATCTATAGTCAAACACCCATGCTCTCACATAATTACATAGTGCCAAAAATGGTTGCATCTTCTTCACCCTGTGCAGTTTTACAGTCTTCATGATCGCCTCAGCTATGTCAGGCATTACCCTCTTTCCCTCATGCAAGATCAACTGATCAATGTACAGCACCTCTTCCTGACAATACTGTAACTTCTCCTTCTCTGATTTGTAGCCCCTGTCTGTTAGGATAGTCATAAACTGAATCGATTCTTGCCTGCACTCATCTTCAGTAGTCCTGCAAATTAAAATGTCATCTATGTACGGTATCACAGTACTCTTCAAATCAATATTGCCTAGGTCTATCTGTAGAACTCTGTTGAAGATCGATGGGGACACACAGTGCCCTTGGGGCACACACGTGTGTTTCAGATAGATTTGGCAGAACGTAAATTAAGTCAAGTCTTGTGAGTCCTTGTGCAACGGGATTGAGAAAAACGCTTTTTTCAAATCAATCACTGTGAACTATCCCACTTCTGCAGGGATACTGCATAGTATCGTTGCAGGATTAGGAACTAAAGGAAACCCTGCATTTAAAATATGGTTAATCGGTCTCCGATCTTGTATAAATCTCCATGACCCTCCCTTTGATTTCTTCACAGGGTACACTGCTGTGTTACCCAATGATTCTGACTGTATCAGGATAACTTGTCCATCAGTGCTGAGATAGTCTCAGAAATAACCTTGTCTGCCTCTCGAGACATTGGATACTGTCTCACTCGAGGTAAAATAGCTCCTGGCTTCAACTTTATTTTGACTTACCCTATTCCCTTCAATAGGACTATGTCATAAGGGCCTGTAGTCCATAAGGCACTTGGCACATTTTCCAAGTCTTTGTCAAAAAATGCTGGACGCTGCCGCATTATTGCCATTCGCTGTGGGATCTCCCTTTTCTCTATTCTAATCCAATATTTAATGCTCATAGAGAACACTACTTCATCATCTGTTGGATCATCTCTAAACATGTCATCGTCAGTGATGTCAGTCAATCTATACCCTTCCCCGATGGCAATCACTGTTCTCCAGGGTCTACCCTCATCATCTGTTCCTTCGAGCATTGCCATTTCCCCTCGTACTATGGCTGCATCTAATTCTATTGGGATGGTCTGTACCCCTCTTCATCCATGGGTATCTGTGGTCTAAACAGGAATTCAGTCAGGTATTCTCATAGCTCTTCCCACTAAGCAAGGTAGCCATGTTAACAGAATGCTCACCCCATAAAGGAAAACTTCTGGCTCCGTCGGTACACCTCGGAGAGCCATTTGCCCTATAAAAGCCAATATACATTTGCCCACATTCATATAATGTATCACAGGAGTGGAACACATTATCCCTTCATTATTAAAAGAAATCATCATGTTAAGCTTTGTCATTAAGTCTCTTCCTAAGATGTTAACTGGTGTTTTCCGTCAATACAACAATGGAACAAACATGTCACACTCTCCCATAGAGACTGTTAATTAATCAGTAAAAGGAACTCGACTTGTAGCTCCAGAGAACCCTTAAGCATTCATGGCAATTCCTGACATTGGATATTTTCCCTCTTGAATACATGAACGAGTAGCGCCAATGTCTACTAAAAACAAAAAAGATTTGCCTCCTATATCCACATCAACCCTTGGTTCCTGTTGGGGGTCTGGTGTCACTGATAGTACTGAACACATCAAGCCCTGCGAGCTGTCCTATTGTGGATGCATACATACCACTGTTCCTGTGAAAGGATTCAGTCCCACCGCAGTGACACACTCTATTCTAGGTGTCAATAACTGTCCCGTGTTTGCATTCTGCTGTATATGCACAGGGGCATGCTGCGACTGTCCTTGCAGTGGATTCAAAGGTGGTTGCTGTGGTTGCTGTGCCCATTTTATTTGCAGCGCTTGTGCCTGATACACTATCTGATCTTGTACGAACACTTCCCTAGCTTGTGAGCTATATGCTAGAGGATAAACTGTCCCCCCTCTTGAGTATTGGCCATTCTGTACATACCCTTGGCTTCGACATACACACACAATGTGCCCTGTCATCCCACATGTCCAACATATAGGAGGAGCTTGTCTGACTTGTCCTCCTTGGTTGAACCCTACTTGTGCAATCGGATTCCCATTCTGTGCATTCTGAAACCCACCTTGATTACTTTGGAATCCACCCCTTCCTCTATACCCCATGACTCTACCTCGTGGTACAAACCCATTCTGTCCGTGGTCCATGTGGTGCTGATTATTCACCTGCGATATACCCATCGCTTGCTGTACTCCCAGCCCTTCTCCGCTTGGCAATACCACCCCTTCTATGGCATTTTTTGACCATTTCTTCTGAACTAGTTTAACTTCCTCGAGTTTCCTAACCTCTTCTTTCTTCTTATTTTTTTCTTGTAACAGTCGACAGTGATGCACTATAGTCAACTGTATTTCTGCCCATGGTTTTGCTTCCATTTCCACTAACTTCTTGAGTTGCCCATGTATCTGCTCGGGCAACCCTTGACATAGAATGTGGTAAAATACTACCACTGTTTTTCCCCATGCCTCACGCATTTCATGAGTCCAGCACTCTTGAATGTCCTGAATGTAAGCAAGAGGATCCTCATCTTTCTTTCATCTTACATGTCATAATTGCACCCATGTCTGACATGTCAGGATACTGTACTCTGAGAGCCCTCCAGACATCTTGACAATTTAGGTATCCCAACTATGTATATTGATATTGATATTTTATTTATATTGTGCACATACACAAGTGTTTCAGAGTGTGACCAAGCAAGTGAGGGGAGCAGGGGAGAACATAAACAATGATCTTAGTAGGCCCAGTGACATTGAGAACATGCAAGTGCATGGGAGAGGGAGAAGGGAAAGTGCATGGGAGGAGGGAAAGGAAAGTGCGGAGACAAAGGAGAAAAACAGATAAATAATAATCAATAAATAATAAAGACAACAAATCATGTTAGTGCAGCCAGTGAGGGCAAGTGCTGAGTGAAGGCAGCAGACAGGGTATGTCTCATAGTGCAGGAAGAAAAGGCGGGGGCTTTATTTTTACAGATACAGACCCCAGTGCAGGGGAGTGGCCCAGAGGCAGTGCGGGAGGGTGGCAGGGTGAGCAGGTGCCTGGGCCCGGAAGACAGAGTGTAGGCCAGGTGCACGATGCTGAGAGAGAACAGATAAGCAGGGGAGGGTGGGGGAGCAGAAGCCAGGAGGAAGGTCTTGAGGTGCTACTGGAACCGGAGATGGTTCTCCTCACGTTTCAGAGTGGCAGGGAGGGTGTTCCACAAGGAGGCATCAGCTGAAGATAGAGATGTACCCCCAGCTCGCTTCTTTGAAAAACGACTGACCGAGGGAGTTAGAGGTAGAAGAGTGAAGAGCTCAAGAAGGGAGGTATTTGCGGAGGAAGAGCTGAAGGTATTTTGGACCTACGCCCCAGACCCAGACCCCAGAAAGCCTTGTGGACAATGCAGAAGGATTTGAATTTAACGAGCCAATGGAGTTATTTCAGAGCTGGAGAGATACGATCTCAGAGCTTGAGACAAAGTACAAGTCTTGCAGTCCTGTTCTGGATTAGTTGCAGAGAGCGGAGAGTAGATGTGGGTAGATTTAGAAAGAGGCTGTTACAATAGTCCAACCTAGAGAGAACCAGAGTTTTGGAGACAATGAGCTTCTGGGGGAAGGAAAGGAAAGGCAGAGTACATATGAGGAGGTGCAATAGGAAGTTTGACTTTTTAGAGACATTGGAGATGTAGGCAGAGATGGAAAATATAGATTCAAAGATGACTCCAAGGTTCTTAGCCTCACAGGTGGGGGTAGGAGGAGGGCCAAGGGAGGCCAGCCAGAGAGTGAGGGGAAAGGTGGATGAAGGTGTGCCAATGAGGAGGATCTCCGTCTTGCTGACATTCATACAAAGGTCGTTGGAGGCACACCAAGCTTGAATGGCAGGCAATCAGAGATGAGAGAAGGCGAGGAAGAGGCTGAGGGCAGCCTGAAAATGAGTTGAGTGTCATCAGCATAGCACTGGAAATTTTAGCAGAAAAAGGCAATGCAGCAGGCAAGAGTAGCAGGTATTGGTTGAAAAGCCAGGACGAGAGGTTAGACCCCTGAGGAACCCCACAGGTAGAGATGGAGAAAGATGATAGGAAGGACACAAGTTGGACCTGGGAGGGTCGATCGGAGAGGAAAGAGGTGAGCCATGCCAGAGCCTGATCAGTGATACCCAGGTTATCATGGAGACGGTTGAGCAGGATGGTATTTTTGGCTGTGTCGAAGGCAGAAGAGAGATCGAGAAGGATGAGGACACAGGGAATGTTAGAGTCAATGATGGAGAGAAGATCTTCACGGATGTTCAGGAGAGCAGTTTCTGTGCTTCTGGCAGCTCTGAAGCCAGACTGGTGGTCGTGGAGACAGCCAACACAATTGGAATGGAGCTTAAGCTGAGAGATGGCCAGCTTTTCCAGGAGTTTGCCTAGAAAAGGAGAAATGGAAATTGGGCAATACTTAGCCCGACAAGAAGGATCGGATGTGGGTTCTTGAGAAGAGGATGTTCAAGGGAGTGCTTCAGAGGAGAGGGGAAGGTTCCTCAGGCACAGGAATGGTTGAAGAAATCAGCAAGGGCCTGAGCGAGGGTATCAATGTGGTACTCGATGGTTTTAGAGGAACTGGGATGAACCTGTTTTGATGAGGCTTTCATAGATCGGACTTGTCTAGCCAACTCATCAGGGGAAAGGACGAGAAAGAGGGTAAGGGGGTGGCTGAAGGCGGACCAGCATGTGCAGTTGGAGAGGGGAGAGAAGGAGTAGGAGAAGAGAGGGTGGACAGGATGTCATGAGTTTTTCAGATAAAGATAGAGGCAAGGGCATTGCAAAGTGTCTGGGAGACAACAGGATGGGTAGAGACTGCAGCATGGTTGGCAAGCTCCTTGCAGATTTTAAAGAGTTTGGCCGAGTTGTTTGATGCCTCAGAGACACAGGCTTAAATGTGGACACTCTTCTTGGTGAGGACAGAGAGTCGGTATTGCCTTTGGAGTCGGTGACAGGCCAGTTTGTAAGAGGATGAAAAGGAAGCCCTCCATGTCCTCTCAGCCGCCCTACACTTATGATTAAGTGTGCCTAGGTCAGAGTCATACCAGGAATTGCACTTGGCTTTGGACTTCAAACGGATCCTCATGACAGGGGCAAGAGAGTCAAGAGTATCAGAGATAGAAGAGTAGAGCAGAGACAGGCTCTGTCAGGATGTGAGTCAGCCAGAGGAGTGGGGGGGATAGAAGATGACAGTGAAAGCCTCAACTAACACACGCTTCATGGGCCGGATGTCCGAGAAGGTAGATGGCAGTATTGTGGTAGGCTTGGACTGGGGGGAAGAGAGGGAGAGATGTGAGGAGAGGAGGAATGATCGCTCCAGGATAAAGGAGTGGTCATAGGGATAGATAGGGGGAGGTCAGAGGAGATCAAGACATCTAGTGTGTGCCCTGTGGATGGAGTCGGGCCAGAGGGGAAGATGGACAGAGAGAGGGAGTCACAGAGGTCACTTAATAGTAAAGAGGAGGAACAGGGAGAGTCAAGATGGATATTGAGGTCACTGAGGAGAAGTTGAGTGGTCGAGGCCATTAGGGAGAGGGAGAGATCTGCCCACTCAGAGAGAAATGAGGTGATTTGACTAGGAGGCCGATAGATGGTAGTCGCGGTAAGAGAATGGCTAGGAGAGAGAGAGAGAGTCTACAGACAAGGCATTCAAAATAGGAATAGGTCTGAGTGGGAATGATAGAGGTAGGAATCCACTCAGGAACAATCCGGGCTACCCCCCGCCGCCAGCCTGGTAGGATCTGGGTGCAGTGAGGAACTTCTAGCCCTTAGGGAAGAGAGTGTCAAAGCTTGTGACAGAGCTGGCCGTGAACCATGTCTCAGTAAGACCAAGGACATCAAGGTCTAGTTCTTCAAGGAGGTGGCAGATGTCAGAGGAGTGTTTGACAGCAGAGTGAGTGTTGAGAGTGGCAAGATGAAGAAGGTTGCCAGCTTTAAAGACCTTCCGGAGAGGTGTAAAGATCAGATGTACGCCCTGTGGAGGGGAAAGAGCCTTTGAGGGGCAGAGTGGGGAGGAGAGAGAGGGCAAGGTAGCCAAAGGGGGAGAGGAGGGGACAGCAGGAGATGAGAAGGTTATGAGGCAAGGGAAGTGCCTATCAAAGAGGAGGGGATTGGCCTGAGGACCTTGGACCATGACAGTGCCATTAAGGTAGACATTAATGATGACTTTAGAGGAGTCAAATGAAGTCATGAGAGCTTCCCAGCGAGTGCCACCATTAATAGGAGAGGAGGACATAGGGCAGAGCACAGAGATCATATGAAGAGCCCATAGATCTGGCGAAGGAACGACAAAGAAGATGTTGGAGAGGGTCTGCCTGGAGGAAGCATTGGAGTAGGTGTCGGCGATAGAAGACTGGGATTGAAGGCCAAGATATCCTTTTTGAACTTCTTCTTGCCAAACTTAGAAAGAAGGGAAGGATAGTCAATGGAGAAGCAGTTGGAAAAGATAGGAGAAACAGAAAGCGCCATGGGAGTGGAAGTCAGGAAAGGAACGAGAAGCAGAGGGGGCTAAGGCAGGTAGGAATGGAACAAAAGAGAGTGGTGAGGTCACTGGGCTGGCAAGTTACAGAGAATTAACAATTTACAAGCAAAGACCAGAGAAATTAGCAATGGCACAGCACAGTTTGACTTTCAAGCACAACGCAAAAAAAGCAAAGTTTGACTTTCAAGCAAAACGCAAAAACAGCAAAGTTTGACTTTCAAGCAAAATGCAAAGCAGCAAAGTTTGACTTTCAAGCAAGAAGCAAAAACAGCAAAGTTTGACTTTCAAGCAAAATGCAAAAAAAGCAAAGTTTAGCAAAGTTTGACTTTCAAGCAAAATGCAAAAACAGCAAAGTTTGACTTTCAAGCAGAATGCAAACCAGCAAAGTAAGACTTTCCAATTTGGGATTCAGATGTTAGAAATGGTTAAAGAGGCACTGCAAGTCAGAATGACAACATGGGAGAAACAAGCAGAAAGAACAGTGAAATACAAAGGTGGTAAGAGTGAGACCAGAGCAGGGATCTAACCCATAGTTAAGGCAGACATAAAGTCAAGGCAGTCTGGATTTCTTTTTTTCTTTTCTTTTCTTTGTTTATTTCTATAACGCTGCAGCCCGCAGGCATCAGGGCGCATTACCGTGACACTAGGACAACAAGAAAACAACGGGACAACATGGCATAAGTACAATCTGGCAAGAGCTTAAGAAGTATTGACTTATTTACAGTTCCTTTATTTGAACAGCAGGGTTTTCAATTTTTTCCTAAACTGTACATAGTTTGGCTCTACTCTTAGGTGGTTAGAGAGTTCATTCAATTTGGAGGCCACTTTGGAAGGGAAAGCCCAACCAAGTCCATTTCCTTTTTCTGAGTGTGTGACTTTCACTAGCCCTTAGATTGTAGACCTTATGGCTCAGCTTGGTTCATATGTGGTAATTTGTTTTTTTAGATAGGCGGGGCAGATCATAATGGGCAATGATGGATGGTGGACATTGATTTAAATGTAATGCGGTCTCCAGAGCCAACCAGTGAAGGGACTTTCTCCCCTCAGTAATGTGTTCCCTTCTCGATTTTCATTGATTGTCCTTACCACATTATTCTGGTTGACCTGAAATTGTTTGATGCATTTACTGCTGGCTTCCTTCATCAGAGAGTTCCTGTAGTCCAATCTTGATAAGATTGTGGCTCTGGTGATAATGGAGCTATTTTGTTTACTCAGCAGGGGCCTACTTCCGTCTGAGAAGTCTCTGGTGATATTGGCAAGATTGTTTAAGGTGTGTTACATGAGCGTCAGCTCCCAAGGATGCTTATAGATAGACACCTAGTGTCTTCACCATATCGGAGACCCTGACATCTGAGTCTTTGATTTTAAAAGCCAAGTAGGCTGGGTTTAATTTAGCCCTAGCCTTAGTAGATCCGAAGACCATGAGCTCAGTCATGCTTCCATTGAGGTACATCCAGTTTGTCTTCATCCAGGCCTTCATGGAGTTGCAGATGTAAGTGAGCTTGTTGGCATCAGTAGAGTGACAGCCACTTAGTCCAACGGCTAGCTGTGTGTCGTCAGCAAAGTTTGTGAAGAAGACTCCTAAGTTGGTAAGTAGGGTACATAGACAACACACGTAAAGATTGAATAAGAGGGGTGAAAAACTGGCCCCTTGCGGTACACCATAGTCAACAAATAGGGGGCAGAAGAGTGATCACCCCATTGGATCTTAGAGCTCCTGTCTTTTAAAAAGAAAGATATCCATTTGATGGCTTCTTGGAGCAGTTTCCTGATTTGGCTAGGGCCTCTCTGAGTTTGTAATGGTCGAGCAAATCGAATGCTGCCGAGAGGTCCAATAAAACAAGCATACCTGCCTTTCCCTCATCCAAGATACTAAGCATTTTGGACTGCAGCTCAAGCAGGGCAGACGCCGTCCGTGTGCTCCTCTGAAGCCTGATTGTCGGGTATGTAGAAGATTATTTTTATCAACGTATTCCTGCAGTTGACGAGTGCCAACTTTATCCAGTATTTTTAATAATAATTTGCAGTTCATGATCGGGCAGAGGTTTGGGGGGTCACGTTGGCCTAGACCAGGTTTTTTAACTCAGTGTCAAAGTGACAGTTTTAATTATCGTAGGGGCTGTATGGTCTCTGAACGAGGCATTTACCATTCTACAAAGGAAATAAGCAAATAACTCTCTGTTGTCAAGGATTAGCTTCGGTGGTAGTGTGTTTTCAGAGCAAGATGTACATCTGATTGAGGATAGTACTGTGCTCATTTCATCCAAGGATTAGCTTGGGGGTAGTGTGTTTTCAGAGCAAGATGTACATCTGATTGAGGATAGTCCTGTGTTCATTTCATCCAAGGAGACAGGTATGATAGGGGTTTCGTAGGACTGGCTATCTACCATGCGTGCTTTTAAAGATTCACAGGCTTTTAAGATTTTATTGAAGAAGACCTTTTGGACTTTCGCACAAACTCCCTGTGATGGTTGGAAAGGGGGAGACAGGGTCACTGGTTTTTCAACTGATTTTAAAATCTGGAATAATTTGCCACTGGAATTAGCGGTTGTGGTAATCTGCTCATTATAGTCGTTTTTTTTAGCCTCTGTCAGTTTTTCCCTTTATAGGCTGTCCGGTTTTTTTCCAGTTCTCTTTGTTGTTATCAGTGCATCATTGTAGTTAAGGAGTTAGGGTGCATGGATGACCCCGAATCAAAACAGTCCTGAAAAACCAACCTGGTAGCGGACAGGGAGCAGACAGGGGCCTTAGCAGAGGGCCTTTGCTGAGGGAGATGGCTAAAGCCTGCCGGTCCCTTGTTGGTCAGGAAAATCAGCTCCACAACCAATGCCAGAGCAGGATAGACAATGGCAGATTGCATACACTGCCTCAGAGAAATATTAGGCCAGGGCGGCCACGTGGAAGCACTGCACGGTGGCTGAGTTTGCAGGTGAAAATCAAAGAAACTCCACATTTCTTGGTGCAGCAAGCAACAAGATACTGAACAAACATTGCCAAGTAGCGCAATGTAGAAGCGCTGTAATTGCTGGACTTCATGTGCCAAAATACATTTTTTTGTACTTTTGTAAATGTAAGTCGGAAGGTGAGAGGCTGAAGGACCTCACACTCCGTAGTGAGGACAATAATAAAACCGGTCAGCTCAGTATCAGAAGGTTGATCACATGCTCTGATCCGCTCATGGTCAGAATGTTTTCAATATCATGTAGATATACCTAACCACATTGAACACAGCATGTTCATGACTGCATAGCCACCCGCATGTACATTAACGGATCTAGGTTCTTAGAGCATGTTCACACTACAGTTCGCACCATACTTAGTTAAAACACTTGCACGCCATCACGCTTCGATGCAATGAAGTTATAGTAGATAAGCCAGTGGAGGGTCTCAGCATCCCGTTGTCATTGGCAACACCCGTTGCTGTCAACGTGCAGATGCCTTCCAACCTCCTGTCTCCATTACTTCAATATATGGAATTAAGCAAGATTACAGTAAGTGAGAGTGATTTCTTCTCATGCAGTCCCACTTAAATAGTCAGCCTCATTAGAATACAGCAACTGACACATGCTTTTCTTGATAGGGTGAAAGATGATTTCCTCTGCAAAAACACATCACGGATGCCATAAACTCCTTACTCAACATAGACATATGCTTACGCACTTTTGAAAAGGAACGCTGAAGTGCATTTCGTTACTGCACAAAGAGTGAGAATTGTGAATTACTGTTTAACAGTGAACACGTCTTAGAGCCTGGCATTGTTTTACTTTTAGTAGGAACACTGGAGAGTTAAGGCAATTATTCCCTCAGCCACACTTTCAACTTACCTGGCTCTCCTACATCTAAGCACTTGATATGATGTCTGGATAAAAATCAAGGTAATAGACCTATATTATAAACCAGATGTTTGCTGGAGATATCACTGTCATCGGCACCATGCATACAGGTTGTTACTATAGACCTGTTATTCTGTTTTGTTTTCAGTATGAAGTCCCCATCCAAGGATTTATGATTGAGCAGTATTAAGATTGCTTTTAGAAAAGTGGATTGTACAAAATTCACAGTTATGATGATTATCTGACAGGTATGTTCTTTTCAAAAATGTTAATTTCTTTTTCCTGTTTTTGTGAAATACAATATTGAGATCAAGAGAAGCAGAGGATTTAATAACCTAATGTCTGTTAATATGTTTTAGAGCCCCCCTGAAAATGGAGCTAGAGTCCGAAATATATCGGCCTGGGCTGCTGCTGATGAACCTTGAATAAAACTAATTTGATCACTTGGAAGTTTGGACACATTTTAAGATTATTGAAACCTCATTAGGTTCATTGAAAGGATAAATACCATCAATTATTAATGACTTAATTTTGAAGTAGTATTAAGTACGCATCAGGTGTCTCCTAGCTCAGTGAGAGTTTCACTGAGCACCCCCTGCCCTCCAGACATCTGCTCTACAATTATGGATCTGCGCTCCATCGTGCGCTGTGCTCTGTTCTGTCACACTCAAATAGCCTGCTCTCTTCCATATGTTATCAGCTCTTTCCCCAAGAATGGCTGCTAGGAGACCCTCAATGTCCCCTATTGCCAAGGTATTTCCTCCTATCATTATTTCTAATTCATAAATCTATTTCCCCTCACCCGCTGTTAAACTGGGGCGTTTGCACTTTAAAATATCCTTATACATCTGCGGCCATGGAATATATTGTGGTCTCACTCCTCCTATTTTCAATAAGGGAAATAGCGTAAATCCTAAACTGCAATCAGCTCCCATTGTCTGCCTATCCATTGTAGGGACAATAGTTCCTGACCATTTCCTCCCCGGTAGTGATCTTAACCTGCTTACATATGGCAGCGATTCTCCCTTCTCAATATATGATCGTCCTTTTGGATGCTCTGGATATGCTATAGGGTCAGGCATCCTCTCCTTAGATTGCTCCCAATCAGACAATCTTTCTTCCTTGTCCACCTGCAGGCTTCCCTCAGGGGCACATGCACCTCCTCCCTCTTCACGGAAGGATCCCCTTTCCTTGTCTGTCATATCTAGTCTCCAACTAGTGTGACTCTCGTCTCCTTCACCCTTATCTAAGGTCAGTCTGCTTAGAGATAAGGCTCTACGCTCAAGGCCGAATGGAAGAATCTCTTCGCTTCATTATTGGAAGACTAGGGCTTGATATCCCTTCCCTCAGCTTCCTGATTTACTACCTTCCCTTAGTTCTTGATAGGCTTTATTGATACTATCTCCAATGCTTCCTATGTCGAAATGTTCTTCTAAGGTTGCTGTAGATGGCCCTGACATTGCTCCCTGTAACAGGAGAAACTCCTCTATACTGTCCCATGTTATTGCTGGACTTGGTTCCATTACCTCCTTTTGAATGAGGTCAATATCACGCTCCCGCTGTCTTCTCTTTCGTTCCAATTCTTCATCTAATTCCCTTTGCTTTCTTGCTTCCCATCTAACTCTTTCCTCTTCCTGTCTTATCTCTTCTCTCCTCTCCCCTGCTCTTCTTTCTTCCTCTACCTTTCATCTCTGTATTCCTTTGTCCCTTAATGTATGTGCTTCCTCCTCTTCTCTTTTCCTTTCTTGTCTATACCATTCTTCTATTGTTCTCTGTCTGTTGCCATGCTTTCTTTGCTCCTCGGCCCTTTCTTCCTTCTTTTGTTGCTCCTCCTGATATATCTGGTCTTGCCTCTGCCTGCACTTTCTTTTGCATTCATCTTCCTTTAACCTCTTTTCTCGTACCCTGTCTTTTCTATTTTGTTTGCCTTGATCCTCCCTCTGCCTCACTTCCTTGCTACTTTTCCCATCTAGCTTGAGTAATATCTGTCCGCCCATCAATTTGTTCTGCACGAGCGTTTCCTCATAATTTGTATCCTTCTCTCCCTTCCATCTCTTGATTTCTCTTTCTAATTCTGTCGGTATGTTCGATTGCTCACTCTTTTCTTCTTTGTCTTGTGTGATCTTAAAGATCTCTTCTCTTTTTCTAATCTCCTCTGCGCTATCGTCACTCCTCAGGTGGTGGATCCTCTCTCTCTTCCTGGTACATTTTTCAGAGCTCTAAAATAGCTAACCTTTTTTCAAATTTCTTTCCTGTGTATGCAGCGTGCATGTATGTTATGTTATCTTATGTTAATTTACTTAATGGAACATATGAGAGGTCAGAGAGGGGCAGCTCAATCTCAGGGAATTTATACGAACAATCTGGTTTTCAGAGACTTCCTAAAAAATAAGTGATTTTTATGTGGTCATGTGTTGCAATACTGCCTTTGACAATGATCCCCCTTGTGACCATGGCATGAACATCTTATCTGCTGTGCCTTTCACCCATTCCGTTCTATACTGTTTGAGCTTTGGCATGTGTTTTGGCAATGGCTTACATAAATGCATCAGAGGACTAACGTCTTCCATTGTGACAAGTCTCAATTGACTGTCAATACTTACCAGTGTTTACATAATACCTTTATAAAAACAACAAATATGAGCGTGTTTCAACAATCGCCACTCAAAACCTTTATTTCTCCAATGATCTCAATCTACCTCTGGGTCGGTACCAACAGTTTCCCTAGATAGACAATATGACTCCTTGACTTTCTCTCAGTCTCCTTATACATATGTTGCACTTTGACACATTTTTTCAATACACTTACACAAACAGACAAACTAGTCTACTCTTCACATTAAATCATGGTGATCACCCTCATCATCTTTCCCCTAATTAATACCCTGATTACAGAGTTTAGGTTGTCTTCTTATATGGACCTGTCCATATTTAGCCTATTGACCCTGATCGGGGTGTAAGACAACTTCTTCTAAAACCCCTTGGGTTAGGAATCTCAGGCTTTCTCTTCTAGCTCTCTTTTAATATACAAAATAAATTTCCCATTACCTCTTTTAGTTTTTCTGTTACTTTCTTGTTACTTTTTAAACTATCACAATCCCATACCCTCATTTTGCCATTCCACTTAGTCTACTCACCATTCAATTGTTTAGCTCGAGGCCTTCGGTATCGACTCCCTTCTCCAATTGACCACTTTTGCCTTCTGTCCGCAAAGTGCCTGTGAAAACCAGGTAGGAATTTCATCAAAGAGGGAACCTTCCCATGGTCTCGATTCTACTTACAAGTTTTTTATTTGGTTGCTCTCCACAGGAAACCCCATGATCTTCCGGCTAGATGGCGAAGGATGTGTGATCGTCCGAAGCTCTGGAGTCTACAGTGGGCTTTATTTCAAACCATCCGACAGGCTACCAAGGGAACCCTTATGGTCCTTTAATTGAGGTAACACATCATACAATGGAGGGGATGCAGAATAACTCCTACACCAAATAACAAGACCGACTCAGGAAGTTGGCAAAATGTCTCTCTTGACTGTTTTATTTTCAATTGTCTAAAACAGGGAGTTACAACGGACATCAACAGACGTCGCACAGCATAGTCTCAAAGCATTTTTTAAAAAAGCATTCTTACATAGCAAAAACTCATCATATGTAATGTCATACTAGGTGGCAAATTAAGAAAACCTACATGGGATTGTGATAGGATCAAGGGGAACATCTAAGTTTACTTTCTATATAGGGACGGGTTGTGATTGGGTCTCTACACTCACGTGGACAACTTATGCCTCCCCTGGTACAAGTCATCTTCAACAGTTATCAAGTACACGGCACATCAATGGCTCTCAAACTATAAGGTCCTCCAATATATGACCCTCTACAATTGGTTGGCATGCTTGTGACCTTCTGGAACATTTGATTGACTAGCAGCACTTAAGCTGGTTCCCCAGGTGCTGGCGGGTGGACTTGACAGTGCCTCCCCACCCAATTAGCCCCATATCTTTCAACAGCCGTGCCTTCTGCCATGCAATTTGCCTTTGAACTCGGGCTTGTAGTAGCTTCTCTTCTCTGAGAATATAAGGGAGTATGAGCATATGCTTATCAAAGTTCTGGTCTGCATGCCCACTTCTATTTTCATCCTTGACTCACGTGCCAGGAGACCATGAATCGGCCCATGTCACAGCATTTAATTGTCTTGAATAAAGAAATGTGGCACTCACGGTGTTCTCTCTTTGCAACTTAACAAGTGATGCCTTGGCATCTCATATTAACTGTTCTTCAAGGACTGATAACCAGTTTTGGCCACTTCAGCCTTTGACACCAGGCCAAGCAGCCTTTCTTACTCTTCCTTCGAGCTTCAGCTTATTTCTTGCTGCGACACATGCATAGCTATCAATTCTTCTTTCTCCATGGGTTTGAGCTTTCTAAAATTGTGACATCGAATATCAATATTTTATACGATGGTGGGAAGTCTATTGACTATGTATAGCCAGCCTTATGATTACTTAGTCAACTTGCATTCCTTCATCTGTACAGTTAGAAAACGGCTTGTGTTTTCTGTAGTGCTTCTTCACACGTGCAATCTTCAATCTGAATGTGAAAGTTTACTTGATTTTCTATTTCGTCTACCATTCTTCTCAGCGCGTCACGCATACCTTTTGTGACCTCATCAGCTTCTCTTTTGCTCATTTACATATTCCTTTGGGGATCTCTTCCAAGAGATTTTCAGTTCTCCAAGGATGCATTAGATAGGGTTTTCTTAATGGATACCTTGTCTCAATGACTCTTCACGGAATAGTCACAGTCACTGGTGTTGTGCATGTTGCAACTACTTTTTTCCAGCATACAGGTAGCATGGGGGCGGGACTTCCTGTAGAGGCATTCGGCTGCTCCTCTACATTAGCACTGACCGATACATCCAGTACAATGAGTTATGTAATATAAAGTTATGTTTACAGATATTTATACAATTTAGAGATTGACCCCACAGGGCATCATGGCGCAGCTAGAGCTGATAACCCGATTTTGAGAACAGCAGAGCATTAATGAGGGAAGAGATAGGTGCTCAGTTCCCATGTGAAACTCAAAAGGTCAGATAATTGACAAAGACGACGGGGAAAGAATTCCAGAGGCATCCATCCTGTATCAAAAAAGGTCTGCCACCTAATCGCTCTTAGCAAATGTGGGTATTTGAATCAACCAAGCAGTTGAAGATCGAGAGGTCCAAGTTGGTCTATAAGGAATTATTGTGTTCCATAAAAAAGATGGTCCAGATGAAAGAATGGTTTTGTAAACAAGAGTAAGAACCTTGAATTGTGCCATTTTGCTATCTGCTAAACTTTGGAGTTAGCAGAGAGCCTGTGTGATAGGTGTTCTATGAATTTGCCTTGTTAAGAACCAAGTTGCCCCATTTTCTATAGTTAGTAACCGAAGAATTCATTGTTTGGAAGCTCAAGATGAATAGAGTTTCAAACGTTAGGGTGCTCTATCACAGGCATTACCCACCTGAACTCTATGAGCAAAGGAAAACAAGGTACATATCAGTTGTAGAGCTCTTAATTGGAGAAATTCCTGATTTTGAACATTATAACTGTGTTGGGCAATCACCCAAAATGGATGACCACATTTTGGACAGATAGGCCTTGTAATCCTCCAAAAGAGGAGAATGTGGGCCTTATTACTACATAGTAAAATGTCAGTATTAAGAGGACTGAACTTTATTTCTCCTGTTGTGATTCATCCACAGGATTCAAGTCCTGCATGCAGGCTAAATTGGTTTAACATGATTTCCTTGTGACAGTGATCTGTGCATCATCCGCATACATGCAGGAAAAGGAGCCAAAAGAATGTTTGAGATCACCTAGTGTTTTCCTATATAGATTGAATAGAATATGACTTAAAGAAGACCCCTGTGGCCCTACACAGAAGGGAGCTGTGGGGGCAGATTCCAGAGGTAGTAGGCAAACTGATTCTGTTTAATCAGAGAGAAACAATTTAAACCTGTTTCCTGCTGTCGCACTAATACCAAACCTGTCTAATCAGTCCGAAAGTATTGCATGGCCGACGGTATTGAACTCTGCTGATACATTCACAAAAATCAAGGCTCTGGCATCACTGTCCTTTACGGCCAACCTGAGGTCATCCACAACTTAAGTGACAACCATTTCAATTTCTCAACCAGGAAACACAGCTTGAAAAGTCATCTATAAGCGAGGTGCTGTGAAATTACCATATGTTTCAGAAGCTTAATAAGTTATGGAAGGAAACTTACTAAGCTACGTCTGCAAGGTTGCCCAGATTGAGTGGAACCATTTTGAGTAAAGGAGTAACTAACACGGTTTTCAAGGTAAGCAGAATAATTCACAACATATTATAATTAACTGCCTTGAGAATCTTTAGTAGACATTGATTAGTCAGGGAACCCATACAGTAATGTGACATCATAATGTTCATCAACTGTAGATGTGGAATATGATGAAAAGTTAATAATGTCGATTAGCAGCCGGGTGGAGGAGCCAGCCAGTTAGATGGCTAGGAACGTGGACAAGAACCGCCAGTACAAGCCCACATTGCAAGCCGCCTGACGGCCGGCTCCCCCCGCTGCCATCCCTGTTTTTGTATTTTTTTTTACCCCCCTCACCTACCTTATTCCGGCAGCGGTGATTGCCGCCGCCGCATCCGCTCCTTCCCCTTTCCTCTGGCTGGCTTCCATGAAAAGGGAAGAGTGGCTCCATAACTTGGGCTCCCGGGCCATTAACCCCCGTTCCAGCCATGAACTCGTTAAGATACATTTAAATCAGCTAGATTTTCTGCAAATTATTGAATGATGGTAGCATCCAGTTGGTCAAACCAAATATTAATGTCATTAGGTATCATTACTTTGGAACAATTGGGCCAAGATTGTGCAATATTTTCTTAGAAACAAAAGAGAAAGTCTTCAGTCCGCTGTAGGAGACGGTATATAAAACTAAATTCAGGAGACCTATCAGAAGATAATACACATTTTACATGTAGGCAATCAGCATTGCTCAGAGTGAAAGCCAAGATAATAGATTATGTGGTCTGTAAAAATAATGACAATACCACATACTGTTTTAGATGAGCAGGATGGAACCTAGATCATTAAGACTTCCTGCTAATGGTCTGAAAACCAAGTCTATTTGATGTTTTGATTTGATTTATTGATTTATAAAGCGCTTTACATATTTAACCGAGAATATACAAATTAAAACCATGTATACAGTCAATTAAACTCTCTTCAGCCAAGCCGTTATTATTATTATTGTTATTATTATTATTATTATTATTATTATTATTATTATTATATTATTATTATTATTATTATTATTATTATTATTATTATTATTATTATTATTATTATTATTATTATTATTATTATATTTATTAAGTGCAAACCTAGTTGTGATAAGCAACAGAGCACCATAGAAGGGAGAACATGGTGAGGAAAGCAGTTCATTGCGTGGTCGCCAGGTGATTTACTTTGATAATAGGAAGTTACATTTGATCTTCAACAGGTCGATGACTACTTGAGTACATGGTGTTACCTGTCTTTTGACACCATTATATCATCAAATGCCACGCAAGACACCATGGTAAAGGTCACCCCAAAGGACGACACACAAGTGGCAATCTATCCTACCAGGACAACCCACAAGGGGATACATACTCCAGCCCACACCATCCCCCAAATATAACTACTTCCTCTTTCCAACACTTGGCCAACCATGGTGCTGGCTTGTCGGTCTGATGTAGTGGTTGCCGTAACTCCTACTGGGTTGCTGCTATCAGAAAGCGGTTTGCAATGCTACGGCCTGCTACTCCCTCAGCTATGCAGCGTGAGACCGTTTGCGGCCATTTTGTCTGTGTTATAATGGACATTTCCTGAAGTTTTGCCACTAAGTTGTATGTATGTGTCATGTACCAGGATCTCCATCTATTCGTTATATGTATTTTGTTTACAACACTGTGCATTCGGTGGATATATGTGGAGAATCTGCTGTTGACGTTTCTCTGCAGCTTTGATGACTACCCGCAGATGAAGAGAACATATACGGAAGTGCATTTTCCCCATGCTTGCTCTGCCTCTGCAAGCATTAGAAAGAGGGCCTTAGAATGAATGAATCCCGACCGACATGAATTAGTAAAATAATGTATTTGATACTTGTTTGGGTATATCATTGGGACACAGCGAAAGCACATTGTAAAGTTAATAATGATTTTGAATGCAACACATTAAGTTATTCCCATCAGGAAGTATTTCCCCTGCCCTATCAATCGTTAATAGCAATACATTATTATCAAGAAGAAGAATCAATACATCCATCTCCAGCCCCTGCAAAACTTCACTGCATAACACTCCACTACATTGAACACAGATAATTCAAGAAGTATATTCCTCCTTTAACAAATGCAAATATTGCAGTATTCAGAATGAGACATATCATCAGATGTAGCGAATAGTGCATGTCACAAAAAGAACAGGCCACACCCTTCTTCGTGGGAGCTGTGGAAGACCCTGCGGCCAAAGGTTCTGCTATAATTGGTATCCAAGGATAAGAGCACAAACGCATGGAACCACCTGCTCCGGATGGTTCTGTGGAGCCTTCATTCCGGGATTTTTGGAAACAAAATGTTAAGACGGATTTCTGAACTCTGTCCTGGCGGCGCAGAAGTTCAGAAGGCCAACCTAATTACTTGGAACAGGGTAACCTCTGGACAAGCCAGACCAATCAGGGTAGCGATCGCGGCGGTCAAGACTAGGTCTCTAGAGGGGTGAGGGTGACTGAAAGCCCGCAATGAGCACACAAAGCAAGGACACTTACAAACTACTCCAAACAGGTGTTATATTAAAATATATACACATTTATTCCAAGGCCTTTAAAACAATGACCGTAGCGAGAAATCACAATACAACTCTAGTAACCCAACACATACCATACCAATACAATATATATACAAATACAAACAAGTCTCAAGTGTTAGATGCACGAAATGTGTAGTCCACCTAAAAGGGAAGGAAAACAGGCAGTGCCAAATAATGCTTAGACCCAGTCCGCCTTCAGAGGCACCTAACTAAAAGGAAGTCCGAGCCCTACGAAGAGTGGAGCCTTGTGCTCAAAAGTACCTGCACACGCTGGTGCCAACGGGCAAAAGGGGAGTCTCCTTGAGGGAAATCAGGCAGTTCAGTTTAGTGCAAAAATGAAGAAGAACAGTGTTCCGCGACTCAAGCGCAGCCTCCACTGTGGGCAGAAACAGAGCGTGAGTATGGAAAGGCGTGCTGTTTTGACACAGCGGGGAAAAGCTATCGGCTCCTGCAGGAGGGCGACCAGTTCCTAGCTATGCTACTCACCGGTCCCCGATGCAAGCAGACCCAGGCTTCTCCGCGTCAGTTTCAGTCACTGGCAGTTTCAGAAGGGCAGGGGACGTCTCGTCGTCGTGTTGAGTCTGCAGCAGCAGAGTTGAGTAAAAGACGTCCCAAACGAAGGAACCCGCACAGTTTGTTACCACAGCAGGGCAACGGAGCGGCCGTGTGTATCTGAGCCAAATGTACACTACTCACTTCAGACCTGGGAACGCCAAGTGTACGAATCGTGTGAGAGTGACAAGGACTCGAAATACTACACAACCTGGCGGCGGTTACAGAGCAAGACTCCTCTGTAGGCTGGTCAGTCAGCTGGATGGCCCAGAGACGCTTCCGAAGGTTTACGAGCAGGAGATGGTGAAGATGCCGAGAATAGCTGTCCCTGCTATTCCAAGGGTCGAAGTACCAGTACAGGCCTTCTGGTTCGATCAAAGGTGAAAAGGGTTTCACAAGGCGGCAGCAGTGCAGAGGAGCAGTCCTTCAGCGGGTCACGAGCGATTCCTCAGTTCAGCCTCTTGGTTGCAGGATACTTGGCTCCTGTATTCCTTCGTTCGTGAGAACTCAGGAGATCGACATGGTAGTGATGTTTCCAGCACCCTCTTATCCACGGTTCCCTTCGCGCCAAAACGGAGGGGACCCAATGGGAGATCCGCTCATCAACACTCACACAATTCGTGGACCTATCACGGACCATGGTGGTCCCAGACATTCACATCACCCTAGACTCGCTGGCACCCAGGATGTGTATTGGGACCAGACATCCCAGCCCACACCCTGGAGGCACACACAAGACATGTAGAAGCCCGCGAAAGCATTGGTGCTTCACGGGAAAGTACATGCCCAAATAAGGAAGGCCCCGGGTCGGCTCGACATGGGGAAGGTGAAGGGATCAAGACGGTCAGCGGACAGGACAAAAGAGCCTCGTGGTCTGGCCCTTTTGGGAGCCAGGCCACCATTTTGGGTTAAGCGTGAGAAACGCGCTTAGAACGCCAAAAGGAGCTCAAAACACAAGAAATGATCGCTGCCACCATTCCCGTCCGTGAATCACTTGCACCGATCAGTTACAATCCTAAAAGAGTATCTAGGGCCTGTAGAAGGCTAGAGACCCAAGAGAGCAGTAACTTAGCTTACAGTGCCCTCTTGTGTCATGTTGCACGAAAGCCGCAACATGATAAAAGAAACTACGGGAAACAGCATTTCCCGGTACTGACTGTCTTAAGGGCATGTCAGTTTCCCCGTAAGAATGGAGCGAAAGCCCAGAGGAGTGCGGCAGAAGGCTGCACTTCTCCGGCAAAGTCGAGAACAAGGTGAAAAACAACAGCAGAAAGTTTAGGGGTTGCCACATGGAAGGAAAATTACCTATAATTACGAAATCTTTTCTAACACTCGCCCCTCCCAGACTATGGACAGGGGGAACTAATCCACCCCTGGATGAGTCTCTTGTTCAGGTCGGTTAAACATTCTGGACAACCCATCAGCATTGCTATGTTGGACACCTGGCCTATGCTCAATAGTGAAGTCTAAGCCTTGTAGACTTATGGACCACCTAAGCAACTTTGGATTCTCCCCCTTCATGTTCATTAGCCACTTTAAGGGCTTATGGTCAGTTTGCACAGTGAAATGGATCCCATAGAGGTAGGGCCTCAGCTTCCTTAGGGCCCACACAACAGAGAAACATTCTTTCTCTACCGTGGACCATCTGAGCTCTCTGTCCTTAAGCTGGTGACTAATAAAACCAATAGGGTGTTCCTTACCCTTCTCATCTACTTGTGATAGTACAGCTCCTATCCCAGTGTCAGAGGCGTCCGTCTGCACAATAAAAGGTCTTTGATAATCAGGAGCCCTGAGGACAGGGGCCTGGCACAAGGAGTCTTTTAAGCCATTGAAGGCCTCTCACACTCGTCGGTCCAAGTTACCTTCTTGGGTTTCTTCGGAGTTGTGAGGGCAGTCAGAGGGGCAGCTATGGTGCCATAGTCTGCCACGAAATTGCGGTAATATCCTAAGAATGCTCTCACTTGGGTTTGTGTAGTGGGGGTAGGCCAGTCTTGTACTGCTTGTACTTTACTGGGAAGAGGCTGTATCCTCCCTCCACCTACTTCATGTCCAAGGTAAACCACTGAGCCTTGTCCAATCTGGCATTTACTAGCCTTTGTGGTCAAGTGTGCTTTCTGAAGAGCCTGGAGCACAATCCCGAGGTGTTTCACATGGTCTTCCCAGGTGGCACTGAAAACTGCTATATCGTCCAGATATGCAAGACAGAATTCGTCCAACCCATTCAACACATGATTCACAAGCCTCTGGAAAGTGGCAGGTGCATTCTTCAACCCGAACGGCATTACCCAGAATTGGTAAAGGCCGTCTGGAGTAAAAAACGCTGTCTTCTCCTTGGCATGTTCTGCTAAAGCTATTTGCCAATAGCCAGCAGTGAGGTCAAACGTGCTGAGGTACTTGGAGGCACCCAAAGTATCCACCAGCTCATCTGTTCGAGGCAAGGGGTGTGCATCTGTCTTGGTGACAGCATTCAGAGCCCTGTAATCCACGCAGAACCTCAATTCAGAAGTGCCTGCCTTTGGAACCAAAACCACAGGGCTGGACCAAGGACTACTAGAGGGTTCAATCACCCCAAGGTCTAACATCTTGTTGACCTCTGTCTTAATATAAGACCGTACTTTGTCTGACATCCTGTATCCCCTACTTTTGGTAGGTACACTGTCTCCTGTGTCTATGTTATGTTTGCACTAAGGTGTCAAACCAGGCGATTGTGAAAACAAAGGGGAAAACTACCTAAGCAAACTTTTCACCTCAGCCTGCTGATCAGAAGTCAGGTGAGGGGCCACTCGGACACCTTCAAAGGAGCTATCTGAAGGACCGCTTTGGAACAGGTCGGGGAGAGGTTCAGACTCCTCTTCCTCAACATCTGAAGCCAGTAGCAGTGCTGCGATTTCGACTCTTGGGACGAAAGCCTTCAGCCTATTCACGTGAAACACTTTTGGAGCCTGTCCAGGCCTTCCAAGGTCCACTAAATAGTTAACCTCACCCAGGGGCTCCACCACTGTGTAAGGGCCTGACCATTTGTCCTGTAAAGCTCGAGGCCTTATGGAATTCATGATCAGGACTTGGTGTAAAGTTGACGAGGGAAGCTTTCTGGTCGTACCAATGTTTCACCAGCACTTGTCCTGCCTTCAATTTATCACTAGCCAAGCCCATCAGAAGTACCATCCGTTTTCTGAGCCCTAGCACATAATCAACTACGTTGGTAGTTACAGGGGGGGTGGGTGTCTCCCATCCCTGTTTGACTATGGCTAAGGGTCCCCGTACAGGATGACCAAACAGAAGTTCGAAGGGGCTGAAGCCAACACCCTCCTGTGGTACCTCTCGGTAGGCAAACAGTAAGCATGGTAAAAGAAGATCCCATTTCCTTCTCTGAGGTTCCTCCAGAGCCCCAATCATGCTCTTTAACGTTCTGTTGAAACGTTCCATCAGACCATTGGTCTGGGGGTGGTATGCAGAAGAGAACTTGTAGGTGACCCCACATTCTTTCCACATAGCCTGCATATACTTCGGCATAAAGTTGCTGCCACAATCCGACACAACTTCTTTAGGGAAGCCAACCCTAGTAAATATGCCAAGTAAAGCTTTTGCAACTGACTTGGCAGTTACAGTTTTCAATGGGATGGCCTCAGGATATCTGGTTACATGGTCGACCAGCACCAGGATAAACCTATTGCCCGAGGATGTTTGTGGGTCAAGGGGACCAACGATGTCGATCCCTACCCTTTCAAATGGTACCCCCACAACCGGGAGTGGTACCAATGGAGCTTGGATTGTCGAGCCAACCTTACCAGATAACTGGCAGGAGGCACAACTCCTGCAGTGACTTTCTACTTGCACCCCCATCTTGGGCCAGTAGAAGTGCATGGATAACCTTTGCTTGGTCCTCTTAATACCAACGTGACCAGCAAGGGGCACTTCATGCGCCAACTGCAGAAGGAAGGGCCTAACAGCAAGGGGAACCACCAACCTCCTATGGTCTCCTTCTGTAGACTCTGTGGGCTCACTATACAGGAGTCCACCTTCCCAATAAATCCTATGCGTCCCAGGAGGTTCACCCTCAAGCTGGGAGCAGGCCTGTCTCCTTAGGCCTTCCAGAGATGGGCACTCACATTGGCCTTTACTGAATTCGTCCCTATCAGGACCTCCTTCAACTAACAAGTCTTTTAGTTCAGGATGGTCGTTGGGGTCAAATACTTCAGGCATCGCCACCTCCTTGTCAGGCCCGGGCGATTGACCAACTTCCTCCACCGCAGTGGTAGGCGAGCTTGGGGGAATATTCTCTTTCCTTCGTCTTGACTTGTTTACTCCTTTTGCCTTGGGTTTCCCCTTCGGCTGGGGCGGCGTATTGGTCTTGGCCCATGCTGCCCGTGCTTGAGACCGTGTGTAGGGTCTTTCGGCAGTGTCTCTTACGAGCCCTAAAGCTCTGAGATCATTACCTAACAAGACCTTTCCCGGGACGTTTCTCTGAATGCTCACTGGAATCCTGACTGCTGTACCATTTAAAGTAAGATTTACAGGTATTACTGGGAACATACGGAGTGGGCCATCAGCCAACTTAGTGGGCATCAGAGTAGCTCTGGCAACTTCCTCTGAGTCTACCAAGGTAGAATCCACTACAGTTCGACTGCACCCACTATCCCTAAGAGCTGGAGTATCTACTCCATTGATCAGCACACTGTCTTTAAAGTAGTGCTTGGTATTATCTGGAATCCTAGCATAAGCCTCTGCTACTTTAGGTTCCCAGGAACCCAGGGAAACTAAAACTACCTCAGCCTCTATCCCGCTGGGAAATGAGTCTGAGGAGAAGGATGCTCCTGTAAACTCTTCTTCCTCGTAGGAGGAGAAGGCCAGATTAGCGGAGTGGACCCCCAAAGGTCTAACCTTACATCGGGGATCCCCCTTCACATGGTCAGTTGCTCCACAAGCAAAACAAGATCCATTGGGTCTGTTTACATAGGGAGGCTTATTGTAACCAGAGTTCTGTTTCGAAGGCTGACCTCCACTACCCTGTGATTTCTCTTGTGTCTTACCCTTATTTTTCTTTTTGTGGCCTCCTTATCTTTGGACTTTTTCCCTTCCTCCAGCTTGCCAGGATGAGTTTTGTCCTTATGGGACACTCGATGTGACACCCATAAGTCTGCTGCAATGGCCAGCTTCTTAGGATCTATCTCCTTCGAATGGGCCAAATGCTGCTTAAACTCCGGGGAAGAAGATGCAAAAATGTGTTCCAGCATGACAAGATGTATCATGCCTTCGAAGGTAGAAACCTTATAACCTTCGACCCAACCAGTTAAGTTTTTCAAGGATTGAGTGACATAAGTTACCCAAGTACCACCTTCCCTTTTCTTATACTCTCTGAATCATTTCAAATATTGGGCCGGTGTCTTCCCAAACTTTAAAATGAGAGTTTGCTTTAACATTGCGAAATCAGCTCGCTCAGCCTTCAACATTTCCATAATGGCACTACAGCCAGAATGGGGCAGTCTGCTGAGTAACCAGGTAATCTTATCAGCATTGTCAACTTGTTGAACTTCGCATGCATACTCAAAAGCATTCAGCCAGTCCATAATGTCATTCCTTTCCTCATACACACTGAGCAGATCTTTCGGAAACCGTGGATGAGAGGAGGCCCCAGACCCATGTCCAGGACCCTTGGACCCATTTGCAACCTGAAGCTTGGCCAGTTCCAACTGGTGATCCCTGTCTTTCTGTTTTTCTGCCTGTTCGATTTTTAGTTTGGCTATGCTGAATTCAAGCTCCTTCTGCCTAAACCGCAGCTCTTGCTTCTTGAATTCAAGCATAGCCTCCCCATCAGCACTGGCAGAGGAAACATTAGACATCTCATCCTCCCTGTCCTCGTGGTCGCGGTGGATCAGTGCAGCGGCAGAGCCTTCGGTTCTACCAGTGAGAGCAGCCCCACCTCCTTCCGCACTGTCCTCAGAAGTTATAGCGTCAAGCAGCACTTCTTGCCACGCCACGATTCTTTGGATCATATCCAATTTCGTGCCTTGAGAGGAAACACTTCTCTCCGCACACATCTTTTTCAATGTTTCTGATTTGGAAGCATTTAAAGTTAACAAGGTATTTGTTTCCATACTGTTAGATAGGACTATGGCCTTTTTAAAGTTAACTACAACAATTCACTACGTGTCCTGGTAGGAATAACTTGAAATGCCTTAGATCGTGCGCAACACTGGATACCTTCAGTCGTATCCCACCGCTGTACACCAATTTGTTAAGACGAATTTCTGAACTCTGTCCTGGCGGCGCAGAAGTTCAGAAGGCCAACCTAATTACTTGGAACAGGGTAACCTCTGGACAAGCCAGACCAATCAGGGTAGCGATTGCGGCGGTCAAGACTAGGTCTCAAGAGGGGTGAGGGTGACTGAAAGCCTGCAATGAGCACACAAAGCAAGGACACTTACAAACTACTCCAAACAGGTGTTATATTAAAAATATATACACATTTATTCCAAGGCCTTTAAAACAATGACCGTAGCGAGAAATCACAATACAACTCTAGTAACCCAACACATACCATACCAATACAATATATATACAAATACAAACAAGTCTCAAGCGTTAGATGCACGAAATGTGTAGTCCACCTAAAAGGGAAGGAAAACAGGCAGTGCCAAATAATGCTTAGACCCAGTCCGCCTTCAGAGGCACCTAACTAAAAGGAAGTCCGAGCCCTACGAAGAGTGGAGCCTTGTGCTCAAAAGTACCTGCACACGCTGGTGCCAACGGGCAAACGAGGAGTCTCTTCAAGGGAAATCACGCAGTTCAGTTTAGTGCACAAATGAAGAAGAACAGTGTTCCGCGACTCAAGCGCAGCCTCCACTGTGGGCAGAAACAGAGCGCGAGTACGGAAAGGCGTGCTGTTTTGACACAGCGGGGAAAAGCTATGGGCTCCTGCAGGAGGGCGACCAGTTCCTAGCTATGCTACTCACCAGTCCCCGATGCAAGCAGACCCAGTCTTCTCCGCGTCAGTTTCAGTCGCTGGCAGGTTCAGAAGAGCAGGGGACGTCTCGTCATCGTGTTGAGTCTGCAGCAGCAGAGTTGAGTAAAAGACGTCCCAAACGAAGGAACCCGCACAGTTTGTTACCACAGCAGGGCAACGGAGCGGCCGTGTGTATCTGAGACAAATGTACACTACTCACTTCAGACCAGGGAACGCCAAGTGTACGAATCGTGTGAGAGTGACAAGGCTCGAAATACTACACAACCTGGCGGCGGTTACAGAGCAAGACTCCTGTGTAAGCTGGTCAGTCAGCTGGATGGCCCAGAGACGCTTCCAAAGGCTTACGAGCAGGAGATGGTGAAGATGCCGAGAATAGCTGTCCCCGCTATTCCAAGGGTCGAAGTACCAGTACAGCCCTTCTGGTTCGATCAGAGGTGAAAAGGGTTTCACAAGGCGGCAGCAGTGCAGAGGAGCAGTCCTTCAGCGGGTCACCAGCGATTCCTTGGTTCAGCCTCTTGGTTGCAGGATACTTGGCTCCTGTATTCCTTCGTTCATGAGAACTCAGGAGATCGACATGGTAGTGGTGTTTCCAGCCCCCTCTTATCCACGGTTCCCTTCGCACCAAAACGGAGGGGACCCAATGGGAGATCCGCTCATCAACACTCACACCATTCGTGGACCTATCACGGACCACGATGGTCCCAGGCATTCACACCACCCTAGACTCTATGGCACCCAGGATGTGTATTGGGACCAGACATCCCAGCCCACATCCTGGAGGCACACACAAGACATGTAGAAGCCCGCAAAAGCATCAGTGCTTCGCGGGAAAGTACATGCCCAAATAAGGAAGGCCCCGGGTCGGCTCGACCTGGGGAAGGTGAAGGGAGCAAGACGGTCAGTGGACAGGACAAAGGAGCCTCGTGGTCTGGCTATTTTGGGAGCCAGGCCACCATTTTGGGTTAAGCGTGAGAAACGCGCTTAGAACGCCAAAAGGAGCTCAAAACACAAGAAACGATCGCTGCCACCATTCCCGTCCGTGAATCACTTGCACCGATCAGTTACAATCCTAAACGAGTATCTAGGGCCTGTAGAAGGCTAGAGACCCAAGAGAGCAGTAACTTAGCTTACAGTGCCCTTTTGTGTCATGTTGCACGAAAGCCGCAACATGATAAAAGAAACTACGGGAAACAGCATTTCCCGGTACTGACTGTCTTAAGGGCATGTCAGTTTCCCCATAATAATGGAGCGAAAGCCCAGAGGAGTGCGGCAGAAGGCTGCACTTCTCTGGCAAAGTCGAGAACAAGGTGAAAAACAACAGCAAAAAGTTTAGGGGTTGCCACATGGAAGGAACATTACCTACAATTACCAAATCTTTCCTAACACAAAACTCTTGTCATTTTTGATGGAACCATCCAACCTAAGGACTTGTCCCATAGCCAGTTCTTCAGCTCTTGGGTGGATCCTTCCAGTGAGCTCTTTACCTAGTAGGGGGATGGACCAGCATGTCTGTGATTCTCAAACCCCACCGATCAGAGCACTTGACCAAGTTAGAGTAATGTTTGAGATTGCTGTCCGACTGCCAACCAACTTATGAAGGAAAGCAAAATGAAGACCTTGGTTTCATATCTCAGGCAGTTCTCTGAAGCACAAAGGCGATGCCTCCCAAAACCATCAGACTTTGCTTACATTATTGAGTGGAGTCTCCTGTTAGACCCATACCCTCATCTGTCGATTCCCAGATGCTTGTTGCTCACATTGGGCCTCATTACGAGTTTGGCGGCAGCCATGGAGGTATTAGCTCCATGGCTGCCAGCAAACCGGGCTCCTTTACCTGGTTCCCAGAATGGGGAATTATCGGGCCATTCCGAGTACAGAGGGCCCGGTAATTTTTCCCTCTAAGAACCCGGCCCCGGGCCTTGCCCATTCCCACCTGAACCCCCATAGGGCTCAATGGGAATGGGAGAGGGAGCTAACAACGGGCCGATTCTGAGTTGCCCGTTGTTTGCTCCCTCTTCCCCCCGCGGGACCCGGTTTTACCAGGCGTCCTTACCGGGTCCCGCGAGAAGACCTCATAATTTCGCGGGACAGGTTTAACAGGTCCGCCTCCATTAGCAGAGCCCATTAACCCGTTCTGCGAACCTCGTAATGAGGCCCATTATGTACAATGTACACAGGGGTCAAGTCCTAAAACAAAATGTGAGGGGACTCAATAACATAGCAATGGAAGGTGGCGTCACCAGAAATTAGCATATCACGGAGGAATATGCATACTTCATTCAATTGGCTTTTCATAACCATAGAAATTTCACAGGACAAATGTCATTTGCCTTTCATAAAATCAACACACACAAAAAACCAAGGGAGGATATTTTCTTCTAATAGTGTTTTGAAAATGTTAAACGCTGTGTTTGTTTTAAACTCCAAGAACCAATACCAATGTTTTCCGTGGAACATGTATGTAGGGGAGGGGTGAAGGGTTTCCTTAATACATTCTTTCTTCTTGGGAGTCCCCAAGTGCAAGGGTTGCCATGGGGGCAGTGCAGGTGTGCAACTGGTCGGGGGGGGACCTGGGCCAAGGATCAGTGGGTAGCCAGGTAACCAGTGCAGTTTCAGGATTAGCCAGGAGATCAGCAGGGGAGAAGAAGAGCAAAAGCAGAAGCAAAGAGGAAGGTCTTGAGGTGCTTCCGGAACCAGAGATGGTTCTCCTCAAGTTTCAGAGTGGCAGGGAGGCTGTTCCAGAGGGAGGACCCAGCAGAAGAAACAGATCTACCACCAACTCGCCACTTGGAGAAGCGACTAACCCTGAGGGAGTTGAAGGCAGATGAGCGAAGAGCTCAAGAAGGAAGATATTTAGGAAGAGAGAGTTGAAGATATTGAGGCCCCAGAAGGCCTTGTGGACTATGCAGAGGGTTTTGAATGTAATACTTGCATCCACTGGGAGCCAATGGAGTGATTTCAGAGCTGGAGAGATACGATTCCAGGGCTTGAGGCCAAGGACAAGTCTTGCAGTCCTGTTCTGGATTAGTTGCAGAGGGCGGAGAGTAGAGGCAGCTAGATTTAAAAAGAGGCTGTTACAATAGTCCAACCTAGAGAGAACCAGAGCTTGGGAGATCATGAGCTTCTGGAGGAAGGAGAGGAAAGGCAGAGTACCTCTGAGGAGGTGCAGTTGGAAGTTTGACTTTTTAGAGACATCAGAGATGTGGGCGAAAAAGGAAAGTGTGGAGTCAAAGATGACCCCGAGGTTCTTAGCCTCACAGGTGGGGGTATGAGGAAGGCCGATGGTGATGGTGTGCTGATGAGGAGAATCTCTGTCTTGCTGGCATTCAGACAAAGATCATTGGCAGCATACCAATCTTGAATGGCAATTAGTCAATCAGAGAGGGAGAGGAGGTGGCTGAGGGCAGCCTGAAAATGAGTTGAGTGTCGTCAGCATAGCACTGGAAATTTGAGTAGAAAATGGCAAGGCATTAATGCACATGGAAAAATACATAAGTATTTCTACTTATGTATTGTCCCAGGTGACTGTTGCATTTACTCCCTTCCATAACCTAGTTAGGATGTCCCTCAAACGCACACCATTCTAAGAAGATCCCTGCTTCCCGTCAATTGTGATTTCTAATCTATTGTACATTCTTTTGTGAGAGCATTGATCTTCCAGTATATAAATAAACAAACTTATTAAAATAAATAATATTACTTGCATTCCTTTTCAAACACAGTGTGGGGGCTAACTTGGAGGTAAGACAATGCAGCACTACACAGGTTTGAATCCCGATCCTGCACTTAGAAACCAATCGCTGGTATTAAGTGTGTTATAAAAGAATAATAATAAACAATACGCATCATGGAGCCCTGGCAGTAACTTTTGTTATGTGTCAGTTATCCGGCTAATTTGGTTATTGAGCATCATTGTGTCCTCACTAGAGAAGGATAACCAAGTTTTACTATCTCAATATATATTAATAAAGTGCACTTTGTAATTTCTGAGAGGTCAGTTATTGCATCTGCTGCCATACATATTCAACCCAAGCCTGTCACATAGCTTTCAAAACATTCCCTGCGCATTGCAGAAAATTTTGGGCACTTAAGAACAAAATGTGTAAGAGTTTCCTAGGTAGCTGAGCAGTCACGACACAATACATTCTCTATACCGGGTCACTTCGATGGGAAACAATTTTCTAGAGTCGGTAACACAATTTATCGAAACATTCATAAGGCATAGCCAATTTTCCTAGCTGGAAAGTGAGCCAGGTATGAAGCACATATATCTAAACTTCTATGTACACTTAACTGATCAGGCATGCGTTTATATTTAGCCAATTCTTCCCTGCTTCCACACCAGTCGTGCCTCCATAACTGGGTCTTGTAGGCCCATGGATTGGAAAGAAACCTACTGGGATCGAATCCCAAGGCTTCTAGCTCTTGTTGACAGTGGGTCACGTGACAATTTAGTAACTCCGGTTCCCTTATTTTGAACTGTTCAAATAGGCAACCTCTCTGTGGTTCCAAAAACGTTCTACACAACAAAATGCGTTTCCATAACATGCACATTTTTAAGGATAGCATAGTTCGAATCGTATTTCTACCATTGGGGTTGAAGCCGGTAAGGAAAGGACAATTTTCCAAAATATTCTCTCAATCACAGCAAAATCAAATAAAAACAATGAGTGATGAATTTCCAGTCCAAAAAAAAATGCAGGTAGTGATACTGATGTGTTATTTATATAGCGCCTTTATCCAAAGCGCTTTACAGAGCACATATTTACATACAATATCACCCAACCGAAATTGGTATTCATTTATCGACCTCGGAAAGATGAAAGGCTGAGATTTAAACCTGCGACCTGTAGGTCACGCACAGATTGCATCAGCAAGCGCTCAAACCGCTGAGCTATCTTACCGTACCATTTTAGCCTCCTAAAACTTCATAGCTGGTAATAGCGAAAATCTCCCATGCCTGTTATTAAAGTGTCTTAGTTAAACTGATAATAATCTTGCCTTTTCATTTAGTTCAGCAATAAACACTGTTTTTCTAGGTTGGGCATAGATCATAAAAGCCAAATATTTACATTCATCTACATTTTCAATTGTACAATCGTTTATCCACCCTGTTTTGGTTTTCCTGTTACGCTCAGCAGAGAACTACAGAACCTTTGTCTTATAAGCATTGATTATTAATTTGCTCTTGACGGCGTAATCCCGGAAGGTTTACAGTATTCTTTACAATCCTTTATATGAGCAAACCATCAATATGACATCATCCACATAGGAAACCCATGATGTTCCCGATCCATACATTTTTGGGGCAATAAAAGCAGCTTTTTTTTTAATAAAAGGGGACTGAGGTCGGCTAAATAAACATTAAATAAAAAAGGAGCTGTGTCTCAAACCTCAACAGGGAGGAATAATACCTGTATTGTCCCCCTCCAGATTCCACCTGGCTTTAAGATTTGTGGCTATATGTAGTTCAATAAGAATACTAAGCAGGTTATTTGGAATGCCCCATCTGAACATCTTGGCCCACCATTGCATTTTCAACCTAAAGGAAATGCCATGTGCATGAGGGATGCAGGGAGGGAAGGAAGGAAGGAAGGAAGGGAGGGAGGGAGGGAGGGAGGAAGGAAGGAAGGAAGGAAGGAAGGAAGGAAGGAAGGAAGGAAGGAAGGAAGGAAGGAAGGAAGGAAGGAAGGAAGGAAGGAAGGAAGGAAGGAAGGAAGGAAGGAAGGAAGGAAGGAAGGAAGGAAGGAAGGAAGGAAGGAAGGAAGGAAGGAAGGAAGGAGCGAAAGCAGGGAGGAAGGGAGGGAGGAAGGGAAGAAGGCAGGGAGGAAGGGAGGAAGGAAGGAGGAAGAGAGGAAGGAAGGATGGAAGGAAGGAAGGAAGGAAGGAAGGAAGGAAGGAAGGAAGGAAGGAAGGAAGGAAGGAAGGAAGGAAGGAAGGAAGGAAGGAAGGAAGGAAGGAAGGAGAGAGGGAGGAAGGAGAGAGGGAGGAAGGAAGGAAGGAAGCAAGGAGGGAAGGAATGGAGGGAGGAAGGGAGGAAAGGAGGAAGGAAGGAAGGAAGGAAGGAAGGAAGGAAGGAAGGAAGGAAGGAAGGAAGGAAGGAAGGAAGGAAGGAAGGAAGGAGGGAAGGAAGGAAGGAAGGAAGGAAGGAAGGAAGGAAGGAAGGAAGGAAGGAAGGAAGGAAGGAAGGAAGGAAGGAAGGAAGGAAGGAAGGGAGGGAGAGAGGGAGGGAGGGAGGGAGGGAGGAAGGAAGGAAGGAAGGAAGGAAGGAAGGAAGGAAGGAAGGAAGGAAGGAAGGAAGGAAGGAAGGAAGGAAGGAAGGAAGGAAGGAAGGAAGGAAGGAAGGAAGGAAGGAAGGAAGCTAGCTCAAGTGCAAGAAGATCTTTTTTGAGGTATTATTTTAAACAAGCAGAAACCCCTAGAGAGTAGAGGGAAATGGGAAAAATCAAAATTCCACCTAAACGAAAATTGTGAAACACATCAAATTAAGAAACAGGAAGGTACTATTCAAATTACTGCATCAAGAAATATGTGCCTCGAAACGCAGAGCACAGAAGGAGAGCATAGTGCCAAGTCACAAAAGGGAAGCAGTACTCACACTGACATTTCACACATGAGTAAATTACAGCCAATTCACAAACGAAATCCAAAAGCAAATTACTCAACCCTTCGTGCATCGTCCATGTGGAGCCTCATGGCTTGATCCACAAACGTTTGAGCAATTTGCACTTCTATTGCCTTTTGTGAATCATGCGAGTTTTCATCTTGTATAAATTACACACCATAAGTCGCTGTACTTGCAGCTTTCATTTTGTGAATTGGTCACTGTGCTGTTAATTTCCGTAGCAGTCAGATATAATAAATATGATACTCACTGGAAGCATTAAAATAAAAACTACACGTACCTCTCATATGAGTAACCACCTCGGAAGTGCAAAACTGGGACGAAGTTGAGCAGATGAAATTAAAAGGGATCTTGGTAGGGGTTGTTAAGATAATATGCGTTCATTTTTATGATACAATGATCGTACCCAACGGCCATAAAACGAAATGCAGTTGCATGGTTCTTGCTATTCCCTTCAGTGAATTCAAATGTACTGTAGTCCATTCTTCCTCGGAAGAGGTATAATGACTAAGGACAAAATGGCATAAGAGAACATATTAATGCTATTACTGCCTGCGCGCGGCTGCGATTATGGCGTGTAATGACCTCGTGCGACGATTCTCGGGTTATCGGAGCTCATTTGCTCCTGGGGACTGATTCCAAAGCTGTTTAGAGACCAAGGAAAAGAGAAATGAATCCCACATCCAATGTCCCTACTAATCTCTGCTTTATTCCCCTAAATGGCATTGGAAGCTATTCACCTCAAACTAATCCTCTTAAACGCGGGCCATCAGCCGTGAAAGCGCATATGCGTGGGCTTGACCTAGCCAAACTGGGGAAACAGCAGCTCCCGCTTATCTGCCTGAAAAACCTGTAGCCCATGCGCCATCATTCTTATCGGCCATTTTGGAGGTGACATGAGTTACTATAGGACATTGTCTCATTTACCAGTGGGTGCCAGGAGATATCACAAAACACAGGATCTCCCAGCGCATCCCATTGTATTAAATTGAGTTCTATGAGAAATACTGCAACATATCGCGATAACAGGGGGGCAATAAGTCACGCCGTTTATGAGTGGAAGAGGAGGATGGGGACACGGTTCTTCATATCAGACCCAGCGATAACAAGAGTTTAGAGATGTTTTTAAGCAGGCCTCACAAGTGACCCCATTTTTTTCATCGCCTTACTTGCCTAATCTTGTGTTTTATTGTCTTGAAAAAAATAAACAAAACAGCTGTGGAATAGGAGAAAATTGACACGCCAAAAAAAGATAACAAAATGGCTTGCCCAAAAAAACAAAATATTCCAAGAAAGGAAATAATAAAAGGGCATATCAGGCAGACTTGTCATAACGCAATCATTAAATCATATCACATGGTATTATAAAGGTCCTGATTCACAGAGCGGTTTCCTATGGGATTGCACCATTATAAAACACTTCTGTAAATTAGGCCCATAAATGTCTTCATGTTGAACCTTCAATTGAATAAGTACTGGTGGCCATTCCATGCAGCTTAGATGAGCAGTTTAAGCTTTCATAGTTCTAATTAAGAGAACTCTGTGCAATGCGATGGTGCAGATAAGACCAGGGACAAATAAGGCCATGCCCCCGACTGATCCTAAGTGACAGCGGAACACATAGAATAAGAAAGTTATTTTGCGTGTGCCACCGCCATGTAGAATGTGACACAAGCAGGATAGACATAGTTTGCCACACTGCAAGGAGCTAGTTTGCCAAATTATATGGAGGGCAAGGTTGCTGAATACATAGAGAGGTAATGTAGTGAATGGCACTATGTACAATTAGGTAGGGCACACACATATGAAGCAGCGTTACAAATGACAAGAGAAACACATTTTTTTCTCTTTGCAAGACTGTGCACAGTAATGGTTAAGAAGCACAGTATTGCAGATTAAATATCTTAAGAGAGATTTGTGTTTGCCCATGATGGGGTCCAGATGACTGAAAGTGGCAAGACGGAGAGAAAGGGGAGAATAACTGAAAAAGCACAAATAGGCCTTTCACATGCTTCCAGCTTAGAGAAGCAACAATAGACTCTGTTTTGTTGCTAGCAGACAGAAATATATAAGTTTCCATCACCAGGTGCACACAGTAGCATTTCCAACAACATTCTCGCAAGATACATCCACAGCACCTCCAATGCTGAAAGCAGTTCAACGCACGCACGAAGAACACATTAAAGCATTGACGGCAGAAGTTCTTACACACTGGCTTCACACTAGATTGAACAAACAATGTACATCACAATCCAATTAGATCAAATACCTACAGGCAGCAAAATGTATCAGAGGGAGTACGTGACTAGGTGCCCAAGGTTGAGAAAACTCTCTGGGATGTTGGGGCCTGGTGTGAAATAATGAGAAGGGAGTACGTTTTGATAGTTCTTTGGCCAAGGCAAGTTTCAATATCTCCTTTCCCACCAGAAGCTAATTGGACCATTGTGCATAAGTGTAACGCCCAAGGCCACATCAGTAACAAGCACGAGTATATTAATGTTGTCAGCATATCGTGGGGCCAACCAACCAGAGCACGGTCCGATGATGTCCTGAACATGATGTCTCGCAATGTGGGGCGTTGGGTGTACTCATAGATAATAATTGAACCTTTGAAAAGCAAAATGGATGTACCATATATGTGCGTTATTTTAACAGCCAAAGGCAATCTGTACATTTTGTTTTTTATGGGTATTTTTGTAGATGGGCCACTGGTGAGATCTGGGGGCCCAATTTCCTTGGGGTGTGCGAGTAGCCTAAACACCCAAGTGTTGCATAAAATAAACTTCCCAATATGGGTCACGTTGAAATGAAATTAAATGAAATTATATTTTATTTACATCGTGCTCGTACACAAGTGTTTCAGAGCGCGACCAGGCAAGAGGGAGGGGAACAAGAGAGAACAAAATAAAACAGCGATCTTACTAGGCCCAGTGATATTAAGAAAGTGCAAGTGCATCGAAAAGGGGGAGTGCATGCACGGGAGAGAAGTGGAAAGTGCGGAACAGGAGAGAAAACAATAAATACTAAATAAAATAAATAAATAAATAAAAGAGATAAACATGGTAGTGCAACCAGCAAGTGGCAGGTGATAGTTTAGTCAGATAGGGTATATCTGATAGGTGCAGCAGAAAAGTGGGAGGGGGACTGTATTGGTAAAGATACAGAAACCCAGTGCAAGGGGTGGCCCGGAGGCAGTACAGGAGGGTGGCAGGGTGAAGCAGGTACCTGGGCCTGAAAGACAGAGGGTGGCCAGGTGCAGGATGCCAAGAGAGAAAACAGATGTTGTGTGATATTACTGGGATTTATGCGCACACACTTGCATAGTTTCCAGACTCTCTGCTGCAATATGCATGATGGATTCAGTTTGAATACAAACACTGTAGACAGTTGTACACGCTTGGTGTACAGCTCTACATTGTTTCCCAGCTAGGTTCATACGATATAAATCCCACATTTATCTGTGCATACATACAGTTACTCAAACAGAATGAGCTTTTGGAGGTCAGAAGTACTTCTCAGTCTCAACCATGACTACCTCTGGCAGGGCAGACTTCCACACAGACAAAGATACATTCCATTTAGGATGTAACCCCTCAGGTAGGTACATCTGACAGAAAGAGCTGAAAGCGATCCATGTGCAACATCCTTGCGTTGGCATTTTCAGGCAAAGCCTTGTTAGACCTAATTAGGGAGGTGCTGGTTGAGTGTAGGTGTAGCAAAACGGGCATAAATGAGTGAGCATAGACTCCCTCACTTAGGGAGACAAGCTAAATACAAAAAATGTGTGGATGGAAGACTTTAAATGAATCATAACCACTGGCATTGATCTGACCAGACTTTGGAGTCATAATGTGCAAATCTGTTTGGTTCCTCAAAATATGGAAGCAGTCCAGCCTGAATTGCTTGATCATAAGGCAAGAACATGATTGGGTTTACATGTGCTCCTGTTCAGAGGGGTGGTGGGTTACTTAGTAGTTCAAACTGGTCAGATCCCTTTGGTGATAGAACAAAGACATATTTGCATATAGATGGTCTTCTTCTATAATGGTCAGACGTTATAAAATGATGGAATTAAATTCTGCACCAAGCAAGGATTGTGGTAATCATTAATTGAAACACAACATAAATGTCTGGGCATATACTGTCCAGAACCCTACCTTCACACTCACAGCAAGTGTGGACCAATGGTACTACTTCACCTTAATAATATTCTACACAATATTTTTGAAAAATTAATGCCAGATCAAAGGCAGCTCAATTAGCCAAAATTTGGGGTTGTTATGGCTGAGTTATTTCCCATTGAACACATGCTTTGTGAAATCCAGGTGGGTGCGATAACATGCTCCAAATCTCCAAAAACAATTGATCAGCCTGTGGCACAGTGGAGTATTGAAACTCCTGATCAAGACTTGATTAAGGTACATAAAGAGGATTTTATTGTAGGTCCATTTTACAATCACTTGTTAGACGCAGAACAAAATCCTATAACTGAAGAGGACTGTGATGAGAAAGAAGAGCTGAGAGTGTTATAAAAAACAAAAAAGAGAATTAGTTTACAAGATGGTCTGATGATTAAGGAATCTGTGTCAGGCCAAATACAATGGGTAATGCCTTTTATCATTTTGGGGATTGATGTTACATCATGGCCACTATGCCATAACTCAACTTGGGTGGCTTCCCTTCCCCAGCCAACTTAAATTTCAATTCCTCTGTTTGGTCTTCAAATCTCTCCATGACCTATCTCACCCCTATCTCTCTTCTCTCCTCTCCTTCTATACTCCTGCTCGTTCTCTCCGCTCTGCTGACCTCTTTTTGCTTACTGTAACCCCGTCTCCTTGTGCTGCTTCTCGCTTCCATTCCTTTCAGCTCCTGGCCCCCTACACTGGAACTCCTTACCTCTCTCTATCCGCTCCACCCCCACACACACCTCCTTCCGCACCTCCTTGAAAGCCCTTCTTTTTCACTCACCCCCTTGACCTCCTACCTTCTCTCCTCCCCTTTTCCACTGTCCCCATACCTCCCCTTCTCTTCCACTCACATCCACTTGACCTTATATCACTTATTTGAATCTTGTTCCCCTTCCCTTCTCTCCCCGCTCTCCCTTCCTTCTCACTTTTCCCTCATCTCCAATATCCAAGGAAACTGTTCTACATAGTGTTACAGTGGTTTGTCTCATGATTGTTAACCTGCTTCTTCCATTATTGTATCTTGTTGTTTTATTGTAAAGTGGTTTGGATTAAAGCACTTTATAAACTTAATAAACATAAACATAACTGCAGGCCACAGAGGTTCCCAGAAAGCCGTGGAAATCTTAAAAGGTTATGTCTATTGGCCACTCATGTCACAGGATGTAGAACTCTACACCAGGGGATGCTTAGTGTGTGCGCAATTTCAGAGTGCTTCCCCGACTCACAGAGCACCATTAATGAAAAGAGGTTTGACACTCCCATTGGTCCGATCTGAAAGTCTATTTTGTCAGGCCCGTGCAAAGGTCAGCAAGGGGAAACAGGTATATGTTGTCGGTCATTTGTTTAATGTCCGAATGGATGAATGTATTCCAGCCATAGACTGCAGTGCCCGAACCGCGGGCACTTTGTTAATCAATCATATATTTTCAAGATTTGGTTTACCTCAGAGAATAGAATCTGACTGTGGGAGACATTTCACTAGTGGAGTAATGACAAACATGTGGACAATCTTGGGCATGAAAAGAAAATTGCACATTTCATACCGGCCCTCCTCTTCAGAGGGAGTGGAACACTGTAATAGATCAATAGTTGACATGTTAAAAAAGTTTGTAGCTGAAGTAGGATTTTGCTGGGATCTGCACATTCCTTTGGTGTTAATGGCTATCAGGTCGACACCATCTAGATCGACAAATGTCATCCCCACAAGCGCTTAACAATGCATCACATTTAAGGTGGCACTCATGAAACAGAGGATCACGAGCACTCAGTCACTTTTATATAACATGCACAGCCCCTGAAGAATGTCCGTCATATGTCAGCCATTGAGGTCAGAAACTTATAAGTAGGGCAAGAGATCATCATAGGTGACAATTTGGGGTCAGAGGAACCACACTTGGTCTAAAATTAATGTGATCATTTATGTTTTGTATCATCAGATATGAAATAATGATGTAAAAGATTTTAATGAATGTGCTTATGAATTTATAAAAAGGTGATTGTAACATTTTTTTAAAAAGTGATTGTAAATGTTATATTAGATAACAAAATGGTTTGATATTTGTTAATTACATGGTTGGGGGAGCAATTGTCATGCATCGGGGCTGCTGGCGATTGTTACCGCGGTGGCGAATATCCCGACGGTCGCTCCGCCATTGAAGGTTCCATCTCGTATTCCTATCAAAGTGATGCACCGGTCTAGTGTTGCACAACATGGCCGCCGCTTGGAAGTAGTTAGTAGCAGTACTCCAAGCGGTCGGCGCGTTGCAACCCCGTTGCCGTGATTTTCTCCTTCTAGTTAATGCGCTAAGTTTTCTCTCTCTTTCGCTTCACACGGAAGCCCTTTCGCCTCCTGTTTCTTCAACAGGTTGTTTTTCTCTTGCCTGCTTATTTTCCCGGTATCCGGTTCCCCGCTTTCAGCGGCTCCTGCTTTCAGCGGCTTATGTTTCCTTGGGTCCCTGCTTTTCTGTTTCTTCCTCTTTTCTCCTCTTTCCTTCCCTCGGCAGCGCTCCACTGTAATTTTATGCCTGCCTTCAATTGTCCTCCCTCTCCTCTCTATTGACCTTCATATTTCAGCTGCTGCTACCTTGCGCTCTGTGTATCCTTGCAAGATTTGTTTGTCCTCCACAACAAACCTTTCGGAACTGGATCGCTCATTCTTACTTACATTTGAAGTTGGATCCTCGTCGGCAAAACTTCTAGGCACTACCTGCTCTTTTCACTTCAAGTCGGACTTCACCACCAACTGGTCACCACTTATGTTTTTTTTTTTAGCCTTCATGCTTTTTTCCCCGGACTCTTGGTCTGTCCTCGGGAAAGGGGCCACAGGTCGGCAGATTAATGGCAGCCACTGTGGCTTCTCCTCGAAGAAGGTATATTCCTCTGAAAAAATAAAAGGATTACCGCCTCTGACGTCAAATACACCCCAGCGACTCGGATCTAAACAGTTCAGGTGAGGGGAGTAACGACGGGAGGGAGTCGGAGAGAGAACGTGAATTGGACAGTAATACCTTGTTAACTGGTGCATGCATTACCTGGGTAATTTGGATACACAGTCCTTATATGGTCTAGCAACCTTCCTTTTGTTGTGAATACATTGCCTTCCCACTGTGTAGGAAAGTGTCACATCCTGTAGTGGGCTGAGCCCTGATGAGATTAGAACACAGCATATGAAATTGGTACTAATAAGATGTAACCTCATCAAACTTAATTCATTTGCCTGCATCTGGAAGAGGTCTTGGGCTGACATCGACTGTTGTCTCTTTTGTCCAATGATTTGGGATCCTTGGACCAGTTCCTTTTCTTCTGGCCAGTCTACAAATGCATTTGTATGAGAACTTTAACACCAATGCTGATACAAAGAGGGTTATTCCAGTTCAGGCCTGTGCTGCACCACTCTTTCATGATGCAATAATGCCCTATATCTTGGGCACTGGACCAGTATACAAAGAGGGTGTTGGGTTTAAGATGAAGTCTTATGGAGGACCTTGGTAGGCCAGAATAAGATTATATGAATTATTAGGTTTCTACTATTTTATATTCTCAAAATTGGTGGTGTACAACATTTCAGAATATCTTTAATATTAATTTTGGTTAGTCATCTTAGAGTTTGTTGCAAGAGACAGAATTGTACGTTGTAAAACCATATTCCACATAATACTGCCTGATAATGAACATTGGCTTAAGCACATTCGCATTGCACTGAAAATCGTGTCCGAATTAACCTGAATGAAGCTGACTTCACTACCATTTTAGAATCATCCGCCATTTTGATTAAACTACTGTTTTCTGTCTCATGTTAAACTGTGTTTTTGGCTCGGGCTGAACAAAATGAACTTTGGGCTATGTCAGCATGTTGAGCCTACCGAAAACAGAATGTTTGTCCTGCACTAAGAAACCTTGGAGATGAACTGAACTGCAATTTAGATGTTGCCTGCACCAATAGCTTCATCCTTGTTCAAACAGTGGTATAGAATTCTAAATAGCTGAAATTGTGTGCCTTTGCAGAAACCCATTATGTTCATCTCTTGAAACTGGACTTACTTTAAGCTGGAGGACCAATGTTACCATTACATTTTGTGTATAGAAAAAGGTCTCAAGTGTTTGAAGACAACATTGCTGTATTTGTCATGTGAACTGGGTATGAACCCTAGCAAAATGTTACCTTGGAGAAGGGCTGGACGATGTAACCGGGATTGTGTAGAAAAGACGCATGCTTTGTAATGTCCAGCACTCTCTCCCCTCACAGTGTCTGCTGGTACACACTGCGAGGTGTTAGGAGCCAGATAGCTATCTGTACAGAAATAAATAATACATGTATCTCTGAACCTGTGATTGGCATATTTCATTTTGGTGGTACTAAGCCTAGATATTTTTTCGGTCTTTCATATGGTGCCCAAATAGGGTGCCCTCAAAATTGATGTCACCTTGCTGAACAAGAGACACAGCTACTGGACTGGGATCAGAGAGTGAAGGGGCCCCCTGCAAGAGACGCGACTCCTCAGCAGTAATGCATGATCCAATCCCTGGTCGGTGAGCACGCGGTTCAAGAGGACATCTTGACGAGGGTCCCCATATCGAGGCGGGCTCTTTGCTGAAATCGCCAGCTATGACGATCCTTTGAAATCCGATCGGACCCTTAGTATCTTTGAAATCAGGTGAGTCGTGCCCAAATTCCTAAGAATCCTGATATCGGTCGCGTTTTGTAATCGCGAATACAAACAACGCCAGGTAACACCAGTAATCTGACATGCCTGGAAAATTGTCATTCTGTTTCAGGGTATTATTCTGCAGAGATAGACAATCTTTGGGACAATGCCAACCGGAGCCACCTGTTGGGTCGCCGGCTTTTTGAATGTACTGTAAGTACGGTATAAGTAGTATTGTATTTAATTTTATTTGGCACAGACAAACTAGACATGTTTCCCAACTTCAGTGGCCAGTTTATGGCAGTTTAGAAATTGCCCGCCTAGAGTATTTAGAATCTGTATTGTTGAAGAAAAAGGCTAGACATGCAGCATTTGATGCAATTAAAGATTGGAGAATGGAAGCTATGCAGCAACTTAAAAGTAAAGAAAAGCATGCACGTAGACACATGACAAATACTGAAAAAGCATTATTGCATGATCAGCAGAAACAGTCAGAATCTATTAGAAGTATGGAAAGGGCTTTCTCACTTAAAGTGTAGAAAATATATCTGTCTCAGGATTTTCATACATCAGATCAACTAATTATCAAATTGTTGAATGAACGTAGAACTGTTGCAACTGGACCGCCCCCTTATGTGCCTCCTCCTGTGTTGTACCTCCTCCCGTTGTAGTTCCTCCTCTTCCTGTTGTTGTTCCTCCTACTGCACCTCCACCTTTACCGACAGTTGCCGTCCCCTTAATTCCGTCTCCATCACCAGCGGTAGTGTCTCCGATACATATTGAACAAGATTTGTCTGAACTTTGTTTACCAAGTGGTCTGCTCCCCTTGTAGTATGTGAAGGGACGTAAGCTGATTCAAGAACAGTGACTCGCGGTACAGTATCTAAAGCTAGAAAAAGAGAATTGCATATGTGGGCTAAAAAATATATAGAAGAGGGCGATGAATGAGCTGTTTTAGTTGCGATTTCTCTCCAAGGAAGTATTCCTGAAAAGACTATTTTGATAGATGTGATGGGAACGCATTTAGCTGATAAATGTTGTGATTTGACAGACATGAATGTCCAACAGGGGTTGATGGATTTGAATGTCATTGCCCGCTCAAGGGACACTGCATAGAAAGTACATGAGCATACTGAGAAGGTATTTGAGTTTAAAAGGGAGCTAGGAACAATTTTTTCCTCCATTGAAACCAATGAGTGAAGAAATACGCATTCGCACAAAAGACGCTCTTAGATGGATTTTGGATGTTTCAATTTCTCCCATTGAAGTGCATGACACGTTTAGTCAGTATGCTCCGGCAATGCAAAGGAAAGTGTTACATGTGATTTTAGAGTATCTACAAGATGAGTTTAGGACGAGAAAAGTTTGTTGTCCCACAGATTTGATGGTCAGTTACAAGAGAGCATTTTCGTCCAATACTGCTTTAACTACTTTGTCACTCGATTTAGCTTTGTTGCTTAATAAACGTTCAGATTTGCCTATTTTTCAAATGCCAATGAGGGAGGTTCCCCCAACATTTGTTCCAAAAGCAGAAATTCCAGCTGATGCTGCCGCAGGTACGCCTGCTGCTACTTTTGGAGCACATTATGTTTCACAGTTTGTTCATGTCCCGTTTTCTAGACAGGAAGTGAATACCATTAGACAAACAATTCCAGATATTAGGAGGATTCTGTCATGAGGATCCGTTTGAAGTCCAAAGCCAAGTGCAATTCCTGATTCACATGTATCTCATATATCTGTTAGGTATTGGACTTTATCTCTAACATGCAGGATTTCCAGAGTTGGTAACAGATTTAGGGCCTCATCACGAGTTGGGCGGTAACGCTGGCGGTATTACCTCCGGCACTATTAGCCCTACCCCAAACTCCCAGCGCTATTAGCGCCGGATCACGGGTTTGGCGGAGCGGTTAGTGCCCATTCCCCATTGGGCCCATTCAAGAATTCCTCATTCCCCATTGGGCCCAATGGGGAAAATTCACGCTATTACCACCGGCGGATTTCCCGCCAGTGGTAATAGCGCTGAAAATCATCAATTTTGCCGCGGATTCCCCCCCCCCACTCAGAGCTGGGGGAAATCCGCCAAGGCCATGATCTGGCAGACCCTTAAATGCGGCGGTAATAGCATTACCGCCACATTGAAGGGTTACCGCCAAACTCATGATGAGGCCCTTAATCTTAATCTGAGAAAATCCGACTACATCGCAAATTCAAATTCTGCAGTAGGAATGACCTGGGTTTATCTGTTGATGTTAGCGATGGTGATAACTTTGATAACCTCATTTTCTCAATAGTCCTTATCCAGTCCATTTGCTTCATCGCTTCCTTGGTTTTTAATGGATTTTGTATCAGGGTTACAGTATCACTATCTGATTGAGCTAATATCTCATTACATTTAGTTCTTAATTTATTTAGAAACAAACTGTTGGAATTTTGCATTGACATAGCCACTTCCTCATATAAGGATGATTTCGGGGGTTCCAAAATAGGTCTATACATGGAGACCCATTTCCATTCCATCCACGCACCCCGTGATATGAGACCCATTTCATATCTTTTACAAGACATGTGGACGCAATTAGGGAGAGCAAGTGTTCTTCTCCAAATTTTGCCCTCAGTCTTTCCCCAGTCATTTTTGACAACGTGCTTCTCAATTACCTGACGAGTCCTGCTTCTCTGGAATAGAACAGACCTAGACTCATTTATAGAGACAGATATATTACAGGGCCTGCGGTAGCAGCCCTGTACATATGGTTAAGTTGCTCAACTCATAGAAAGATCACTTTTTGGGCAGCATTTAACTTAATTTCACCCTCTCTGGATTAATCCTCAGAAAACTTTGTAAAAAAAAGTATATGCCCCCTCGGAATGATTCTGTGAAGTTTGGTGCGGTTTTGCCAGGAGGCAAAGTTCTAGGACAGATTTTCATCGAATTTGTGCCAAGAGTGACCAAAAAGTATGTAAAAAAAGTAAGTAAAAAAAGTTGTGATATCTGGGTTCGGTCCACTGACCCTATCCCAATTCAGGGTCCGCAGATACGCCTGGGACAATCAGGGCATGGCGTGATGTTCGCAGACATCATACGAGCCCGCTGATTGGATAGTGAAAAATGTGAGGTGCGTCATATTTTTTTTAAAAGTTCACCATGTTGGATCCGCGGACAGCCGCTGGTGTCTGCGGATAGCGCAATGGGGAAAAAGTCTGGAAAACACATTTAGGATTATTTGGTGGTCGAAATATGGGCTGGAAATGTAGGTGGGGTCGAATATAGTTGACATCGGGCAGTTTTTATAGGTGAAAAAGGGGTTTTCAGGTGCTGCCGAGTCTGCGATCAATTCTTACTGTCTGCTGACATTAAATGGATGGCATGGGGGTTCTGGGTGAGTTTTGTTATTTGAAGGTGTATTGTAGTACTGGTGTAATTCAATTGTCATGTGGCCACTGGCAACACATAGTAGAGTAATATGTGTATATTAACTATAGGTACTGTAGGGGAGAGTATTGTATTTGCAATATGTTGGAATGATATAATAAAAGTGTATATGGTATTTATGATTGTAGTACAATTGAGAATAGTGCTCCGTGATGTGGTCGATGATATTTGTGATGTCACCTTTAATGTTGTGGATGTTACAGTTAGAAGTGCATGCTGGTGGCACGAGTTATGGTTGCCGGTTTTACTTGTAACCATAACGTCCCTTTAACTAAGTTCTTTTATTGAATATATATATATATATATATATATATATTTGTATTAATTGAGCTGTGATTATAGAGTAGAATTCGAACTTCGCATATAAAGAACTTTAGACACTTTTAGCAAGGGGTAGATGCTCTATATAAAGATACATATGAGAGCATCCTGTAGCTGGAAATAGTGAGGGTTCCCTCTATAGATCTCTTTGGTGATTCCAGCAACTTAGGCAGATGTGCACAAACAGGGAAAACCACCAGACGTTTCCAACACAGAGAAAAGCTAGTAAAAGGAAAAAGTGCAGATGCTCCACCGAAAATGGACAGAGCACAACTCCTATGTTGGGTTAGATAGCACCAGAGGCCAAATTTCCAGTTCAGGAAATGTAAACATATAACACACACAATGAATACAATTGGAAAGGAAAGGCATTGTATCCTGGTGCTAATGTAACAGTCAAACGTAGGAGTCACGGGTAAGTAAAGACTAAGGAACATGGTTTTGCCAGTACATACACAGGCTGATTCATGGATTTTTTGCGCTGAAAAACGGGGATTTGTGCACCATTCTGGCCGCAAATCCCCATTTGTTAAACAGGGATTTGCAAGTAGAATGGCGCACAAATCTCAGTTTTTCGGTGCAAATAATTCTATGAATCAGCCTCTTAATTACAACATGCACAGAAGATTGGACACTGATAAACCATTCCAAGATGGTGGGCCATGCGAGTTAAAAAATGGCACAGTCTACAGTGGCTTTTTCAGAATCCAACGTGGATACTGTATATTAGAGAGTGCCACACAGGTTCGTGTCTAACAGCTCAAACAAGCAGATGAAGTGTTGTGTGTCTCTGATATCAAAAGGAGAAAGGTAAGGCTCAACACAAGTGAATTTGCTGATGTGCAAGTTTATTAAACAAAGTTTTAAAAGCCTTCATCAAAACCAATAGTTTGAAATAACTAGCAACATATATTTATTATAGTATAGAAAGAAGTTGATACTTCACAGCAAGCTAGCAGTATAAAGACACAGACAGACCATCACCCCTATATCCTACTAGAAAATGATTGTACCGCACCATAGGCCCTTGTCTTACATAGGAATGAGTTTTGACACTGTAAACAAGCAACAATATCATCAAAAAAACTACAATGTACCATCATTCATTCTAGGATAATCAGATAGCAGCGAAGTACAGAGCAGCTCTCTAATGCCTCCAACCAAGGGCTACTAATCAGATTGTAAGTCATCATCATCGGCCAGCATAAGTGATCAGTTAGTATAATGGGTACATTAGCAGAGGTAGTGACAAGACCTCATTTCTTTCCTCTTCAGGCCGTCTAAAGGGGTCATGTGATATAAGTCTGGTCTTGTGCAGCATCACTGTAACTATTGGCACAAGAAAGTGTGTAAAGTATTTGGGTCCTGAAGAAAGTGGGATATAAGCAATTGACACCCCACTGAAACCGGTCGACCATTTAAGTCTTGAAATATCATGAACTTGTTCTCAATACTGGACAAGGTGGCCGAGTTAATGTAACCCCACAATTCAGACCCATACATGGCTGATAGCAGAGCTTTTTTCTCATTTAGTTTAGAAGCTGGCAAAATTGCCTCAGTGCCAAGACGAGTGAAAAAAGAATGTATACCCCTGCTGTATTTCCCCTGACTAGTCTTGGCCTTGACAAGTTGCTTGGACGATCCCACTGATTTGTGGAACCTAATCCCTAAATAGTCAACAAATATGACTTGTTCCAACTTTGTATTATCTATTACTATTCTCAGTGGGGTTCTCTTTGCAAACTGAGGTTTACAGACCATAACATTTTTTTTTTACATTCAGTTCCAATCCGAGCTCACTGCTCTTACTCTTAAAAATAGCCAGTGATGTCACCAGCCCCTTCGTGGATGTTGGCAGAATTACTGCATTGTCCGCATAAAAAAGGGGCGGCTATCTCTTGGCCACAAATCTAGGGAGTCCATCTATTATGCCCGGCACATAGATTGAAAAGAGGAGGGGACTAAAGACACAGCCCTGGTGCACCCCTCTATACACAGCAAATGGTCTTGATTGTTCCCCCCATACCATAGCAGACAGAGACCTTGGTTTCTGAATACAGCATTTTGATGGATTTGTAGGAAGAATGTAGGCTCTGCATTTCAACATGTAGGCTCTGCATTTTACCATTTATATTTTAGCGAAGGTTTGAATTTTAACTAGGGCCAAGGTTGTGAGACTCATATGTATGATTCAAGAGTAGAGTCTCAGGCTAAATCTAAATAGATAATGCACAGAATACATGCTAGAAAATGATCACTTTGCTCCATGATGCTATGTCAATGGGCTGATTTGCACTTAAAAAATGAAATTAACATCAAACGAATATACTAATTTACCATACCTATATAACACATAACAGATTCCCACAGTAACATTTAGTGAAAATTAGTCCATTATATGAACTGGATGCAGGTTGATGGAAATGCTTCATGCTCTGGAAATGGAAACAATAAACTTTAAACGTGCATCCGAAAAGATGTGCTGTGTTGTAAGATGTGAAATGTGAGATCCGTTCTCCTAAAGACATGACATTGTCTTGGAGCAGGAAGTGCGGGAGAGTTCTCTTCAGCAATGCAGTTTGTATTTCAGGTAAAGGCACAGAGGAAATCATGTGCTATTTTAGTGGGATGATCTTGTTAATGGGAGGTGTTTTTTGAGTAACACAGGGGTTTGTGAAAAAGGTTTGAGGCATAGAGGGATGGACATTCTCTCATTCACTGGCCAAGGGAGCAGCAGGACTGGTAGAGAGCTGATTACAGGGCTCTTTCCCTCTTGCTGACTTTGCAATCAGAAAGGCTGGCTCATTCGTTTTAAAGGAAAAGGGGAGTGGACGTGATAAGAGATCTCCTGTCCTGTCCAGTAGACGAAAAAGGAGGAGTAGCGCCGGGTGCAGCATTGAAGGGCTATCCTGACCTTTGTGGTCCGAGATTCTACTGATCCCAACATCTTAGCAAATGTTTTCCCGACCCAGTCTAGCAATAAAATCGGCCGGTAGTTCTCTGGTTCACCCCTCCCTCCTTTCTTATAAATGGGGACTATAGTCGCACCTCTCCAGGCCTTTGGGATTTCCCCATAGCGAATTACAGCATTAAAAATCTTGGACAGAATTGGAGCCCATATCGATTTTTTATCTTCATAAAAGTCCACAGGTATCAAGTCTGGTCCTGCCGCTTTGCCTGATTTTTGCAAACTCAGGACTTTTTAGGCTAGCTCTATCGAGATTTATCATTTCAGGGTAGGTGTCAATCTATCCATGTGTATTCCTGGGAGATTACCTACTGAATTTTCAGGACTTGCATAATATCTGGAGAAATGCCCCCACCACACTTTTGCAGAGATACAACATTGTGAAGCCTGGTCTACACAGAGCTTCCCAGCATGATTTTACATACTCTTATTTCCTGGATAGTAGGGCCTTATATACTGCTCTAGTATGGTGAAGCGTATACTTATCGGGACCCACGCCAGAGCTTGTACACAGAGTCAAAGCTTTCTTTGCCCTAGTACAATCGTGCCAGGCGTTTGCTACCATCACCCCCTTTTTTGGTTTACCAACTGTGTATGTCAGAAATGGAATTAGTTTCCTTTCTAGCAAATCAAATTCTGAAATAACCATACTATCTGGCAGGTTATTACTGCAGATGCCTACAAAGTTATCTTTGATTGTAGCATACACTTTTGGTTTTACTTCCCTTTTTACCCATTTGGCCCATTTCCACATTATTCTACCCAGGCCAGGTTCTGAAGATGTTAATAGGCCCCTTATGCAAAATTGAAGTATGAGTGGGTTATTGTCACTCTTTCTTCTGTCTACCTCTTGAAAATCAAGGGCCTTGGTCCAGCTACTGCCTATAATAAAAATATAATCAACACATGATGACCCGTTACAGCCATTAAATGTTACTTTTGCTGGGCAGTCGGCAAATAGCCTGCCATTGCAAGCCCTTAGGTTTAGATTGGCAATAGCAAAGGCTGATTGTACCACCTGCTATGTACCCTTTTTCGGTGGGGTGGCCATTAAAGTGGGTATAGAGCAAGCTATGTCCTGGTCATCCCATAATTCCTCAGTTACTTCCAGAGGTTCCACTGGAGGTTCATAACTAAAATAAATTTGCTTCGCAAGATCGCTGGATCGGTTGAATTGAGCATTTCCTGCAAATTTGTTAGCACCACCTTACCCAGTAACACATTGGTTCTATTATAAAAATGAATTAACAAGTACTTTTCTCCTCCCCTTTATATGACTGACAACAGCTGAAGATCGGCAGAGTCAGTTTCGACATTGACCACCTTCCAGTTGAGGTTTGCATCAATTCAGATCTGCAGCACTCCCAAGGGTCTACCCCTTTGGCGTTTGTTGGCTGGGATTTTATAGCTTTCATAACCATGTAGTTCAACCGGATTTTAATAACCATGCTTCCTGCAGAAGTAACACCTGGTGCTCTCTAGCAAAGGAAGACCAATCAAGGTCAGAGACTACTCTCCTTAGGCCTGCTATATTCCAAGAGAGAAGTTTTTATGCAGGTGAACCCATCTCAGTAGTCCCTTGCCGATTCGGTCAAGCCCCCTGATCCAGATTGCGAGTAATAGGCCTCAGGCCACCTGTTACATACCCAATCCTAAACCCCTCCCAGTCCCTTCATAATACATCATCAGTTTAAGCCCTAGCTTTAGCAATTTGCCTGTACAGGTGCACAACAAAGATGCAAAAGCTGGTGAGTCCAGTTCAATAAGGACCCCATTTGTAGGGCTATCCCACTTCGGTAACTCCACAAACAGTAAATCGCTGCTCTTAATTGAGGAATGTTTCTCCAGGTTACATCTTATCAATCACACCATACCCACAAGAGGAACTGAAGATTGGGTTGACTAGAGGTGACAACACATTCTCCTTTCTAGTAGATGCAGGGGCGACTCGATCCTGTCTTAATGAAGGGAAGTACCCAATGTCAGGCACTGCCATGAACGCACAAGGATTTTCTGAGGCAACAACTATGGTTCCTTTTAGAGATGCTTTACGTATCACCATAGGGGAAAATGACATGTCCATGCCGTTGTTATATTCCAGCAAGACATCATTTAACATATTAGGGAGAGATTTGATTAGCAAATAAAACATGCCAAATTCATTCATGGACCATAGAATAATATGTTCCACCCCGGAATCCAATATGTGAATGCATAAGAATTCATAATAGCATTCTATGGCCAAGAAGCAGAAAGAGGTGTACCATTGAACGAACAAATGATTTCTTTATGGGGTACATATATTATTAGCATGGCTTCCAAGAATATGGGACATAGTATTACAGCTATCTACAGAATTTTTGTTCAGACCAGAAGTATCCATGGACGAGGAGGAGGGGCAAGTGATTGCAATAGAACTAGAGGCAGCAACACTGATAGAAGACATGGTGATTTTGCATGGACTTGATGAGGAAGGAATAAACTAGAGAATGGTGATAGCTTTTGATGGGGGATACAGACTGACTGATCGAACAGACAAAGACTTATTTGCAGATGATGACCCAGGTGATGAAGTAATGTTCAATATAAGCCTTACGTACCAGTTAAAGATTGAAAACAGAGAATTACCCCAGAGAATGTCACTAGTAAAAAAGGTACTATCTTTCCTCCAAGAAGATTTGGCACATGTACCATGCACATTGCACACCAGTAGTCCATATGATGTTGGTCTATTAAAAGGAGTAGGACAGTCAAAATTCAATGTTTACGATGTGTGAGAAAATATCCCATGTCAAAAGAAGCAGATGAAGGCATTCATGACACCATTGCCGCCTTAATGCGTCAATGGATATTTATTTATTTATTTTATTTATTGGTCACTTGGTAGGTGCTTATCCAATTAGCAAAATTGTTTCAAAGAGCCCACAGGGCAACGGGGAGGGGCACTGGGGAAGGTAGACAATGAATTACAGCTGGATAAATGCTTACATCGACTCGTCACTCACCCTGACTAAGCATGTCAATGCTATTGCATCAGCAGCGGCCTACACTGCCAAACTGATCTTTTCCATAAGACCCTTCCTGACCATGGACAACTGCGTCACCCTGGCTGGAGCACTGATGTTGTCTAGGATTGACTACTGTAAATCCCTCTTTGCAGGCTCCAATACTAGGAACATTAAGAAATTATAAATCATTCAGAATAATGCAATCAGAGCAGCACTCAACATTCCTAAAAAGGATCATATCTCCTCAGCTACACGCAGAATCCACTGGCTCCCGGTCCAGGAATGCATAACATTTAAAACTCTATCACTTACTCACAAATGTCTGTCAAAGAGTCCCCCAAACTATGTATCTAGTCAATTTTCCAAAGCTCAGTCCATCAGACACACCCAAGCTGCCTACTCCTTGCGCCTTGACATCCCCCGCTTCAAGCGCCAAAAAGCGAGTGGGCGCAGCTTCCCAGTGATCGCAGCCAAACAATGGAACACCATGCCTCTAGCACTAAAATCAGATCCCTGCCTATGGTCCTTCCGGAAAGAACTCAAAATGTGGCTTTTCAATCAAGGAAACTAGCAACACATGTTCCCTCCTGTTGCTACCTCTGCCTAATGTGCGACTTATGTTCTCTACCTGCATACTACCTAACCTGTACCTGTAATCTGCAACCTACTGTATGCAACTGTTAAATGTAAAATAGGAACAAATAGTCGATTGATTTTGTCCTCTGCTGTAACCCAACCCATCCTGCACTGAATGTAACCTAAGATAACTACTGTAATCACCATGCTTAGGTAACCAGTGCCTAGATGCCCCCTGGCTAAGTGCGTTTAGCAATTGTCAAAATAAATACATAAACAATTGAAATAATAGTGCAAACAAATAATGAGAATAAAGGGAAGGGAAGACAAACCTACTATGCATTGTGAGTGTTCAGAACGTGCAAGTGCAGAGGGGGAAAGGGAGAGGGATAAGTACATTGATGCTCATGGAGAGGTGCTCAGTGTAAATGCTAAGAGGAGAAGAACGTAAGTGCAACCACCCATGGGTAGGGTGGGTCCAATTAAGTGCAGGAAAAATAAAGACAGTGGCTGAGATGAGAGATGTGGGGGGTCAAGGCCCCAAGGACCAATAAGGGCCCAGGACATCAGTCACGCTGCTGTAAGATTAGCAGGGAAGAGAGGAGGAGAAGGAAGAGGTATTGAGAAAGGTCCTGACGGTTTTTTGGAACTTAAGGAGGTCATGCTACAGACGGAGATAGAGAGTAAGGCTGTTCAATATATTTGAGGCCGAATTCCCATTGTTCCCAAACCCAGATACAATATTGTGTAACATCCCATCCAAAAATAATATTTTACAGTGATTGATTTAAAGAATGCATTATTTTCGATCCCACTCCATGAGGAGTCCCAATATTTAACCTTGTTTACCTATCTTCCCATTGGATCTCCCCCCCTTCACTCACCCCTACTCTCTGGTCACCATGCATGGGCCCCCTCCCCTCACCCTCTTGTGAGACAAAAAACCTGAGTGTCACCTTCGACTCCTCTCTCTCCTCCTCACCTCATATCACTGACCTTGCCAAGAAGGCTCACTTTCAGCTTCACCTCCTCAGAGGCATTCTCCCTTTCATCACCTTGCCCCAGAAACTCAATGTCTCCAGAGGTCTGGATCTCTCCAGGCTGCACTACTGCAACAACCTCTTCCTCAATCTGCCTCTTTTTTCTATCTTATTTATTTATTTATTTATTTATTTATTTATTTATTTATTTATTTGTGTGTACCGTGCCGTTAACCCACAGGCATCAGGGCGCCCACACATACATGAAAAGAACACCATTTAAAGACAGACGTACATGAAAAGGATGGACAGCTACTTTATCTGAGTTTGGCCAGAATTATTTTATTTAAAGAGCAGGGTTTTCAGTTGACCCAAAGCGTGCTTGGGATGAGTTGCACACATGGCCCGCCCCAGTGGGAAAGGCCCTAACAAGTTCTCCCGCCTTTTTAAACCTAATAGATCTGATTGCTCCAGTATTACCTGACCTGAGGGCACGGTTGGGGCTTTAGAGGAAAGTGCGGGTCTTTAGATATATTGGCGCTTTTCCATGTAAGCACTTATGAATAATATATGGCTGTTTTAAAATTTATACAGGATGAAATAGGCAGCTAGTGTAGGGATTCCCTCCCTGATGATATATGTTCTTGCCCAGGAATACCATTGATAATCCGGACTGCATCATTTTGAAGAATTTGCAAGCGGTGGATGCATTTTTGTCTTGCCCCAATGTAAAGAGAGTTGCAGCAGTCGAGCCATGAAATAATAATGACTCGATCAATCGAGGCACAATTTACTTCTGAAATAAAGGGTTTAATGTCCCTCAGACATTGTAGGTAGTAGTTACAATTTGTAACTAGGTAACTAGTCTGTGTTTCAGTGCTGAGGGTGGCGTTGATAAACACCCCCAATGTCTTCAATTGTTCCACTACAGCTATGGGACTGTCTTTGATGACATATTGGTGATATTCCTTCCCTAGCTTTGCTATTGCCCCTGGGCTACCAAACAAAAGTAGTTCAGTTTTTTCTCCTTTGAGGCAGAGCCAGTTTTCATTCATCCATTGCTCTATCACGCCATAGATTGTAGTCAGATTGCTAATGTCAGTGTTGTGGTCCCCGCTAAATTCTAAGATCAGCTGGGTATCATCTGCATAGTTGGAAATGTGATACCATGTGATTTTAGCAGGCTGAAGAGAGGTCTAATATATTGGTTGAAAAGTGTTGGAGAAAAATATGCTCTCTGTGGAACTCCCCAGAGGATGGGAGCTGAACGAGAGTTGTAGCACCTTCCCAACAGACCGATGATTGTCTTCCAGATTAAAAGGATTGAATCCAATACATGGCCTGTGGAGCACAGTTCCCTGTGCTAGCTAGTGTGTCAGCCTGATGATCGTGGTCCAGCAGATCAAAAGATGCAGACATGTTGAGAAGTTCCAAAAGCCAATTGTTTCCTTGGTCCGTCAGCTCTAACATGTTGTTTTGTAGATATAGGAGAGTCGTCTACATACTGTGATCCGATCTGAACCCTGATTGCTTGTTATGGAATGTAAATGTGTACTCTAGGTGGGCCTGAAGCTATTTTGTATTCACCCCGTCTAAGATCTTCTACAAAAAATGTTAATTGGTGATGGGCCTTAGGTTATTTGCATCCTTAGGATTCAGGCCTACTTTCTTCACCAGAGGGGTGACAATGACCACCTTAATTTTTTCCAGAACTGAGATTTGATCGAGAGGATGAGTTTACCAGCCTGGAGAAGAAAGGGGCCAATCCTTTACCATTGTCCAGGATAGGTTTCACTGGAATGATATTTTCCCTACAAGAGGTAAGGTGCATTTATGCCAGGATGGTTTCTGTCTCAGGGCGAGTTACATTCTTGAAGGCAAAGTTTGTTTGTCCCCTCAGTTGTTTGTGGACATCTGCTGGCTGGACCTGCTTATTTGAACTATTGCTTATCTCACTTTTGATTCTATCCCCTGCGATTTTGAGTTTGTTTGTAAATGCCTGTTGGACGTTATTACAATCTTCCTCTATAGAATGAAAGGAGTGAATCAATACCTTGGGTTCCTCTAGAGATTTCAGGATTTTAAAAAGCTTCTTAGCATTGTTCTCAGCTCCTGTAATCTCTTTGTTAAACAAGTCCCTTTTTGCTGTGACTATGCTTTATAGACTACTTCCAAAGCCTTCTGTGCATCTCTATTTGGGGCTGATGGAAATTGTAGCCATGCATGTTCTGCGCTTCTCTTCAGTCTTTTCAGGTCTTGCTTTCCCTCACTACTTTCCTGACAGTAGGAGCAGCTTTGTCCAGTTTCTTGGTCAAGATATTGTTTTAGGTTTATACCAGTGTATCTGGGCTGTCTAGGCTGTTAGTCGCATGATTTCCTGTAAACAGCTCTTGCTCCCTATGCCCTCTTCAACATATCTAGAATAAGACTGCAAGAGTTATCCTTAGCCTTAAGACTAGGGACTGCATCTCTCCAGCCCTAACATTTCTCCACTGGCTCCCGGTGACTGCTAGGATCAAGACCCTCTGCATCATCCACAAGGATTTCTAGGGCCTGGGACTGAGCTACATCCAACTTTCTCTCTCTAAATACCTCCCTGCCAGAGCCCTTCCATCCTCTAGCTCTAACCCTCTGCAGGTCAGATGCTTCTCCAAGCAGAGTGTGGGGGTAGATCTCTTTCTTCGGAAGTAACCTCCCACTGGAATGGCCTCCCATCCCTCTCAGACTTGAGCTGGATCTCCTTAACTTCCAGAAAATTCTCAAGACTTTCCTTTTCATCTCCTCCTTCACTCTCCCCCTTCCTTGCTAATGCCCCACTGCTGCTGCGTCTGACTACCTGGTCCCTCTGAGTCATACAGGGGCCAGGGTCTCCCTCAACCAGTCTGCCTCAGTGCCTCCTTACTAGCACTTGCCTTTGGGCATCATTCCCTGACTAGTCTACTGAGTCTGGTCCACCCTCCTTCTCGCACTAACTGACCATTAAACCTCCCCCCAGTGTGCTTGCCCTATGGGCTCCCCTTAGCACTTACATCCAGTGCACATGCCCTGTGGGTCCCCTTAGCACTTACCCAATCCCTTGTCCGCCTCCCTCCTACATCCCACGCAACTCTTCCACTTACCTTCCCATCACCCAACCAACATCTCCGCCCTGCACTCTTGTTTGCTGCATTTGCATGATCCGAATGTCACAAGGCCTACTAGGACCGTATATTGTTTTTATCCCCTACTGTTCCCCCAACCCCTTTAATATTGTGGTGCCTGGAAACACTTTCTACTGTATAGGCACCCTACAAATGCTAAATAAATAAATACATATTGCAGGATCAACTTAAAGGATAGTTCCGGGACTTTTTTTTTATTGTCCCTACGGTTCGGCCATGTGTTTTTAAGCATAAATCGGTAGATCGTAGAAAACTTTCCTATGGACCTTACCCGACTTTTCGTCCATTAACGCACTCGAAATCAGCCGCCATTTTGTGATAATCCTATCATTTCCCCCCATCGACCTGGCTCACCTGCGTTTGCGGCACTAAATCAAATCCCCCGCCCCTGAGCCTGACATCAGCAACAACAAAGCGTTTCGTGTCAACAATCGCTGCGCCTCAGCTAATGAAGTGTCGCCATGGAAATGGCAGGACGCCTCTTTCCTCAATAAGTATAAACACACCGTTTCACAACACACAGCAGCAGATTTTCGATTACATTACTCTCTCTGTGTTACTTTGAGTATTCTGTGACTCGTTTCTGTGCTCTGGTCAGCTACCTTCGCCGCTTCTAGACCTTGTGAACACCTGTACCATCTCTGTAAATTATTTTACTTTCTTTACCACACAATGGCTGCAATAATGCCGTATATGTACGAGCCCGAGTACACCGAGGAGGAACTACTGGAAAGGCAAGCACGCGAAAACGATGGGGATTCGGACGGCAGTTGGGAGGACCAGTCAACGGATGAAGAGCCTGGACCATGTCGCATGGACGGTGTCTCCACCTGGTGCACGTGCAATCGGTGCAAGCTAATGCCAACTGAGGAGGAGAACTGCTGCTGCCGTGAAAATTCCGGGTGCTTGGCCTACATTTCGGAAGGCGAGCCAAGTTCGCAATGCATCACCGAGCTGCCAGAGTTCAGGGAAGCCTGCCTCTCACGGACCGTGTTGAGGATGATGATGGTGCTTATGCACGAACTTCGCGGCACTGTTCGTCGGCGTAATCCGAGTAACGAGTAAATATACTCTGGTTGTGATGTCAGTGATGCCACTACTATTTCATGGTCGTCTCCCACATATAAAATTACATCTACATATCATTCGAACGCATGTAAATTGGTTCCATATTGTGCATTTTCTAGATAGAATTTTTTTCAAAGCAGAATGACATTTTTTACCTGAATCGACATTGATAAGAAAGTTTTGTCATTTTAATACAGTTTGCATCTTTCTTTTTCACAGGTGGTACAGGCTGGTGGCCTATCGTTGCTTCACTTGGTGGCTTCACGGGAGGCTCGGACACCGCGTTCGGAGAGTAATACCTGCCTGTGCGGTACTTGCCATTAGACAACATTTCCCCAGCACAGTGGACAATACCGCGGATTTTCCCTGGATGTGCTGCAACCGGAACTTTACAATGTGTAATGTTTATTATTTATGTTCAATTGAAATTAAGATCTAAAATAAAACCCAACATATATTTTAACAATGGTTGTTTTGATTTTTTAAATTAATCTAGTGTGTCTCCATTGAATAGTATTCCTGTGCCTTGTCTTGTCACACCACATGTCTCCGACCAGCATCCTCCCTCACGCTGGCCGCCCACCTTCAATCCACATAACCGTTGAACCCATATGCAGCAGACATACATATGTTATTTTGCGGGTTGGCATCAAGCCTCCCGGCCTTGCCTCCTCCCCCAAAAATACTTACCACACCACTTTGTTCAAGCGTTGGCAATAAAAGGCCGTTGGATTTTATTGATACAAAACATGGTTATAGGTAAATAATCAATATGGTTGATCATAATAAATCATCCTTTTGGGCACTGGGTACAGAGATGACCCCCTCTGGCCCGTGCCGCCTTGCCACCACAGGCCAGCCTGCTGCTGACTAACTGCCTAGGCATCCAGGGTCTCCAGGGTGAACTGCACCCATATATTCTCCTGGGAGGGTGAGGTATTTATAAACTCACCCCCCTGCCTTCCATGTACTAGATCCTGCAGCCTGCCTCTTACATGCAGTTAGATGGCCTCTCCTTGGTGAGGCCCTGCGGCAAACGAGTCTTGTCTGCACGACCACCGCCCCAATCCACCCCCGCCCTATCAAAGGCAGTTCGCACCGGGGTACTTGCGGTGGCAAGTGGAGCTGTCAGGGAGCGATAAAGGCCAAAAGGTGCCAAAGACCATGTACACTTCAAAGTGGTCTATAGAGCATGGGTTGTTGTTCCCATGTCTACCTCCAGACCCGGTGTCTCCTGCCAAGCATCCCCCCTCACGCTGGACGCCCCCCTGCAATCCACATAAGTGTGTCTCCATTCACGAGTCTTCCTGTGTCTTGTTTGCACGACCACCGCACCAATCCATCCCCCGCCCTATCAAAGGCAGTTCGCACCGGGGTACTTGCGCTGGCAAGTGGAGCTGTCAGGGAGCGATAAAGGCCAAGAGGTGCCAAAGACCATGTACACTTCAAAGTGGTCTATAGAGCATGGGTTGTTGTTCCCATGTCTACCTCCAGACCCCGTGTCTCCTGCCAAGCATCCCCCCTCACGCTGGACGCCCCCCTGCAAACCGCATAATGCCACGACATATTCACGTCATTCATTCACAAACACACCCCTGTTTCGAATTCTTTATAACCCACTTCATATTTCTAATGAGAACTTCTTTGCGCTTTGCTAGTCAACCCGTGAAGGTGCTGGTTATCTGCTCTTTGTCTCTGTGAACTTCCGTGACCACTTCGAGCAAACTCGTCAGTTTGCAACCTGTGAACTGCTCCCTGTTCTACGACAAGAAACTACTCTGATCCCTGCATCTAACTGTTTGTTCGTCAAGGTAAGGCCATGTACCATAATCATTTTGCGTCCAATTTTTTAATTTATATCTATTTGCTAGTAGTCATCAAATTGCATCCATGTTTTCTTTTCGTTCAAGACAGTACATGCAAGGAACTAGTCACATGTTCTGAGTTTAGTCAAATTATTTTTCTATTTTTTTAAAGTTATTCAAATACTTATCCGCATGTGAATAACGTGTATAGTTCCAAGAACCAAAACGAACCTTGCATTGAACCTTTTATGTGTCATTTAATTTTTTAACACATTGGTATTCATAGAGAATTGTTGATCTTTACTTTTCAGAACTTTCCACAATGCCTGCCTGTTCCATTGGCGGTTGCCCTTCGAAGACCCATAAAAAATCTGAAGGTACTATAATGCATGTTTTCCCTAAAACAATAGATCAGATAAGAGAATGGGTCCGATATTGCGGATATCCACCGTCTGAGCTTGAAAGTAGAGTCCTAGAAGTCTTTGCGGACAAGAGGGGTGATCGATACCGCATCTGCAGCAGGCACTTTAGCTCAGACATGTACTCCACATCATTGCTAATAAAGAAGAACACACCGCGAGCGAAGCGAAAATTGCTCTCAACCGCTATTCCCACTCTATTCGTCCACATCCCTCCACTGGTGAGTCAAGTTTACGGATTTAGCTCTCGGCCTTGCGGTAGTGTGTAGCATTAGCTAACAAAAATGTACCCATTTATGTATCCACTCAATATGAAGGCGGAAGATTCTCCATCCGTGTCGTTATTGCAGTCATCAGCCACTTCAAGCGCCTATCGGGTAATCTTACTTAGCTATTCTGCCACTGACTTGTTTTAGGCATGTAAATCAATAGTTTTAATTTATCGTGTAATTATTTTACCTAATGGTACACCCTAGTACTCGTCCTCTAGTCTTTGTTTTCAGTTATAATTATTGTTATCCAAAATAATGCAAGTACTGTCTTTCAGGGAGATGCTGAGGAGTCCAACGCATTGACGACAACCGTTGATGTCACTCAGATGCTCGAGGTACGTTTCCGGACAGTTCCATCGATGGAGATCATCAGATCTTGCATTCTTGTAGCGTGATTGTTACACACAATGTTTCTTTCGTTTTTAGCCATTGTTATGTCCTTCTGTCGTCGCCCTCCTATGTGTCTTCTTTTTTCAATATTGTGTTCATTACTAATGAAAGTCCTATGTTTCAGGGAGTCGATGGAGCATTAGTCCAAGAAGAAGGGGGAGCATGCAGTTACGGGTCGGCGCAATGTTCTACAAGAACATCACCCCTAGTAGTTGATGCAGATCTCTGGGTGGTGACACTTCCAACGATCGAGCAAATCGAATCATATTTAGATATCCATTACTTATTTTAGACAACTGATCATTTGTGCAGGTCTATTTAGATGAGCCGTTGACGCCTGCACAAAGTTTATGTTCTTTTTAACAAAATAGAAAACCATACTAATGCAATTACTGTGTTTCAGGGAGTTGCTGAAGCGTCATCTTCAATAATATCATCAATGGAAGTCTATGCGGAGCCCGAGGTATGGATCTTGACAGTTCCATCTAACTAGATCAACAATGCGTGAATAATTGTCGTTTGAATGTTCTACACAATGCGTTCATTCGTGTTTTGCTATTGAGATGTACGTGGGTATTGGTCCCCAAGTACATTTTGTGTTTTCAATATTATTATACATACTAATGAAAGTTCTATGTTTCAGGGAGTCGATGGAGCGTCAGTGCGTGATGGATGTGCTTATCATGAAAATATAGTCGTTGCAGCGCAAAAGGAAGTGGAGACATGCACACACGAGTCGGAGCAACAGCGTCCTGATGTTGAAGTTCGAGGCAAGAAAGTTTCAAAGAAAAGAAAGCAAAAGAAGGTTAGTGTCCTGGTCACTATATTATGTTGTTTTTCACTGTTAATAGTTCAATACTGTAAATTGTGTTTAAACTGAACATCCCTTTTCCAATCTGTCCTCTAGTTGCGAGTGGGTGTACGAACTAGATCTACACAGACAGTGAAGCGAACGAGAGATGTTGCTTGTCAAACCTTTTGGCAGGGACTTGAGACTGGAGATGCATCGTGTCAATGGAAAGAATATGAAGTGATTGACAACGGAACTATACCACCACCAGCCATTGATAGTGAATGTCCTCCTGGTAGTTCGGATGCAGTCGGAGATCAATTCACAGAATCCACACCCGCAAAAACTAAGACCGCGAGAAAGTTGAAGAAATTGTTTTATTCACCCATCGCCGGAGAAGGAACAGATGTTGCAATGGAAGAGAATGAAGTGGACGACAATGAAACACCATCAATATCACTGAACATAGCGGAAGACGATATCAGAGATTCTACCTTTCATGTGAGTGACATGTCCTCAACGTTACAGGCCGAACCAGCTGGGATGCAGAGTGACAGTATAAGGAAAGAGGCCAAATTCATTGTATTCGATAGTTGTTTGATTGATATTATTATTAGGATGAAATGTGGGCATTCGGTTGGTGGGGAAGTATGTGGGAAACCATTGATTAATGTGACTCGTGCAATTCGAGGCACTAACCTTAAAATACATGCCACCTGTACAAAATATCATCCTTTCTCATGGTCTGCACAACCCATGCTGGGGCAACTGCCAGCAGGCAATCTACTTTGTGCAGCGGCCGCACTTTTTAGTGGTTCAAGTTTTAAAAAGTTAGAGTATTTCTTTCAGTTTGTGGGAATTCATTTCATTGCGAAAACTCAGTTCTACAAATACCAAATCGATTATCTATTTCCAGCCATTAGCGAAGCTTGGAGAATGGAAAAAATGTCTATTGATAGTACATTCGCGGGCAAACGGTTCAGGCTAGCTGGTGATGGACAGTGCGACAGCCCAGGATTTTCAGCCAAGTACTGCACCTACCACTTTCAGGACATGGAAAGTAAGAAAATTGTGAGTTTGGTGGTCGTGCAGGTGTCACAAAGTACATCCTCAGTGGCCATGGAGAAAGTTGGCTTTGTAGCATCATTGCAAGAGCTACAATCGCGGGGAATGGTGATCGACCTGATAGCCACGGACAGACACGTTTCAATTCCCAAGACAATGAGAGAAGAGTACAAAAATATAAATCACCAATTTGACGTACGGCATCTTGCAAAAACAATCAATAAAAAAATGTCGGCTGCAGGTAAAAAAAAAGATATGCAAGGTATTTCACAGTGGTCCAAGTCAATCAGCAACCATCTTTGGTGGAGCTCAAAAACATGTGGAGGGTCGTTGGAAATTCTACTGGAAAAATGGCGGTCAGTAATGCTACACTGTAGCAACGTTCACCGCTGGACCACAAACCAACATTTCCACAATTGTGAACATGGCCATTTGTCCACAGAGGAGGAACGGAAGAAGAAGTGGTTGATTCCTTCATCACCCACTCACAAAGCCATTGAAAAGATTGTATTTGATAAAACTATTACAAGAGATTTGAGGGGACTCACGGAATTCTGCCACACAGGAGATTTGGATGTGTTCCCAATATGTGCCTAAAGTACAGGCCAAAACGATTGCATTTTGGCATGGAGGGCATGATAAATCGGACTCTTCTAGCGGTCTTGGCACATAACCATAATGTTGGCCGTCAAAAAGTAGGATGACCGGAACTTTAGGGACGCTTCGCTACAATAAGGCCTTCACTAAAAGAAGTAAACAATGGGTGATCAAACCAGTGTTTGAGGATATGCAATATGAGTTTATTGAGAGACTTATTGTTGATGTCCTAGATAGGCACATACATGGAGTTGTGAACGAACCAGTGCAGGGGACAACTGCATTGCCACCCAACATTGCCTCTGTTCCATGTCCACCTAAAGCAGAGCTCATTGAGAAATACACATCACGGTTTAAATGATTGTAATTTGATTGTCTGTTCTCTCGAGTCTCCTCATGTTGCAGGCCCATTGAATATGTGTATCTATGTAATGTGTAAATAAAAGTGATTGCTCAGTGTACATGCAATGTGTCTCTCCACCGTTGCCCCTCCCTTCACCGTGCAGTTGTGCGAACCACCCGGGTGTCACCTGCGACTTTGCTCTGGAGTCTCCTCATGTCGCAGGCCCATTGAATATGTGTAGCTATGTATTGTGTAAATAAAAGTGATTGCTCAGTGTACATGCAATGTGTCTATCCAACCTTGTTCATTTGCGCATTAAATTAAACCAAACAGTAATATAAATCATTTTTCAAAAAATATAGAATGTCTCCGTATTTATGGTTCTCTGGGGCTGCAAATGCACGCAGACAAAATGCAAAGATGGAGTGTAAATTTCAAGTCCTGTGAGATGGCCTTACACTGAATGTAGCTAACTAGGAATGTGTGCTCGTTCAAAGTGAAGGTCAGCTGCTTTGATTTTTTGCTCGGGTGCCGGAATGGCCCACGACTCAGTATAAGGTTCTATTGTTATTTGACCTTGACAGGCCGGGACCATCCCGAAAGACTTCTTTTTGGGGGTGTGGTGCAATAACGTAAACGATAATGAATATAATTTCAGAAACGAAAGCCATTTAATGTTCGTTCATTAGAAGAAATAACGTCGGCATAGAAGGAGTGGTATTTCGGGGCTGCCCTACCCACAGACACAATGGAAAATGCAAATATAATGTAAGTAACTCTTTAGATGAGTTTATACCGCAATTTAATTACTATACAGTAGCTTTAAAGACGGGTTAAGGTGTACTTGTTCGTTCTATGTGGCATATTGTTTTGTACCGCGCACTATCTTGAGGAGAACCATCTCCTTTTACGGAAGCACCTCAAAACCTTCCTCTTTGCTTCTGCTTTCTCTCTCCCTCTCCCCTGCTACAACTGGTCCACTGTCTGCGACCTCGGTCCTGAGCCCTTCCACTCTCCACCTGCACTGCCTCCCTGTCAACCCCTGCACTGGGGGACTGTCTCAGTATCCCACAGCCCCCCCTTCCCAGCACTTGTTCTGCACTTACCTTGCACTCGCCACCAGCTGGCCCTATGTATTTATTATTTTATGCTACTTACCTTGTACTCCACTTCCCCCCTCCCCTTCCCCTTGCACTTTTACCTTCCCCCTACCCCTGCACTTGCGCGATCTGAATGACACCTGGCCTAGTAGGATCGTTGTCTGTCTTCTCCTTGTTCCCCCCCCCTCCCTGCCTCGCCACGCCTTGAAACACTTGTGTATAGGCGCGTTGCAAATGCCATATTATATCATATCAGTGACAAAGTGGTCCACTGGCGCTCAGGCGGCTCTGAAAAAGGCGGAGGAGGGGGGGTGGGTTACTGGAAATGACGTATAATACCCAGTTGCACTGTCCTAGCTATGAAATAATTTCCCGACCTAATATATAAAATGAATAATTTTAATAAAGATCTGATGGTGAGACTAATTTCATTTTTTATGTTTTTAAAACAGGTACATCCTTCATTATTGTATGTGTCACGAGTACCAGACACCGGCGGATGGCTTTTACAACCGCCAGTTGCTTCTCCGCGTGAACAACGTTACCACCCTGACCATTTTATGGGACGATCGCCAAGTACAAGTATGCCCTTACGCGGTACTAATGGCTAGATGCAACATACATACCGTTGTGGTGGCCTAGTGCCTCGTTGTTGGAACAGCCATGCGATTATCAGTGCGACCGAAGAGCTTATTTTATCGTAAACCAACACCCTGTGTACTGCACACGAACATCGCTTGCCTCAAGACGAACTATTTTGGATCGAGAGCAAAGAAAAATGCAAATCGCTGAATATTCTCTAAACATTTGATGTCAAATAAATGTACTTTACCAAATTTACAATCTTGCAGTTTGATTTAAAAGTACAGTTTCATATTCCGAATTGTGGCGCGCTGTGTTGTGAGCTGATCTGTGTTGGTTTCCGGGTTCTGTGTGGAGTCGCGTAGAAGACGCCTGGGCGCGTTTGCCTACGCAGCACAGTCACGTCAAGGATAAAGGCGGGGAATATGAATGTTTTGATAAAGTCTGTTTCAGGGGCGGGGGATATGATTTAGTGCCGCAAACGCAGGTGAGCCAGGTCGATGGGGGGAAATGATAGGATTATCACAAAATTGCAGCTGATTTCGAGTGCGTTAATGGACGAAAAGTCGGGTAAGGTCCATAGGAAAGTTTTCTACGATCTACCGATTTATGCTTAAAAACTCATGGCCGAACCGTAGGGACAATAAAAAAAAAGTCCCGGAACTATCCTTTAAAACATACTTGTTTGCCCCAGGGGTGCTGCGAGTCCCCTTCGGTCTTCAACCGAGTACTTCAGATGGTCCCAAGAAACATGCAGCTTGACCGCACAGTGATACAATATGTAGACAACATTTTAGTGTGCAGCAAAATTAAGGAAGAGTGCAGGAGAGTCTCAATACAGCTGATGATGTTATTGGCAGAAAAAGGTCACAATGTTTACAAGGAGAAGACGCAATATGACAGGAAGAAGTCCTATACATAGGCCAGCAAATATCATAAGGAGGAAGGAAAGTGACACCTGAAAGAGCAGCAGCAATCATGAAAACACCAGAGCCAGAAACAGTTAAGGGATTACAACGATTCGTATACCTTTGTAACTATTGCAGGGCATGGATCTTTGATTATAGAACATACGTGAGGCCACTTTTAAAAGGACTGAAAGAGGCACAGCAAGAAAACAGTGACATCACCTTGACAGGCAAGATGATCGATGACTTTGACAAACTGAAGCTAGCAATCAGCAGAACACCCTTTTTAGGAATCCCTCATTGTAATGAAGAGTAATGAAGATTTTTTTCTTCATTCTATTGAGGTAGTAATGACAGCAGTCCTCACACAAAAGACTACCATGGGACACAAACCACCAGGCTTTTACAGTGGGATCCTAGATCCATTAATGCAAGGCCATTACCCTTGTGAACAATTATTGTCGGCAGCCACCTTCATGTTCGAGAAATCTGCCAGCATGAAGATGGGATAACCAGTCACATTATATATTGAGCATGTCCTATTTGCTCTCATTGAAAAACCCCAAAGCACATTAACCACAAAGCCTCTGGGTATGAAGTCATTACATCCAACCCATCGATCAAAATTGTTAGGTGCAGAGTGGAAAGTACAGCATAATTCGTAGCATAACCAGTGAAAGAGGGAGACAATGTGCATGATTGCACTAAATATGCAGAATATTATAAGATACAACATGTTGAAGAAAATACCCTAGGAAGGGGCACAATTATTTTCATTCATGGGTCATCATCAATAAACCATAGCACGGGTGAGTGACAGAGGGGGACCGCAGTTATAAAAGCAAGATTGAGTGATAACCTTGAGAAAGTGGTAAGTGCAGGATTGCCAGCACCTTTCTCCGCACAAGCAGGAGAATTGGTAGCACTGATTCTGGCACCCAGCGGTACTCTTTGAAATATGCAAGGAGCTGGCCAATCCTGCTTCAATCTCTACCTCTCCTGTCCCTTCCCAGGCCCACTGCACAGCCCCGGCTTCTCATTTCACATCTAAAACTCAGGAAACCGTTTCCTCTCTCTCCTCCTCTCCCCTCCTCACTCTACCTCTGGCCCATCTTTGGCCACCTCTCCTCCCTCCTTCTTTGCCTTTCCCCTGTTCTACCCTGATGAGGTTTCTAGACAAGTCCAATTTATGAAAGTCTCGTCAAAACAGGTTCACCCCTGTTCCTCCAAAACCACCAAGGACCACATTGACACCCTGGCTCATGCTCTGGCTGACTTCTGCAACCACTTGTTCTCCATTGGAGTCTTCCATTCCCCCCTGAAGCACTCCATTGTGCACCCTCTTCTTAAGAAACCCTCTTCTGACCCCTCCTGCCCGGCTAACTATCACCAAATCTCTGTAACTCCTTTGCTGGGCAAACTCCTGGAAAAGCTGGCCATCTCCCAGCTTAATCTTCACACTGAATCTGTTGGTTGTCTCCATGACCATCAGTCTGGCTTAAGAGCTACCAGAAGCATGGAAACTACTCTCCTGAACATCCGTGAAGACCTGCTCTCCAACCTTGATTCCAACACCCCCTGAGTCCTCATCTTACTTGATCTCCAGGGCCGGTCTTTGCATCAGGCAGTGCAGGCAGCTGCCTGAGGTGCCAGGCTCTGGGGGGGCGCCAGTCTGACTCCATCAACACCATTGCCATCATTTAAATTATTGTAAAAAAGTACATAAGGTACACAAAAACAAAATGAAACCTATTAAATGATCAGACACTCCAATTCCTGCACTCATCACCAATGTGTTCCAAGCCAGCCCGTCCTGGGGTCTTTGCAAGCCCTTGCTGGCAGGCCTTAAAAGCAACATTTGTTGCTCATCAGCTGCCAGGCTGAGGCTTCGGTGATCACACGTGCGTCCTCCTCGGTGCATGTGCTGTACAGATTTGGGGCTGATTGACTGATTGGGCGTGTAGGATACAGACGGCACTCGTGAAGTTGCGCCTCAGTGGTTAGTGTATTGGGTACATGCAACTCACTGTGCCTGCGTGGGACACACGGTTCAGATGCAAAGAGGCGATGTGCCTTTGTTTGCATTATTGTAGCTCTGCATCTTGCTCTGTGAGGCCAGTGCTGTATAGGTGGGTGTGGGGCAGTGGTGCAATGACCATGCAGTACGGGTGTAACACAGTAATGTAAGAGTCGCTCATATCATAGGCTGTACGTAAAATTAATGCAATTTTGGAACGCAAAGGCGTTAAATTGTCATTGTAATGGAGTACTACAAAGCCCCTTCATTAAAAGAATAATGTACATTTTACTCACATACTAAGCAATACCGAAATACGCTACTTTTAAAATGATGGTCTCCACTTAAACACAGACATTAAAAGCTCTTTCTTTGCTGTGTGTGTAACATAGCACAGCAATTTATATACATCAAATATTTAATTTCCAAAATTACGAGTGTAAAATAACCTAAAATAGATTATTTTTAATATTAATATTGTTCAAACAATATAAACACTATAGAGGAACAAGCATTCGGAATGCTGTATTACACTGTAATACCACAAAGTAAGGTTGGGGTTGGGACCGCAGAAACAATAATCTATATTTAGAAGTCCACCATTTACGTTTCCGCCTCGCCATCCATGTTGTCACTGAAACAATACGATAAACTTTAAAATTAGTGACTACCTGCAGGCTAAATGTACCATGCAGAGAAGTGATACAGCACCCACATATGCTTATATGTTTTGAGGGTCATCCTCGCTTCCCAAGCACTCTGCAATGTGTCACAAAGGTGCCCCCAGCCAGGCTTCTCTGTGATGCTGGTGTTTGCTAAGAGACTGCACATGGCACACGCAGGCACAAAGCTGCACCCATCAATGTTTTGCAACCGGTCACACACTGAGGCACACAGAGGCACTGGAGAAGCACCAGATCAGACACAAATGAGCGAGTGGGTATAGTTGGGGGGGTACAGGCACAGGTTAGACCACCCACCCATGCCCCCTCCCCCAACCACCCACATCGAGTGAATCAAGCAGTGCCCAGGCAAATACCCCTGACCAGCTTCAGTGATACAGATCTAACACCTGGAATCTTAAGCAAAACACATCAAACCCCATGACTCCATCCCCTTATCTTAGTAAAACATTTCAGGCTCCAGCGATCACGCCTCTTCCGTTCATCATGTTTGGTAAGGCGAACAAAGCCGTAAACGGGCAGAACAGGACACGAACAATAAATGGTGCTGACAGCTGCACAGTTAACAAATGCCCGGCGATTACTAATGTAAAACTTGTCATTGTTAGCACATGCATTGATATGCATACATTTTTAGGCAAATGATATCAGAGGGGGGTTCGTACTTGCATGTCAGGGGAGTCATTGGAAGGGTAGAGGCAGGAGACTGTTCATTCTCACAGCAGTGCTTAAGTGTGTGGCTTCTCTGTGGTTTCAGACATGAAGGAAGCCAATGTGAGACCATTTATTTATTTATTTTCATTTATTTATTTGTTTATATAGCACCAGTAGCTCGCAAGCATCAGGGACACGGCGCTCAGTAAGTCATTGGGGCTATCCGTTTCCTAGGACCAGTTTGTCTTTTGAAGAAATGTGTCTTCAGTTTTCGCCGGAAACTTGTGTATTTCTGTTCTAGTCTTAAAGATATGGGTAGGTTGTTCCACATCATGGCTGCTTTAATATGGAAAGCTTTCCCGAGTCCGTTAACCTTTTTGAATCTGGCAATTTCGATTTGAACTTTTCAGTCCGATCTGAGTGCCCATTTTGGAACGTTTGTGACCAATTTGCTTTTCAGGTAGGACGGGGCAGTACTATGGATGCATCTGTGTGTCAATAGTCTTAAAAGCAATTCTTTCCTCAATGGCTAACCAGTGTATATTCCTTCCATCCTCACTTATGTGTTCCTTTTTGGACTTCTTTTTTATAATCCTTACCGCATTATATTGTATAGTTTGAGATTTGCTGATATGACACTTATTTTCTCCCAGCATGATGGCATTGCTGTAATCCAGCCTTGATAGGAGGGTGGCCCTGGCTATTGTTGAACAATTGTCTTCTCTCAGGTAGGGGCGGATTGATTTGAGGAGACGAAGGTGGTATGCGCACTTCTTATTTTCCTGTAACAGTGGCTCAATACCTCTGGGTTGTATGTGCGCTATAGAAATGAAATAAATTAATAAATATGAAGGAAGTCAACAGATTGTAACATTGAACTGCTCTAGAAGAGTCTCATTAGAATGTGTAAAGAAGTACACATTCTAATGAGACAAGTAAGTTTGCCCCCACACAAGTAAGTTTGCCCCTCCCCCATCATCTCTGAGGTTAGCACCTTTACCAATATTTTGATGGGGATCGGAGGGGGGCGGGCACCAACCATGCTTCCTGTCTAGGGTGCAATCTGGTCTAAGACCGGCCCTGTTGATCTCTCTTCTGCCTTTGACACTGTCAAACATGCCATTCTGCTCAACCATCTCTGTGATAACATGGGTATCACTGAACAGGCCCTGGCTTAGCTGACTTCTTTCCTCTCCGATCGACCCTCCCAAGTCCAACTTGGGTCCTTCCTTCCTCAATCTCTATTTCTGCCTGTGGTGTTCCCCAGGGGTCTAACCTCTCTCTCTGGCTGTTCAGCCAATACCTGGCACTCCTTGCCCACCGCATTGCCGCTCTCTTCCCCAACTTTCAGTGCTATGCGGACGCCAACTGTGTCTGCTATCCAGGAGTAGTGTGCCGCCATTGATCTCTGCCTTAATGCCAGTGAGACTGAGATTCTCCTCATCATGTACTCCTGCTCGCTCCTTTCCTGTCACTCCCTGGCTAGCCTCTCTTGGCCCTCTTCCTGCTCCCAGCTGCAAGGCTAAAAACCTCAGGTGATCTTCGACTCTACACTCTCCTTCTCTCCTCATATCTCTGATGTATCTTTCCATTCCACCAGGTATTGAAGTTTGCCTCGTCTATATCGGGAATCACAAATATGAGAAACTTCATATTCCAGCTGGTCATTGATAAGCACAGGACTAGGTCTAAGAGTAGTCCGGGTAGTTTGGATGAAAGGCTTCAACAGGGATTTGTGAAAAACTGGATGTATCTTCTTCCAGGAGTCCGGGAGTTGGAGTCGAAAGGCCACAGGATTGATGATCTCTTTTATAGATAAGGGTCCATAATACCGGGGAGCCAACTTATTCGGTCTGAGATGTCGGGGTAGAAGTTTTGAGGATAGCCATACTTTATCCCCAATGGAGTATGAAGGCCCTGGTATTCTCCTTGAATCTGCATAGTGTTTGGTTTGGATTTGCGCTATTTCGAGATGTTCCTTTGCTTCTCTCGAACATTTATGAGTGTTTCAATCCAGGAATCAACAGTAGGAACAGGTATAGGATGTGGAAGAACAGAAGGTAAGACCGAAGGGTGAAATCCTTGGCTGCAGAAAAAAGGGCTGGTCTTAACAGCCAAATGGTCCGAATTATTGTAAGCGAATTTGGCTACTGGTACTAGAAGTTACCAATCATCCTGGACTTGGGTAGAGAAACAATGAAGATATTGTTCAAGGGTTTGATTTACTCGTTCTGTGACACCGTTGGTTTGGGGATGATATCCGAGGAGAGAGCTCGTTGAATCCCTAGTATCCTGCAGAGGTGTTTCCAGAATTGAGAAATATACTGGGGTCCTCTGTCCGATAAGATCTTGGAAGGAAGTCCATGCAGTCGGAAGACGTGTTCCAGGAAAATACCAGCAAGTTCTGAGGAGGATGGTGATTTATACAGAGGGGTTAAGTGAGCCATATGAGTGAATAGATCAATGGTGACCATGATAGTGGTATAACCTCTAGAAGGCGGCAATTCCACAATGAAGTCTGTAGCAATGATTTCCCAAGGTCTGGTTGGTGGTGTAGGCTGTAATAAGAGACCTGCTGGTTTCTGGTTATCATGTTTGTTCTGATTACAGACAGAGCAAGATTGAATATACAGTTGTACATCGGTCTTCATCTTGGGCCACCAAAATTGTCTTTGTATTAGACGGAAGGTGTTGGAAATACCACGATGACCGGAATGAAGAGTATCATGGCAGTGATTTATTATTCTTTGTTGTAATTTTTGTGTAGGAAGGACCAGATTGGTATCTTTGAACAAGTATCCGTCCTTGACTCTCAAGTTCCATTGATTCCTTTCTGAAATTCCTTTCAAAAGTTCCGAAGTCTGAGTTTGCATACAAATCTCTTCCAGCAGGTTGTTTGCTTGAGCTACGAATATGGTATGAGGAAACATCTTGGGATACGTCCAATCCTCCGGAGGTTCATAGTCTGGACGACGAGAAAGTGCATCAGCTATTACATTTTGGGTTCCAGGGACGTGGTGAATCTGAAACTGATATTGGCAAAAAAGAAGGCCCACCGAGCTTGGCGACTATTCCTACATTCCAGGGCTTGCAACACTTGTAGGTTTCGATGATCCGTGCGGACATGGACTGGAAATTTCACTCCTAGAAGTAAATGACACCATTCAGTGAAGGCTTGACGGATGGCTAGCAGCTGTTTCTCTAGGACGGAGTAATGGGTTTCACTAGGAATTAATGTCCGAGAAAGGTAGGCGATGGGATGTTCTAAGCTATCCTCGAATTGCTGTTTTAGGACGGCTCCAATGGCGTAATTGGAGGCGTCTGTCTCCACTATGAATGGTCGATTAACATCAGGCTGAGCAAGAATGGGAGCTTGTGTAAATTCAGACTTTAACTGTTGGAAGGCTTTCTCTTGGGCCATGGTGCAATGGAAGGGAAGATCTTTTTTCAATAAGGCAATTATTGGTTGGACAATCTCGGAAAAGGAAGGTAGGAATTTCCTATAGAAATTAGCTAAGCACAGGAAGGATTGTATCGGTTTCACCGAGGCGGGGCTAGGCCAGGATAAAATAGCCTTAACCTTGGATTGATCCATACCGATACCATCGGGAGTAAGGACAAACCCTAGGTAGTGAACAGTAGAAGTATGGAAGATGCATTTCTTGGACTTCGCCAGGAGTTTATTTTCATGTAAGCGTTGTAATACTGCTTTCACATGTTCTTCGTGCTTGAGAGGGTCCTTCGAAAATATTAGAATATCGTCCAGATAGACAATCACACAAAGTAACAGCATGTCCGAGAACACTCGATCCATGAAATGTTGGAACACTGCTGGGGCATTAGCAAGTTCAAAGGGCATGACTAAGTATTCAAAATGCCCAAAGGGTGTTCTAAAGGCTGTATTCCACTCGTCACCTGCCCTGATACGAATCAAATGATAGGCGCCCCTGAGATCCAGCTTGGTGAACACAACTGTGCCTCTTACTGCCTCCAGGATGTCTGAGATCAAGGGCAATGGATAGCAGTCCTTGAGAGTACATTGATTTAGACCTCGATAATCCAGACACGGTCTGAGTTCTTTAGTGTCTTTTTTAGGAACGAAGAACAGGGAGGCCCCTGATGGAGATTTAGATGGTCGTATGGTGCCATTTGCAAGATTTGTATCCAGGTATTCACGAAGGGCTTTCTTTTCAGGTTCTGATAGGATGAACATCCTTCCAAAAGGAATCACCGCGGAAGGTTCCATTTCAATAGCACAATCTTCAGTTCTGTGGGGAGGTAAGGCCTGAACAATGGCAGAGGAGAAAACATCGGAATATCCCTGGTAAGCCTCCGGGACCCGGATGATGTTTGAGACTGAGATTGTGTTCTGATGATTTGTAGGAAATCCCTTCGATGGTGTAGGATCAAGGTCTGGATGTAAGCAGTGGGACATACAAAACTCAGAACCCAGGAACAAGGATCCCACTGCCCAATTGATATAGGTGTTGTGTCTTTGAAGCCAGGGCATTCCCAAAACCATGGGGTAATGGGCTGACTTGATGATGTAAAATCTTATACTTTCTCGATGTTGATTTATAGCAAGCTCGATCTCCTTGGTCTGCAGGGTTATAGGTCCAGAAGAAAGGGGTCTTCCATCAATTGCTTCTACAGGTTGCATGATAGTCCAGGATTCGTAAGGAATATGGTGTTTTAGGACCTATTCATGATCTATGAATACCCCCATAGCTCCACAGTCGACCAGTGCCAGGATGGGGTATATTTCTTTCTTGGATGTTGTCAAGAAGGCCTGTAAGATTACCAAGGAATTTTGTTCAGGAGAGTTCAAGGATGGTATAGAGGTGGAGCAGACATCTCTCTCCCGAACCTGCGCTCTGTTTAGGATCAGGAGCTGGCATTTCCCGAGCGCCGTAGGGGGGCAATCGATCATTCTCTTACTAAATGTTTGTCGGATGCACAATACATACATAATCCAGTATGAATCCTTCGCATCCTCTCTTGTGGGGTAATGGGTCCATGGAAGGCCCCTAATTGCATAGGTTCAGGCTCATTGCTTGGAGTAGAAATGCCTTCTGAGCTCGAAGGGGTTCAAATGGTTTTTTTCTGGAGTGGTAACTTGGTTTTCTTTTTTTCTGCCTTTCTCTCCTGAATGCGAAAGTCAATCTGTAGAGCGAGATCCATTAGGGCTTGAAAGGAACCTGGGCGTGCCACTCTGGCTAGTTCGTCCTTGATCTCTTCATTTAGCCCTCTTCGAAATAAAGTAAAACAAGCTTCAGAGGACCAATCTGCTTCCTTAGCCAGCTGTTTGAAGCGTGTGACATACGAGAGCAAATCCTGGGTACCCTGATGAAAGTCGAGTAAACGTTCCTGGGCACTGTAAACTTGTTCTGGGCGTTTGAACATGGTCTTGAGGGCCTCTATAAAGCCGTCGTAGTCATACAGGAGGGCATCACCAGAGTTAACCAATGGGGTGGCCCAGGCCAAGGCATTCCTGGAAAGATGCGAAATAATAAAGCCCACTTTAGCCCTGGGCGTAGAAAAATAATAAGGCTTAAATGTAAAGTTTAGAATCTAGGAATCCACGAAGGCTCTTTGCTGAACCGTCGTACTTGTCAACGACGCCGCCTAGAATTACACTCTCCTTCGTGGCGGAATCACGGGATTACACCAATTGTTTTAACGCAGCGTTTTCCGCCTTTAAGTTTTGCACCTCGGTCGTCAGCTCTTGCATGCCACGCATAAGATCCTCGACGGCCGCTTCCATGTCTGTATCGAGATCGGTCAGGTGGCGTCTCAATCTGTCACAGGTTTCCCCTTTTCTCAACTGTTTTCTCTGTTTTGCGGAGTTCTTTGTCAGGGTTTTCTTCCGAGCAGTTCGGGTCTTGTACAAGGCCGCTCGCCCGTCTTTGGATTCCAGGATTCGTTCAGCTTCTTCATCCAGGATCTATGGAAACTCCAGGAAGCTTGGAATGGAGGCAGCACACGGAGGCGGTCTGCGTGGAACGTGGAAGAAACAGGATCAAGGAAGGTAGAAGGAAAGGAGAAGGAGCAAGGTCCGGGAACCAGGAAGCAACACAGTTCAGGAGAACGAACTACGGAGCACGTCAGGCCACAGCTATCGGTAGCATTCAGACGCGCGGAACTGCAGGGGAGTGGCTAATTTAAAGAACATGCTGCATAGGACATAAAGGTTGATACTCCGCGGTCCGTGTATATGGCCATGTTGGGTGTACTACAGCGAGTAACCCCCGATGTGCCAGGGACCAGGAAGACCAGAAAGGGCGTGATCGACGGATCATGACAGGCATATGTTCCATAGTGCTAATAAATACACCAGCTCTGGTAATACCCCAGAGTGAAGAACAAATTGTCTATTTACCCAAAATGGATGCACACCTAAGAAGCAAAAGATTCCTTACCATTAGACACAGCAAAAGGGCAAACAATTTTTCAACAAAATAAAAAGAGGCCTACAATGACATATAAAATGAGCATACATTGTTCAGTAGGATGACAGTGTTCTTTACATTCTTCTTTACTCTCAGTTTGCAGGCCAAAAACAAACGCGAAATGGTTACAAATAAGCAGATGGAAGTTGTTGCAAGCAATAAATGAAACTGTGAACTGCTTTAATGTCATAAAGGAGGAGATGAGAGCCATAATGCTCATGACCTTCCAGAATAGGTCATTGATTTAATAACTACCATGGAGTGTGGTGGCTGTGCAAAAATTGGGCCTTCCTGCTACATGTATTTGCCATACCACAATGGAGAGAATTGAACACTTGTAGAGGCGATAAACACCTTAAATGACGTACACACAAAGATGGTGGAGGAGGTGGACGAGCCTGAAAATGATGACTAGTTAAACTACCTATTCTCTTGGATACCCGCATGGCTGGCTAATGCATGTAAGATACTAACAACAATAGTAGTATTCATAGTACTGGCCTTCTGTGTTATAAGAATAGCAATAAATGGTTGCAAAAAGTCTGACAAAGGAGCAGTTGGAATGGAAATATTAATAAACGTGGATACTCATGGACGTTATCATAGCCAAACAAATGAACTATCTACCTAATGTCCACGTAAGGGAAATCCCTATTACCACTCCAGGATCAAAATGTACTTATCCCACAGACCCTCGTAATTACATTGGACGATGGGTATATTGTAATTACAATGGGGAGTGCTACTATACAACCTGGAGCATGGATGAGCACATAAGCTGTGCAGGCACTTTGAAGGGGGTGACTAAAACATGGACCCCCAAAATACCTTATGCTGGGGAGGGCACAAAGGAGGGTGTGGTCGAGGACTAGACCAGAGGGGGGAATGTTGAGATGTTGAGGGATAGATGAATATTTCATCCATAGCTATTGCCCCTCCCCTGGCCCACAACCATACAGGTGAAAAATGCTACTCCTTAACACAACCATACCACCCCTCTGCCAGGCAGGTACAACACGAGATGAACATGATGTAAGCTGAAGATGTCCATCTGTCATTTCAACACGCGTTGAAAACCTTTTGGTTTTCAGCCTGAGTTTCCTTGTCACTTTTTCTTTGGATCCTGCTCGATTTACCTCACTGCACTATGATGCCATAAATGCAGCTAACCTAACATAACAACATGGCAAGAACAACTAAAACTGATAATAAAACCATACATATGCATCCACTAGACCTGAAGCACACATGCACTCAACATGAAGAGAACACACTAGGTCATATATGCATTTATACAAGAAGAATTTTAACATTTCAACCATAAAGACATGAAGAATACTAACATAAGCAATATACAAGGTGAATATAACATGAACAACATGCATATAGAACAACAGCACATTGCTTATTTCGGTGAAAAACACCATAGAAGACCACATGTCAAAGAAGTCATAAAAGCAGACATAGAATCACAATGGAAAAGTGCAAGAGAAAATACATTTAAAAGGGGCAATAGTGCCACATGCACTATGCATCACACCAAAATACAGCGTGAAAATAACACTACAGAGTCAACAGAGTTCCTCTTTTCTTAAAAGCAAGCCTACAAAATTTCACAACTGCCACAAAGACTTTGTGAGAAGGGCATAGTTTCATCACATCCATATCAGCACAGATGATTCTTACATTGAGCTGGTTTAACATTGGTCTGAGGCAATAGTAACTATCGAATGAATACATGGACCTCTTAACAAAAGAATGAAGAACGCTTTGACTGTGATTATATGATTACAAATACTCATGCTATGTAAAATTGCACTGTCTTTATAAGATACAAACTATGACCTAAATCACTGTACTAGTGCCTTGAAAAAGCCCAAGGAAGGGTGAAATGCACACACATGTTGGCACCCTACTAGGCACCTCATATGACCTAGGCACAGAATTGTTGTAAAAGCTCTGAATGAATACATTGAAACAAATGAATTAAACCAATATGTTCATTCACTAATTAGTGTCCATTGAAAATTATTGGAAAAAGAAATGTGTAAAAAATGTATACATTGAAGCTCACAGGCTAACATAGAATCATAACCTCCTACTAAATAAACTTAAAGACCGATCAGTGAATACTGGTCTCTTTGGAGCCTTGCAGCCAGTGACCTCCACATAGCTTGGAATAGTCAGAAACTGAATTAACCACTAAAAATAAAGAAGGGGATTGAGCGCACTGATGAATATAATTCACCAACCTCAAATAAAATGTTGGTAAAACTTCCACTCAAAATTTTACTTCGATATAATCACATATCATTTTTATTTGCATGTTGTTATTTTGGATGTTAATAAAGTTGGGCTTTACAGATTGAACAGAATAGAATCTGGTATTGCTATAGCAATTGTGCAACCATCAACATCCTTTATTTTGGGACTTCTTTACTAACTAGACATAATCGAATCTTACACTGCTTCACTTTCTGGGTTTAAAGGAATCTGACATTCCTGAGTGCCTTAAATGCCAGTAACACAAGGTTAAATTAGTTTGAGTGTGTGGATTTTAGATGCCATTTCCTGGTATAGGAAGGCGATACCAGAGAGGAGTACCATAGACTGCCTCTAACAGTCAAATCACAGTACTTTCTGAAGCTTTAATGAGGATCACGGATGAACGTTGTGATTATCTGAAGATATGACCCCAGTGCTTATATATCAGCCCAATCTTTTGCCCGTTTGCTAATTCTTTTAGTTTCACTTTCATACACACATGAACTACTCAAAAGCCATACAAGATTTATTCCATAGGTTCAACTGGCTAAAGCACCTTGCTCAAGGAATCCTGCACATGAACAACTTGCTAAAAGCATCCTGGACTTGAACAACTCGCCCAAGTCATCTTGCCTATTAGCAACTTGTAAATGTGTACATAGACACCCAAATCAATGCTGCCTGAACTCACCTAAAAAGAGCTGACTGACTATCAATAAGTCACCAATATAATGTACCAAGCGAAGGCTAAAACAGTTACTATGTATGTTATGTTATGTTATTTTGCATTTATTTAGCGCCTTATGTACCATTGGTATGGTCTGAAGGAACTGGTAGGTTGAACGCCCTTGGGAACCGAAGTACAAGTTAGTAGAGAGAGTAGGGAGAGTCAAAGGTGCGTGTGAGCACCGGATATGTGTGCAGCTTGTGTGGCATTTGTGTAATAGCTGCTTCTTAGCGGTAGGTGTGTTGGTTGAGAGATCAATAGTGTGTGTTCGTTCTGGCAGGATTTATCCAGACCGATTGTGGCTGCGTTAGGCCTGAGGAGAACGCCTGGCTGGGGGGTGTGTAACCAGCAGTGTTTAGTTAGAGTGATGGGGAGTGTGAGGCAGATGTTGGTATGAGTACAGCTATACCGAATGGTGTCATAGTATCTCTGTGTTCTAGTTGAATGGTGCTGTAAAGACGAGAGTAAGCATGGTGATGTGATATGTGTTACATGCTCTTTCAAACGTTCCATGCACTCCAAACCATTCCATGTAAGTCGCCATTCCATGCAATTCTATGAGCTCCAATCTGTTTCATGCACTCCAGTCCACTCCAGGCACTCCAGTCCGCTCCATGCACTCCAGTACGCTCCACGCGCTGTCTTTGGATAGAGTCCCTATTTCCAGCCAGTATAAGTATTTCAGACTTGTGTCTGTTTATTTTCAACCCTGAGATGGTTCCATAGGTCTCTATTTCCTGAAGGAGGTTCGGCAAGGTCTTTGCTGGGTCCCCCAGGGCTACCAGCATATCATCTGCATATGCTGCAATTTTGTGGGAGGTCCCCCCCATGTCTATGCCTTTGATGTCAGGGGTGTTCCTGATTCGCACCAGGAAGGCTTCTAAGAATATCGCATACAGGAGCGGCGAAAGTGGACATCCCTGTTTGGTCCCCCTCCCAAACCTAACGTTATCCGATAGCTCACCATTTACTGCATTACACACGTTTGGCGAGTTGTAATTCGGCCGTATCATGTTTATGTAGTCCTCCCCATGTCCATCTTTCCCAGGATGTGGAATAATAATGGCCACTCAATAAGATTGCAGATGTGTGTGTAATCCCTACTTTTTCGATCAAGTGAGTTATCCTTCTTATGTTATCATGGGTCTGCCTGTTGGGGACGAATCCAGACTGATCTTGGTGGATCATTTTCGGGAGCACCCGCGACAGTCTGTTGGCTAGTATTTGGGTGAACAGATTTGCGTCATGATTTATTAGCGCTATCGGGCGTTATGAGCTGGGACGGTTTGGGTCTTTCCCCTGTTTATGGAATAGTAATATTTTTGCCTCGTTCATGGACTGTGTTTAAAGGTGTTGAAAAGTTCTGTCAGGATTGTGCGGTATATCCGTCCGGGCCTGGAGCTTTGTTGTTGGGGAGTTCCCAGATTGCTCCGGTTACCTCTGCTTTGATTAGGCTGTCCATCTGTTGTCTTCCTTCTTCCAAGGATTGTTGGGAGGGAGATCCTGTCTAAATAAGTGTCCTGTACCCCCTCGTTGGAACTGTCTGAGGCATGTAGGCGCTGCTAAAATTCTTTGAAGATATTCCAGATTTCCGTCTGTGTCTTTGTTTGCCCTTGCTCATCCTTCAGTGGTTTCACAGACTATTTCGGTTTCCCTTTTAACTGCCTGGCCAGGAGACTGTCCACCTTGTTCGCTTTCATATAGTACCAGTGTTTTAAATGAATTAGGCTTCTCTGCGCTCGCTTTGTGTGGATGGTTTCCAGCTGCCCCTGAATATGCCTTAAGGCTTTCTTTAATGTCGACGACTGGCTCTGGGCCATCTCTGCTTGGATCGCTTCTAATTTGTCCTCCAACTCCGCTTCCCATTGACAAATCCGTTTGTCTCTTTGTGCTTGGACTGCGATGAAATGGCCACTGCCTTGAAGGCCTCCCATAAGGTTGCCCTGGAAGTCTCTGGGGAAATTAACTTGCAAAATATTCTGTTATGTGTTCCCTGATCGTGTTCCCCATGACTGGGTCCTGCATTATTTCCGCTGGGATTTTCTATATCCCTAGCCCTGACTGGCGGCGGGTCAGGAGGAGGTCCACTCAGGGTGGGGCATGATCGGAGAGTGATAATGCTTCTGTCTCTGCGTGTTGGATCTTCCCTAGGAGTCCAGAGGAGACCCAAAGATAATCAATTCTGGACCTGACGTTGTGGACGTGCGAAAAGTGTAAACCCCTAGGTTTGTCCCCCGAGCCCCCGCCAAACATCTTTCAATGCTAGATTCCCCATTTTCAGTCTTGGGGCCTTCGATGGTGTTCCCTGACCCGTCAGTCTGATACTTGATCGGTCTATGTTGGGGTCCCATACAATGTTGAGGCCCACCCCGCCCCCCAGCAGCAACACTTCCACCTTTGCAAGTGTTTCTAATTTATCCAGGCTTTCTCTGATGAACCTGTCCAGGCCCGTGTTCGGGCGTATATAGTTGCTAATGTCAGGGGGTACCCATCGATATGCAGATTTATGAATAGGAATCTCCCCAGTTTGTCTGCTTGGATATTGTGAATTTGTGGGTTTAGGGAGTTGTGAAATGCGATCAGGACACCCACCCTTTTCTCCTGCTCGTTTGCCTGGAAAATTTGATTGTACCCTTTCAGTCGGAGCCTCCAGCTGTCTTGCCTTTTTATGTGGGTTTCCTGGAGCATTATGATATTGTATTTCCCTGTTTGTAAATAAAATACTCCACCTGCTTTGTTTTAACCAGGGAGTTCAGCCCTCGGGCATTATAGGTTAGTATTTTTAACCCCATTCTTTCATGGATAGGGTGCTCTCAGTTTGCTTTCCTTGGGCGCTTGTGAGCTGGATGTGTTTCCTTCTGGTTCTGAATCCCCTCCCTCCCTTTTTTACCCCCCTTCCTTTACCCTTGGCAACCCCCAACTTTCGCTTGGAGGGGCTCTCTCTAATGTTCCCCGGGTCGCCTTCCTGGTCTTGTAGGTTCATTATTTGCACCCCTTCCTCGCAGGTGGTTATTCTCTGCAGTTTCCCCTCCCAAGAGAAAAGCAATCCGAATGGGAACATTCATTTGTACCCGATTTGTTTCGACACCAGTTCTTTTATTACCTGGGCAATCTCTCAACGTTTGTGGAGCGTCGACTGAGCCAGTCCTGGTAGAGGTGTATATCCACTCCGTTCACCTGAATATGGTCCATCATTCTGGCTTTGCGTAGAATCTGCTTCTTTTGGTAGTATGACATTAGTGTTACCAAGACATCGTGGGAGCGGGTGCCCGGCTCTCCCAATCATCTTGCACCTAGCCTGTGCATTGTGTCTATTGGGACATCCGTGTCATCCTCTTCTGCGAGAATGTCCTTGAAAACTTGCTGTACTGCGGTCCTGAGATCTTTATCTTCAACAGATTCCACCGTGTTTTTGATCCTTATATTTGATCTCCAGGAGCGGTTTTCAAAGTCCTCACATTTCTTTTTTTATTTCCAAGTCCTGACATTGGAGCGCTAGGTTGTGGGTCAGACGGACCAAGTCTTCCTCCGACTATGCGTATTGTGTCTCCTCATGTGGCCATTTCCGCCCGATCTGAGCTGGAGCCTATTGCTGCGTCTTTTTCCCTTTGCAATTTGGCCTTAGTTACTGATGGTGGATTTGATCCCCAGAGTTGTACCAGGTCCAGCTCTTGTTTTGATTGTGTGGACTGTGTCGCTGTGTGGTTGTTTTCCCCTGGATTTTGACATGTGTGCCGCTCTACGATTTTCCTCCTGTGTGGCCGGTTTGCTTGGGGGGGCTCATGATATTTGTCAGCCAGTGTTGGCTGGGCCTTTTCAAGGCTGGGCCGTGGGAGGTGGTCCACCACTTTTGTCGTCTCGATTGACTGGGTTCCCCTCCCGGGGTCCGGCTGTGTGCCCTGGGGCACCGTGCACTCCTGCTAATCGCCTTCTTCCCTATGTAGTGCCTCGCGTATGTGACACAGGGGGATCCCTGGCACACCCAATTGCTCTCTTGTCCCCTTGGTCTGCTACGTGGGTTGGTGGCCACTCTGATTCGGTTGAGTCCCCAGTTTATTCAGCCCCGGTGGAGTGGACTCTGGAGTTCCCTTTCTTGCTAGGCCCGAAAACTGGGGGTCTCCCCTCTTGAGGCAGGGATAACCTGTGCCCCTTTATGTGCTCCGGGGCCTGGGGCGTCAACTCACCTCTGGTTGGGTCTGTAGGTTGCCACCTGGGGAGCGGGCTGGGTGTTTATAATTGGGAGGTGTTTGTTTGCAGGGCCTCCTTACCGTGCGGCCTTGCTTGTATCCTCTGCCTCTGTCTGATCCTCGCGTGGAAGTTTGGGTGCATTGTCCTTTTTCCCCCCCTGTGTTTCGTTGACCTGCTTAGAAGGGGTTTCATCGAGTGCCGCGCTCGAGAGCCGTTGTCCTGCTCTTTCTCTGGTCTGTGCTCTAAGCTGCTGTGTCCGTTTTCTCCTCTGGGGTGTACTACAGCCTGGTGCCCAGACCCAATTAGTTGGTTTGCGCCTTATTTATGGGGCTGTGAGCGGCTTTGGGCTCTGCCGGGGGGGCAGCCCGCACGACGGAGGTCGTTGGCTTTGTCCGCCGTGCCCCCTCCCTTCAGGATACGTCCCTGGGAGCCGTCCCAGCTGTGGGGCTGACCCTCTCTGGCTCGTACTCCCGTCCGCAGTGGGCGCTTGCACTTTATTCTGGCTTCGGCATTAGTCTTTCGACTCCCCACTCCCAGGAGTCCTCATTGGATCAGGAGACTATTAGTGGGTTGAGCTCTTGGGCTCGCCGGGTAGGTGGTGTCCCGCCCTCCCTCAATGTTCCAGGGCAGCAAGGTCCCTACTCCTCTCTGTTCATTGGCTTCCCATGCACCTTGTTCATACAGGCAACGCCATTGGACCGCTCTCGCTCCTGCTGTGCTCCTTTTCCTCCCCACTCTTGTCGGGGTCTTGTCTTGGTGAGTGCTGCAGTCCGAGTTCTTCCCCCGGTTCACTGATACGAGCCCTGTCAGGGTTTCCTCTCCAGATCTTGGTTGCAGTGGCAAGTCCGGGTGGTGCTTCGTTGTGCGCTCCGGGCTCACGTAGATGTTCCCTTTCACATCTAACCGGGTCCTGAGTCTTCCGCTTGAAGTGCCCTGCGGGTCTGGTAGTTGGAAGTCCGGTTCCACTATCCCGGTTTCTTTGGTTGCATACTGGGTGTCTGGGTTAGTTGGTTGCCTCCAACGTAGGTTCCCGCTCTGGTTGCCCTCGTGGCGCGCTCCCTTCTCCGGTCCCAGTCGTCGTTTCACAGAGGCTTGCCAGTCTGGGTAACCATTTCAGCCCTCCGATGGGTTCCGGTTCTGATGCGGAGCAGTAAATCCACTTTATTGTTTATTGCTTAAGTGCCATGGCCCTAAGGGGGATCGGGGGAGTGACAGAGCTGCGCTCACGCACGTCTCCCCACCTCGGCCGCCATCTTGGAATCCCCACGAACCTTTTAAAAATGTAAATTATGTAGGCAATGAGGAGATAGGAGTATGTATATAAATGGACTGCACATGCTGAGAAATTCATTATTTCAGTGCTTCTGGAAACAATAGATCTGATGTTCCTTTTTTAAAGCAATTTACATGCTACAGTGTTAAGAAGCTCTTTTCCTAAAGTCCACTTGAGGTAAGACTTCATAAAACTATCCCTTGGCATACAGGTCACCAACTCCTAGTATTAGTCTGTGCTACTCAAGGAACTGTTGGGTATTTTGTGGAGATTTGGGGCCTGACGGTATTTTATTACCGCCGAAAAATAACTTAGCAATAATCACTCTTTGTATTCAGATTTGGCCATGTGCAACAATAATACAATGGACATGCATTATTTCAGCACCCAGACCTGCATATTTGGTATACGTGGTTGGTGGTATTTTGGTGAGCATAATTCCCTTGTTTTATTTGTGGCCCCAATGTCCAGAATCCCTTATCTTTGCTTAGATTTTTCGTGTGATCACTAGAGAGACCTCAGACCTGCATTCTAGGAATACCACATTTTCCAGTGATAGTGTTGGTGTGCCACCATGGGCGAACTCACTGACTTATTTACGACAGAGAGCTATATGTGGTAGTCTTGTGGTAATTTCCACTACCTTATATACGGTAGGGAGCTATGTTCAGAGAGTCTCTCTTCCTGTTGGCTCATGTACCTCCAACAAGCTATGCTACAGTCACTCACAATTATTCATACTGATTCTGACATGCACACATCTGTCTTAAAATGACCATTGCACTGTTTAAAAATCTCCCCACATCATCGGCATTGTAATGGTAAATAGAAAATACACCACCCGTCTGTTTTCAAATATTTTTCTGTATTATAAAAGTTGCATTTAAACACGATCTCATTCTTTACAGAAATAAATAAAATGGTACAGTAAAAGCATTGTCTATGACACACTGCAAAGAGCGTGGCGGAGAACAGAACTCAAATTGCAACATTGGTATTTGATTAAGACACGCACAGGAATCCTACACTGACTGCATATTACCGTACACACTCAGCTCCCACACTTCTCATTACCTTATCTTTTTAGTTGTTCTCTTTGGCTGTTCTCTTTGTGAATGTGACTCCCTTGAAGATTAACTCCAGCAAAAAGGAACGCTTGCCTTCTCAAACCGGGGTCATTGCCTGGAATTCTCAGCTTTTGCAGATAGGAATGCCTCAGCCAGTGGAAAGGTCCTTCTTTCAGCTCTCCCCAATCTCGACTGCAGCAGGACACAGGAATCTGCATTCAGTCAGGAGCCCCACAGCCAGGTCTTCTCCCCAGTAGTGCAGAAAAATGTCTCCTCCCTTTTTCCCCGTTACTGCCCACTAAAACTTTCCTCTCAGCCCTCTGTATGACGTGTCCCAATGAAATCCATGATCTCTCATCCTCCTACTCTTCAACAATAGCTTCGCTTATACATTTGCAATTGTTGCAAATCTGACTTCCTTCTTCCTGCAGTTACTGTGTACAAAAACACGGAGAATCAGGCAGAGAAGAGAAGAAAAAAAATCTGCAGACACATTTAAATGGTTTTCAGAGTATGCCTAATTCTGCAGTGGAGAACACATTTTATTAGTGGGTTATGTTAAATAAGGTTTTATTAGTCAGGATAATGGTTAATAGGTTAGCTGTTAATTTTCAAATGTGTCTCTCGCACCATAGGCATTTCAGGTGAAAAATAGTGTGCATTTTTAAATGAGCACGTGTGCTTTTAACTGTAAAAATAGATTTGCATCTTATATGTTAAAATCGTTTTTGACTGAATAGCCTGTCTTTCCTTGTTAATCTGGTAACCCATATAGCAATGCACCGCACCCTTGTGGTGGTGGTGCTGCAAAAAAATGTGCTACTTGTGCAGTAGTGCTGTACTCTGTGCTGTTTGCTAAATATTCTTACATATACCCTCCTTTTGTTTTTAGAACTTGGCTATAATCCAAGCCAATTCCTAAAAACAACTTGTTCTTTTTTTTTTTTTACAATATAGCAATCCAACAAAATGAATATTCATGTTCATCAATGAAAATTTGCAATCAACATTTCATCTGAGTCCATCAGTTCATAAAATGTTCCACATTTGCCTTCTCAGTGGAAGTGGCATTACTTTAAGTTTAAATTTTCCAAGTCAATTAAAAACAACGAAATAAAACAACTAACTAAAACAAATAATTAATATAACAAATTAAAATAAATAATTAAAATAATAAATACGTGGAACTCCATATGTCAGTACTCTTGTCCGCTTCTGACACGTCCCGACCAGCGATGTTATTCGGTTCATTCAAGTACGCTTTCATCTTGGCAATCTTGAATCCACAGTAGGCATCTCTTTTGGCATCCCGGTTATTTTGTCTTCACCTCCACCTGGAGGCAGGCATCTTTTGGTCTTCATCCAGGGGACTCCAGGACTCCATCGTCTCTCCCGTGGGCTCTGATCTCGGAACCTCCGATCAAATAATGTTAATTGTCTAAATCAAAATAGAAAATAAACAAATTAAGTACATAGCATAATACTAACTTCATCCTTTTGCCAAAAATAAAACATGCTTGGTAAAAATATTTCGTTTATATTTTTTTTCTGTTTTTTTTTCTGAAATCAAATACAAGTTAAAAGAAAACAAGCATATATAAAACAGCATTCAATATTTAATACACTTTCTCTCTGCACACCAACCACGAGCTTCCGTTATATGTGCATTTATTTATTTATTTATTTATTTATATTATATATTTTTACATATATTACAGTGTTTATGTGCCATCATAACAATCAACTTTTTTTTTAACTTCTTTGTCACTGCCTCCTGATTACACCCATTTATTTTCTCAAGGGACTCTATCTGTTTCTACATGCTCAAGCTGCCTGATCTCATGCCTGGGATGGCATGGTTTGATTTGATTTACATGGACAAACTGCTCTATTGCTGTTTCACCTTCATTTTTCAAAATTTTATACACTACAGGAGAGACCTTATCTATAATTCGAAATGGCCCCTGCCAGGCTGCTAGAAATTTAGAATTTTTCTGTTTACTTTTTCCAAAATGAAACTTGTACACCTGATCCCCTACACTGTATTCCTTTGCTGATGTCTTTTTATCATAATATGACTTTGCACTGTCAGCAGCTCTTTCCAGATTTCTCTGCACAAAAGCAAATGCATGTTGCAAATGCCTCCTCAGTTCATCAATATATTCATGAACTGTGGATGCACTCACAAGAGTTTGCTCATGTGTTCTGTATAGTAGATGTTGTGGTAACACCATTTTCCTACCTGTTCAGACCTCATGGGGGCTAACACCTGTTGCTTTGGCAGGAGTCGACCTGATTGCCATCAGAACCAACGGTAAACGTAAATCCCAGCTGGAACCTGCTTCTGCCACAAATTTCTTTAAAATATCCACAACAGACCTATTGCTTCTTTCAACTGTACCTGAAGACGCCGCCCGATATGCGATATGTAGTTTCCTTTTTACACCTAGTATTTGCCATACCTTACTCATTAGAGTACTTGTGAAATGACTTCCTCTGTCTGACTCAATTCTTTGTGGCAACCCAAACCTTGAGAACACATGGTTCACCAGCAATGTGGCTGCTGTTTGCGCACTACAATCTGGTGCAGGAATGCATTCAATCCACTTTGACATCAAACATACCACACTCAAAATATAACGGTGTCCCCTGCTCGACCTTTTTAAAGGACCTACATAGTCTATTTGCAAATCTGACCATGGGAGAGTTAGGCCTCTTTTCATCAATGGTGCTCTATGCATTGGTGAAGCAGGTTTAAATTGGGCGCATACTAGACATCCTCTAGTATATAATTCCACATCTTGGGACATATGTGGCCAGTAAGCATAATCTTTTAGTATTTCTAATGTCTTTTGTGAACCTCTATGGCCTGCAGTTATGGCATCATGTGCATGGTGTAGCATTAGTCCTCTGAATGAAAGGGGTACTACCCACTGTATTTGCCCTGTTTTGGACTCTCTAATCATGAGTCCATCCTGTAATCTAATTTGTGTTTTGTTCCTTAATAACACCCTCAACTCTTCTTTTCCCATACAATCTTTTTCTGTTAAAGGATTTTGTTCAGGATCTATCAAATGATTATAATAGATTCCCAAAATTTGATCATTCTTTTGTGCCTCAATCAAATCTTGGTCTGGCGTGTCATGACTCCACTGCACCACCGGTTGATCTACTTCCTTTGGTGCTTTAGAACGTGTCACTGCATCAATTTGTATTTCACCCATTAAATAATCAATATGTAGCAATTCTCCCATCACAGCCCCAATCTTAGCCAGATGGTCCGCCTTATCATTTCCCTCCTTATCCTCTCCTGGTGTTTTTAAATGCCCACGAATTTTTCTCCAGTATATTGTTAAATTATTTTCTGACACCAATTTGTCTATGGCTTGTATCATTTTTCCATGTTTAAGTGGCTTTTTGTTGTATGTAACCATGCCTCTTGCTTTCCAACCAGGCAAATACTCCACAAAGCTATTCCGTGCATAGTCAGAATCAGTCACCAGGACAATTTCACTGAACTTTTTATCAACTGCAGTAGCAATTGCTTTATAGATGGCTGCCAATTCCGCCACCTGACTGCTCCTATCTCCAATCCTCATCCCTATACTGGGAACGCCTTCACATTTCAACCAGACATTTCCTATTCCTGCCACTAACTGTTTATTACTGTCATTTTCAATGTGAAAAGCACAACCATCCACATATACAGTTGGCAAATCCTTGCATGTTTTTTCATCAAAAGCTTTGTGTGATGATTGTTCAAATTCCTGCAAACTAGTTTCCACTTCCATTTCATTTGGTATTTGTTCAGCTGCACAGTCATGTAAGTCAGCTAACCCTTGAGCAATTGGGCTCTTTTTATTTTGTCCATATCTCACTTCTACGGGAAAACCTTGTAATGCCTGCGTCCATGAAGTGATTCTGGATTGTGCTAGATTGCCTGATCTAATTCTTTTACTCTCTAAAAATTGCAAAGGTTGATGATTTGTTTCAATAATCACCTTTTCTCCCTGAATAATGGGGCGGAAATGTTGTAGCGCCCACACAGTGGTTAATAGGGCCTTTTCACATTCATTAAATTTCATTTCAACTTGGGAAAATGCCTTACTTGCATATGCAATGGTTTTGTGATTCAAATCGTGTTTTTGTGATAATACTGCTGACATACAATGTTCAGAAAAACCTATTTGTATAAAGAAATCCCTGTCCTTTATGGGGTAGGCTAAACATGGTGCCTTTACAAGACATTCCTTCAATCTAGCCACTGCATCAGACTGCTCTCTTTCCCATCTCCAGGGAGTATTTAGTTTAAGCAGTTTAGTCAATGGTTGGGTGATCTCTGCATAATTCTCAATGAACTTTCTGTTATAGCCTGTCATCCCTAATAAACTTTTTACTCCTTTCACATCTTTAGGATCTTTTAATCTTTGTATGGCCTCTATTTTCTTCCTTTGTGGATTTAGCCCATGTTCAGTCACTTCATGCCCTAGAAAGTTCACTTTTTTCTTGCACCATTGTGCTTTTTGCAAAGATACTTTGGCGCCTGCTTTCTGCAATTGGCCAAGTACATGTCTTATTTCATCAAAATGGCTTTTTAGGCTTTCATTTTTTATCAGGACATCATCCACATAAACTATTGTTCCTCTTTCCGCTGCATCCGGCATGGCCTTTCTCAAAAATATGCCAAATTCACTCCCACTATTGATGTACCCGAACGGAGCTCTAAGCCAGGCATATTGAGTCCTGTCAAATGTAAAGGAAAATAAGTGTTGTATCTCTTCTGCCAATGGCACACACCAATATCCAGATGTGAGATCTAACGTGGTAAATACATTTGAACCATGTATCTGAGCTAGGCCCTGATCAATGAATGGTAGTGGCCATCTAGATACTGGTACTCTTTTATTTAACTCTCTTAAGTCTGCACACAGCCGCCATTGACCATTTGGCTTTAACACACCTAAAATAGGCGTATTGGATGTGCTATGAATGGGCCTGATTATTCCCCGTGATTCCAAATTTTTAATAATCTCTGCCAATGATTCTAAACATGCCAGCGGTAGTCTATACTGGCGTACAAACACTGGATTTCTACTACAACCTTCTGGTAGTGTGGCCACATGTAAATCAGTTAAACCACAATCATAAGCCTCTTTTGCAAATACATCCTTAAACTCCATAAATATTTCCCTCAGATTGCGTCGATCCTCATCGCTGCCACATGCATCCGCTAAGGAGATCTGCTCTTCTACCATTCTGGAAAATTCGGGAAACTCTTCTGGTAAAGGAATCTCAGCGCTTTCCTCTAACTGTGTGGCTGTGTCTTTTTGTAGAGCTGCCACTTTTAAATATTTTGGCATATCAGCTTCCACTTCAATGGGCTGATTTCCTGTTTCATTTTCATTTAAATTAAATATTATGCAATCCTCTTGATGGCAGCACACTGTCTCATTTGAATCATAAGGATACACAGAATGAATTTTAAATATTCCTTTGGGCTGAGAGTCCAGGTGTTCTGGCAACTCGCCCTTGGCATCTACATATTTTTCAGGAATATTCCCAATCACCATGTTATTTAAATCTGCCGTATAATGTGATTTTTGTATGGCCATTCCTAATGGGGAGTTTTCCTCTAAATGAATATCCTGACAACCTTTATTATTTACCATGATTTTTACAGATCCCTCACCAATGTCTACCAATGGAATGTATTCATAATCCAGGCCTTGCTGTTTTATGGATTCATTCAGGCATACAAATGCATCAGAGCCTTTCATCTGCTGCCCATTTTTGCATTTCAGTGTTATTGCAAACTGTTTTGTAAATGCAGGAATAATAGTATTTTTCCTCATTTGTAATTCGACTGCATAAGGAACCAGTTGTGCACAATGATAAGCCCTTCTTTTGTCTTCAAATTCAGGTGCCGGACCACCTAGGCGTGACCATATTTTTTGATTAAGGAAATCTAACACCATACACATTCTGTGCATGATGTCATTGCCCATGTAAAATTCATTTTGTGCTCCACTCACTATCCATACATTATGGTAAATTATTTTCTGCCCAATGCTAATTTTAAGCATGCATCTGCCTGCAATTCGGTTTTCAAAGTCTGGACTGTCCAACCCAGAAACATATTGGTTTTTAATCCTAAATTTCGGGATTTCTTCCCTCTCCATAATTTTTTGCAACAATTTCTCATTAATGAAACTCCTTTTATGTCCAAGCGCTAAAGTGGCTTTTATTGTTTTAAGATAATCATTTATACCAACATGAACCCATGGTTGCTCATCTTCCATGTGTATTTCTGCCAGAGTGGTAATGTGTTTTTCTGAATCTGTTTTAGGAACAATATTCTGTTTGCATGTTTTCTCTTTTAAATAGAAACGTAATGTGTGCTCATCTATGGCAGTCTGCCAATCTTTCCTTGGGTCCAAGTATATTTGTACAGGTAGTTTTTCATTGTCGCTCTGATCTTTGTCTTGACACATTAATATAACAGTGACACTAGGTATGCAGCTATTCTGGAGATATACCTCCACAGCATCATTTGTTTTGGCAACGGTGTGACATTCTTTTATATTGCTGTTTTGTGATTTTAGTTTCTTAGGCCTCAATGGTTTTTTGGTTAAGGACCACAGCACTCCATTCACCCCATCTATGAGAGGAGACAATCTTTTCAGGCAATCTGTCCCCATCAGAAATGGAATTTCACAAATAGATGTGATCAATACCTCTTGTTTCATTCTGTGCTTTCCTATTTTTATGTCAACCTCAGTTACACCTATGATGGGCACCTCCTCCCCATTAAAGTTATGCACTGGGCCTTGATTTGCCTTCACTGTGATCTGACTCTGTGGAGGCCTCCCTTCATTGATACTCTTTACCAGCTCCTTGGACATAATTGTGGCCTGTGCGCCAGTGTCAATCATAGCGAAGGTGTGGCATTTTTCTTCTACAGTGATGGGTGCATAATATCTGTCCTCAACTTCCTCTAATACACATAAGAAATGTGAATTCTTACTGATTTCAGGGCTCACCTTTCTCAGGTCTTTTTCACTTTTGGCTAAGCACATTGGTAAATGAAAAGACATTTTTCCCTCCTTTTTACCCATTTCTGTGCAAGATATTTTATTCATTTCTCCATGTTCAGAGGTTTTTTGGAGTGTGGCCACTGTTCGCCCATCCATCTGGGTAACATCAGAGACCACATTACAACCTTCCAACTGAACATGTGTAACAACATCATTCAGCAATTTGTCATTTTTTAATTCTGTGCATTTGTGATCATTTAGTGTAATACCAGCCCTTTCAGCCTCTTCAAAAATATGTGGCTCAAAGAATTTTTCAGGTGATTGACTTGTACCCTCCTTGTGAGTATTTCCTTTTTCTGTCCGTGTTTGGTCATTGTTTTGCTTGCCCAGGGAAGGAGCTATGGCATCCCCACTTACTCCCTGTTCACTGGTATTCCCCATGCATGAGTCATTATTCTTAAATCTGTTCCTTTGTTCTTTTGGAATTCCTAATGTTTCTTTTTCATTTGTGCAAATCTTTACTGTTTTATTTAGCTCTAAGCTAAACCGTACCTCTTTTTTAGAAATATTTGCACTTTCTGTCACAATTTCATTTACTGGTACTTTCATTTTTAATCCATTAGGCATCTCAGAGTTGTTATGCAAAATTATATCAGAGCAATCTGTCATTTTGGCACTCCAGTTATCATGAGTACTTAGTCACTTTTCGGAAGCCCCCCGGTCATTGCTATGGCCATCAACCCCCTCTTTGGAAGGTTGTTTTTGCGCTGTATAGAGCTTTCCTATTTGCTCAGCTAACATTTTCACTTGGGCCTCAAGGCACTGGAACCTTTCCATCTCTCTAGGATCCTCTTTCTGTGGCCTAGGTCGATATTGGTTGAGACCTCAGAGAGACCTAGAGAGACCTCAGACCTGCATTCTAGGAATACCACATTTTCCAGTGATAGTGTTGGTGTGCCACCATGGGCGAACTCACTGACTTATTTACGACAGAGAGCTATATGTGGTAGTCTTGTGGTAATTTCCACTACCTTATATACGGTAGGGAGCTATGTTCAGAGAGTCTCTCTTCCTGTTGGCTCATGTACCTCCAACAAGCTATGCTACAGTCACTCACAATTATTCATACTGATTCTGACATGCACACATCTGTCTTAAAATGACCATTGCACTGTTTAAAAATCTCCCCACATCATCGGCATTGTAATGGTAAATAGAAAATACACCACCCGTCTGTTTTCAAATATTTTTCTGTATTATAAAAGTTGCATTTAAACACGATCTCATTCTTTACAGAAATAAATAAAATGGTACAGTAAAAGCATTGTCTATGACACACTGCAAAGAGCGTGGCGGAGAACAGAACTCAAATTGCAACATTGGTATTTGATTAAGACACGCACAGGAATCCTACACTGACTGCATATTACCGTACACACTCAGCTCCCACACTTCTCATTACCTTATCTTTTTAGTTGTTCTCTTTGGCTGTTCTCTTTGTGAATGTGACTCCCTTGAAGATTAACTCCAGCAAAAAGGAACGCTTGCCTTCTCAAACCGGGGTCATTGCCTGGAATTCTCAGCTTTTGCAGATAGGAATGCCTCAGCCAGTGGAAAGGTCCTTCTTTCAGCTCTCCCCAATCTCGACTGCAGCAGGACACAGGAATCTGCATTCAGTCAGGAGCCCCACAGCCAGGTCTTCTCCCCAGTAGTGCAGAAAAATGTCTCCTCCCTTTTTCCCCGTTACTGCCCACTAAAACTTTCCTCTCAGCCCTCTGTATGACGTGTCCCAATGAAATCCATCATCTCTCATCCTCCTACTCTTCAACAATAGCTTCGCTTATACATTTGCAATTGTTGCAAATCTGACTTCCTTCTTCCTGCAGTTACTGTGCACAAAAACACGGAGAATCAGGCAGAGAAGAGAAGAAAAAAAATCTGCACACACATTTAAATGGTTTTCAGAGTATGCCTAATTCTGCAGTGGAGAACACATTTTATTAGTGGGTTATGTTAAATAAGGTTTTATTAGTCAGGATAATGGTTAATAGGTTAGCTGTTAATTTTCAAATGTGTCTCTCGCACCATAGGCATTTCAGGTGAAAAATAGTGTGCATTTTTAAATGAGCACGTGTGCTTTTGACTGTAAAAATAGATTTGCATCTTATATGTTAAAATCGTTTTTGACTGAATAGCCTGTCTTTCCTTGTTAATCTGGTAACCCATATAGCAATGCACCGCACCCTTGTGGTGGTGGTGCTGCAAAAAAAATGTGCTACTTGTGCAGTAGTGCTGTACTCTGTGCTGTTTGCTAAATATTCTTACAGAACCTTGGTAGAGTGGCGGTGCAGTCAGACTCATCATAGGAGGAAGATGTAGGTATGTACACTGAACCCAGTAAGTACAATAGTCTAAAGAAACACTTAAAAGGTTATTTTAAAAGACATGAATATGTACACACGAAAAGGTAGTTAAATACTTTGTTCAATTAACCTACAAACGTGGGAATACTTATAAACACACATTTCAAAGGCCTCTGCTTCAGTGGTAGTTGCTCACTATACAATTGTTAGAGTTTGAGATCAATGACAGTTCTACCGTATTATCAGTACTACTGTACACTCACGTTAAGACAATGATGTACAGTAATTGTATTTAGTTCGCAAAACCACATAAAGTCTTTGAGGAAGGAAAAAGGTTGATTAATCACACAGCAGCAGAGCTCAACGTTCTAGAGACTTTTTTGGGCAGACTTAACGCTTCAATCCAATCCCCAACTACACGAAAAAGTTAGCTTCGGATTGGATTCAAAGTCTTAAGAAGCAGCAGAACAGCAAAGATTCCTCATGATACATTTAGTCTCTAGGAAAAGATACTTGGCAATTCAACACAACGATGAGACCGTGCAAAAGGACTCACTAAAAGGGACACAAGCCGGCTGCTTGGGTCAGAGATATAGTGGACACCTCTTCGCACACTCCAGTCACTCTGGAGCGACATCTTGGTTCAAGGCAAGTAATACCTTTCACCCCACAGTACCTTAGGCTAGAAGCAATGCTTGTAGCTTGATTCTCCTCTGTGCAGCCGAAACATACCCGGTCTCCCGATTCCTCGGTCTGGTGATGAAAGGAAGGACTCTGAATGTGATGTCTCAGCAGCATTCTCGAGAGAGGACCCTTTGCATGGATTTCTTCGGTCTCCTTGGTCAGTCTGTGGTTTTGGCACCTTTTTCTCAGCACCAACGAAGGACAGTACTCGCCTGGTCAAACTTTGACTCTGCAGTCCAGCACTCTGGTGAGGGGACTCAGGTGTCAGATCGTGTCTCTGGAGGTTCACCTGGAGCTCAACAAAGACTTGGATGGATTTGGCCTCTCAAAGACAAGACATTGCACTGGAAATGGGTCGGGATCTCCTAGTATTCACAGTCTGCAGATCTGGAAATGCACAGTAGTTGGGAGATGGCTCAATTTGTATTTAGTCTCAGGGCTGGTTGGTTCCACCAGCCAAAGGGAAGGAATGGTCCTCTTCGGAGCTCCCCTGTCGAGTAGAAACTGGTCAGGACAGAAGTGGTTGTGTCACGGTGATGAGAAGGGTCTGCAGGCGTCTCTGGTCAACTTCAGCTTTGGTTACTTGAGTTTCCAGTTCAACTTGCCTTTCAACTACGGAACCGCAAACTTGTATTCACTTTTCCCCCACATAGGCCTCTGCAATCTCTTAGAAGTTAATAGAAAGGGATCCGTGGCTGTCCAATCAGGACAGCCAGCCTGCCAGTGGGAACTGGTTCCAATCAGGCACTCTGGCAGACAAAGGTCAGGGGTCTGAATAACTCCTCCAACACTTGCTGCCTGCCCAGACACTTGAGGTTAGGTGGGGACACCCAAGGGTTCCCGCGAAAGGCAAAACACACACAACTTCCCCCTCCCAGAATGGTAGACAGAATAAAGAATCACCACAACAGAAATGGTGAAACAAAAATTAGGAGCCACCAAGTTAGACCATAGGTGACCCTATTGTGCCCTGTTTTCATTGCTGCGCTCCTGGTGAGTAAATCCCCTCTCTGGTGCCCACCCAACGTCCATTTTGTGTGTAATTTTGGTTGTAAACCCCTGCCCTCCCCTCACGCAGGCTCGCTTCCCTCCCCGCTTCCTGGTGTTGCTAGTCCCGCCCTCCCCTTCCCTGATTGGTCCGCCGCCCTTTTTACCAGGCCAATATGGACCTTTCCAGGGCAGCCCTCTGCCCGGCAGCGCCTTTGGCTAAGGTCCCGGAGGCAAAGGACGGCTCCTACTGGGGCGGCTCCCGACCGTATCTGCAGGTATCCGCAGGAGAAGCAAGAAGCCAACAACAAGTAAGTGTGGTAAGGGCGGGGACTGAAGCAATTACTTCACACCATACCACCCTACCACTCATACAACAACGCATCACCAGTGTACATTCATTATATCTGTAGTATATTTGTATTTGGTAACTCTATCCTATTCATGTGCAAAGTTGAATTTAGAAGTGTTCCCAATAGCCTATCTGTGTTTCTAGAAGTGTGCCCAAGAGCCTCTCTGTGAAAAGTTGATTTTAGAAGCACACTTAGAAGTTGAATTAGAAGTGTGCCCAATAATCCCTCTGTGAAAAGTCACATTTAGAAGCACATTTAGAAGTTGAATTAGAAGTGTGCCCAATAGCCCTCTGTGAAAAGTTACATTTAGAAGCACATTTAGAAGTTGAATTAGAAGTGTGCCCAATAGCCTCTCTGTGAAAAGTAAGTTGAATTTAAAAGTGTGCCCAATAGCCCCTCTGTGAAAAGTTGCATTTAGAAGTGTGCCCAATAGCCTCACTGTGATTCTAGAAGTGTGCCCAATAGCCTCTCTGTGATTCTAGAAGTGTGCCCCATAGCCTCTCTGTGAAAAGTTGAATTTAGAAGCACACTTAGAAGTTGAACTAGAAGTGTGCCCCATAAACCCTCTGTGAAAAGTTGAATTTAGAAGTGTGCCCAATAGCCTCTCTGTGATTCTAGAAGTGTGCCCAATAGCCCCACTGTGAAAAGTTGAATTTAGAAGTTTGCCCAATAGCCTCTCTGTGATTCTAGAAGTGTGTCCAATAGTCTCTCTGTGATTCTAGAAGTGTGCCCAATAGCATCACTGTAAAAAGTTGAATTTAGAAGTTTGCCCAATAGCCTCTCTGTGAAAATTGAATTTAGAAGCGCATTTAGAAGTTGAATTTAGAAGTGTGCCCAATAGCCTCACTGTGATTCTAGAAGTGTGCCCAATAGCCTCTCTGTGAAAAGTTGAATTTAGAAGCACATTTAGTAGTGAATTTAGAAGTTTGCCCAATCGCCTCTCTGTGAAAACAGAATTTAGAAGCGCATTTAGAAGTTGAATTTAGAAGTGTGCCCAATAGCCTCACTTTGATTCTAGAAGTGTGCCCAATAGCCTCTCTGTGAAAAGTTGAATTTAGAAGCACATTTAGTAGTGACTTTAGAAGTGTGCCCAATAGCCTCTCTGTACAAAGTTGAATTTAGAAGTGTGCCCAATAGCCTCTCTGTGAAAAGTTGAATTTAGAAACACATTTAGAAGTGAATTTAGAAGTTTGCCTTGCCCAATAGCCTCTCTGTGAAAGTTGAATTTAGAAGTGTGCCCTATAGCCTCTCTGTGAAAAGTTGAATTTAAAAGTGTGCCCAATATCCCCTCTGTGAAAAGTTGCATTTAGAAGTGTGCCCAATAGCCTCACTGTGATTCTAGAAGTGTGCCCAATAGCCTCTCTGTGATTCTAGAAGTGTGCCCAATAGCCCCTCTGTGAAAGTTGAATTTAGAAGTTTGCCCAATAGCCTCTCTGTGAAAGCTGAATTTAGAAGTGTGCCCAATAGCCTCACTGTGATTCTAGAAGTGTGCCCAATAGCCTCTCTGTGCAAAGTTGAATTTAGAAGTGTGCCCAATAGCCTCTCTGTGAAAAGTTGAAATTTGGAAGCACATTTAGAAGTGAATTTAGAAGTGTGCCCAATAGCCTATCTGTGAAAAGTTGAATTTAAAAGTGTGCCCAATAGCCCCTTTGTGGAAAGTTCCATTTAGAAGTGTGCCCAATAGCCTCTATATGACTCTAGAAGTGTACCCAATAGCCTCTCTGTGAAAAGTAGAATTTAGAAGCACATTTAGAAGTGAATATAGAAGTGTGCCCAATAGCCTATCTGTGAAAAGTTGAATTTAAAAGTGTGCCCAATAGCCCCTCTGTGGAAAGTTGCATTTAGAAGTGTGCCCAATAGCCTCACTGCGATTCTAGAAGTGTGCCCAATAGCCTCTCTGTGAAAAGTTGAATTTAGAAGCACATTTAGTAGTGAATTTAGAAGTTTGCCCAATCGCCTCTCTGTGAAAACAGAATTTAGAAGCGCATTTAGAAGTTGAATTTAGAAGTGTGCCCAATAGCCTCACTTTGATTCTAGAAGTGTGCCCAATAGCCTCTCTGTGAAAAGTTGAATTTAGAAGCACATTTAGTAGTGACTTTAGAAGTGTGCCCAATAGCCTCTCTGTACAAAGTTGAATTTAGAAGTGTGCCCAATAGCCTCTCTGTGAAAAGTTGAATTTAGAAACACATTTAGAAGTGAATTTAGAAGTTTGCCTTGCCCAATAGCCTCTCTGTGAAAGTTGAATTTAGAAGTGTGCCCTATAGCCTCTCTGTGAAAAGTTGAATTTAAAAGTGTGCCCAATATCCCCTCTGTGAAAAGTTGCATTTAGAAGTGTGCCCAATAGCCTCACTGTGATTCTAGAAGTGTGCCCAATAGCCTCTCTGTGATTCTAGAAGTGTGCCCAATAGCCCCTCTGTGAAAGTTGAATTTAGAAGTTTGCCCAATAGCCTCTCTGTGAAAGCTGAATTTAGAAGTGTGCCCAATAGCCTCACTGTGATTCTAGAAGTGTGCCCAATAGCCTCTCTGTGCAAAGTTGAATTTAGAAGTGTGCCCAATAGCCTCTCTGTGAAAAGTTGAAATTTGGAAGCACATTTAGAAGTGAATTTAGAAGTGTGCCCAATAGCCTATCTGTGAAAAGTTGAATTTAAAAGTGTGCCCAATAGCCCCTTTGTGGAAAGTTCCATTTAGAAGTGTGCCCAATAGCCTCTATATGACTCTAGAAGTGTACCCAATAGCCTCTCTGTGAAAAGTAGAATTTAGAAGCACATTTAGAAGTGAATATAGAAGTGTGCCCAATAGCCTATCTGTGAAAAGTTGAATTTAAAAGTGTGCCCAATAGCCCCTCTGTGGAAAGTTGCATTTAGAAGTGTGCCCAATAGCCTCACTGCGATTCTAGAAGTGTGCCCAATAGCCTCTCTGTGAAAAGTTGAATTTAGAAGCACATTTAGAAGTTGAATTGAAGTATGCCCAATAGCCTTTCTGTGGAAAGTTGAATTAGAAGTGTGCCCAATAGTCTCTCTGTGAAAAGTTGAATTTAGAAGTTTGCCCAATACCCTCTCTGTGAAAAATTGATTTTAGAAGCGCATTTAGAAGTTGAATTTAGTGGTGTGCCCAATAGCCCCTCTGTGAAAAGTTGAATTTAGAAATTTGCCCAATAGCCTCTCTGTGAAAGTTGAATCTGGAAGTTTCCCCAAATCATGGTCAATAGCCTCTCTGTGAAAATTGAATTTAGAAGCGCATTTAGAAGTTGAATTTAGAAGTGTGCCCATTAGCCTCACTGTGATGCCAGAAGTGAGCCCAATAGACTCTCTGTGAAAAGTTGAATTTAGTTTGCCCAAAAGCCTCTCTGTGAAAAGTCGAATTTAGAAGTGTACCCAATTAGCCTCTCTGAGAATCCAGAGGTGTGCCCAACAACCTCTGTGAATTTAGAAATGTGCCCAATAGCATCTTTGTGAAAAGTTAAACTTAGAAGTGTACCCAATAGGATCTCTGTGAATTTAGAAGTGTGCCCAATTGCCTCTCCATGAATTAGAAGTGTGCCCAATTAGAATAATCTAATTCTGTGCGTGCCTAGTTGAACCGACTAATCTCCCTAATAACCCTAATGTGCGAAGTGACTTTAGAATCATGCCTAATACCATCCCTGTATAAAGGTATTAGAATCTACTATTCTACCTAATAGTACCTAATAGCCTAAGATCATCTCTGTACAAATTGAACTTGGAATTGTGCCAATCGCGCGTCACCACCGAATTCAGAACTACAATAAGGTATTAGAATTTACTATACACTTATTAGTGCCTAATAGCCTAATGTCATCTCTGTATACAGTTGAAGCTAGAAGTGCTCCTAATAGCCTAATATAATCTCTGTACAAATTGAACTTGGAAGTGTGCCAACCGCGTGTCACCACTGAATTCAGAATTACAATAAGGTATTAGAATTTACTATCCACTAATAGTACCTAATAGCCTAATTACATCTCTGTACGAATGGAACTTAGAAGTGTGCCAATAGCGTGCCCCACCTGAATTTAAAACTACAATAAGAAAGCCCTCACCAACTCCGCCTAAAATAATAATAAGCTTACCTGTATTCCAGCTTACTAGAAGTAAGTTGCACTTGAGAGTACACCGAACAGCTCGTACTAAGCATGAGTGCACCTACTCCTCCAGAGTCCGTCAGAAATGACCACCATAATCTACCCCCACTCCCCGATCTGCCTTCCCTCCTGTCTCCCCCTTCCCAAATCATCCCACTCTCCTTTGCACTCCCTACCACTCGCCTGTCCAAACACCAAGCCAGAGGGGCACCATGGCGAGCCAACCACCCTAAAAACACTCCTCCCCCAAACATCACCACCGATCAGCCCGCTCCCCCCTCTATCATAGCGAGCACACCCCGCCCTGCAAGCATCCCCCCCGCCTTGCCCACAAACCCCCACCGCCTCTGCTCCCCAAACACACCATTTCCCCTCCCTAAAAACTGCATGCCTAGCCTTAACAAGAACTGAAGCCGCATACATCTCCCCCTCTGTCCCCCCTACCCTCTCCCACATTCCAATTGCAATAAAGAAACTAAAGAGGAACCGTACCTGGTCCCCCTCAATCTCTCAGCACTCCTCACCTCCCTGGTCTCGACCCGCAACCTCTGTACCCCAATCACCTCCTTCCCCCGGAGCTTCACCCTGCCTGAAACCCCTCTCCCTCGACTTCTCATCAACTGCAACTGAAAGTCCTAACCACCCACTCCCTACCTTCAAATCCCCCAAGCCAAACCCAAGCATCCCAACTCACGCAGCCACCCATTCCTGCCCGAAACCCGCCAACTCCGCTGCTCGGCCACTATTCCCATTGATCATCTCCCACCCTACCCCTCTCCCTCTCCAGCTTCCTCTATCTCCGCCACCACCACCTTCGCCTCCTGCTCCGAGACCATCCGTGCCTCCTGATGTGAACTGCATCCTATTTAATGCCCGTTCCATAGCAAAAAACAGATACTGCATCTTTGACCTCCTCGCCTCGGGCAAACCAGATCTGGTTTTCATCACCGAAACTTGGTTCTCGGACGACTTCGCCCAAACCGCCAGCGAAGCCTTCCCCCCCGAATACTCTCTCATCCAACTGAACCGTCCTTCTAGAGGAGGAGGAATAGCATTCGTCTTCAAGTCTCTCTTCCACGCATCAATCATCGACAGCCAACCTTCCATTCCATCCTGTGAATCTCTCCTCATTAGACTATCCCTCTCCCCGTCGCTCTCACACAGCTTCCTAATAATCTACAGACCCCCTGGCTACGATAGACATTTCTCAAATAACCTCTGCAACTCGATTGCCACCCTTCAACTAAACCACCCCAACCTCATCCTTCTTGGAGACTTCAACATATGGCTCAACATCCCCACCAACCCTATGACACACTCTCTGGTTGACGGTTTGGATGCCATTAACCTCCAACCCCACACAAACGGCCCGACTCACTATAAAGGACACACTCTTGATGCCATCTTTAGCTCCAACACCCTGATTCATTTAAAGACCCCCACCCCTATCCTCTGGTCCGATCACTTCATTCTCTCGTTCACCATTCACTCACCTGACCGCCTTCCCATACTCGAATCTGAACCTCCGAATCTACGCAAATGCTGGAAAAAACTAATAATCATCCCGGACCTAGCCGACGCACTCCTCCAGTCTCCACCCCCTACCTGCCTACTAAACAAACAACTAACCCCTGACGCCTTTGACTCATGGCTCAATGCATCTCTGACGCGGCTCACACCCCCTTGCAAACCATCAACCCGCCGTGGCCTCTTCACCAGATGGTTCACTCCTGAGCTGAAGATCACTAAGCAACTATATAAATACCTAGAACACAAATGGCAGAAAGACAAAAACCCAGGTGAATAGGGCCACCTTGGCCCGACACCTTTACCAGTACAAGGACGAAATCCGGAAAGCAAAAAAAAGCCTACTACAACTCCCGAATCCAAAAATGCAAAAACCCAAGCAAAGAACTCCACAAAATCATCTCCGAATTCACCCATCCGGCTTGCAACACGACCGTCCCGACTCCCTCACAATCACTGTGCGACTCACTCTCCCTCCACTTTTTCACAACGGCTCTCGAAAGAACAAATACCATAGCCACCAACCTAGCTCTCTTACATCCTCCAAGCAATTCTCCCCCCATACCGGCCACCCCACCAGATGCGACCATTACGCAACCAACGTTTGAATCCTTTAATCCATTATCACCAGAGCAATTTCTAAACCTTCTATCTGCCCGCAAACCATCTGGCTCACCACTGGACCCTTGCCCAGCCACAACCCTCAAAGAAATGTTCACTTCCACCTGTGCAAGTGAACACGCAAGATCCATCATAAATGCCTCCCTTCCATCTGGTATCTTTCCCGATGCATTCACAATGGCTTATGTCAAACCTCTAATTAAAAAACCTTCGCTCAACCCTCTCGAGCCCAAAAACTACCGTCCCATCTCAAACACCAGATTCCTTGCCAAACTCATTGACCGAACTGCCTACTCCCAACTAAATGCCTTTGTCGAAGCCAACAATCTCCTAGACCCCGCTCAATCAGGTTTCAGAGCCCGTCACGGAATTGAAACCACCCTAACCTCAATTTGGGATGACCGCAGACTCTGCGCGATGTGCGGCACTAATCCTTCTTGACCTATCCGCCGCCTTCAACACAATCAATCACTCAATCCTCCTAGACCGCCTCCACTCCTCAAGGATCTGTACCAAATAACGATACTCTCCAACTATAACTCCCAAGCCCGACCAGTCGACACGGGAGTCCCACAAGGAGCGTGCCTATCGTCCTCCTGTTCAATCTCTACTTGATCACTCTCCCACCAATAATTAGTTCGCACAACATCCTGTGCTACAACTACACCGACGACACCCAACTAATTCTAACACTCCTGAACTCAAAACCCAACTGCCGACCTGACCTGGCCTCCTGCCTTCTTGACATAGAACTCTGGATGACCCAAAGCCACATCCTGTTAAACCCCTCCAAAACAGAAATCATGGTATGTCGGAACCTAGAACTTCTTCCACAACCACTACCCTGGCCATCCGCCATGGGCAAATCTCCGACCCCCTCAACTCAGTGAAAAATCTTGGATGCACCCTTGACTCTGACCCAACACTCTCGCGCCAAGTCAACAACGTCTCAATGTCCTGCCACTACCACCTTAAAACTCTAAGGCGCATCTTTCCTTATCTCTCCTTTCCCAACAGACTCTCCGTGGTCCAATCAATCGGTATATCAAGACTGGACTACGCAAAGCCCCTATACCTCGGAGTCCACGCGTACCAACTGAATAAACTCCAAAGGGCACAAAATGCGGCAGCCAAATTGCTTTTTGCGCTTGGCCCAAGAGACCACATCTCCCCAGCCCTTAAGACGCTGCACTGGCTTCCAGTAGCCAGAAGGGTGACTTTCAAAACCTTGTGCTTCTCCCCTCGAGCACTGCATACAACCGGACCACAATATCTTCAAGACAAGCTAAAACCCTACAACCCCCCACGCACCTTAAGATCAAGCTCAGCCGGCCTCCTAGTCATTCCGAAGACAAACTCAATCAGGGTAGGCGGATCATCATTCTCAGCCTTGGCCCCCACACTATGGAACTCACTCCCACCACACATCTGCCAGACTGAGGATTTAATGTCTTTCCGCAAACTGCTGAAAACCTGGCTCTTCCCCTAAAACCAACCCGTACCAAACTAACCCAAACAGACCAACAGCAACTCAATGACACCAATCCATCAAACCACCTGATGCGAGAAACTGACAGCTAACAACCCACAATGTAAACTAGAAGGGCAAACAGAATTAAATTAATAAAGTAGATCAAAGCAGTGAAATGGTTAATAAAGAGTAAATCATACGGGAACAGGAAAGAGACTTAAACTCCCGAAATGGATAGAATGCATGCAGAGTGAACAAAGTGAATGGCGTGAATGAATTACTTACAACAAATAACTATATAGTTCAAATGAATGTGGGAATCGAATGAATATGCAGACCGATGAGTGTATGGAATGGATGAACATATTGAGTGGATGAGTATGTAGAGCAGCTGGGTGTGTAGAATGGGCAAGCGTGTAGAGTGGATGAGCGCATAATTCAGGGAAGTGAGTAGAACGCAAAAGTGCATAAAACAGATGAATGTCCAGAACGGATGAGCGTAAACGGTATTAGTGCGTAAAAAAGACGAGTATGTGAACCTGATGAGTATGTAGTGCACATCAATATCGATAACGCATGAAAATGGAAGTGTGGAGAGTGTGTAGACCTAGTGAATGTACCAAGTGGATGAGCATATAGAATGGAGGAGTGTACAGAGCAGATGAGTGTACAGAGCAGAGGAGTGTATAGGTATACAGAGTGAATGAGTGTACAGAACAGATGAAAGTATAGAACAGATGAGTGTAGAGATGAATATATAGGACAGGTTATTGCTGTTGAATGCATGAAAGGCACGAGTGCTTAAAGCAGATGAATACGGGAACAGATGAGTGTGGGGAGCAAATGAGCGCAGGGATCAGATGAGTGCGTAGTGGGGATGAGTGTGTAGGGGGGACGAGTGCGTAGGGGGGATGAGTGCGTAGGGGGGATGAATGCGTAGAGGGGATGCGTGCATAGAGGGGATGAGTGCGTAGAGGGGATGAGTGCGTAGAGGGGATGAGTGCATAGAGGGGGTGAGTGCATAGAGGGGTGATTGCGTCGAGGGGGTGTGTGCATCGAGGGGGGTGTGTGCGTCGAGGCGGTGACTGCGTAAAACAGGGTGGAGAAAGGAACTCCAAGTTATGAAAAATGCTTTTACTAAAAGACTTACCTCTCCCTCAGTTGGCTACTAATTTTGCAGCTCACAGAGGACTCAATTTGATATGTATTGGTGATGCTGTGGTATCCTCGACCACCTTATTATGCCTATCCGCTTAGAAAAACCCTAAAACTCTGCTTTCCAAACACATTTTGGTGAACGTTTGTAGTTGTGACAGAGTCTTTAAAATATTGTTGTTAAGAGAGGTGGAAAAAGACTTCAAGAAAGTATGGAGTAGTGTTGCTAAAAACCTGGCTGTTCCTTGTGGGAGTATTAAAGTGTTTAATGTAAAATATTCACTATCTAATTTGCGTTATACTGACAGATATCAAACAGAAATGATAAAGTATTTTGGAGGCTTCTACACAATACAAAGTTCATGACGACACATGTTTCGCTTAGAGGTAACAACTGAAACTATTTCTTCTTAGACTATCCTCCATGCCATGATAAGCACATGGAAGCAGCATTCTTACTAGGATACTCCACGAAGAAGTAGATTGTTTCATTATCATGTGGATAACTCGGAAACCAATAAGTCAATGGATAGTTGAATGAAATAGATGAACCAACCTGGAAAAAGCTCATAATAGGTCATATAGATTCAGTTGGGACCTGCAGGATATTTTGTGTAGATTTGGGGTCTGGTGGTATTTTCTTAACGCCAAAAGAAGAGTGGTAATTTGGTGATAACTTATCCTTGGATCTAGATTGTGTTTGGCCTTACCTCATTCTAGTGACCATATTTTGTTACACTATATTGGAGAATGTAGTAATATACACTATTGGTGGTATTTCCTGGTGGTAAATTACTTAGTGGTGAGCATGATTTTCCTTCCCTACATTATAGCCCCATCATACATAAAACTTTCCTTACTATTACAATACTCTTAGTGATCTATAGAGGGCCTTGGACCTACGTTCAGGGGCACCACACTTTCACATAGAGTGCCACCTATAACTTGTGGTTGTTATCACTGATTTATCTACACCAGTGAACTATGCGTCCATAGGCCTCATTACTGGTTCATAGACCCCCAGTAATTTATATATTGTATCAGATTTCACACAGACAACATGCACTGGGGAACACACGCAAACATCTATTTATCACCGCTAATTCTATCTATTATTCCATCTGCATGAACAAATGGGTGGCTATATTACCAAAGAACATGAATCTTCCCCACATCCGCATAGGCAACCCAAAACAATGAAACTCAGATATATATATCTTATTTTGCAAACAATTACAAAGTCATAATACAGTTCTTACCATTTGCATTTCATCTCTACCTGTAACAAAATGAGAAGCGAAAAACAAAACCACAGATGCAGTGCAAATACATTTTTTTCAAACTAGGATTCAACACATGACAAATAAAAATGCAAGGGATTTTCTTTTGCTTTGCTACCCTAACTGCCTCGTATTTTTAGAAAACATTCGCCAAACAGTCGCATAAGAATAACCTCACTTCAAACTTGGATGCTCACCAAATATTTGCAGTTCCCTCTCCCACACAATCTCCTGTCACTCGAACAGGCCCAGTCAGCAGGGGTTTTCTCTGTAATCTCGAATGTTTGGAGTGTGTGGCGAAAACATGGGGTTCAAAAGGCAGCGCTAAGTGAAGCCAGGCACGTCCATCTGGAAGCCCAGTCATTCTCCAAATCCTTCGGCCTCTGTCAGTATTTCACCAGCAAAGCTCTGCACCTTCCCCTTTTCATACGTAACACAATTGCCGATACTTTGCACCAATCAAGTTGAAAGGCCATATCACCCTTCTTTCATATAGTACCAGTGTTTTAAATGAATTAGGCTTCTCTGTGCTCGCTTTGTGTGGATGGTTTCCAGCAGCCCCTGACTATGCCTTTATGGCTTTCTTTAATGTCGACGACTGGCTCTGGGCCATCTCTGCTTGGATCGCTTCTAATTTGTCCTCCAACTCCGCTTCCCATTGACAAATCCGTTTGTCTCTTTGTGCTTGGACTGCGATGAAATGGCCACTGCCTTGAAGGCCTCCCATAAGGTTGCCCTGGAAGTCTCTGGGGAAATTTACTTGCAAAATATTCTGTTATGTGTTCCCTAATCATGTTCCCCATAACTGGGTCCTGCATTATTTCCGCTGGGATTTTCTATCTCCCTAGCCCTGACTGGCGGCGGGTCAGGAGGAGGTCCGCTCAGAGTGGGGCATGATCGGAGAGTGATAATGCTCCTGTCTCTGCGTGTTGGATATTCCCTAGGAGTCCAGAGGAGACCCAAAGATAATCAATTCTGGACCTGAAGTTGTGGACGTGCGAAAAGTGTAAACCCCTAGGTTTGTCACCCGAACCCCCGCCAAACACCTTTTAATGCTATATTCCCCATTTTCAGTCTTGGGGCCTTCAATGGTGTTCCCTGACCCGTCAGTCTGAAGCTTGATCGGTCTATGTTGGGGTCCCATACAATGTTGAGGCCCACCCCGCCCCCCAGCAGCAACACTTCCACCTTTGCAAATGTTTCTAATTTATCCAGGCTTTCTCTGATGAACCTGTCCAGGCCCGTGTTCGGGCGTATGTAGTTGCTAATGTCAGGGGGAACCCATCGATATGCAGATTTATGAATAGGAATCTCCCCAGTTTGTCTGCTTGGATATTGTGAATTTGTGGGTTTAGGGAGTTGTGAAATGCGATCAGGACACCCACCCTTTTCGCCTGCTCGTTTGCCTGGAAAATTTGATTGTACCCTTTCAGTCGGAGCCTCCAGCTGTCTTGCCTTTTTATGTGGGTTTCCTGGAGCATTATCATATCGTATTTCCCTGTTTGTAAAAAAAATGCTCCACCTGCTTTGTTTTAACCAGGGAGTTCAGCCCTCAGGCATTATAGGTTAGTATTTTTAACCCCATTCTTTAGTGGATAGGGTGCTCTCAGTTTGCTTTCCTTGGGCGCTTGTGAGCTGGATGTGTTTCCTTCTGGTTCTGAATCCCCTCCCTCCCTTTTTTACCCCCTTTCCTTTACCCTTGGCAACCCCCAACTTTAGCTTGGAGGGGCCCTCTATACTGTACCCCGGGTCGCCTTCCTGTTCTTGTAGGTTCATTATTTGCACCCCTTCCTCGCAGGTGGTTATTCTCTGCTGTTTCCCCTCCCAAGAGAAAAGCAATCCGAATGGGAACGTTCATTTGTACCCGATTTGTTTCGACACCAGTTCTTTTATTACCGGGGCCATCTCTCAAAGTTTGTGGAGCGCCGACTGAGCCAGGCTCTGGTAGAGGTGTATGTCCACTCCGTTCATCTGAATATGGTCTATCATTCTGGCTTTGCGTAGAATCCGCTTCTTTTGGTAGTATGACGTTAGTGTTATCAAGACATCGTGGGAGCGGGTGCCCGGCTCTCCCAATCATCTTGCACCTAGCCTGTGCATTGTGTCTATTGGGACATCCGTGTCATCCTCTTCTGCGAGAATGTCCTTGAAAACTTGCTGTACTGCGGTCCTGAGATCTTTATCTTCAACAGATTCCACCGTGTTTTTGATCCTTATATTTGATCTCCAGGAGCGGTTTTCAAAGTCCTCACATTTCTTTTTTTATTTCCAAGTCCTGACATTGGAGCGCTAGGTTGTGGGTCAGACGGACCAAGTCTTCCTCCGACTATGCGTATTGTGTCTCCTCATGTGGCCATTTCCGCCCGATCTGAGCAGGAGCCTATTGCTGCATCTTTTTCCCTTTGCAATTTGGCCTTAGTTACTGATGGTGGATTTGATCCCCAGAGTTGTACCAGGTCCAGCTCTTGTTTTGATTGTGTGGACTGTGTCGCTGTGTGGTTGTTTTCCCCTGGATTTTGACATGTGTGCCGCTCTACGATTTTCCTCCTGTGTGGCCGGTTTGCTTGGGGGGCCTCATGATATTTGTCAGCCAGTGTTGGCTGGGCCTTTTCAAGGCTGGGCCGTGGGAGGTGGTCCACCCCTTTTGTCGTCTCGATTGACTGGGTTCCCCTCCCGGGGTCCGGCTGTGTGCCCTGGGGCACCGTGCACTCCTGCTAATCGCCTTCTTCCCTGTGTAGTGCCTCGCGTATGTGATACAGGGGGATCCCTGGCACACCCAATTGCTCTTTTGTCCCCTTGGTCTGCTACGTGGGTTGGTGGCCACTCTGATTCGGTTGAGCCCCCAGTGTATTCAGCCCCGGTGGAGTGGACTCTGGAGTTCCCTTTCTTGCTGGGCCCGAAAACTGGGGGTCTCCCCTCTTGAGGCAGGGATAACCTGCGCCCCTGTATGTGCTCCGGGGCCTGGGGCGTCAACTCACCTCTGGTTGGGTCTGTAGGTTGCCACCTGGGGAGCGGGCTGGGTGTTTATAATTGGGAGGTGTTTGTTTGCGGGGCCTCCTTACCGTGTGGCCTTGCTTGTATCCTCTGCCTCTGTCTGATCCTCGGCGTGGAAGTTTGGGTGCATCGTCCTTTCCCCCCCCTGTGTTCCGTTGACCTGCTTAGAAGGGGTTTCACCGATGCCGCGCTGGAGAGCCGTTGTCCTGCTCTTTCTTTGGTCTGTGCTCTAAGCTGCTGTGTCCGTTTTCTCCTCTGGGGTGTACTACAGCCTGGTGCCCAGACCCAATTAGTTGGTTTGGTGCCTTATTTATGGGGCTGTGATCGGCTTTGGGCTCTGCCGGGGGGTGGCAGCCTGCACGACAGAGGTCGTTTGCTTTGTCTGCCGTGCCAGCTCCCTTCAGGATACGTCCCTGGGACCCATCCCAGCTGTGGGGCTGACCCTCTCTGCCTCGTACTCCCGTCCGCAGTGGGCGCTTACACTTTATTCTGGCTTCGGCATTAGTCTTTCGACTCCCCACTCCCAGGAGTCCTCATTGGATCAGGAGACTATTAGTGGGTTGAGCTCTTGGGCTCGCTGGGTAGGTGGTGTCCCGCCCTCCCTCACTGTTCCAGGGCAGCAAGGTCCCTACTCCTCTCTGTTCATTGGCTTCCCATGCACCTTGCTCGTACAGGTAACGCCACTGGACCGCTCTCACTCCTGCTGTGCTCCTGTCCTCCCCACTCTTGTTGGGGACTTGTCTTGGTGAGTGCCGCAGTCTGAGTTCTTTCCCCGGGTCACTGATACAAGCCCTCTCAGGGTTTCCTCTCCAGATCTTGGTTGCAGTGGCCAGTCCGGGTGGTGCTTCGTTGTGCGCTCCTGGCTCACGTAGATGTTCCCTTTCACATCTAACCTGGTCCTGAGTCTTCCGCTTGAAGTGCCCTGCGGGTCTGGTAGTTGGAAGTCCGGTTCCACTATCCCGGTTTCTGTGGTCCATGCTGGGTGTCTGGGTTAGTTGGTTGCCTCCAACGTAGGTTCCCTCTCTGATTGCCCTCGTGGCGCGCTCCCTTCTCCGGTCCCAGTCGTCGTTTCACAGAGGCTTGCCAGTCTGGGTAACCATTTCAGCCCTCCGATGGGTTCGGGTTCTGATGCGGAGCAGTAAATCCGCTTTATTGTTTATTGCTTAAGTGCCATGGCCCTAAGGGGGGTCGGGGGAGTGACAGAGCTGCGCTCACGCACGTCTCCCCACCTCGGCCGCCATCTTGGAATCCCCACAAACCTTTTAAAAATGTAAATTATGTAGGCAATGAGGAGATAGGAGTATGTATATAAATGGACTGCACATGCTGAGAAATTCATTATTTCAGTGCTTCTGGAAACAATAGATCTGATGTTCCTTTTTTAAAGCAATTTACATGCTAGAGTGTTAAGAAGCTCTTTTCCTAAAGTCCACTTGAGATAAGACTTCATAAAACTATCCCTTGGCATACAGGTCACCAACTCTTAGTATTAGTCTGTGCTACTCAAGGAACCTTGGTAGAGTGGCGGAGCAGTCAGACTCATCATAGGAGGAAGATGTAGGTATGTACACTGAACCCAGTAAGTACAATAGTCTAAAGAAACACTTAAAATGTTATTTTAAAAGACATAAATATGTACACAAGAAAAGGTAGTTAAATACTTTGTTCAATTAACCTACAAACGTGGGAATACTTATAAACACACATTTAAAAGGCCTCTGCTTCAGTGGTAGTTGCTCACTATACAATTGTTAGAGTTTGACATCAATGACAGTTCTACCGTATTATCAGTACTACTGTACACTCACGTTAAGACAATGATGTACAGTAATTGTATTTAGTTAGCAAAACCACATAAAATCTTTGAGGAAGGAAAAAGGTTGATTAATCACACAGCAGAAGAGCTCAACGTTCTAGAGACTTTTTTGGGCAGACCTAACGCTTCAATCCAATCCCCAACTACACGAAAAAGTTAGCTTCGGATTGGATTCAAAGTCTTAAGAAGCAGCAGAATAGCAAAGATTCCTCATGATACATTTAGTCTCTAGGAAAAGATACTTGGCAATTCAACACAACGATGAGACCGTGCAAAAGGACTCACTAAAAGGGACACAAGCCGGCTGCTTGGGTCAGAGATATAGTGGACACCTCTTCGCACACTCCAGTCACTCTGGAGCGACATCTTGGTTCAAGGCAAGTAATACCTTTCACCCCACAGTACCATAGGCTAGAAGCAATGCTTGTAGTTTGATTCTCCTCTGTGCAGCCGAAACATACCCGGTTTCCCGATTCCTCGGTCTGGTGATGAAAGGAAGGACTCTGAATGTGATGTCTCAGCAGCATTCTCGAGAGAGGACCCTTTGCATGGATTTCTTCGGTCTCCTTGGTCAGTCTGTGGTTTTGGCACCTTTTTCTCAGCACCAACGAAGGACAGTACTCGCCTGCTCAAACTTCGACTCTGCAGTCCAGCACTCTGGTGAGGGGACTCAGGTGTCAGATCTTGTCTCTGGAGGTTCACCTGGAGCTCAACAAAGACTTGGATGGATATGGCCTCTCAAAGACATTGCACTGGAAATGGGTCGGGATCTCCTAGTATTCACAGTCTGCAGATCTGGAAATTCACAGTAGTTGGGAGATGGCTCAATTTGTATTTAGTCTCAGGGCTGATTGGTTCCACCAGCCAAAGGGAAGGAATGGTCCTCTTCGGAGCTCCCCTGTCGAGTAGAAAATGGTCAGGACAGAAGTGGTTGTGTCACGGTGATGAGAAGGGTCTGCAGGCGTCTCTGGTCATCTTCAGCTTTGGTTACTTGAGTTTCCAGTTTAACTTGCCTTTCAACTACGGAACCTCAAACCTGTATTCACTTTTCCCCCACATAGGCCTATGCAATCTCTTAGAAGTTAATAGAAAGGGATCCGTGGCTGTCCATTCGGGACAGCCAGCCTGCCAGTGGGAACTGGTTCGTATCAGGCACTCAGGCAGACAAAGGGCAGGGGTCTGAATAACTCCTCGAACACTTGCTGCCTTCCCAGACACTTGAGGTTAGTGGGGACACCCAAGGGTTCCAGCGAAAGGCAAAACACACACAACTTCCCCCTCCCAGAATGGTAGAGAGGATAAAGAATCACCACACCAGAAATGGTGAAAAAAAAATGAGGAGCCACCAAGTTAGACCATAGGTGACCCTATTGTGCCCTGATTTCATTGCTGCACTCCTGGTGAGTAAATCCCCTCTCTGGTGCCCACCCAACGTCCATTTTGTGTCCCTCCCCGCTTCCTGGTGTTGGTAGTCCCGCCCTCCCCTTCCCTGATTGGTCCGCCGCCCATGTTACCTTTGCCAAAGCGACCTGTTCGTAGTGCAAAGCCCTGATTTCATTGCTGCGCTGCTGGTGAGTAAATCCCCTCTCGGGTGCCCACCCAACGTCCATTTTGTGTGTAATTTTGGTTGTAAACCCCTGCCCTCCCCTTGCGCAGGCTCGCTTCCCTCCCCGCTTCCTGGTGTTGCTAGTCCCGCCCTCCCCTTCCCTGATTGGTCCGCTGCCCGTGTTACCAGGCCAATACGGACCTTTCCAGGGCAGCCCTCTGTCCGGCAGCCCCTTTGGCTAAGGACCCCGAGGCAAAGGACGGCTCCTACTGAGGCGGCTCCCAACCGTATCTGCAGGTATCCGCAGGAGAAGCAAGAAGCCAACAACAAGTAAGTGTGGTAAGGGCGGGGACTGAAGCAATTACTTCACACCATACTACCCTACCACTCATACAACAAAGCATCACCAGTGTACATTCATTATATCTGTAGTATATTTGTATTTGGTAACTCTATCCTATTCATGTGAAAAGTTGAATTTAGAAGTGTTCCCAATAGCCTATCTGTGATTCTAGAAGTGTGCCCAATAGCCTCTCTGTGAAAAGTTGATTTTAGAAGCACACTTAGAAGTTGAATTAGAAGTGTGCCCAATAATCCCTCTGTGAAAAGTCACATTTAGAAGCACATTTAGAAGTGGAATTAGAAGTGTGCCCAATAGCCTCTCTGTGAAAAGTAAGTTGAATTTAAAAGTGTGCCCAATAGCCCCTCTGTGAAAAGTTGCATTTAGAAGTGTGCCCAATAGCCTCACTGTGATTCTAGAAGTGTGCCCAATAGCCTCTCTGTGATTCTAGAAGTGTGCCCCATAGCCTCTTTGTGAAACGTTGAATTTAGAAGCACACTTAGAAGTTGAACTAGAAGTGTTCCCAATAAACCCTCTGTGAAAAGTTGAATTTAGAAGTGTGCCCAATAGCCTCTCTGTGATTCTAGAAGTGTGCCCAATAGCCGCACTGTGAAATGTTGAATTTAGAAGTGTGCCCAATAGCCTGTCTGTGATTCTAGAAGTGTTTCCAATAGTCTCTCTGTAAAAAGTTGAATTTAGAAGTTTGCCCAATAGCCTCTCTGTGAAAATTGAATTTAGAAGCGCATTTAAAAGTTGAATTTAGAAGTGTGCCCAATAGCCTCACTGTGATTCTAGAAGTGTGCCCAATAGCCTCTCTGTGAAAAGTTGAATTTAGAAGCACATTTAGCAGTGAATTTAGAAGTTTGCCCAATCGCCTCTCTGTGAAAACATAATTTAGAAGCGCATTTAGAAGTTGAATTTAGAAGTGTGCCCAATAGCCTCACTGTGATTCTAGAAGTGTGCCCAAAAGCCTCTCTGTACAAAGTTGAATTTAGAAGTGTGCCCAATAGCCTCTCTGTGAAAGTTGAATTTAGCAGTGTGCCCTATAGCCTCTCTGTGAAAAGTTGAATTTAAAAGTGTGCCCAATATCCCCTCTGTGAAAAGTTGCATTTAGAAGTGTGCCCAATAGCCTCTCTGTGATTCTAGAAGTGTGCTCAATAGCATCTCTGTGAAAAATTGAATTTAGAAGCACATTTAGAAGTTGAATTAGAAGTGTGCCCAATAGCCCCTCTGTGAAAGTTGAATTTAGAAGTTTGCCCAATAGCCTCTCTGTGAAAGCTGAATTTAGAAGTGTGCCCAATAGCCTCACTGTGATTCTAGAAGTGTGCCCAATAGCCTCTCTGTGCAAAGTTGAATTTAGAAGTGTGCCCAATAGCCTCTCTATGACTCTAGAAGTGTGCCCAATAGCCTCTCTGTGAAAAGTTGAATTTAGAAGCACATTTAGAAGTGAATATAGAAGTGTGCCCAATAGCCTATCTGTGAAAAGTTGAATTTAAAAGCACATTTAGTAGTGAATTTAGAAGTTTGCCCAATCGCCTCTCTGTGAAAACATAATTTAGAAGCGCATTTAGAAGTTGAATTTAGAAGTGTGCCCAATAGCCTCACTGTGATTCTAGAAGTATGCCCAAAAGCCTCTCTGTACAAAGTTGAATTTAGAAGTGTGCCCAATAGCCTCTTTGTGAAAAGTTGAATTTAGAAACACATTTAGAAGTGAATTGAGAAGTTTTCCCAATAGCCTCTCTGTGAAAGTTGAATTTAGCAGTGTGCCCTATAGCCTCTCTGTGAAAAGTTGAATTTAAAAGTGTGCCCAATATCCCCTCTGTGAAAAGTTGCATTTAGAAGTGTGCCCAATAGCCTCACTGTGATTCTAGAAGTGTGCCCAATAGCCTCTCTGTGATTCTAGAAGTGTGCCCAATAGCCTCTCTGTGAAAAATTGAATTTAGAAGCACATTTAGAAGTTGAATTAGAAGTGTGCCCAATAGCCCCTCTGTGAAAGTTGAATTTAGAAGTTTGCCCAATAGCCTCTCTGTGAAAGCTGAATTTAGAAGTGTGCCCAATAGCCTCACTGTGATTCTAGAAGTGTGCCCAATAGCCTAACTGTGCAAAGTTGAATTTAGAAGTGTGCCCAATAGCCTCTCTATGACTCTAGAAGTGTGCCCAATAGCCTCTCTGTGAAAAGTTGAATTTAGAAGCACATTTAGAAGTGAATATAGAAGTGTGCCCAATAGCCTATCTGTGAAAAGTTGAATTTAAAAGGGTGCCCAATAGCCCCTCTGTGGAAAGTTGCATTTAGAAGTGTGCCCAATAGCCTCACTGTGATTCTAGAAGTGTGCCCAATAGCCTCTCTGTGAAAAATTAAATTTAGAAGCACATTTAGAAGTTGAATTGAAGTGTGCCTAATAGCCTCTCTGTGGAAAGTTGAATTAGAAGTGTGCCCAATAGCCTCTCTGTGAAAAGTTGAATTTAGAAGTTTGCCCAATACCCTTTTAGAAGCGCATTTAGAAGTTGAATTTAGTAGTGTGCCCAATAGCCCCTCTGTGAAAAGTTGAATTTAGAAATGTGCCCAATAGCCTCTCTGTGAAAGTTGAATCTAGAAGTTTCCCCAATAGCCTCTCTGTGAAAATTGAATTTAGAAGCGCATTTAGAAGTTGAATTTAGAAGTGTGTCCAATAGCCTCACTGTGATGCCAGAAGTGATCCCAATAGACTCTCTGTGAAAAGTTGAATTTAGTTTGCCCAAAAGCCTCTCTGTGAAAAGTCGAATTTAGAAGTGTACCCAATTAGCCTCTCTGAGAATCCAGAGGTGTGCCCAACAAAACCTCTGTGAATTTAGAAATGTGCCCAATAGCATATTTCTGAAAAGTTAAACTTAGAAGTGTACCCAATAGGATCTCTGTGAATTTAGAAGTGTGCCCAATTGCCTCTCCATGAATTAGAAGTGTGCCCAATTAGAATAATCTAATTCCGTGCGTGCCTAGTTGAACCGACTAATCTCCCTAATAACCCTAATGTGTGAAGTGACTTTAGAATCATGCCTAATACCATCCCTGTATAAAGGTATTAGAATCTACTATTCTACCTAATAGTACCTACTAGCCTAAGATCATCTCTGTACAAATTGAACTTGGAAGTGTGCCAATCGCGCATCACCACCGAATTCAGAACTACAATAAGGTATTAGAATTTACTATCCACTTAATAGTGCCTAATAGCCTAATTTCATCTCTGTATACAGTTGAAGCTAGACGTGCTCCTAATATCCTAATATAATCTCTGTACAAATTGAACTTGGTAGTGTGCCAACCGCGTGTCACCACTGAATTCAGAATTACAATAAGGTATTAGAATTTACTATCCACTTAATAGTACCTAATAGCCTAATTTTATCTCTGTACGAATGGAACTTAGAAGTGTGCCAATTGCGTGCCCCCACTGAATTTAAAACTACAATAAGAAAGCCCTCCCAAATATAGTTGAAGCTAGAAGTGCTCCTAAAAGCCTAATATCATCCGTGTACAAATTGAACTTGGAAGTGTGCCAATTGCATGTCCCCACTGAATTCATAACGACAATAAGGTATTAGAATTTACTATCTACTTAATAGTACCTAATAGCCTAATATCGTCTCTGTATAAAGTTGAACCTAGAAGTACTCCTATTAGCCTAATATCATCTCGGTACAAATGGAATAGTGTGCCCCCACTGAATTTAGAACTACAATAAGAAAGCCCTCCCAAACTCCGCCTAAAATAATAATAAGCTTACCTGTATTCCAGCTTTCTAGAAGTAAGTTGCACTTGAGACTACACCTAACAGCTCGTACTAAGCATGAGTGCACCTACTCCAGAGTCCGTCAGAAATGACCAAAATAATCTATCCCCACTCCCCGATCTGCCTTCCCTCCTGTCTCCCCCTTCCCAAATCATCCCACTCTCCTTTGCACTCCCTACCACTCGCCTGTCCAAACACCAAGCCAGAGGGGCACGATGGCGAACCAACCACCCTAAAAACACTCCTCCCCCGAACATCATCACCGATCAGCCCGCTCCCCCCTCTATCATAGCGAGCACACCCCGCCCTGCAAGCATCCCCCCCGCCTTGCCCACAAACCCCCACCGCCTCTGCTCCCCAAACACACCATTTCCCCTCCCTAAAAACTGCATGCCTAGCCTTAACAAGAACTTAAGACGCATACCTCTCCCCCTCTAACCCCCCTACCCTCTCCCACACTCCAAACGCAATAAAGAAACTAAAGAGGAACCGTACCTGGTCCCCCTCAATCTCTCAGCACTCCTCACCTCCCCTGTCTCGACCCGCAACCTCTGTACCCCAATCACCTCCTTCCCCCAGAGCTTCACCCTGCCTGAAACCCCTCTCCCTCGACTTCTCAACAACTACAACTGAAAGTCCTAACCACCCACTCCCTACCTTCAAATCCCCCAAGCCGAACCCAAGCATCCCAACTCACGCAGCCACCCATCCCTGCACGAAACCCGCCAACTCCGCTGCTCGCCCACTATTCCCATTGATCATCTCCCACCCTACCCCTCTCCCTCTCCAGCTTCCTCTATCTCCGCCACCACCACCTTCGACTCCTGCTCCGAGACCATCCATGCCTCCTGATGTGAACTGCATCCTATTTAATGCCTGTTCCATAGCAAAAAACAGATACTGCATCTTTGACCTCCTCGCCTTGGGCAAACCAGATCTGGTTTTCATCACCGAAACTTGGTTCTCGGACGACTTCGCCCCAACCACCAGCGAAGCCTTCCCCCCCGAATACTCTCTCATCCAACTGAACCGTCCATCTACAGGAGGAGGAATAGCATTCGTCTTCAAGTCTCTCTTCCACGCATCAATCATCGACAGCCAACCTTCCATTCCATCATGCGAATCTCTCCTCATTAGACTATCCCTCTCCCCGTCGCTCTCACACAGCTTCCTAATAATTACAGACCCCCTGGCTACGATAGACATTTCGCAAATAACCTCTGCAACTCGATTGCCACCCTTCAACTAAACCACCCCAACCTCATCCTTCTTGGAGACTTCAACATATGGCTCAACATCCCCACCAACCCTATGACACACTCTCTGGTTGACGGTTTGGACGCAATTAACCTCCAACCCCACACAAATGGCCCGACTCACTATAAAGGACACACTCTTGATGCCATCTTTAGCTCCAACACCCTGATTCATTTAAAGACCCCCACCCCTATCCTCTGGTCCGATCACTTCATTCTCTCGTTCACCATTCACTCACCTGACCGCCTTCCCATACTCGAATCTGAACCTCCGAATCTATGCAAATGCTGGAAAAAACTAATAATCATCCCGGACCTAGCCGATGCACTCCTCCAGTCTCCACCCCCTATCTGTCTACTAAACAAACAACTAACCCCTGACACCTTTGACTCATGGCTCAATGCATCTCTGACGCGGCTCACACCCCCTTGCAAACCATCAACCCGCCGTGGTCTCTTCCCCAGATGGTTCACTCCTGAGCTGAAGATCACTGAACAACTATATAAATACATAGAACAGAAATGGCAGAAAGACAAAAACCCAGGTGAATAGGGCCACCTTGGCCCGACACCTTTACCAGTACAAGGCCGAAATCCGGAAAGCAAAAAAAGCCCACTACAACTCCCGAATCCAAAAATGCAAAAACCCAAGCAAAGAACTCCACAAAATCATCTCCGAATTCACCCATCCGGCTTGCAACACGACCGTCCCGACTCCCTCACAATAACTGTGCGACTCACAATCCCTCCACTTTTTCACAACGGCTCTCGAAAGAACAAATACCATAGCCACCAACCTAGCTCTCTTACATCCTCCAAGCAATTCTCCCCCCATACCGGCCTCGCCACCAGATGCGACCATTACGCAGCCAACGTTTGAATCCTTTAGTCCAATATCACCAGAGCAATTTCTAAACCTTCTATCTGCCCGTAAACCATCTGCTCACCACTGGATACTTGCCCAGCCACAACTCTCAAAGAAATGTTCACTTCCACTTGTGCAAGTGAACACGCAAGATCCATCATAAATGCCTCCCTTTCCTCTGGGATCTTTCCCGATGCATTCAAAATGGCTTATGTCAAACCTCTAATTAAAAAACCTTCGCTCAACCCTCTCGAGCCCAAAAACTACCGCCCCATCTCAAACACCAGATTCCTTGCCAAACTCATTGACCGAACTGCCTACTCCCAACTAAATGCCTTTGTCGAAGCCAACAATCTCCTAGACCCCGCTCAATCAGGTTTCAGAGCCCGTCACGGAACTGAAACCACCCTAACCTCAATTTAGGATGACCGCAGACTCCGCACGATGTGCGGCACTAATCCTTCTTGACCTATCCGCCGCCTTCGACACAATCAATCACTCAATCCTCCTAGACCGCCTCCACTCCTCAAGGATCGGTACCAAATAACGATACTCTCCAACTATACCTCCCAAGCCCGACCAGTCGACACAGGAGTCCCACAAGGAGCGTGCCTATCAGCCCTCCTGTTCAATCTCTACTTGATCACTCTCCCACCAATAATTAGTTCGCACAACATCCTGTGCTACAACTACGCCGACGACACCCAACTAATTCTAAAACTCCTGAACTCAAAACCCAACTGCCGACCTGACCTGGCCTCCTGCCTTCTTGATATAGAACTCTGGATGACCCAAAGCCACCTCAAGTTAAACCCCTCCAAAACAGAAATCATGGTATGTGGCAACCTAGAACTTCTTCCACAACCACTACCCTGGCTATCCGCCATGGGCAAATCTCCGACCCCCTCCAACTCAGTGAAAAATCTTGGATGCACCTTTGACTCTGACCCAACACTCTCGCGCCAAGTCAACAACGTCTCAAAGTCCTGCCACTACCACCTTAAAACTCTAAGGCGCATCTTTCCTTATCTCTCCTTTCCCAACAGACTCTCCACGGTCCAATCAATCGGTATATCAAGACTGGACTACGCAAACCCCCTGTACCTCGGAGTCCACGCGTACCAACTGAATAAACTCCAAAGGGCACAAAATCCAGCAGCCAAATTGCTTTTTGCGCTTGGCCCAAGAGACCACATCTCCCCAGCCCTTAAGACGCTGCACTGGCTTCCAGTAGCCAGAAGGGTGACTTTCAAAACCTTGTGCATCTCCCCTCGAGCACTGCATACAACCGGACCACAATATCTTCAAGACAAGCTAAAACCCTACAACCCCCCACGCACCTTAAGATCAAGCTCAGCTGGCCTCCTAGTCATTCCGAAGACAAACTCAATCAGGGTAGGCTGATCATCATTCTCAGCCTTGGCCCCCACACTATGGAACTCACTCCCACCCCACATCCGCCAGACTGAGGATTTAATGTCTTTCCGCAAACTGCTGAAAACCTGGCTCTTCCCCTAAAACCAACCCGTACCAAACTAACCCAAACAGACCAACAGCAACTCAATGACACCAATCCATCAAACCACCTGATGCGAGCAACTGACAGCTAACAACCCACAATGTAAACTAGAAGGGCAAACAGAATTAAATTAATAAAGTAGATCAAAGCAGTGAAATGGTTAATAAAGAGTAAATCATACGGAAACAGGAAAGAGACTTAAACTCCCGAAATGGATAGAATGCATGCAGAGTGAACAAAGTGAATGGCGTGAATGAATTACTTACAACAAATAACTATATAGTTCAAATGAATGTGGGTATTGAATGAATATGCAGACCGATAAGTGTATGGAATGGATGAACATATTGAGTGGATGAGTGTGTAGAGCAGCTGGGTGTGTAGAACGGGCAAGCGTGTAGAGCGGATGAGCGTGTAATTCAGGGAAGTGAGTAGAACGCAAAAGTGCATAAAACAGATGAATGTCCAGAACGGATGAGCGGAAACGGGATAAGTGCGTAAAAAAGACGAGTATGTGAACCTGATGAGTATGTAGCGCACATCAATATCGATAACGCATGAAAATGGAAGTGTGGAGAGTGTGTAGACCTAGTGAATGTACCAAGCGGATGAGCATATAGAACGGAGGAGTGTACAGAGCGGAGGAGTGTACAGAGCGGAGGAGTGTACAGAGCGGAGGAGTGTACAGGTATACAGAGTGAATGAGTGTACAGAAGAGATGAAGGTATAGAACAGATGAGTGTAGAGATGAATATATAGGACAGGTCATTGCTGTTGAATGCGTGAAAGCATGAGTGCTTAAAGCAGATGAATACGGGAAAAATATGAGTGTGGGGAGCAAATGAGCGCAGGGCTCAGATGAGTGCGTAGTGGGGATGAGTGCGTAGGGGGGATGAGTGCATAGGGGGGATGAGTGCGTAGGGGGGATGAATGCGTAGAGGGGATGAGTGAAGAGAGGGGATGAGTGCGTAGAGGGGATGAGTGCGTTGAGGGGATGAGTTCATAGAGGGGGTGAGTGCATAGAGGGGGTGAGTGCGTCGAGGGGGTGAGTGCATCGAGGGGGTGTGTGCATCGAGTGGGTGTGTGCGTCGAGGGGGTGACTGCGTAAAACAGGTGAATGCCTAATACAGGTAGGGGGTAAAGTGGATGAATACCGGAGCGAACGAGTGCCTAGAGCGAACGAGTGCCTAGAGTGAACGAGTGCCCAGAGCGAACAGACATATTGCGTAGAGCGGATGAGTACGCAGAACGAACAAGCACGGATTGCATCCAATACTGATGAGAGCGTAGAATGAATGAAAACGTAGAGCTGCCAAATGCGTAGGGCGTGGGGCAGACAGGAGTGCATGCTTAGAGCAGACAAGAGCGCATACGTAAGGCAGACAGGTATGCATGCATGCGACAGACAGGAGAACATGCTTGAGGCAGACAAGAGTGCACGCGTGGGGCAGACAAGAGTGGATAGGAGGGCATGGAACGGATTGGAGCACATAGCATTGCGTGACATATAAAGCATGGTTTGGAACGCAGAGAACGCTTAAAGAACACATAACCCACACCGACTGGAGTATGCATGGCGAACTGGAGTGCACGGAGCAGACTAGAACGCAAGCGGCAAGACGGAATGCATGAATGCGTGGAGCGGACCGAAATATATGGAGCAGACTGAGATGCATGGAGAGGATAAGAGTGGATGGAACGGACTGCAGAATTTGACGTATATAGTAGTATTTGAAATGCAGAGAATGTCTGAAAGGGCACATAACCCATCTTATCTCACCACACTTACTCTCTCCTTACATCAACACTCAACTAGAACACAGAGATACTATGACACCATTCAGTATAACTGTTCTCATACCAACACTCGCCGCTCACCACACATCATTCTAAGTAATCACTGCTGGTTACACACCCCCCAGCCAGGTGTTCTCCTCATGCCTAACGCAGCCACATCCGATCTGGATAAATCCTGCCAGAACGAACACATACTCCTGACCTCTCAACCCGCACACCTACCGCTAGAAAGCAGCTATTACACGGATACCGCACGAGCTGCACACATACCCGGTGCTCACGCGCACCCTTTTTAACTCTCTCTACTCTCTACTGATATGAACTTCGGTTCCCAAGGGCATTCAACCTACCAGCACCTTCAGACCATACCAATGGTATATAAGGCGCTATATAAATGCAAAATAACAATAACAATAACCAAGACTGACTAAAGTCTACGGTAAGAAAATAGCATAATAGTTGGCATAACAAGTCCACTGCCACAAGCCATAACTATAGGGTTGTCTATGTGGCTAAAAAGTCACATGAGCAGAGAGACGGGGGATACTAGGTATCACCTTAGCACTCCACATAAGGTGGTGTGTGCTAATCTCTATTAGTATAAAGTTTTAGGAGGATACAAAGTATGCATCCTTAATAACTGTAGTTAGTAAGGATAGTGAACCCAGAGGGTTCCCAGCATCACTGCACATAAGGAGCTGTGTACTGCACAAGGTGAACACAAATTGCTTTAAAGAGCTATGGAGGAAAGTTGGCTCCATAGTAAAGGTAAAATACAGAACAGAGTTCCAAAAGTCAGAGCAATTAAGAATGAATGAGGGGGAAAAAGGTTCCTCTCATTCAGGATAGACAAAAAAGGTCCTTAAGTCCAGCTAAAAGTGCTGGGGGCCTCACCAGGCAAGGGGATGAAACATACTAATAATACATCTCCCCAACACCAGCCTCTCCTTTAAATGGGGTTTCTGGAATGCGGTTTCAGATTCTTATATGTCTATTGGGTAGAGGCGACAAGTTTATTGCAAACAAGTAGAGGGATTTAGATAGGCAGGGATATTCGGGTTTAATTCTTTTAATGAAATGAAAGCTTTATCTTGAACTCAGGCATTTTTCCCATGGTGGATGTGCGTGCAGTGTAAATCAAATGTATATATAGTGGAGTGCATTACAAAAGTCTCTAATCCTGTAAGACATGCATTATGCACCCTAATAGCATTTCTGATGATTGTATCTGCCTAGATTCACATGCTGTGCATCCAGTGGCAACCGTGGAGCACCGCACTTCTGTATGGTAGTGAACTGTTCAGGTTTGGGTGGAGAAAGGAACTCCAAGTTATGAAAAATGCTTTTACTAAAAGACTTACCTCTCCCTCAGTTGGCTATTAATTTTGCAGCTCACAGAGGACTAAATTTGATATGTATTGGTGATGCTGTGGTATCCTCGACCACCTTATTATGCCTATCCGCTTAGAAAAACCCTAAAACTCTGCTTTCCAAACACATTTTGGTGAACGTTTGTAGTTGTGACAGAGTCTTTAAAATATTGTAGTTAAGAGAGGTGGCAAAAGACTTCAAGAAAGTATGGAGTAGTGTTGCTAAAAACCTGGCTGTTCCTTGTGGGAGTATTAAAGTGTTTAATGTAAAATATTCACTATCTAACTTGTGTTATACTGACAGATATCAAACAGAAATGATAAAGTATTTTGGAGGCTTCTACACAATACAAAGTTCATGACGACACGTGTTTCGCTTAGAGGTCACAACTGAATCTCTTTCTTCTTAGACTATCCTCCATGCCATGATAAGCACCTGGAAGCAGCATTCTTACTAGGATACTGGATACTCCACGAAGAAGTAGATTGTTTCATTAACATGTGGATAACTCGGAAACCAATAAGTCAATGGATAGTTGAATGGAATAGATGAACCAACCTGGAAAAATCTCATAATAGGTCATATAGATTGGATCCTTGGATCTAGATTGGGTTTGGCCTTACCTCATTCTAGTGACCATATTTTGTTACACTATATTGGAGAATGTAGTAATATACACTATTGGTGGTATTTCCTGGTGGTAAATTACTTAGTGGTGAGCATGATTTTCCTTCCCTACATTATAGCCCCATCATACATAAAACTTTCCTTACTATTACAATACTCTTAGTGATCTATAGAGGGCCTTGGACCTACGTTCAGGGACACCACACTTTCACATAGAGTGCCACCTATAACTTGTGGTTGTTATCACTGATTTATCTACACCAGTGAACTATGCGTCCATAGGCCTCATTACTGGTTCATAGACCCCCAGTAATTTATATATTGTATCAGATTTCACACAGACAACATGCACTGGGGAACACACGCAAACATCTATTTATCACCGCTAATTCTATCTATTATTCCATCTGCAGGAACAAATGGGCGGCTATATTACCAAAGAACATGAATCTTCCCCACATCCGCATAGGCAAACCCAAAACAATGAAACTCAGAAATATATATATATATATATGTATATATATATATATATATATATATATATATATATATATATTCAGTGAAAAAAACTTTGTTAAAGGGCCGTTATGGTTAAGTTGCGCTACTAAAAACCTATGAATTTCAATGAAAAAACGTTGTTAAAGGGACGTTATGGTTCCAAGTAAAACCGAAAAACCCTTGAAATTCGCCAGTTATGGTAAGCTAAGCAACCATAACTCGTGCCACCACCGTGCACTGCTAAGACTAACACCCAGGACATCAAAGATGACATCACAAATGTCATTGATGACATCACTGATTACATCACATGTCTGGCTCACTATTTTTTCTTTTGCTGACATATCTAGGCCACATGGTTTTCTTCAGTAACAGTCAGAAACTAAGAATTTTATTTTATTTGTAGACAAATCCTTCTAGTAGGTTCTTACAGTAATTCCCTTAGAGTACAGTCACATCATATGAAGCATATACATATGGGAAAACACAAGCTTGAAAGACAGCAATCCTTTTTGTGCATAAAGATAATCACTAGACTTATGAACACTTTCTGATAGTTCTGTTGTTTTTTTATGGCTGTACTTTCCCTGTATATGGTCATAATTGTATACATTGTACTCACACTACTTTCCTTAGGGACAAATCACATCAAGTGATACATATACATAGGGTAAATAGCAGCTTTGAAACAGAGCAATCATTTATTTGCATGAAACTAATCAGTTAAGTTATGAATTGTTTCTGCTACTACTTGTGCTTTTTTGCTAACTTCACTTTCCCTATATATACCCATATTGGTATGTGTTCTTGTGTCTTTGTGTTTTGTCTATAGTAATGCAATTATATAATACATGGGTTTTATTAGCTACTTATTACATATTTCACAGTACACACAAATCTATTAAGAAAACAATTATCATTTCATTATTCAACATATTAACATTACGAATATCATACCTTCATCTTGTACACTGCACACAATGTTATGTTTCTGTATGAGTAGCTTAGTATACTAGATAGAACCCCATAATAGGATGCTATTTATATCAATGCATCGTTCAATTCACTTATTAGGGTATATTTCTTGCATTGATTCTTGACACTTTTTTCGCAACATAATAAGAATCCCTTCTACACATATTTCATGAGAAGTACATACACATGTGATGTCATCAGTGATGTCATCAATGACATTTGTGATGTCATCTTTGATGTCCTGGGTGTTAGTCTTAGCAGTGCACGGTGGTGGCACGAGTTATGGTTGCTTAGTTTACCATAACTGGCGAATTTCAAGGGTTTTTCGGTTTTACTTGGAACCATAACGTCCCTTTAACAAAGTTTTTTCACTGAGTTTCATAGGTTTTTAGTAGCGCAACTTAACCATAACGTCCCTTTAACAAAGTTTTTTTCACTGAATTGCATAGGTTTTTAGTAGCGCAACTTAACCATAACGTCCCTTTAACAAAGTTTTTTCACTGAATTTCATAGTTTTTTAGTAGCACAACTTAACAATAATGACTTTGGCTTTATATACATGTCATATGGAACTGACTAGATCTCTTCTTATGAACTTGATGTCCGCAAACTTATTCAATGTTCGCGGACATGTTCGGAGAACAGTACCACTACCTAAAAACTGTGGGGGGGGAAGGTGGTGGGGTAGTTTGATTTGGTATATCATAATATAGGAACATTTAACAAATTCAAAAAGCAGCACACAAACACATTATATATATTAATACATAAGAAATGTAACCCATATATGTAACACACTAACCATTCATTTAAATACAATATGTTCTGAAATGGAATATACCACAAGAAGATAAATTGGCTTCCAACATAATTACCTCACAGACACAACAGAACTGAGAACAAGACCAGACCCACTGAATACATAGGACTTATCTTACCAGAAATAGTAAGTGTACTTCATTTTACTCATATATTTATAAACTTTCTGTATTAGATTAAAAAATATATTATCTTTTTTTTTCTCACAGAAATGTCTAGTACTCTGGAATGGCTAGAGGACAATTTCCCACATGAAGAAATGTCACAAGATAGTGAAACTAATGGTAAACACTTTACAATATAAACCATTTATTTATTATTTTTTTATATACATTTAACATATATATTATTTTTTTGTACAGAGCATACCAGAATAGAAAAAACTTCAGAAAACCCTGTATGGATAACAGTCTTCACAATATAGAAGAAAAAATGGATGTATTGTTGGCTAATTTTAATAATTTAAAAACTTTTGTAGAAAATCATTTCAAACCAAAAACCTTGTACCATTGCCCCACATGTACTTGTCCCTCCTCACCATATCCCAGTCAATTATCCCCAAACCCTCTCCATAATCCAAAACGTTTTGATGAGATTTCCATCCCTTCTTCACCTAATACCAATCATGTTGAAAACCCAAATTCTCCTGTTTTTGCTTCTGTTTCTGCCTCACCTTCTCTGTCATAAATTATTAATATATGTTAAATAAAGTTTAATTTTTATATTGTATTGTGAATAGTTTCCGTTTTTTTTTAAAAAAAACAATAAAAGTGTCCGCGGACAGTGCGAGTGTTCTGAAATGTTCGTACATAAACGAAAATGGAGGTGTCCTGAAGAACACCACACCTGTTCGTACTGTTCGCTAGCAAGTTGAAACGGTTCTAAGAACACATGTGGTGTCCTGAAATGTTCGTAAGAAACAAAAATAAAGTGTTCTAAAGAACACTATATCTGTCCGTAATGTTCGCTATCAATTTAAAACTGTCCTAAGAACACAATTGGTGTCCTGAAATGTTCGTAAATAAACTAAAATGATGTGTCCTGAACAACAGTACAACTGTTCGTAGTGTTCGCTAGCAACATGAAACTGTACTAAGAACACACGCGGTGTCCTGAATTGTTCATAAACAAACAAAAATTAAAGTGTCCTAAAGAACACTATACCTGTTCGGTACTGTTCGCTAGCAAGTTCAAACTGTTCTAAGAACGCTATTGGTGTCCTGAAATGTTCGTACGTAAACGAAAATGGAGGTGTCCTGAAGAACACTATATCTGTTCATAGTGTTCGCTACCCAATTGAAACTGTTCTAAGAACACAATTGGTGTCCTGAAATGTTCGTACAAAAACTAAATTACACGTGTCCTGAAGAACACTATATCTGTCCTTACTGTTCGCTGCCAAGTTTAAACTGTTCTAAGAACACACGCTGTGTCCTGAAATGTTCGTTTCACGTGTGACGCTTTTTTAATTACTTCAGAACCCTAACAGTGTCCGTAGGACATCAATGCGGATGCGCTAACCAATCCCCGTGCACTTGGTGTCCTGCGGACAGGCGTTTCCTTCGCGGACTAGTTCGCAAACGGATCATATGACCGCGCCCACGCTCATCGTGTGTCCTGAAATGCGGACACTGTTCGTGGCCCCGAACAATTTAAAAGTACATTTTCAGTTAATCCATAATATTTTTCAATAAAATCTCACCATGGCACAAGTCCCACATAGCAATCTTGAGTTTCTATATACCTTTTGAAACTTTCCGATCTTTTTTTTGTGTTCGATCTGTCCGCGGACAGTGCGCATGTCCGCGGACCGTGCACAAGCACCCCTATAAAAGACCATGCCCAAGAGCTTATTCCCATTGTGTTTCTGGCTATTCTTCAGAACACAGTGATTTTTGCTGCCACCTGCAGACTACACCATCATCGAGATGGCATCCTTGGCTGCTGAACTGCCACTTGGTGCTGCACCTGCTTCAGCACCACGCCCACCTCCTCCACCACCACCACCTCCCCAAGGGCCTGAAGAGGGGAACAGGAGTGAGGATGCGGAGGAGGAAGAAGAGGATGATGAGAATGAGGTAGAGGAAATCCCTACTACCCGCACTAGGCGTGAGTCTTGGGTGTGGCGGTTATTTACCATTCATGGTAATGTTCCTAAGGCTTGTGCGAACCGTGTTACCTGCAATGAGTGCAAAATGATACTCAGTCGCGGGAAGCACGGTAAGTACAGCTTTGGGACCACTACTATGTAGCGACACCTGAGGTCATTTCACTCTGGGGCTATTTGCAGGGTTGTACCTTGCGAAGAACGTAGCAGGTTGATTTCCTCTACTTCATCCTCTGTTTCTGATCCTGTCACCACAAGGACCACCTCTGTGGGACAGCGTCTTTCTCAAGCTGCCTCACAGGCCATACAGAATGCTGATGACCCTTATCTTTCGAGGGTCACAGTTGTATATATGTACTGTGACACAGTACTCTGCAGGGGGGAGCGACTTCGGAGTGCTTTTGAGACTATCGTCTCAGAGCACGAGAAGACCTGCTCACTACCCAAATAAAACCCACTCTACATCTTCCTCTCTCAGCTCGCCCTTTCTTATCCATGTGGTTGGTGCCCCCCCTTTGCCCTCCTGTACCCTCCTCTCCTAGTGTGTCGTTTCTGAAAAACCTAAAAAAATACAAAATTACAAAAAATAAAAAAAAATAAGGCTCTTTACAGAGCCGCCTTTCCCAGTTAAAAAAATAGAAGTGAAAATAAATGAAGCAGGGCTCATTGTATTTTTTAGAAGTCCGCGGACAGTTCGCGAACATTAAAAAAATTGGGTTGCTACTCCATCACAAACATTGTAATTTTCTCTGGAAAGAAGTGGTGGCTCTGAAAAGAGCCTTTGGGTGGTGTTTGTAAGTCAAAAATTGTAAATGCTTAACATCTACTTCAAAATCGTTGTTGTAATTCCAAAAAAGATTGCAATGCATTTTGTACATTTCTCAGAAAAATCTGATTGCCAGCATAAGTACGATGGACTCCATCTCTGCGAAAAATGTATGTACTACAAAACATAATATTTTCATTGTGAAAAGAAGACATGCCAAAATCTCTTAGAAAGCCACAAACAGCCTTGTTAACATTGTGCCTTACTTTTTCCATTTGTGGACCAAATGAAGAAGAACGAAGCCACATTTGTCTCTGCGCAATCCGTGAAAATATCACTTGAGAATTAGGAAACATGTCCACACCCTTCCTAAGTCCTTCTTTCATAGCAAATTGCAAACAAATTCCAGTCACATGTCCTAAACTGTTCCCTCCGCAATGAATTACAATTATGTCTGGATGTTGCTCTGTCTCCAAAGTAGCACTGAGAGGTAGCAAGTCCAACCACTTCATTCCACGTACTCCATGCCAGTGTACTTCCACATGTGGGAATCCAAGATCTACAGCTACTCCACAGCTTTCTGCATGCTCCTTCAACCAATGTATCCACGAATCTCCTAAAATCCAAACAATCTGTTTTCTGAAACACACAGCCATAGCTATCTTTTGTTCTCTCAACAAAAAGAGTATCTGAGAAAATCTCTCCTGGCACAACACACCCACCAAACTTTCCTGACCAATCCCTTTCAGTGCTTATTCTCATATGCATGACTTCTGAACCCAAAAATCACCGGATGTAACTCCTGATGTCCGCGAACTACCGCCATGTCCGCGGACATATCGTAACATGAACAGCCCTTCTACCATTTCCACTACACTCTCTCTGCCATTCCCTCATTGGATGTACCTCAAAAATCACATGACCATGCACCAATCACATTCAAGACCTCTACATCTAACTGCATCATCATAGATCAGCACTGCAAATGTACTCTGAATCTCTCTGAGTACAAGTGTCATATCATTGGCAAGCAGCATCTACCAGAAATACTGTACAAGTCTTCAAGATTTCTACTTGCAGCTCCATGCATATCCATATGCATGAACACAAACTTCAGTAATGCATATTTTCTGTATAGTAGATGAACACATTTTCAAACAGACTTTTACCTTGTAAAATCTGTAAAATGAATTTACTGTACTTTTTTCAATTTCCTAAAATCAACTATCACTTATAAACCTTTATACTTTTTACTTTCTTTATACACACACACTCAAATGATGTTAAACTAACATTTTTTAAATGAAATATATAGACTACATACATTCAAACAAAATTGCATGCAAACACAATCTATGTTTAAACCTTTATAAAAATACTTATACAATTTCATATTTTTTGTTTTTATTTATTTATTTACTTAATTACTTTAAATTAGACATGACATTGAGGCGCTATTACCTAGAACAGTTTACTTACAGAAATAGTGGTATTCACTAATATATTATAAATTTCACAAGACATAGTAAATATATTTTTTTTTGCTACAGTTAGTCATTCAATACAATTTGTTCATTAAGACCATATCATATGTACTGAACTGATGCAATGTATCTTATGTAAATAAATTAGTTTAATGGTTTTACAGAAGGCACTGAGGATTTCAATTAAAAAAATCAAAATCTAAATTAAAAACAGTGCTACATAGAAACAAAGTTACTAATTTTAAGCTTTTACAAATGCAGTGAAGACCAGTTTCCTGAAAAGAAGCAGCCGAATTCGAAGAAGAAAGAAAAACTAAGAAGTTACCTGTTAATTTAAAAAAAAAAGTAAGTAAAATATCACCATAATATTTGTATTATTAATCAAATATACTATAACATTAATATGAGCTATTTCGGTTTCTAAAAATAGAGATTTTGTACCATTTTGTCCAAAAATGTCCATGTTTTAAACAGCGATTTACAGCCAGAATGGCCCACAAATTTCTATTTTTGGACACACAAATTACCCAACTGAACCACTACAATTTTCATATTATAGAACAAACAACTGTTTTAATTGTATACATTAGATTTACTATTTGTACTTTTCCACACCACTAGCTTACTTTTTTTTGTCATCTCAACCCCAGTTTAGTAACAAATAAATTCAAGAATACCTATCCCTACTAGTTTTAGTTCCCAATGCACAATCACACACCATTACATACATCTTTATCATCTTACTCAAACACTCATGCACACAGCACACATACATTCCAGAACACCCCAACCCATATCTTCTTTATTTTTTTCAACAGACCCTAAAGAATGCCTACCAAAAGTCAAGTCCGTAGAAAGCAACGCAAAAGTAGAGCAAATGAAAATAAAGGTGTCCAACATAAGCATCCATCTCTAGCAGAATTTGTAAAAAAAGTTGAAACAAAACAGCTAATACAATCATTTAGTGAAACACAAGAAGTTTCAAGTACAACAACTTCGCTTCCTCTATCAAAATGTAAAACAAACCAAAAAACAATTAACAGAAAATCAGCTATCATTACAGATAAAACTACGTCTTCAAATTTTAATATAATGCAAAGTAAGCATACCAAGAAAAGTATTTTAGCCAAAATATACCGTCACAAAGTCCTTCAAAATCTTATAAAAACAGGAGAGAAATCAGGTTCAAAGCTTAAAACCTATCGTAGGAAATTAATCTTAGAAGCATTGATGGACAGTGCAATTCTTCACAAAAGAAATGTATTTATTTTACTGTTAAACAAAATGAAACCACTAACAAAACTAATAACTAAATTACAAAAAAGACTTCTCAATAAGCGAAATATCAACAGAAAGAACTTCTTAAGTATCAGCGGAGGTGAATGGAATCACACTACAAGCACAGAACCATATTTTAATGAAGAAGCGTACAAACAAAAGCAAACTAATACAATTGCCTTACATAGCAGTGGTCGAGGTTATGAAAAAGTGAATAATACCATAATGGAACAAGAAGTACTTCTTACAAAAATATGCCCTGAAAACTTAGAATTACCCCTCCATTCAACTGAATCAGAGCATCTAGTGTACAAATGGCCATGCACGTCAATGTGTAACATTCCCAAACAATGTTTCAAATCTTTACGCCAATTCCTCAATAAATATGTAAAAAGCAAAGACAAAATCAAAATTAAATTACTGCAAAATATAGATACCTGTCCAGTGCGCAAGTACACAGGACTACAAGGACATTCATTGGCCTGCATTACAGGACCTACTTGTAAAACCACTTTCCATGATATCAAAAGGATATCAACACATCATTTAACTGTAAAAAATCTAGTCTATAAACTGTACTATGCTAAAAGTCCTGCTTTAGCACTAGCAAAGTTAAATAACATCCTTCTACATGGTACAGCAAAAGACCTACTTGAAGAAATTCACTATATCCAGAAAAAATATTTTGGAAGTGAAAGCCATTTACAGAATGAAATAGCTTTAAACCAATTAAGCAACAATTCTACACATGGCAACCTTTTGCTAAACACATACAAAAAAGAAATACTAAAATTTAAAAGTACATCAGCTGAAGTACCAAACTATGTATGTGTATGTTGCCGTAGAATTTTTTATAAAAGTAACACAAAAACTGTGGACCTATCATACAAAATAGAAGACAATGAAGATTCTAAATGGTTTGAATTTGCTCTCTACCTTGTAGCAGAAAACAAATATGAAATAACTGAGCCCTTAATACTTTGCAGTTATTACACTACAAAACTTGACAACAACCAAACTCCTTCACGTTCTATCACAAATAATTTGGAATTATACCCAGTACCAAAACCTCTACAACAACTTAATTTATATGAGAGCATCATAATTCAAACAGTACACCCATTTCAAGCAATAATACGCCTTCAACCAAAAACAGCAAAATTACCTCCCTCTGAATTGGTAAAAGGCATTCGTGGAAAAGTAGTTTATTTACCATTAAATCTAAAAGAAAATGTGCATAGTCTAGGAGTGCAACGTCCAATGCAGCAATCTTTAATTATATTAGTAAATGGAGTACCTACAAAAGACAAAAAAATATGGCAACAGCTGGTAGATTTATATAAAGTTAGACAAGCCTTCCAATATCTTAAAGAGAATAATGAATATTACGAAGAAATTAATATTGAAGAAAACTTGAAAGATACAACTGAAATAACACAAGAAGCTGGTCAATTTGAGCTACTAGATCCTGCTACAATATCACATACTTTAGACCATTATACAATTCATCCTTTGCACTGTAATGACACCGTACAAGATGTATTGGAAAGTTACCAAATGCGTCAAACAAAAGGATCGCCAATCAGTATATGGGAAAAAAGTATATAAGCATGTGCTTTTCCTCTACTCTTTCCTACTGGCAAAGGAGGAAGGTATGACGATAGACCTATTCAAATATCAGCTTCAGAATGCCGCTCATTACGGATGTATTCTGAAGATCCCAGATTTAGACAAAATGTGGAATACATATTCCACTTACTCTTTGAAAGTGAACTAGCAACTTTATGTTACGGAGTTGCACACATATTAAAATCAGGATCACACTTTCAAAATATGACAGCTACACAATTATTAGAGAAAGTGCAACAAAAGGATGAGGTTTTACAATCAAATATTACAAATCTATTAGCAAATATGCGTGGTACTAAAGAGTACTGGTTTCGACGTCATGGAGATGTACGTTGTATGATCAGAAACATTGGCCCACCCACTTGGTTTGTTACATTAAGTTGTGCAGAATATGCATGGGAAGATTTACATGATTTCCTACGCATATCAAATAAAAACAAAACAAACATAGATATTCTAACAACTGGAGAACTTTGTTCTTTGGATCCTGTTAATGTTTCAAGATATTTTCACCATCGCTTCATTGCTATGCTACATTTTATTTGTAATAAAACTGTTCCTCCCCTTGGAGAAGTGCAACACTTCTTTTGGAGAAAAGAATACCAAGCCAGAGGAGCACCACATATCCACATGCTTTTATGGATTAAAGATGCTCCTAAATTTGGTCAAGACAGTGATGCCACTGTTTTACAGTTTATTGAAAAATATGTCACTTGTGAAATTCCATCAGAAGCCACAAATAGTGATCTTCGTGCACAAATTTTACAATTTCAAAGACACAAATGTGGAAAATATTGTCATTGCAAATACAAAAACAAAGGCAAATACTACACCAAATGCCGATTTGGTTTCCCTAGACCAGTTACAAATACAGGTCAAGTAAACAACCTCATGTCTTCAGTTAGACATAGTGTTAAAGGTAAGTCACCTAAAAATACATATTACATAAAAAGAAAAGAAGAAGAAAAATTATATCAATGATTATAATGCAATCATGGCCCACTTATGGAATGCAAACATAGATGTGCAGTACATTGCAGACAATTCTACTGCAGTTGCACGACATGTCACAGCATACTTAACTAAAGCAGAAAAGACAGAGCTCCAAGACCTCTGGAATGACCTGTCATCAGATAAAACAGTATCTCAGAAATTATACAGCTTGGGCATAAAAATGCTCACCCATAGAGAATGTGGATCTTATGAAGCAGCTGATCGTTTAACTGGTACTTCATTGGATGGTAAATCTGAAAATATAGTATGGCTAAGTCTTGGTCCAGCTAAATCTAGAAAAAGAGTTCTAAAATCATATGAAGATATAGAAACAATAGCCAAACATGATCCCAACAGCCAAGACATTTTAAAAAACAATTTATTGGACACATACTACCCAAACAGAAGTAATTCTTTGGAAAACATGTGTCTAAACCAAATAGCCCAAAACTACACATACAAAAATAATATGAAACCTGATGAAAAAAAAGGTAAATATAGAGTGACAGACTGTGAAGGCAGCTTAGTTAAACTCACTAAACCAAATTTAATTAATCATATCGAATTGTCATTGAAGACTCCTCAACATAAAGATGTATATTACATGTCCCTGCTACAACTCTTCAAACCATGGAGAAAAGAAGAACAATTACTAGATAACTATGACTCATATGAGGATGCTTTCAAAGCAAATGAAAGCACTATAACTGATGTAAACTTTACACAGTACAAAACAATGTTGCACAATGAACAGCAACATGAAGAAGAACTCCAAGCCCAACTAGATAAGGATACTCCTGACAGTAGTCAACCTTCTGTAACAGGAAGCCAAGAACCACTGGGAGAACCACTAATAACAAATGAGGCAGAATTAGCTATGATAGAAGTAGAAAACACCATGTGTCAGTATGAAGATAAGGAAGACTTAACTATACTACAATAAAAACTAAACAATGAGCAAAGTAGCATTTTTCAAGAAGTAACAAAACAAATTGCACATGGTGTAAAACATGAAAATAAAGAATGTTCCTGCCATAATTATAAACCTATACTACTGTACGTCAGTGGTGAAGCTGGTTCTGGCAAAACATTCCTAATCAAAATCATTAGTAAGTTCCTTCAACAATTGACAAACAACAAACTGTCAGCTGTTGTCACTGCCCCCACAGGTTTAGCTGCCTACAACATAGGTGGTGTTACATTACACCGATTACTACTATTACCAGTAGAACACCAGAACAAATTAGACTATTACAAACTTTCTGCAGAAGCTGCAATGAAATTACGCAGAGTATTGAAACAAATGAAAATGCTACTAATAGATGAAGTGAGCGTGGTCTCCAACCTGATGTTAGCTTTGATTCACCTCAGATTACAAGAAGTACTCAAAACAGACTATGACGAGCTCTTTGCAGGAAAACACATTATTGTTTTTGGAGATCTACTTCAATTAACACCAGTAAAAAGTGAACCTATGTTTAAAACATTAGGGCACAAACTCTGCCGTAAAACTGTTGGCAGCATTGGAAATGTCAACCTTTGGCAACATTTCCAATACAGAAAATTAACAGAAAACATGCGGCAATCTGCAGATCTAACTTATGCCAACATTTTAAAAAGTTTGAGAGTTGGTATACTTTCTAAAGAAGCAGAAGCAACATTGAAAACCCGGCACATTAATGCACTTTATGGCGATAATGCATGTGCTACAGATGTTATGGAACAATTAGCCCACAAAAATGTCAATTGTATGGCCTTAATGCCAACTCTTGCAAGCTGACTCAAATTCAATGAAATAATGTTAAGTAAAGAAATGCAACCAATAATGGAAATTTGCGCCACAGACAAACTAGATGTACATGGTATGACACTACCCATGTGTGACCAAGCCACAAAAAGAGTAAATAATTTAGAAAAATCAATCTCAAACACAGCAGGCTTAGAAAAGATGTTAAAATTATCCTTAAATTGCAGAGTAATGCTTAAACGTAACCTTGACGTGGACCAAGGACTAGTTAATGGAGCACTGGGTACAGTTGTTGGCTTTCAAACATACCCACGTGACAACAAAATTCAGTTTGTCAATATACTCTTTGACAAACTTTCAGAATTAAAACGGATAGGACGCTCAACAGCTAGATTCCTTCTCTTCAAAGATATGTATGTACGCAGAGAACAATTTTCTCTAACTCTTGCATACGCAGTCACGATTCATAAATCACAAGGTCTTACCGTAGACAAAGCAATGATAGATATTGGTAACACAGTCTTTAAAGAAGGCATGAGCTACGTAGCACTATCACGCTTACGTACACTTGACGGTCTATTGCTAATCAACTTTGATGCAAGTAAAGTAAACGCTGATATTCCTTGCATTTTAGAATATAATAGACTTCGCTCACTATACACTCCCCATCTAAACACATATTCTGTTCCACAAAAACTAAAACGTTGTAAAAGAAAACTAAATCAAACAGAAATGCAACAGGACATCACTGCAAATCCTCCAAAGAGAGTAAAAGAAACTAATACTTCATCAAATACCACAAACAAAAAAGAATCAATTAGAGAAAGTAAACCAGGTACTTCTTTAAAGAAGGAAGACAAACTCCAAAAAAATCAGTTAGATACAGAACTATCTGGACCATTTAAATTCTCAAATATAGTTGGTGTAAATTGCTATGCAAATGTAGCAATGAATATTCTATTTCAATTACCACCAATTGTTGACAACATTTACTTACACAGTGCAGACCCATTTGTTTGCAAATGTTAGTACTTCACAGAAATGCAGCAAACAATCCTGACAACACATATAGTGTTTTTGGAATAAGACGACAATTGGACTACTGTGCTGGAATGGTGAAATTCACTATAAACTCACAGGAAGATCCACAAGAATTTCTAATGTACTTACTACAAGTACTGGAAAACAAAAACATACCTATAAATGAAATCTTTTAGATTTCATACATGTGGAAACATACATGCACTCTCTGCAACAATGTGACACAAGAAGAAATCACCAATGAACGCTTCATATATATATCAATACCAAATTGTGAATCCATTCCATTTCAGCAACTTGTACAAAATGCAAACCATGGTAGATTATGCTCTACCTGCAATTCAGATAATCGCTCCACGTTAGTAATACAAACACATAGTAAATACGTAATACTAATTCTTCTACGTTACAATGCAGATGGTACCAAAAACAACTGCAAGCTGACTGGATTCACACATGGTCAAATATCACTTGGTAAGAAAACCTTCACAACAATAGGTATAATCTACCACGCAGGAGCCACAACCAATTCAGGGCACTACACTGCATATATAAAAAAGAAATGTGGATTGTTTGAATGTAATGATAGTACCATTACTCTAAAGCAGAGATTACCAGCAAATATTACAAACACTTCTTTGATGTTCTTAAAACCAAAATTTGATAAATAAACTGTATTTAAACCTTTAAGTAAATATGTGTTAAAAAATATAAACTGTTAGAATACTCCAAAAGCTATCTAACTGCTCAAAGATTCTACAACAACTAATCGGATAAATGAATACCACTAAATTAGACCAAAAAATACACAGTTAGAATACGCCAATTGGTATCTAACTGTCCCAAAATTATAAATTTGCGTTAAAATAATATAAACTGTTAGAATACTCCAAAAGCTATCTAACAGCTCAAAGATTCTACAACAACTAATCAGATAAATGAATACCACTAAATTAGGCCAAAAAAATACACAGTTAGAATACGCCAATTGGTATCTAACTGTCCCAAAATTTAACAATATCCAAATAGATAAATCAAAACCACTAAAATATATTAAAAAATTGACAGTTAGAATACGCCAATTGGTATCTAACTGCTCCAAAATTTTATAATATCAAAACAAATGAAGAATCTGTTACTGCTCCAAAAAAAATACAACAAAGCAAAGTATAAAGCATTAGCCAGAAACAACAAGTGAACACTGAAAACAAACAAACAAATAAACCGTAGCATAACAGAAAATGTTTTTTTTTTTAATCCAACATGGATTTTTTTTTCTCCCACAGACCCAATGATTTTAGCAACAAATACAGAAACTGAGCAAATTGCACAGTACTCTGATTTGTACTCTACTAAATATGAGGGTCGAAAAAAAATAAAAGTATATTGCTTATACAATGTAATAAGCCATTACAAAATACTAATACTAACATGCTATTTTCTTTTATCACAGAAATGAAGAAGAAAAACATGGACTCCCATTACTAGACCAAACAGTAAGTATACAATAATAAGGGCAACCATAGCAGCATATCACATCCATAGTATCTAATACCTTTGTTCCTTATACATTTGTTTTTCACCCAAAGTTATAAGCAAATATGAATGTGATATGCTGCGGTGGTTGTTGCCAGGGCATAGAGTCTTGGGTGCATGGCCAAATGGCCATGCACCTAAGACTCTATGCCCTGGCAACAACCACCGCAGCATATCACATCCATAGAGTCAAACATTTCAACTATGATCTATGGGAAACTTTTAATGTCCGCGAACAATGTGAGTGTTCTTAGAACACTTTGAACTTGCCAGCGAACAATACGGACACCGTTTTCAGGACACCCCCTACGAACATTTCAGAACAACGCGATAGTTCTTAGAACACTTTCAACTTAACAACGAACAATACGGACAGCGTCCTAAGGACACCCCCTACGAACATTCCAGGACACCAGGAGTGTTCTCAAAAACGTCTTCAGAACACCCCCATTTTGTTTATTTGCGAACATTTCAGGACAATGCTGGTGTTCTTAGAACACATTCAACTTGACAGAGAACAATACGGACAGCGTTCTCAGGACACCCCCTACGAACACTCCCCGGACACCGCAAGTGTTCTTAGAAGCGTCTTCAGAACACCACCATCTTGTTTATTTCCGAACATTTCAGGACGCCGCGAGTGTTCTTAGGACACATTCAACTTGACAGAGAACAATACGGGCAGCATCCTCAGGACACCCCCTACGAACACTCCCCGGACACCGCAAGTGTTCTTAGAAGCGTCTTCAGAACACCCCCATTTTGTTTATTTGTGAACATTTCAGGACACCACGGGTGTTCTTAGAACACATTCAACTTGACAGAGAACAATACGGACAGCGTCCTCAGGACACCCCCTACGAACATTCCAGGACACCGGGAGTGTTCTTAGAAGCGTCTTCAGAACACCACCATCTTGTTTATTTGCGAACATTTCAGGACACCGCGGGTGTTCTTAGAACACATTCAACTTGACAGAGAACAATACGGACAGCGTCCTCAGGACACCCCTACGAACATTCCAGGACACCGGGAGTGTTCTTAGAACAGTTTCACTTTGCTTGCGAACAAAACGGACACATATTGAGTCCTTAGAACACCCCGTAGTCAGTTTATTTAGAACATTTCAGAACACCCGTGATGTCCGCAAACAAATTGAACACAAAAAGAACGTCTAACACATAAAAAACACAACTTTCATCCTATCTCATACACTCCCACCCTCCCCAAACACTCCTACACACCAACACACTCTACAAAATACACATTTTGAACAAAGTTTCACCGCGCTGTCCGCGGACGTCTGTGAATCCAAGATGGCGGGCGCTACCGAAAAATCTGACGCGCTCCACACCGTCCAATCAGCGAACATCACGCAAGACGATTGGCCAATCAGGACACTGTCCGCGGAGCGAACAGGGAAGTGTGTCCACGAACCGAACACAGATATCACTAATTTTTTTTTACCTACATTTTGGTCATTTTAAAAAAAAACTACTGGACGGATTTTCACCAAATTTGCAAAAGCACGCTTTTGGGAACAAGCCGCTGCTCCTGGTCCAAATTTGGTGGAAATCCGTCCAGCGGTTTGGGCTGTAGGCGCGAGCAAAACATTTTTTCCATTCAGTCTATGGGAAAAAAAAAAGTTTTGGGACCCCCCCTATAACTTTGCCCCCCCTGGACGAATCCTCACCAAACTTTCAGAGTGACCCAAATACTTTTTTTGCAAAGTTTGGTGAGGATCCGTCCAGGGACAGCAAAGTTAAAAGCCACCCAAAAAGTTCTCTTCCTATGGAAACAGCAATTTAACCATAACTACTCCACTATATATATATATATATATCTTATATTGCAAACAATTACAAAGTCATGAAACAGTTCTTACCATTTGCATTTCATCTCTACCTGTAACAAAATGAGAAGCGAAAAATAAAACCACAGATGCAGTGCAAATACATCTTTTTCAAACTAGGATTCAACACATGACAAATAAAAATGCAAGGGATTTTTTTTTGCTTTGCTACCCTAACTGCCTCGTATTTTTAGAAAACATTCGCCAAACAGTCGCATAAGAATAACCTCACTTCAAACTTGGATGCTCACCAAATATTTGCAGTTCCCTCTCCCACACAATCTCCTGTCACTCGAACAGGCCCAGTCAGCAGGGGTTTTCTCTGTTATCTCGAATGTTTGGAGTGTGTGGCGAAAACATGGAGTTCAAAAGGCACTGCTAAGTGAAGTCAGGCACGTCCATCTGGAAGCCCAGTCATTCTCCAAATCCCTCGGCCTCTGTCAGTCTTTCACCAGCAAACCTCTGCACCTTCCCCTTTTCATATGTAACACAACTGCCAATACTTTGCACCAATCAAGTTGAAAGGCCACATCACCCTTCTTTCAATACAATAGACTAGTTAGACAGTGCAACTGTAACTAATATCATTTTCTGGAATGCAGGCTCTGCTTACTGCAAACACAGAAGAGAGAAAATAAATATTCTAATTCTAGTGCACATTTGAAAACGAATTTCAGAACATGTACTTTTACCCCATTTGCACATTATAATGTTAATAAGTTATTATTTTGTAATTAGTAATTGTTAATTAAGTCAGTTAGTTAAATGAATAATGTAGTCTCCTACGTATGAGGTATTTCAAAGAAGAGAAAAAAAAATTCTGGTGCACTTTTAAACCTGCAGCTTGTCTCCAGCCACCTACTCACATGTTATGTTGGCAACAAAATGCTACCACATTCAGTGAGGCGCTATAAACTTCAAGACACTATAAAGCGCTATATACTACTACAGACCTCTAAGCTAAACACGTGTTGGCATGAATTGTGTATTATGGTGAAGGCAAGAATTTGGTGTATTGTGTTGAATAATTGATTCTGTACAAACATGCTACCAAATAAATATCTAGCTGTGGATATTTGAGGCTTTGAATGAATGAACATGTAATATGGATTAAACTTTGGAACAAAACAATACAGATTTTGGCAAATAATGAGTGGTCCTTAACAGGTTTATTGTGATATAGTACAGTTAGGAATTGCTCCTACAAGATGATGCTAGATCAACCCTCTGCTACCACATGAAGGAGAGTGCAAATCCTTTGTTCAGGTTAGTGATATTAGATTGTCAGGAACCTTCAGCACAAGTAGGATCATTTGGGTAACCTGAGTTGATAGTGATAAACATTATATTGTGCCTCCTTTTTTTCATACTGTCAACCAGCTCTTATTTTTCGTATGAGTGCCAACACTGAAGAAACTGCATTGGTGGCAACAACATTCTTGTATAAGGCTTTAACATCACAGAGAAAACTATGAAAGCCAACTCTTAACATTGAAATACTAAATCCAAACTGGTAAATTTGATATAAAATCTAGTTGTATATATACAGGGTATTCATAGAATTCAGAGCACAAGTGGCACACGCGGCTGGCGCACAGTGTGCCCGTGCGACTTTCTGCGCCAGCCGCGTGCGCTAAAATCCATTTCCGCGCACAGCGTATTCATTGATTTTAGCATCCAAAACCAGCCGTGGCGCAGAGTGGTGCAGCGACCCTGCAGCAGCACCAGTTACGCCCCCAACCCCTCCCCGTGCAACATCCGCAGCGCACAAATCCCATACATGGCGCACAGGCCCCGAACCACGAAAACACTAGTAAAACCCCCCGCACACCCCTCCGAATACATGTACACCCCGGCGCGGGGAGTTTCCCACGCGATTGACCCTGTGCGAGTGGGGTACGTGTGTTACTAGGGTGCGCAGGAACTTTCACACGTGATTGGTCCTGTGCGAGCGGGGTACATTTGTTACTGGGGTGCGCGGGAACTTTCACACGCGATTGGCCCTGTGCAAGCGGGGTACACGTGTGTTACTGGGGTGCGCAGGAACTTTCACACGCGATTTGCCCTTTGCGATCGGGGTTCGTGTGTTATTGGTGTGCGCGGTAACTTTCACACGCGATTGGCCCTGTGCGAGCGGGGTACGTGTGTTACTGGGGTGCGCGGGAACTTTCACATATGATTGGCCCTGTGCAAGCGGAGTACGTGTGTTACTGGAGTGCGCAGGAACTTTCACACGCGATTGGCCCTGTGCGAGCGGGTACGTGTGTTACTGGGGTGTGCAGGAACTTTCACACGCGATTGGCCCTGTTCCTGGGGTGTGCGGGAACTTTCACACGTGATAGGCCCTGTGCGAGCGGGGTACATGTGTTACTGGGGTGCACGGGAACTTCGACACGTGATTGGCCCTGTGCGAGCGGGGTACGTGTGTTACTGGGGTGCGCGGGAACTTTCACACGCGATTGGCCCTGTGCGAGCGGGGTACGTGTGTTACTGGGGTGCACGGGAACTTTCACATGCGAATTTGCTGTCAGAGCTGGTTACGTGTATCCAGTGTGGTGCGCGGGGAGTCCTACACGTGAATTGGCAGTGTGGGTCCTCCCAGGTGCCCCCTCCACCCCCTCTACCCCCCCAGCCAGGCCACATGTCACGTTGCACTAGTGATCACCAACTCATGTCCCCCTGCACCTCCACCCCCCATCAGTGAGGGGCACCTGCCAGCAGGCCCCCACACATGTCCCCCTGCACCCCCACCCCCCATCAGTGAGGGGCACCTGCCAGCAGGCCCCTACACATGTCCCCCTGCACCCCCACGCCCCATCAGTGAGGGGCACCTGCCAGCAGGCCCCCACACATGTCCCCCAGGGGCACTTGCCAGCAGGCCCCCACACATGTCCCCGTGCACCCCCACCCCCATCAGTGAGGGGCACCTGCCAGCAGGCCCCCACTCATGTCCCACACATGTCCCCCTGCACCCCCATCCCCCATCAGTGAGGAGCACCTGCCAGCAGGCCCCCACACATGTCCCCCTGCACCTCCACCCCCCATCAGCGAGGGGCACCTGCCAGCAGGCCCCCACCCATGTCCCCCTGCACCCCCAGCCCCCATCAGTGAGGGGCACCTGCCAGCAGGCCCCCACTCATGTACCACACATGTTCCCCTGCATCCCCGCCCCCCATCAGTGAGGGGCACCTGCCAGCAGGCCCCCACACATGTCCCCCTGCACCCCCACCCCCATCAGTGAGGGGCACCTGCCAGCAGGCCCCCACACATGTCCCCCTGCACCCCACCCCAAATCAGTGAGGGGCACCTGCCAGCAGGCCCCCACACATGTCCCCCTGCACCTCCACCCCCCATCAGTGAGGGGCACCTGCCAGCAGGCCCCCACCCATGTCCCCCTGCACCCCCAGCCCCCATCAGTGAGGGGCACCTGCCAGCAGGCCCCCACTCATGTCCCACACATGTTCCCCTGCATCCCCACCCCCCATCAGTGAGGGGCACCTGCCAGCAGGCCCCCACACATGTCCCCCTGCACCCCCACCCCCATCAGTGAGGGGCACCTGCCAGCAGGCCCCCACACATGTCCCCCTGCACCCCCACCCCAAATCAGTGAGGGGCACCTGCCAGCAGGCCCCCACTCATGACCCACACATGTCCCCCTGCATCCCCACCCCCCATCAGTGAGGGGCACCTGCCAACAGGGCCCCACACATGTCCCCCTGCACCCCCACCCCCCATCAGTGAGGGGCACCTTCCAGCAAGCCTCCACACATGTACCCCTGCACCCCCACCCCCCATCAGTGCGGGGCACCTGCCAGCAGGCCCACACTCTTGTCCCCCTGAACCCCCACCCCCATCAGTGAGGGGCACCTGCCAGCATGCCCCCGCACATGTCCCCCTGCACCCCCGCCCCCCATCAGTGAGGGGCACCTGCCAGCAGGCCCCCGCACATGTCCCCCTGCACCCCCACCCCCTATCAGTGAGGGGCACCTGCCAGCAGGCCCCCACTCATGTCCCACACATGTCCCCCTGCACCCCCACCCCCCATCAGTGAGGGGCACCTGCCAGCAGGCCCCCACTCATGTCCCCCTGCACCCCACCCCCCATCAGTGAGGGGCACCTACCAGCAGGACCTCTCACACGTCCCCCTGCACCCCCACCCCCATCAGTGAGGGGCACCTGCCAGCACGCCCCCACTCATGCCCCCCCTACATGAAATAAAGATGCACAATCATGGCCCACTTCTACACCAAAATACCACAGCACGCCACCCCATTACTGAAATGCAATGATTTCCCAATCAAACCCACACTGACATGCCCATCTCAAGACACAAACCAAAATTCAACTATGTACATCAACACATGTCCGTCACACACATACACTCATTGGCATTGATTGAGTAAACGCACATTTTCACATGCATTAACCCAATGAGCAAATCCCACACATGGAACTAAAATATGAAAATGTATTATGTACAAAAATAAATCAATAAAATGAAAGCATAACAAAATAGCAAACATGAAATGAAAAGCATGTGCAAAAGAAGAGTAAATGAAAAGTATAACCAATACAAAGAAATCCAAAAGAAAAATGGTCCAAACTCTCCCTCCACCATCGCAAATCCAAAGGAAACGTTAAAAAAAATCCATTGATCCATGGTGAAATCAAAAGAAAAAGTTCAAAATAATCCATTGCCCAACTATGTACAATCCATTGTCCAAAAGAAAAATCCATTAATCCATGTACAAAATCAAAATCAATCCAACGTCCAACTATGTACAATCAAATTTCCAAGGGTCCATGAGCCCAACGAAACAAATGAAACCTATCTAATAACCTACCTAACAAAAAACTATTTACAAAAGTGTGGGGCATAGTCCAAAAGCTCCAAAATAAAGAAAAAAAAGGAAACCTTACACTATTAACTATTCACAATGGCGACGGGCAAGTCCTGCGGCTCACTCAGTGATGTTTTCGGCCAGGGCATCATCGAACTCCATGTCTATTTGCTGGAGGCAGGCCTCTGTCCTGGCCCCGAGGTCTCGCAGGGAGGCACTCATGGCCTGTTCCAACTCCCTGTGAGTTTCTTCGAGGCACTCTGCCCGCCTCAACGCCCGACGCATGGAGAACTCCTCCCTGACCATGGTGAGCCGCGCCTCTTCCGCCTGCCACTGCTCCGCACCTATACGCTGGCCCAACCGCAGCCACACGGAATACACATCCATTCCAGGGTTCTCCTGCCCTCTGGTTGATGCCTGCCCCCCTGATGTCGATGGTGCCGAGCCATCATTGCTCCCACCTAGAGCCTGCTCCTGCTGCTGCTGCTTCTGCTGTCCATGTGCCCTGTCCGATGATGCCTGCACATCCTCCATCAGCTGGTTTCCAGTTGTGGTGTCCACCACTGCTGGACCGCCGACTCCCGACTCTGGCAGGGATGGGATCTCCACCAAGCTGGCTGTCTTGGTCAGGCCAGGTCCACAGGGGGCCCTGGTGGGATCTGGGCCGGAAGACGGCAGGGAGAACGACTGGCGCATAGTCTCCACAGAGGAGGAGAGGTCCGCCAGAGTGCGCGTCCCATGTAGGAATCCACCAACGAGGGCCCCTCCCAACAGTGCCATGTCGCAACGCTGCTGTTAGTGATGGCGTGCGTTCTCCGCCCTGGAAGAATGCACGTCATCACGAATGTCACGCGTGCGCAACGCAACACCAATCAGGACGGAGCCCATACGTTCATTGGACCCCTCGTCCGCAGGTAGTGGAGAGGCAAATGACATGGCACTCTCCCCTACCTGCGGACGGGCCTGGGACGGGGCATCCCTGCTGGTGCATGGTGGTGCAGTCACAGGGTCAAGGACAGGGACATGCACAGGCCTCTCCGCGGTGACCTGTGCTGCCTCCTTACCCTGGCCTTGGACTGCACCACTTGCACCAGTGGTACTACCCCCACCAGGCCACATGTGCGGCTCAGTAGCGGGCTCCTCCTACTCTGTGGAGACCACCAACCTGGAGGTCTCCGTACCGTCTTCCGCCATTGCAAGCCCCTGTGGGGGCTCTCCCACACCTTCCTCCACAACCGTAGTGGCAGACGCGGCACCAGCTTCCTCGCTCCCGGATGATGGAAAGTCCTGGGAGGGTGGCTGGGCCTTGCGTTGCCACCCAGTGGAGGCATCCATGCTGCTTGGCTCCACACCACCATCTCCGCCCTCTTCTTCACTTGACGCTGCATAGAGGGAGACATAGAACACAAGCATCAGGGTACAGTACAATATTCGCCTAGACAGGAAGCAATAACACATGAGTGGCAGTGTCTAACGTCACTTCCATCCTGTCCCTCCACAACACATGGGTGAATGCACGCAACACACATGCATAAAAAGGCACGGCGCCTGCAATCAACATCAGCATCCATGTACAAGGGCCTCTATTAATCCAAATGTTGCCTTCAAACTCACATGGATCATGGCTCACACTGATCCCATGCACACACATCACCGCAGGGTCATGCATCATGCCTTGTACACCACAGACACATTGGATAGACACAGTGCATACAACGGTGACCGCACTGCATGAGTGAATGTACACATCATCACGGACATGTGTCATGAATCCATGGCGTATCAAAGTCACAGACACACTTCTCAGACACACACACGTGCACCATACATGTACATGACAGCAGCACCCATCCCTCACACCCCCACCATGTGCAAGAACAGACACTGGCATGCTTTCATGTGTGCATTTGCCATACAGCTCCCCATGTTGCATTGGAACTCATGCACCAACCATATGGTTTGCACATTACTGGTCTCACATGCATGAACATGATGTCCCTGCACACACACATCAATACATGGCCCATGTCACACGTACAGGCAAGTATCAGACTACCAGCACATTGTAACATGCCCTGTCTCACACAACAATGCTTGGCCACTTACCGCACAACTCCAGACGGGTCTTCCTCTGAAGGATCTGGGCGTGGAGCGCTGGGCATACGTGTTCCAAGACCCTCATCTGGATGTCACTCATGCTGACCCAGGCCCTCTCCACGAGGCGCCGGGCCTTGTGGAGGGTCCTGGACCTAAAGTCCTCCAAGCGCTTCTTGACGTGCTTGATTCCGCGGGTTGCCACCGCCTCCTCGTTGATGGCAACCACTGCGTCATCCCAGATCCTCTCCCGTCCTTCCTTGTTGGCGCGTGATGTTCCGAAGAGGGCATCATACTGCCCCAGGACATGCTCCACCAGGATACCAACTTCCTTCACACTGAAGCTGGTGGCCCTCTGCCTCTCTGGCTGGGGGTCGCCAGTGGTCTCAGATGGTGTTTGCCCCGACATGGCGACCCCCGTGGCAGGCGTGGGTGGGCAACTGAGTCCTGGGGTTGGGCTGTGGAACAATGGTATCCCAGTCGGGAGTCTTCTGTTGCAGCAGGGGTGGACACAGCAACTGGAACGCTGGCTGATGTGCAGGCACCAAATACCAGGGCACGTGGGCAGCAGGCAGGCAGGCAGCAGCTGATGGCAGGTGGGAGCGTGCTCGGGGCTCTGGGGTGCAGTAATTCGGCCATCTGGGCAGGAGCGTGGTCTTCCGTGTGTTGTTGCGTGGCCAGCTTGATACGGGGTGATTTGGCATGTGAAAATCTTGCCCGTCAGAGTGTAATTCGAGGAAAGGCGTAAGCGCGTCAGCACATGTATGCGTTTCATTGGACCAAAGGCCCTTAGCGCGTAAGCGCTTCTGTGACGTGACTCGCGCGGGTGTTTCCCTCGTGACGTGGGCATAGTGGTTCAGCGCGTGTGAAAAAACTGCACGTCCGCGTGTGAATGCATGTAATCCGAGGAAAGGGCCTACGCGTGTAAGTGACGTGACGCACGCGGGCGTTTCCATCAACACGGGCGCATGTTCATCGTACACGTCCAAAAACTGCACGTCCGAGTGTCAGCTCGTGTAATTGAAGGAAAGGGCCTTAGCGCGTACACGCATAAGTGATGCTGTACATGTGGGCTGCTTTAAAAGGTACGTGTAGGACCCCATTCCCTTGTACATGCTTTTCGTGGAGAGCGAGTGGGTGAATTCGGTACTTCTTGTCGGTTCACACGTGATTACTTCACAGCGTTTCAAGTTCGTACTCCCTGTTACCTCTGACAACGTTCATTTTTTTTTGGGCCTGTTTCCTCAAACAGCGTTCACTTCTTCTTTTGTCCTGTCTCCACAGACAGCATACAATTCTTCTTTTGGCGGGGTGTTGCCAATGCGCACACGCACGTTTTTTTCATGTTCTTTTTCCAGGCAGACGGTGAGTCGCGCACGCATTTACCAACTGTGCTTGCACCGTGTGTCGCATACCCCTTCAGAGGTCATTGTAGGCTGCGTGTAACACGCATACGCTTATCTTTGTGTTTCTGGGTGCCACAGCGTAGTCCAGGTTCATTTTTCCATGCACGTGGTCTACTAGGGGTTGCGTGCGCGTTACTTTTTGTTTTCGGAGTGCCTGTGCGTTGCGTGACCCGTTATCTTCCCCCAGGCGTCACAGACAGCCTTGCTAGAGCACTAGGGTACAAATTCCATCTAGGACCCTACCCTTTTCACCCCCAATTGCCCAGGACAATTGTTTACTGCAACTCCCATATGCACAACAACATCAGTGCCCCATGGTTGGGAGGCGACCAAGCGGTAAGGGAGGCAAAGGTGGCTGACCTCCAAAAGGTGGGCGTGGTGGGAGCGGTAGGGGATGTGGCCAGGATTTGCAGGGTGCCCCTAGACCCCCATGTGTGGAGGACCAATCAGGGACACCCATGCCCCCCCCATGGTTGATGGAAACGTGGCTGAAACCATCCCAGCTCAGCTCTTGTTGGACCAGCCCATTGTGGCACCTGAGCCGGCACAGGATGACTCCCAGTCTGACTTCCAGGTCAGCAAGTCTAAGCCACGTGTGCTGGTGCAAGTTGGTGTCACCAGGCTATGTGGATCTGGGGCAGCGATGTCATCTGCTGCCCCAAGTAGGCAGGGTGGGGAGGCTGCAGGGGCAGCTGCAGCTCTATCCACCCCAGCTTGAGAGTCCCAGCCGGGACAGTGTCGGTCCTGGTCCATCAAAATGACGTTGCCCCTGCCAACATCACACTTCAGCCAATGCCTGCACCACAACCTATGGTCATTGTGCCTTTGCACACTGCCAGTACCCAGTCCACCTGCGCTTCTGCCCCTACTGACCAGAGAGGCGCAAGCCACTCAGGCTCTGCTACACCTTTGAAAAAGAGGAAGAAGGGTGCTCTGGCACTACAGGCTGAGACCCCAGACACGGCTACACAGTCTGGCATGTCAAGGAAGCCTAGCTTTAATGACCCTGAACTTGATGCACTTGTGACCTATGTGTCGGCACATAGCCGCAAAATGGTGGTGACTGCAGGGTGCAAGACCACACCTGGTCAAGGTAGGGCACACTGGCAGACCATTGCGAACCGCATAAGTGCCCTTGGATTTGTGAGGCGCACAGCTGATGATTGCTACAAGCGGTGGAATGACCTGAAATGCAGAGCAAAGAACAAGCTGGCCTCAAATCATGCCGCTACTCTGGTGACTGGCGGTGGGTCTCCACCAGAGGACAACGAACTCACTGAACATGAGTCTGTTGCTGGGACCTTCGTCACAGAGGAACAGATCCAAGGTGTGGGAGAGCTACCTGAGTACAACGCATTGTCCAGTTAGGGCCCATGCATGTGTGTGTAATCCATGTGTATGTTGTTTGGGTGACGGGTTCTGATTGAGTGCCAGGTGAGGGTGTGTACTCCTGAGTATTATGGGTCACCCATGGGCTTCCTCCAATACATTCACGTGCCTTTGATTTGGGTATGACAGTATCCCTTCTGCCCACAGTAGCCAATTAGCCCCACATTACTGCTGTTGTACTTGAACTATCATCTTGCAACAACATTGTTCTGATTTTTTCTGCGTTCATTCAGGCTGATTATTTAGATTATCCAATTTTTCGTATGCCTTTTTCATCCCTAATGCCACATATGTGACATGCTTCTGTCATTATTTACACCCCACATTGTGCCACTTTAGTTACCTGGTTATGTGAATGATTAAACCATTCAGGGCGAGGGAGTATTGGCCTGCTGAAATTTATTTTTAGGGCCTGTTTGCATGTGGAACATGATAGTTGTTTCCTGTCATGTTGAAGTGACCAACCATTGATGTGTCCATCTGCCTACAATCACTGTCTAATTGTACACTGGATGTGTTGCAGTGTGCGGCACATGCATATTTTGCAACACTATTGTGCATTAATCTTCTCATTATGTCCATGTGACATGGATGTGTGACAGTACTCATTCACTGACATATCGCTATAGTTGTCTAATTTACCATGGCTATGCTACATGACGTCTGTGTGCTGGCATGTGTCATGTATGTGTATTGGACATGCCACTCACAGGCTGATGTGTGATGCCAGTGCTACACGACATGCTGCAAATGTGTTGCTTTTCCATCTTGGTGTCCTCATTGTCTGCCTTTTTGACTTCCCTTCATATTCATTGACAGTGCATGCATGCCAGGGTTATAGTCATGTGGGACATGTGTAAACCATGTACAGGATCTCTGTCTTGTCAGGCCTATGTGTGTGCTATGGTGCTCATGCCTGTTTCCATTTCTTGTATTTCATGTTTTTGCAGGTGACGACGCACTTGATGCTGGTGAGGTTCAGGTGATGGTGCAGACCCAGGAGGATTCTCAGCCACGACCAGGCACCAGTGGGGGTCATGGTGTGGTGGTGGGTGAAATCACTTTGGTACTGCAGACCATACTGTTGAGGGGTGCCTCTGGGTGCAGCTCCCCAGACCTCTATTCAGGTGCTGAGTAGGATGACGAGACTTATGTTCTGTCTCAGGTCAGTGCTTCTGGCAGGGATTCTGTTCTGTCCAACCCACCTGCACCAGGGGTAGAACCCTCTATGGGGATGTCAGTGTTGGTAGGTCCGCCTTTGGCAGTTACGGATGCAGGGTCACACTCCACAGCATCTGAGCCTGTTCCTGGGCCAGCTGATCAGAGGGGGAATGCAGTCCTGCAGCCTCAGGCAGTGCCAGCACAGCAAGGTGCAGATCGCCTTGCCCCGAACAGGTCTGGTGCCTGCCGACACGGTGGCTGTGAGCCACCAGGCAATACTGTATGGGAAAACGCCATGTACGGTATGGCAACCCAACAGGCAAGAAATGATGGCTCAGGCAATGGAGAGGGTGGCCACTTCCATTATCCCCCTGAAAGGCAGATGGAGCAACAAAAGCAGGCAACAGACTCCATTTTCCAATCACACAGGGAAGACATGTTGGCGTCCAACAGGGACCGACGGGCGGCACTGGAGACTCTGCGTGTATCCATATCAATAGAGTCACAGGGCCACAGGGAAGCCCTGAGGGTGGAACACCATAACCCCAGGCAGAGTCTGCTTGAACTTGAGGCTTCCCGAAATGTTAGGGCACAACAGCAGCTGGAGCAGCTCACACGTTCACTCTCAGCTGAGCTGCAGGCACACGTGAGGAGATCCGGGCATCCCGCGAGGCCATGCGTACAGAAGTGCAGGCAACCGGTGACATGCTGCATGGGGATCTCCGCACATTAATCATCCAGAATCAGACCTTCCAGGCCCGGATGCTGGCTGCCATGGATGACCATACCAGGACTTTGCGTGGGCTGCCTCCCATAGTGCCAGCACCTCCTGCTGCAGCAGCAGAGGGTGAAGAGAGCGACAGCAGTTCTCCCACAATGGCATAGCCGTGCATGCCATGAGCCCATGGAGGCTTTTTTTCTTCTGCAACATCCACGCAGGTGGGTGTTGGTGTGCACCCTGTCCTCGAACCTCCTGTGTGCCCCCCACCCCTGGCCCCCACATGGGCATTTTTGTTCACAGGGTTTTGCCTTGTGTGGCTCCCATGGGCATCCACTGTATTCCGGCTGGGCACATGCAAGCTTGTCCTGAGTTTGGGTTAGATGCTTGGGTTCGTGATGCTTCCCGTTTCCATGGGCTTGCAAAGGGTTTGACCAAGTGACAGTGATTTACACAGTGACATTGGGCTGCCCTGAGCTGTGTGGGCAGTCTGTAGTCAATACTGTGTGTACATCCCTAGTGGGTACTGTTGTTGTATTGTACACTGCATGTTGTATTGATATGTGCTTGTGCATCCATGTCTTCCTCCTAATTTGCAGGTTCCTTCCTCATGTCTTCACAAGGCTGTCTACTTTGCAGATGTAGTGCATGTTGTATGCAGTACACTGACACATTTGCGTGGCAGCAACACTCTACAGTTGGAAGGGGTCGATGTGCTGGCTTATTTAGGTTGTAAGACTACCACTACTTTGACTTAGTACTGTCATGTTTTTGCAATGTTTCATAGTGTGTTGCTGTATTGTGTTGGTGGTAAGTATTTGTTCATGTGTGCTGTTTGTTATTGATTACTGGGGCATATTGTCTGTGGGCAGTTTCCATTTGGGACAGTGCACTTTGTGACACTTGTGTCAGGTCTTGTGCATTGCTTTGTTTGCTTTCACATTGCATGACATGCCATGGTGTGTTGGGTGGCGGAGCTGGGGAGGGGTTGGGTGACATGGCGCTATTTTCATGTTGTATTTTGCAAGGGGGTAGTCATTCATGCAGCATAAATGTGTGTGTTTTTTGTGACACAGCATTGGTTGTCTTTCGGCAGGTAGGGATGCACACAATGTAACAATTCCAGGTGACCAATCTCAGGCCGGTATAGTTGTGAAAGTTGACTGTCCCTTATGTCATCATCATTGATTGTCAGCTGGTATGTGCCAGGGCTGTGTGCACTCCACAGGGTTGTGATTTTAGGTGAAGTAATTAGCCACCAGCTGCGTACGGGCTGCCTCACCACGTGCTCTTTCCCCTCCAATGCGCAGCGGCTGTGCTTGTGGTTGGGGATGTGGGGGCACCACCATGTCCACCGGCAGGCCCCGGCGTGTTGCAACATTGTGCAGGACACATGCTGCCACTATGATCTTGCACACTACTGGGGGTGTGTATAGCAGCTGCCCACCAGAGCGGTCAAGGGAGCGAAAGCGTGACTTGAGCACTCCGAATGTGCACTCCACTATGCCCCGGGTTGCAATATGGGCTGTGTTGTATCTTAACTCGGGTGGTGTGGTGGGGTTCCGAATTGGCGTCATCATGTGTGTGCTCAGTGGGTAGGCACTGTCCCCTGGGGAGGTGATGATGGGTATCATTAGTGGGGTTGTGACATTACTCAGTATCTGACATGCATGCATGTGCAGGGGCATTTATAATCACCAAGCAGCCATGTATCGCCATGCCGCCCAGCTTCTAGGTCCCGGTTTAGGGTTGACATTCTGTAAATGAAACTGTCATGGGTGGACCCTGGATAGTTGGCATATACTGAGGTGATGATTCCCTTGGCATCACATACTACCTGCACGTTGATGGAATGCCAGTGCTTGCGGTTTCTGTAGATGTGCTCAGTTGCCCTGGGAGGACGTAGAGCCACATGTGTGCAGTCAATTGCACCTAGCACTTTGGGGAAGTGTGCCACCCCGTAAAAATCCTGGACGACAGCCTGCCTTTCTGCAGGTGTTCTGGGCAGGTATATGTACCTGCGGACTGATGGGCGTGCAGTCATGATGGCCAACACCTGGTGCAGGCAGCGTGACTGTGTGGCCTGTGAGACCCCCCCACTATGGCAGTTGTCTGCTGAAATGAACCAATGGCCAAGAAGTGCAGTACATTGAGCACCTTTTCCAAGGGGCTAAGTGCTTGGGAGCACAGGGTAGGTGATGTGAGGTCATCCTCCCACTCACTCACCAGGTCGAGTATTATGTGTGGTGAAACCTGTACCTCCCATACACCTGGTCATCAGGCATCCCAAAAAGGCTTGTTCTGGGTGTAAAAATTCTGGGCCTGACTATCCTCCTCCTCCTGCAGTATCCCACGACCACTGCTGCGAGGAACGGTATATTCATCTTGGCGTCTGAGCTTGTTTGTGTTTGCCCGCACTTTTATGCTGCGCGGGTCCACATATGCCTGCTTCCTGCTGGGGTACGTGTTTGCGGATTAGCGTGTCTTTTTTGGCACACACGTTAGCCCTGTTCGATTCCATGAATACGTGTTGTAGGCGCGCGTGTGGGCGTTCTGCGCATTTGCCTCCTGTACTTCCCCTGTGACGCCCACATTTTCACACGTTGTTCCCCATTCCGCGTGTTACGCCCTGTGTTACACCTACTTTTGTTGTGTGCGCTTCGCTATGTGCGCTTTCGCTGTGCGCCAGCGTGCGCCAGCATGCGCCACGCAGGATTTTAGCGCACATCCATGGATTTACACGCGCACGGACTTCCATGAATCGCTGTGCGCGGGTTTCGCTGCGATTTTCGCACTTGCGCTGCGATTCACACACTTTTGCACACTTGCGTGGGAATTTTCAGCGCACATTAATTCCATGAATCGTCCCCTTAATGTGATTTGTATGTTAAATCAATTAAACATGAATTACCTTAAGAATTGAGAAAAACGTGTCTGGTGATTACAGTGTATTATTGATGTTGATGATTTATATGTGGTTTGAATATACTTTATTCAGAGTTGTTTCCCAAAATAAACACATGATGATAAAGTGTCACCAATATTTATGACACTATTTATAGCATGACAAATTTGCTGATGACAGACAAGTGATAAAAAAGGGTAGTAATAAGCGCATTGACCATTAAAAAATGTATCCACTGGTACAAATGTTGACTTTTATTCATTATAATTAGATAAGAAATAATACTACATGCTGTTTGTACCAGAAGCCAACACCCCCCTCCCTGCCAGCGAGGCGCACAACTATGAGAATAATGTTATTTTTTCTACTAGCAATCGCTACAGGTGGCATATTGGCCAAAGACACCTTTCCATGAATGAAAAAAAAAAAATACTTGTCTGAAATTATGTTTTGATCAGTGGGTAGTGAGATCAGAATAAAGCACCTTCCCCTTTTATTTCTTTCACCTATGGTACAGCAGAGGAGACATGTCCAAGGAGTAGTAAAGAAAACAGGGCAAACCTTAATTTTTAAATTGTTGGGGGCTTTAAACAAAGAGCAGAGTTGAAGGGAGAGGCAAGCATCTTGCTGAAACACAGACTTAATTCAATGAATAAAGGCAGTGTTCAGGGCAATTATACATTCGGCCTTGTGGCGATGAAGTAAAACATCATTCATTTAATAGTTAGAAAATTAAATCACCTATAACGTGGTAGTACATTAACAGGGTAATTCATAGAATTTCGCAGAAAAGTGTCGCAAGCGGCTGGCGCAGAGTGTCCGCGTGCGATTGACTGCGCCAGGCACGTGCGCTAAAACCGATTTCCGCGCACAGCGTATTCATGGATTTCATGCTCCCAAACCAGCCGTGGCGCAGAGTATCGCAGCGACCCTGCAGCAGCGCCAGTAACGCCCCCAAGAACGCCCTCGCGCAAGGAAAAGCCAGCAAAATCGCTAAATCATCGCAAAGGGCTGCGCTAACCCTGGACCAGTTTACAGGGCAGCCAAACAAGGAACGCAAAGCGGGTAACGTGCATATCAGGGGTACACGTGAAGTCATACACGCGATTAGCCAGGGTACGTGTATTACAGGGGTACGCGGGAAGTTTAACACGCGATTGGCCAGGGTACGTGTATTACAGGGGTACGCGGGAAGTTTAACACGCGATTAGCCAGGGTAAGTGTATTACAGGGGTACGCGGGAAGTTTAACATGCGATTAGCCAGGGTACGTGTATTACAGGGGTACGCGGGAAGTTTAACACGCGATTGGCCAGGGTACGTGTATTACAGGGGTACGCGGGAAGTTTAACACGCGATTGGCCAGGGTACGTGTATTACAGGGGTACGCGTGAAGTTATACACGCGATTAGCCAGGGTACGTATATTACAGGGGTACGCGGGAAGTTTAACACGCGATTGGCCAGGGTACGTGTATTACAGGGGTACGCGGGAAGTTCAACACGCGATTGGCCAGGGTACGTGTATTACAGGGGTATGCGGGAAGTTTCACATGCGATTTGGCCAGGTACGTGTATTACAGGGGTGCGTGGGAATTATCACACGCGATTTGGCTTGGTACGTGTATTACAGGGGTGTGCGGGAATTATCACACGCAATTAGGCTGGGTGGGTCCTCACAGGTGTTCCCTGTACACCCTCCACAGCCCCTGCAGGCAGCCCACAAAACAGGGGAATACCCTGCACACCTGCTCATGTCCCCCTGCACCCCCACCCCCCAGCAGTGCAGGGGCACCCTCCACCAGGCCCCCACTCATGTCTCCCACCACCCCCACCCCCCAGCCACCAGGGGCACCCTCCACCAGGCCCCCACTCATGTCCCCTATCACCCCCACCCCCCCGCCACCAGGGGCACCCTCCACCAGGCCCCCACATATGTCTCCCACCACCCACACCCCCCAGCAGTGCAGGGGCACCCTCCACCAGGCCCCCACTCATGTCTCCCACCACCCCCACCCCCCAGCCACCAGGGGCACCCTCCACCAGGCCCCCACTCATGTCTCCCACCACCCCCACCCCCCAGCCACCAGGGGCACCCTCCACCAGGCCCCCACTCATGTCTCCCACCACCCCCACCCCCCAGCAGTGCTGGGGCACCCTCCACCAGGCCCCCACTCATGTCTCCCACCACCCCCACCCCCCAGCCACCAGGGGCACCCTCCACCAGGCCCCCACTCATGTCTCCCACCACCCCCACCCCCCAGCAGTGCAGGGGCACCCTCCACCAGGCCCCCACTCATGTCTCCCACCACCCCCACCCCCCAGCAGTGCAGGGGCACCCTCCACCAGGCCCCCACTCATGTCTCCCACCACCCCCACCCCCCAGCCACCAGGGGCACCCTCCACCAGGCCCCCACTCATGTCTCCCACCACCCCCACCCCCCAGCAGTGCTGGGGCACCCTCCACCAGGCCCCCACTCATGTCTCCCACCACCCCCACCCCCCAGCCACCAGGGGCACCCTCCACCAGGCCCCCACTCATGTCTCCCACCACCCCCACCCCCCAGCAGTGCAGGGGCACCCTCCACCAGGCCCCCACTCATGTCTCCCACCACCCCCACCCCCCAGCAGTGCAGGGGCACCCTCCACCAGGCCCCCACTCATGTCTCCCACCACCCCCACCCCCCAGCCACCAGGGTCACCCTCCACCAGGCCCCCACTCATGTCTCCCACCACCCCCACCACCCAGCAGTGCAGGGGCAGCCTCCACCAGGCCCCCACTCATGTCCCCTATCACCCCCACCCCCCCGCCACCAGGGGCACCCTCCACCAGGCCCCCACATATGTCTCCCACCACCCACACCCCCCAGCAGTGCAGGGGCACCCTCCACCAGGCCCCCACTCATGTCTCCCACCACCCCCACCCCCCAGCCACCAGGGGCACCCTCCACCAGGCCCCCACTCATGTCTCCCACCACCCCCACCCCCCAGCAGTGCAGGGGCACTCTCCACCAGGCCCCCACTCATGTCTCCCACCACCCCCACCCCCCAGCCACCAGGGTCACCCTCCACCAGGGCCCCACTCATGTCTCCGACCACCCCCACCCCCCAGCACTGTGGGGCACCTGCCAGCAGGCCCCCACCCATGTCCAACTCATGTCTCCCACCACCCCCACCCCCCAGCACTGTGGGGCACCTGCCAGTAGGCCCCCACCCATGTCCAACTCATGTCTCCCACCACCCCCACCCCCCAGCCACCAGGGTCACCCTCCACCAGGCCCCCACTCATGTCTCCCACCACCCCCACCCCCCAGCAGTGCAGGGGCACCCTCCACCAGGCCCCCACTCATGTCTCCCACCACCCCCACCCCCCAGCAGTGCAGGGGCACCCTCCACCAGGCCCCCACTCATGTCTCCCACCACCCCCACCCCCCAGCCACCAGGGTCACCCTCCACCAGGCCCCCACTCATGTCTCCCACCACCCCCACCACCCAGCAGTGCAGGGGCAGCCTCCACCAGGCCCCCACTCATGTCCCCTATCACCCCCACCCCCCCGCCACCAGGGGCACCCTCCACCAGGCCCCCACATATGTCTCCCACCACCCACACCCCCCAGCAGTGCAGGGGCACCCTCCACCAGGCCCCCACTCATGTCTCCCGCCACCCCCACCCCCCGGCCACCAGGGGCACCCTCCACCAGGCCCCCACTCATGTCTCCCACCACCCCCACCACCCAGCAGTGCAGGGGCAGCCTCCACCAGGCCCCCACTCATGTCTCCCACCACCCCCACCCCCCAGCCACCAGGGGCACCCTCCACCAGGCCCCCACTCATGTCTCCCACCACCCCCACCCCCCAGCAGTGCAGGGGCACCCTCCACCAGGCCCCCACTCATGTCTCCCACCACCCCCACCCCCCAGCAGTGCAGGGGCACCCTCCACCAGGCCCCCACTCATGTCTCCCACCACCCCCACCCCCCAGCCACCAGGGTCACCCTCCACCAGGCCCCCACTCATGTCTCCCACCACCCCCACCCCCCTGCCACCATGTGCAGCCCCCACCAGGTCCTCACAATGTGCGTATTGGTCAGCCTCCACAGCCAAAAAGCCCTACCAAGTAACCCATTCACCCACATGGAAATGGAAATCACATGTTACACCCCCAATGTTCATGAAGCAAATGAACCCATGTCCGTCACACACATATTTTCCAATTGAATGGGAAAACACACAACATGACATGCATGAAACCAATGAGATGAAACCACACAGTGAACAATGTAAAAAAAAATGTATTAGAAAAAAATACAAATGCTAAAGAAAGAAAACTAACTACAATGTAAATGTGAAAAAAGAAGCTGCATGTCCGCATAAAAACACAAAACTAGAAAATCTAATCCAAAAAATGTTGTCCAAAGTGAAATGTCAAAACTCTCCGTGCAACAAAGAACTATGTACAAAAATAACAAGTGTCCATCATCACAACAGAACTAAGGAAACCTCCTAAAAAACCTACCTAAATATCAACTATATACAAAAAGTGGAGCAGTGTCCGTCGACTCCAAATCATAAGAAAAAACAAAGGAAACCTAAAACTAAAGAACTATGTACAAAGGCGGTGGGCAAGTCCAGCGGCTCACTCTGTGGTGTTCCGGGCCAGGGCATCATCGAACTCCTGTTCGATGTCCCGGAGGCGGTCCAGTTCCATGGCCCCGAGGGTCCGCAGGGACGACGCCGTGTCCTCCTCCAACCCCCTGCGGATTGCCTCGAGGCACTCGGCCCGCCTCAGGGCCCTCCGCATGGAGTTCTCCGCCCTGACCATTGTGAGCCGCGCCTCTTCCGCCCGCCGCCGCTCCGCACCTATGGCGTGGCCCAACCGCTGCCACACGGAAGACACTCTCTGTCCTGGGTCCTCCTGCCCTCCGGCCGATGCCTGCCCCTCCGATGTCGAAGGCCCCGAGCCTTCATGGCTCCCACCATCTTGCTGCTGCTGCTGCTCTGCCTCTGCCCGTGCACTGCCTCCTGCTGCCTGCACATCCTCCGCCGGCTGGGGTGCAGTTGTTGATGTGGCCACCCCTGCTGGACGTCCGACTCCCGACTGTGGCAGAGATGCCTCCTCCACCAGCCTGGCCGCACTGTCAGAGGCAGCTCCACAGGGCACCCAGGTGACTGATGGGTGGGAAGATGGCACAGAGGACGACTGGCGCGTAGGGGGTCCAGTTGAGGAGGGGGTCGGAACAAGCCCCATCAGACGGAGGAATCCGGTCTGGGTGACCTGTCCCAGCAGGCTGACGTGGTCAACGAGCCATTCGAGATGACGTGCAGTCTCTCCATGAAAAGACTGCAGGTCACCTTGCATGGCCCGTTGACGCAACGCCACACCAGCCAGGACAGGCTCAACCCGGACCTGGATAGCCACGTCCGCAGGCAGAGGAAGGCCAGTTGACGTCAGCTCATCCCCTGCCTGAAAACGGGTCTGGACGTAGGCATCCCTGCTGGTGCAAGATGATGCAGGGACAGGATCGGGGACAGGATTGCACACAGGCACCTCCGCGGCCGCCTGTGCTGCCTCCTGTCCCTGGTCCTGGACTGCACCACTAGCACCAGTGGGATCCCCACCTCCAGACCCCGTCTCTGGTGCTTGCACGGCCTCCTCCTCCACCAGACCCCCCACCAACCTGGATGACTCTGTGCCATCTTCCCCTGTTGGGCCCTGTGGGGTCCCAGCTGCCCCTTCTGCTGCCGAGGAGTCCAACTGCAACCTCCGCCTCTTGGACCTCCCCCCGGCAGCTGCGGCCTGGGACGCGGCACCGGACTCCTCACTCCCCGACGAGATGACAACACGGGAGGGGAGCCGGGCCTTGCGTCTCCGGCTGGCGGTCGGATCCCCGCCGCTGTGCTCCACAGCACCTTCTCCGCCCTCTTCATCAGTTGACGCTGCAGACAGGGAGAAACAAAACACAGGCATCAGGGCACTGTACAATGGACACATACACGCATGACAGTTGCACATGAGTGGCATTGGCAAACCTCAGACATGTCATCACAATCCCCAACAGACATGTCATTGCAACTGGCACACATGAGCCATACCACAGCCATATCGCAACTGCCACCACCATCCCCACACATACAACAGCATCAGCAGCCAAAGGGGAGCCATACATCACATGCAACACAGGAAGTGCACCACACATGTACACACACCACCACACTTGCATGCATGTCTACACCTCTGCCAAGTGTCGCACTGTTCAGACGGGCATCCATGTCACATCTGCCAATCAGGCTTCCACATACCGCTGTCACATGCATCCATGTAGCATCACTGTTGCACCTTTGACAAATACACACACATGCACATGTACACAGTGCTCATACATGCAGCCGAAAACAACATACATGCCTGACATCACGGACATGTCTACTTACATACACATTCATCCAAACATGTGTGCACGCACAACTGCATTTGCCATGCAAGCCCACACACACAAGCACCATCCATGTCTCACACATTACAGCCCTCGCATGTGTCAGCCCCACGGCCCTGTACACCCCCACCCATACTCCACCCCATACAAACAGATGTGCAACTGGCACAATGGGGAATGATCACCACACGCCCTGCTCACAACCAGGATGCATGTACACTCACCGCTCGACTCCAGACGGCTCTGCTTCTCTAGGACCTGGACGTGGAGCGCTGGGGATATGCGTTCCAGGACCCCCATCTGTTCTTCCGACAAGTGGCCCCGGCGCCCCTTGGCATCCGCTGCCTTCAAGAGGCGCCGGGCCTTGTTCAGGGTCCTGGACCTGAAGTCCTCCCAGCGCTTCCTGACATGTTGTAAGTCCCGGACTGCCACCCCCTCCGCGTTGATGGCAGTCACGATGTCTGTCCAGATCCGAGTCCGTCCTTCCTTGTCGGCGCGGGAACTTCCAAAGAGGGCATCATACTGCCCCAGGACTTGCTCCACCAGGACACCAACTTCGGTGGCACTGAAGCTGGTGCCCCTCTGCCTCTCTGGCCGGGGGTTGTCAGTGGTCACAGATGGTGTTAGCCCCGACATGACAACCCCAGAGGCAGGAGTGGGTGGGCAACTGGGTCCTGGGGCTGGGCTGTGGAGCGATGGAATTCCAGTCGGGAGTCTTCTGTTCCAGCAGGGGTGGTCACAGCAACAGCACCCCTGGCTGATGTGCAGGCAGCAAATGGCAGTGCACGTGGGCAGCAGGCAGTCAGGCAGCAGCAGATAGCAGGTGGGAGCGTGCTCGGGGCTCTGGGGGGCAGTAATTCGGCCTTCTGGGCAGGAGCGTGGTCTCCCGTGTGCTCACGCGTGGCCAGCTTGGTACGGAGTGAATTGGCACGTGAAAATCCTGCACGTCAGCGTGAAAACCGAGGAAAGGCCCTTAGCGCGTAAGCGCGTCAGCACGCATACGCGATTCCATTGGACCAAAGGCCCTCAGCGCGTAAGCGCGTCTGTGACGTGACCCGCACGGGTGTTTCCCACACAGCACGTGATGACAGAGCACACGTGGAAAGACTGCACGTCAGAGTCTCATCGCGTGTAATTGGACAAAAGTGCGTGTACACGCGATTGGCCTATGTACGTGTATATGAGGTGTGCGCGGACACTTACACACGCAAGTACGTCAGCGCACCTGTATCCCGGTGTACGGCCATTTCCACCAATCACACGCAATGAGACTCTGACGTGCAGTCTTTCCACGTGTGCTCTGTCATCACGTGCTGTGTGGGAAACACCCGTGCGGGTCACGTCACAGACGCGCTTACGCGCTGAGGGCCTTTGGTCCAATGGAATCGCGTATGCGTGCTGACGCGCTTACGCGCTAAGGGCCTTTCCTCGGTTTTCACGCTGACGTGCAGGATTTTCACGTGCCAATTCACTCCGTACCAAGCTGGCCACGCGTGAGCACACGGGAGACCACGCTCCTGCCCAGAAGGCCGAATTACTGCCCCCCAGAGCCCCGAGCACGCTCCCACCTGCTATCTGCTGCTGCCTGACTGCCTGCTGCCCACGTGCACTGCCATTTGCTGCCTGCACATCAGCCAGGGGTGCTGTTGCTGTGACCACCCCTGCTGGAACAGAAGACTCCCGACTGGAATTCCATCGCTCCACAGCCCAGCCCCAGGACCCAGTTGCCCACCCACTCCTGCCTCTGGGGTTGTCATGTCGGGGCTAACACCATCTGTGACCACTGACAACCCCCGGCCAGAGAGGCAGAGGGGCACCAGCTTCAGTGCCACCGAAGTTGGTGTCCTGGTGGAGCAAGTCCTGGGGCAGTATGATGCCCTCTTTGGAAGTTCCCGCGCCGACAAGGAAGGACGGACTCGGATCTGGACAGACATCGTGACTGCCATCAACGCGGAGGGGGTGGCAGTCCGGGACTTACAACATGTCAGGAAGCGCTGGGAGGACTTCAGGTCCAGGACCCTGAACAAGGCCCGGCGCCTCTTGAAGGCAGCGGATGCAAAGGGGCGCCGGGGCCACTTGTCGGAAGAACAGATGGGGGTCCTGGAACGCATATCCCCAGCGCTCCACGTCCAGGTCCTAGAGAAGCAGAGCCGTCTGGAGTCGAGCGGTGAGTGTACATGCATCCTGGTTGTGAGCAGGGCGTGTGGTGATCATTCCCCATTGTGCCAGTTGCACATCTGTTTGTATGGGGTGGAGTATGGGTGGGGGTGTACAGGGCCGTGGGGCTGACACATGCGAGGGCTGTAATGTGTGAGACATGGATGGTGCTTGTGTGTGTGGGCTTGCATGGCAAATGCAGTTGTGCGTGCACACATGTTTGGATGAATGTGTATGTAAGTAGACATGTCCGTGATGTCAGGCATGTATGTTGTTTTCGGCTGCATGTATGAGCACTGTGTACATGTGCATGTGTGTGTATTTGTCAAAGGTGCAACAGTGATGCTACATGGATGCATGTGACAGCGGTATGTGGAAGCCTGATTGGCAGATGTGACATGGATGCCCGTCTGAACAGTGCGACACTTGGCAGAGGTGTAGACATGCATGCAAGTGTGGTGGTGTGTGTACATGTGTGGTGCACTTCCTGTGTTGCATGTGATGTATGGCTCCCCTTTGGCTGCTGATGCTGTTGTATGTGTGGGGATGGTGGTGGCAGTTGCGATATGGCTGTGGTATGGCTCATGTGTGCCAGTTGCAATGACATGTCTGTTGGGGATTGTGATGACATGTCTGAGGTTTGCCAATGCCACTCATGTGCAACTGTCATGCGTGTATGTGTCCATTGTACAGTGCCCTGATGCCTGTGTTTTGTTTCTCCCTGTCTGCAGCGTCAACTGATGAAGAGGGCGGAGAAGGTGCTGTGGAGCACAGCGGCGGGGATCCGACCGCCAGCCGGAGACGCAAGGCCCGGCTCCCCTCCCGTGTTGTCATCTCGTCGGGGAGTGAGGAGTCCGGTGCCGCGTCCCAGGCCGCAGCTGCCGGGGGGAGGTCCAAGAGGCGGAGGTTGCAGTTGGACTCCTCGGCAGCAGAAGGGGCAGCTGGGACCCCACAGGGACCAACAGGGGAAGATGGCACAGAGTCATCCAGGTTGGTGGGGGGTTTGGTGGAGGAGGGGGCCGCGCAAGCACCAGAGACAGGGTCTGGAGGTGGGGATCCCACTGGTGCTAGTGGTGCAGTGCAGGACCAGGGACAGGAGGCAGCACAGGCGGCCGCGGAGGTGCCTGTGTGCAATCCTGTCCCCGATCCTGTCCCTGCATCATCTTGCACCAGCAGGGATGCCTACGTCCAGACCCGTTTTCAGGCAGGGGATGAGCTGACGTCAACTGGCCTTCCTCTGCCTGCGGACGTGGCCATCCAGGACCGGGTTGAGCCTGTCCTGGCTGGTGTGGCGTTGCGTCAACGGGCCATGCGAGGTGACCTGCAGTCTTTTCATGGAGAGACTGCACGTCATCTCGAATGGCTCGTTGACCACGTCAGCCTGCTGGGACAGGTCACCCAGGCCGGATTCCGCTGTCTGATGGGGCTTGCTCCGACCCCCTCCTCAACTGGACCCCCTACGCGCCAGTCGTCCTCTGTGCCATCTTCCCACCCATCAGTCACCTGGGTGCCCTGTGGAGCTGCCTCTGACAGTGCGGCCAGGCTGGTGGAGGAGGCATCCCTGCCACAGTCGGGAGTCGGACGTCCAGCAGGGGTGGCCACATCAACAGGTGCACCCAGCCGGCGGAGGATGTGCAGGCAGCAGGAGGCAGTGCACGGGCAGAGGCAGAGCAGCAGCAGCAGCAAGATGGTGGGAGCCATGAAGGCTCGGGGCCTTCGACATCGGAGGGGCAGGCATCGGCCGGAGGGCAGGAGGACCCAGGACAGAGAGTGTCTTCCGTGTGGCAGCGGTTGGGCCACGCCATAGGTGCGGAGCGGCGGCGGGCGGAAGAGGCGCGGCTCACAATGGTCAGGGCGGAGAACTCCATGCGGAGGGCCCTGAGGCGGGCCGAGTGCCTCGAGGCAATCCGCAGGGGGTTGGAGGAGGACACAGCGTCGTCCCTGCGGACCCTCGGGGCCATGGAACTGGACCGCCTCCGGGACATCGAACAGGAGTTCGATGATGCCCTGGCCCGGAACACCACAGAGTGAGCCGCTGGACTTGCCCGCCGCCTTTGTATATAGTTCTTTAGTTTTAGGTTTCCTTTCGTTCTTATTATTATTTGGAGTCGACGGACACTGCTCCACTTTTTGTATATAGTTGATATTTAGGTAGGTTTTTTAGGAGGTTTCCTTAGTTCAGTTGTGATGATGGACCCTTGTTATTTTTGTACATAGTTCTTTGTTGCATGGAGAGTTTTTACATTTCACTTTGGACATTATTTTTTTGATTTGATTTTCTAGTTTTGTGTTTTTATGCGGACATGCAGCTTATTTTTTCACATTTACATTGTAGTTAGTTTTCTTTCTTTGGCATTTGTATTTTTTTCAATACATTTTTTTTTACATTGTTCACTGTGTGGTTTCATGTCATTGGTTTCATGCATGTCATGTTGTGTGTTTTCCCATTCAATTTGAAAATATGTGTGTGACGGACATGGGTTCATTTGCTTCATGTACATTGGGGGTGTAACATGTGATTTCCATTTCCATGTGGGTGAATGGGTTACTTGGTAGGTCTTTTTGGCTGTGGAGGCTGACCATTACGCACATGATTGGGGATTGTGAGGACCTGGTGGGGGCTGCACATGGTGGCAGGGGGGTGGGGGTGCAGGGGGACATGAGTGGGGGCCTGGTGGAGGTTGAGCCTGCACTGCTGGGGGGTGGGGGTGGTGGGAGACATGAGTGGGGGCCTGGTGGAGGGTGACCCTGCACTGCTGGGGTGTGGGGGTGGTGGGAGACATGAGTGGGGCCCTGGTGGAGGGTGACCCTGCACTGCTGGGGGGTGGGGGTGGTGGGAGACATGAGTGGGGCCCTGGTGGAGGGTGACCCTGGTGGCTGGGGGGTGGGGGTGGTGGGAGACATGAGTTGGACATGGGTGGGGGCCTGCTGGCAGGTGCCCCACAGTGCTGGGGTGTGGGGGTGGTGGGAGACATGAGTTGGACATGGGTGGGGGCCTGCTGGCAGGTGCCCCACAGTGCTGGGGGGTGGGGGTGGTGGGAGACATGAGTGGGGCCCTGGTGGAGGGTGACCCTGCACTGCTGGGGGGTGGGGGTGGTGGGAGACATGAGTGGGGCCCTGGTGGAGGGTGACCCTGGTGGCTGGGGGGTGGGGGTGGTGGGAGACATGAGTTGGACATGGGTGGGGGCCTGCTGGCAGGTGCCCCACAGTGCTGGGGTGTGGGGGTGGTGGGAGACATGAGTTGGACATGGGTGGGGGCCTGCTGGCAGGTGCCCCACAGTGCTGGGGGGTGGGGGTGGTGGGAGACATTAGTGGGGCCCTGGTGGAGGGTGACCCTGCACTGCTGGGGGGTGGGGGTGGTGGGAGACATGAGTGGGGCCCTGGTGGAGGCTGACCCTGGTGGCTGGGGGGTGGGGGTGGTGGGAGACATGAGTTGGACATGGGTGGGGGCCTGCTGGCAGGTGCCCCACAGTGCTGGGGTGTGGGGGTGGTGGGAGACATGAGTTGGACATGGGTGGGGGCCTGCTGGCAGGTGCCCCACAGTGCTGGGGGGTGGGGGTGGTGGGAGACATGAGTTGGACATGGGTGGGGGCCTACTGGCAGGTGCCCCACAGTGCTGGGGGGTGGGGGTGGTGGGAGACATGAGTTGGACATGGGTGGGGGCCTGCTGGCAGGTGCCCTACAGTGCTGGGGGGTGGGGGTGGTGGGAGACATGAGTGGGGCCCTGGTGGAGGGTGACCCTGCACTGCTGGGGGGTGGGGGTGGTGGGAGACATGAGTGGGGCCCTGGTGGAGGGTGACCCTGGTGGCTGGGGGGTGGGGGTGGTGGGAGACATGAGTTGGACATGGGTGGGGGCCTGCTGGCAGGTGCCCCACAGTGCTGGGGTGTGGGGGTGGTGGGAGACATGAGTTGGACATGGGTGTGGGCCTGCTGGCAGGTGCCCCACAGTGCTGGGGGGTGGGGGTGGTGGGAGACATGAGTGGGGCCCTGGTGGAGGGTGACCCTGCACTGCTGGGGGGTGGGGGTGGTGGGAGACATGAGTGGGGCCCTGGTGGAGGGTGACCCTGGTGGCTGGGGGGTGGGGGTGGTGGGAGACATGAGTTGGACATGGGTGGGGGCCTGCTGGCAGGTGCCCCACAGTGCTGGGGTGTGGGGGTGGTGGGAGACATGAGTTGGACATGGGTGGGGGCCTGCTGGCAGGTGCCCCACAGTGCTGGGGGGTGGGGGTGGTGGGAGACATGAGTGGGGCCCTGGTGGAGGGTGACCCTGCACTGCTGGGGGGTGGGGGTGGTGGGAGACATGAGTGGGGCCCTGGTGGAGGGTGACCCTGCACTGCTGGGGGGTGGGGGTGGTGGGGGACATGAGTTGGACATGGGTGGGGGACTGCTGGCATGTGCCCCACAGTGCTGGGGGGTGGGGGTGCAAGGGGACATGTGTTGGTGTTCATTAGTTCAAGGAGACATGTGCCTTTGCTGGGGGGCATGCCCATGTTGGGTGGGCTGCCTGCGGGACATGACCAGGGATGCAGAGTAGTCCCCTGTGGTGTGGGCTGCCTGCAGGGGCCGTGGAGGGTGTACAGGGTACACCTGGGAGGAGCCACACTGTCAAATCACATGTGGGACTCCCCGGCACCCCTGAAATACACGTACCGTGCAGAAATCGCGTGTAAAACTTCCCGCGCACCCCTGAAATACACGCGCCCAGGCTATTCGCGTGTAAAACTTCCCGCGCACCCCTGAAATACACGGGCCCAGGCTATTCGCGTGTGGAACTCCCCGCGCACCCCTGAAATACACGCGCCCAGGCTATTCGCGTGTGGAACTTCCCGCGCACCCCTCAAATTCACGCGCCCAGGCTATTCGCGTGTGGAACTTCCCGCGAACCCCTGAAATACACGCGCCCAGGCTATTCGCGTGTGGAACTTCCCGCGAACCCCTGTAATACACGTAGCCCGCTCCCCCAGGCCCGATCGCGTGAGGAACTTCCCGCGCACCCCTCAAATTCACGCGCCCAGGCTATTCGCGTGTGGAACTTCCCGCGCACCCCTGAAATACACACGCCCAGCCTATTCGCGTGTGGAACTTCCCGCGCACCCCTGAAATACACGCGCCCAGGCTATTCGCGTGTGGAACTTCCCGCGAACCCCTGAAATACACGCGCCCAGGCTATTCGCGTGTGGAACTTCCCGCGAACCCCTGTAATACACGTAGCCCGCTCCCCCAGGCCCGATCGCGTGAGGAACTTCCCGCGCACCCCTCAAATTCACGCGCCCAGGCTATTCGCGTGTGGAACTTCCCGCGCACTCCTGAAATACACGCGCCCAGCCTATTCGCGTGTGGAACTTCCCGCGCACCCCTGAAATACACGCGCCCAGGCTATTCGCGTGTGGAACTTCCCGCGAACCCCTGTAATACACGTAGCCCGCTCCCCCAGGCCCGATCGCGTGAGGAACTTCCCGCGCACCCCTCAAATTCACGCGCCCAGGCTATTCGCGTGTGAAACTTCACGCGAACCCCTGAAATACACGTACCGTGCAGAAATCGCGTGTAAAACTTCCCGCGCACCCCTGAAATACACGCGCCCAGTCTAAACGCGTGTGAAACTTCACGCGAACCACTGAAATACACGTACCGTGCAGAAATCGCGTGTAAAACTTTCCGCGCACCCCTGAAATACACGCGCCCAGGCTATTCGCGTGTGAAACTTCACGCGAACCCCTGAAATACACGTAGCACGCTCCCCCAGGCCCGATCGCGTGAGGAACTTCACGCGAACCCCTGTAATACACGTAGCCCGCTCCCCCAGGCCCGATCGCGTGTGGAACTTCACGCGAACCCCTGAAATACACGTAGCCCGCTCCCCCAGGCCCGATCGCGTGAGGAACTTCACGCGAACCCCTGTAATACACGTAGCCCGCTCCCCCAGGCCCGATCGCGTGAGGAACTTCACGCGAACCCCTGTAATACACGTAGCCCGCTCCCCCAGGCCCGATCGCGTGAGGAACTTCACGCGAACCCCTGTAATACACGTAGCCCGCTCCCCCAGGCCCGATCGTGTGAATGACTTCACGCGAACCCCTGTGATGCACGTACCCTGCAAATCGCGTGTGACACTTCCCGCGCACCCCGGTATACATGCACACGTATTTTTTGTCAGCGGGTGTCCGTGTTTGTGGGTACCCCTTTGCACGTCATTTTTCCTGGAGGGCCACAGTATGGGACATTCATCATGGCAGTATATAGGTGCTATTTGTTGGCGCACCTTTTGGCGCACATTTCTTACAGCCGCAGAGACGCTACCGCCTCCTTTCTTGTGGCGGTCGTGTTTGTGCCTGTGCGCTGGTTTGAGCGTGCGCTTTTTTCCCCTATTCTATTCCATGAATACGTGTTGTAGGCGAGCGTGTGGGCGTTCCGCGCACTTGTGCCCTGTACTTCCCCCGTGACGCCCACGTTTTGGCAAGTTGTTCCCCATTCCGAGTGTTACGCCCGTGTTCCGCCTACTTTTATTGCGTGCGCCGCGCTATGTGCGAATTTCGCTGTGGCCTGTGCGATTTTCGCTGTGACCTGGCGCACGCTGTTAGATGGCCTGTGCGCCAACGTGCGCCAACGTGCGCCGCGCACTTTTTTTTCGCACATCCGCTGGTTTTCTCGCGCACGGCCTTCCATGAATCGACGTGCGCTGCTTTTCGTGCGATTTTCGCACGTTCACTGCGATTTTCGCTATTCCACTGCGATTCGCACGTTTTTGCCCACTTGCGCCGCGCTAATTATTCCATGAATCGGCCTCTAAGTGTTTTTTTTTCTAACATTTCAATAACACGGATGTCCTTATAAGGTAAGCCTTTTAATCACTAACTTGGCTTTGAGGAAAGTAAAACTGTGCTCTAGTGGAAAACGTTTTCTGTGCTCTAGTCTTCACTTTGGTGTGTTAAATTGGAAGTTTCCTGGCATGTTGAAGGTGAATGATTCCAAGCATTGACAATTTTTCCTGGGAATTACATTTCTGACTGTTAAGTGCCAATACATGCTTTCTGTTGTTTCCATGTCTTTACAATGAAGTCAATACCATTTTGATTGAATTCAGAGCATTTTCATTGGCAGAGAGGAGGTCAATATGGATGTCTATGTCCTAATAACATTGGTCACGTCTGAATGTGTTTGCATGTAAGATTCTCTGTCATTTCCTTAACCTATGATGTTTTCATTTGTTTAGCATGGCCAGCAAGTAGGACGCCAGGGCAATGGGGTACCACATGCCTATTGATCTGATCTGTATAGTTACTGCTTTTTCCAAAATTTAGAACAGGTGCGAATCGTAATGAAGAAATATTGCAGAAGGTGCTTTCTTATTGGAATCAGCAGATACTTTGATGGCGTGGCTTCCTTAATGGGAGAGTCACCTATCTGCATTGTAGTCCTTGCAAGAAGTGCCAGGAGACCGCCAAAATGGCAGATTTCGTGCCATATGTAAGCACCATTACCTTCTATAATATTACTCCTTTGGGACACCATTTTGACATTTGCAAATTATATTGTTTGACTGCTCAATCCTGATAAACTTTTTGCAATAATTTGTATCCACCGGAAACACTAAACGCGGATTGGCTCGTTTCCGAGCCATACCACAGTGTAATCCTGTTGACGCACGAGCATCGTTTGCGTGCCGGGTACACTCTTTTTTTGTTTTCTTTCAAGGCAACCTTCGAAAGGGAGAGGGGACCACACGTAGACCCTTCTCCCTTTTCCAAGGTGGCCTTTTTTATGTTTGTTTTTCTCCCATTCATTAGTAAAGAGCAAGTTGGTCCAAAATGGTGCCCTGTTGCTACGTACTAATGAAGCGGTACACTCGTTCTAGTGTTCCTAGAACCAAAGCGTACTGCAACAAAACCTTTTCAATGGCAAAAAAAATGCTGTTTGAAAAGGTTTCGTCAGCCATTAGTATTCCGGGGCTGCAAACTCTGGAAAAATAGTATCCCGAGCCTGCAGACCCCAGAATAGTAATGGCAATAACGGCCTTGCCGTCGGCCGGCCATTACCACCTTATGGTAATGAACCAAAATGAATGAAGAACTCATAGAGTATGAGTCCTCCCGCCCCCTGCACACCTATCAGTACTGCCAATGCCATCCAGTCAAAATTTGTGTCACTATTTCATTTAGTGAACTAAATGTTGAATAATCTTGTTGATTACCGTTTTCACAATTTCATTCACATCACCATTTGAGAAAAGGAATTAGTCTAAGTTTCATTTCATGTTAATGTATTAATCTCAAAACAGAGAATAAGGTGCTCCACCTTATATAGGCTTGTGCTCTCAGTTGGCCCGTGTCAGAGCTGCATAGGTAAGACGTGTGGTTTAAATGTTATTCCAAAATAATATACTTGAAAATCAGTAAAACATTTCTCATAGGAAATGTTTTATTCACATTCCTATTTTCCGTGCTTTATATTTTGCTTCTGTGTAATGAGGCAAATCTTAAGTACATAGGTCAGCTTGTTTTAAAAGTACATATGCCAATGCATTTCGGTCTATGACCATCTTCCGGGCTGTACTTAAATCATACATTATCTTTAGTTACCAAACAATTGCAGAATTCAAGGACAATGCATTATGTTTCAATAAAAATGTAAATCACATACCCCAGGTTAGAGTGTTAGTTAGTGTGTCCAAATCGTATTGTTTACGGAAAAAGAAAACCAGAAGGAATTATGTCAGCACGGCTCAGCATTTAGAAAATCAGGTCATGTAACGTCTAAATATAAACAGTTTGTACCTTTCGTGATGCAGAATTCCTCTCGACAACGTGAAAAAAACACGATTTGGCCGAGGCTCCTGTTAAGCAAAAGCAGAGCCTGTCAGTACTGATCAGTGTCTTGAATCTATCTGCTGAGCGCAAATATCTTACCTCTAACTAGTGTGCTGGAGTTGTGGAGAAAGGCGCATACTCGGAAAGGCGAGTGCGCGCGAGCCCAGAAGCATTACTTGATTCCTATGAAAATGGGGGCGGGGCGACGGGCAGCAGCGGGAACGCCGCTGCACGTACGCCTCGGGCCCCACCCTCCCATGGGGGCACAAATGGGCAGGGTTTTGGCCATGGGGACCTGCAATGCATAAATAATTAATGATTTTTTCCGTTCGTGAACAGTGCGTAAGTAAAAAACAAATTAACAAAAGAACCAAAGATTTGGAGCATATGATCTCGGTTGACTAATGGGTACAACCACCTCTATCAGTATGCATGTCTGTGTATGCATACCGGAGGTGCTGTTGTGACGTTGCCACATCAGCCAAAACCTCCTACTATCCATCTTTAAGTGATGATAGTTCAGAAGATCATCGTCCTAAATGTGACATTAATTCTAAACAATTACACTCAATCTAATCAGAATATCTAATCAAAAGGAAGGAAAGAAAACCTTGCATTTGTCATAACTTCAAACCATAATAAGCAAAACATCAAAGTCCCTATTGACAACAGTGCATCATAAAGGTACCCATATTCAATAATGTCAATGTTTATATGCAACATGAGCTATCCTCTTAAAATCAGAGGAAGCACATATAGTTAGTTGATCTCTTCATTGATTCCTTTCGGTGTCAGAGAACTCAATCTCTCGATCCAAAATGTCTCACGTTGGTCTATTCTTATCTGTATATTTTCATGTTTCTCTCTTCTTTGGACTCTCTCTAAAACCACAAATTTGATGTGTGCCAAATTGTGTTGTTTGTCTTGCCAATGTCTGGCCACTGCTAAGTTTGCGGTTTTATTTCTGATGCAAGCTCTATGCTCATTCCACCTTACTTCGGCTGTACGCTGTGTTTGGCCTACATAATACAGGCCACATGGGCACTTGATCCCATAGATTATTTCTGGTGTATCACAGGTTGCATAACATCTTAGCTTAACTTTCTCTACAGAGTAAGCATGGTTCACTGATTCCACTTTCATAACAATACTGCAATTGCTGCAATTTTGGCATGGAAATGTCACGATGCGGTCGATATTTCTCTTTTTCTGTGGGGGTTTGGTTTTGACCAATTTGTCTTTTAAGTTTTCACTTCGTTGGTAGGCAAATGTCAGAATTTCTCTGAACAAGTGTTCATCCCTTTTGTCACGTTACAGTGTTCCAATTTTTCTTAATGATTTCCTAATGCGATTACTTTGATGTGAGTACTTAGATACAAAAACCAGAGGTGGTGTGGTATCTTTGTTTGTTGTTCTGGGCTTTAACAGATCTTCTCTGTTTTGTGTGGCTGTGCATAACCCTGCTGAGGTTACCTCTTCTTGTGAATACACTCGTGCAAAGAACTTTTTTACCCATTTCTTTTACTGATGCTTCATAGTCTGTCGGGTTGCTGACTATTCTCTTGACTCTTAGCATCTGGCAATAAGGCAAAATTTTGATCAGACTTGGTTGGTGAAAACTGAGTCTTTGTAACAGATTGTTCCGATCGATACTCTTCTGAAAAATCGTTGTCTGATATTCGGTTTCTGTGATATTTATTTCCACGTCCAGGAAGTGTATTGACTTGCGTGAGTATTCATATGTAAACTGAATCCGTGGGTCTATGCTGTTGAGATACCCAAAAAACTCAAGAAGTCGTATTTCTGTATTCTTCCAAATCCCAAAAATATCATAAATGTATGGGATCCAGATGATTAGATCTTGGTGCCATAGATGATTCAGGAGCACATGCTCGGTTTCAAATTTATGCATAAAAGCATTCACATACGAGGGGCCATGGTGGCCCCCATCGCTGTGCCTGCTACTTGTAGGTAGTATGAATTCTTGTATGGCACCAAGATCTAATCATCTGGATCTAAATATCACAGAAACCGAATATCAGACAACGATTTTTTGGAAGAGTACCGATTCCCGAGCACACGAATGAAGTAAAACTATCCAGCCGCGGCCGTGTGTGTTCTCAAATGTTGGTTGCTAGGTAACCGCTGCATTATGTACTGCGTGTCCTATTGCAGGAACCTGCTAACGTTCACTGAAAAGATTTATGGGAATTGAAGTGCAGGTGCTTATTTGGTGTCACTATTATTGTGTGGTACAGCTTTATGATGCAAATGCTGCTGTTCATTTACATTTAGTGTTCTGTTCATGTAGTCGGCACTGGTGTGATGTTGGAACTGGAATGTTAAAGACAACGGATTCTAACCAGACACGGTTGCATGTGTTCAAGTGTTCGTTGCTGCATTTCATGTGTGACGTCTCAATTGCAGGAAGGTAATCGTGTTCACTGCTAAGATTTATGGGACTTGAAGTGCAGCTTGTAACGTGGTTTAACTATTCTTCTGCAGTGCAGCTGTTTCTATCGCATTTGCTGCAGCGCATTTATTTCTATATAGTATTCATGAAGTCGGCACTAGTGTAAAAGTGAAGCTGTAATCCTGTCATCTAGACTGAAATATAGCTGTAATTGCAGTCATTACACATTGTGTCCTGTGATTAGATTATGTAGTACCCATAATTCCACATTGTTGATCGGGACCGTGGAAACCGCTTATATATATTTTTCCAAGAAATGCCACAGCAAGAGTTCTCCTAGCAGCAAAATGATGTCCATTGACTGTACAGGTTATTTAGAGATAATTACAAATTGTTCAGAAAAAACAATTCAGAAACAGTGATGACCAATTATTTAAATAAATCCAGCGAGTACATGGTCCGTCTCTTCAGATTAGGATAAATAATATTGTGAATGAGTTCATAAAAATATATACATTTCTATTCAGTGATTCATTCCACCTTTCATATCTGTTTTGTGGTTGTGATACAGTAATATCACCATATTGGGTAAAGAAATCAATCTATTTATTTTACAGAAAAACATTCAGTGAGAATTATTCATTCATTCCCCGGGGTTCGAGGGTATCTAGCCTGTGGATCCAAAACATTTCTCTGCGAGACAGAGTCTGTTGCCTATTACCACCTCGTGGCGGTCTTGTTACCAGTTCAATAATTATAAACCTTAACTGTGAGATAGTGTGGTGTTTATTCAGAAAATGCCTAGATACTGGTGATTTTTCATTTTTTGTGTGAATGTTGGATTTGTGTTCTGTGATCCGGTCCTTAACCCTCCTCATGGTTTGCCCTACATAGAATTGTCCACATGGGCAAAATTAGTGCATAAATCGCCCATTTGCTATCACATCAAATGAAACTATGACTAATTCCTTTTGCAAAAATGGTGATGTGAATGAAATTGTGAAAACGGTAATCAACAAGATTATTAAACATTTAATTCACTAAATGAAATAGTGACACAAATTTTGACTGGGAGGCATTGCCAGTACTGATAGGTGTGCAGGGGATGAGAGGACTCATACTCTATGAGTTCTTCATTCATTTTGGTTCATTTCTTTGACTTTCAATACCAGAGTCATTTTTTCTCCTCCGCATCCTCTACCTGTACCTACTAACAGTGAGCCCTAGGAGCTCCAAATGTTGGAATGTTTGCCACCTAAGATTTGTTGAAATAGATGGTGTGCTTGTACTCTTATTTACTCACCTTATGGTAATGCCCCAGCGGCCACCATTAAGGCCCCGGGGGCATTCCCATAGGCGATAATGGCCCGCCAGCTTGGCGGTTATTGCCACAATTTCATTAGTGCAAGTTACACAGGAGTTGAGCAAAGCTGCACCAACAAACCTTGTATGTTTATATGTTTTATTATTTAAGCAATATGACCCGAGCGGCGGGGGGATTACCGACTCAGGTAATGCCCCGGGCCCATAGTTATAGGCCCGAGCGAAGGGTCCGGGGAATTACCTGAGTCGGTAATGCCCCTGCCGCTTGGGTCATATTGCTATTAGTACCCCGGCCCGCAACATATGCGTGACCGGGGCACTAACAGCATTTTTTTTCTGTCCCGAAAAGCCGCAGCGTTTCGGGACAGAAAAAAAAAAAACGACCAAGAAAATGGCCGCCGGGAAAGGTAAAACGGGCGTCCGTTTTCCCTTTCCATGGCGGCCATCGGGAGCGTACGCGCTGGGAACACAAGTGTTCCCAGCGCGTACGCTCCCGAAAAAAAAAGAAGCAGAAGGTAAGTGGGGTTGGGAGGGCGGGTTTCAGGGAGGGAGGTGAAGGTTGAAATAAATAAATAAATAAAATAACATACCTGCATCCCCCGGCAGGGGACGATGGAAGCCTCCAGCTGTTTGGAGGCGCAGAGTCTTCACACTGCTGGAGGATGCCATCGTCCCCCACCAGGGACGCAGGAGCAAGAGGGTAAGTGGGGTGGGGTAGGGAGGAGGGAGGGAAGAAAAAAAAAAAGCTTACCTGAGTCCCCAGCGGGTGGCGAAGGCAGCCTCTCAGCCGTGGGGAGGCTCGGAGCGGGTTTGGCCCTGCTTCGAGCCTCCTCATTGGCTGAGGGGCTATCACGCCCCCTGCCGAGGACAAGGCGGCTGGAATTCCGGCCGAGAATCGAACGATTCTCAGCCGGGTAAGGACCCGGCGAGAGCCAATCAGAATGCGTGTTGCATTCTGCTTGACTCTCGCCGGGTACTAATATGTTTTATTAAATTGAAGTTGACCAAACTGCATTACACTGAAACCAAAAGAGAACTCCCATTTAGGTTTCATTATTCATCAATGTATCTGACTGAAATCTATTAAGCACACACTACCATCATAAATATATGTTTTCTTTTTTTCTAAACCTGACATCGAATGTTTATACGAAGTTTTTCTTTTCTATTTCCTGCCGGTAATGTTTTCATTGCACTATTAATCTGAATTGTGTTTATGTGTTAAGATTTAAGGTTAAATGCTGCATAATATATATGTATTATTCATGCCACTTCCATGGTGCACAATTTAAACTTCATTGCTTCAGTAACCTGGCTTTGTATAAGGCCTGATTGTAGACTACCGACAAGGTCTCGTTATATTCAAAGGGAGAAGACACATGCACACCACTGTTATGAACAGCGCCTTTGCTGGGCTATTGGACCTGGCTTGAGATCTGAAGATGGCGCAAGTCCAGCATGCACCTTGCCAGCTATTGTAATACTGCACGCGCAAGCGGGCCATACGCACATCAGTCCAAATCAAGTTATAAACCCTCTGTCAAGATGGTTACAAGCGTAATTTCTGCCCAGATAAACCTTTAGGAAAAACGTCAGCCTTTGAACAATAACAAATACCGGACTCTTCTGGAGAAAAGAAGACATTGGAAACCAATAAAAAAATCAATTGCAAAGCTTCAGATAACTCTAGCGAGAAACAAAGGCAAAACGTGGGTTATTAAGCCCTGCAGTGCAATCTACGCTGATGTCTTGTCTCCTGGCTTTCAAATATCCCCAAAATAAATGAAAATATATTTTCTGCTAGTGAACTGAGCAGAGTTTCTAAAAGAATCAGCTTTGAATGCAAAGTAATAAAGAGCTAGAGGACAGTATGAGTAGTCAAGACAAGGGCATCAACCAGAAAACAGTAATACAATAGGACACATGACATATACATTGGTACAAACACAAACATATATTGTTGCACAACTTACATTGTTCATATTATTTGATTTAGGATTATTCATTAACTTGTTCTACGGTGTGCAAAACCTTATATCTATTTATACCATTTACAGCAATTTAAGATTTCAATATATCATTCTCATCCACATTTACTCACTGTGCAAAACTAGACAACATATCATTATACTCTTCATCAATAATTATTATTTACTAGCATGCAGTTTCTATATTGTTGAATATTTCATCATTCAAGTATCTTAACATTCCACAAGCACTCCTCAATCCCGCGTTCTCACATACATATACAATGTACACATATATCAAATATTAATGTATTTTATTACTTTTATATCACCTCACTTTAATGGTTCAAAGTTATTCACAGTGCTCCATATGAATGCATAATGGCTTTAATTAATGTTTTAATTAATATGCAATCTGCAAGTCTGTGGCACACACCCATATGCCGATAAGGTCTATGCATCCTGCACCTCTATCCCTTCCCATGCACACAGTTCAAATATCCATCTCCAAATGAATGTCTTTACAATTAGCCCAAACAATGTTCCCTGTCTCTCTTTAATGAACACCATGTTATGAAGAGATGATACTGTTAAGACTGCCTTCATCTCAAGCATAATCTTCAAATGCAGGATGAAGACCAAGCAATTCCACTCCAGGGACCTATTACCTCATACGTGGGAGCACGTTAAGTACAAATGCCATGTATAAGATTCTCTTAGAAAATGCAATGATGGTAACTTGCCACAGTAGCAAAACATAGGGAATATGAATAGCAGTGACTCCAAACAGATGTTTTGGACTACAAAACCCACCAGCCCTATCCAGCATAGTCCATGGTGAGTGATCATGGGAGTCGTAGTCCAAAACACATGGAGAGCCACAGGTTGCAGGCCCCTGCCCTCAACCCACAACACTTCTAGCCATTTTTAGATAATCTTAAACAAAGGGGCTTATCTTATCTTTATGTGTTTACATGATCAGACTCAAACGAGTATGTTATGGTCAAGCTCTTCTCATTGATCACCACATGAAACGTTGGCATCATGCCAAAGAATATCACAGTACTTGACAGTGCCAAATCACATGTCACTTTTTTATAGGTCGAATTGATCACCTTCCCAACACATCTCATCACCATTATGGGCCCATTTAACACCGAAACCAGCCGAACACACCTGTCCAAGATGTTATGTATTATTTCCCCACTGTGCACCTGTGATAGATTGGAAACCAGGTTTCAAACCTGTTGTGCTCATTATCAATTAAAAGAATGCATATTCAATGGAGTGACCCTGCTGCTCTCTATCTGCCCTCCAATTGTTATTTTAATGTGTTAATTGTGCAGTACATTGTATACTTGTGTTTCAGATGTATTATTTGGTTTAATGTATCTCCCACTTTCACCTATTTCCTAGTTAGTATTTTCAATTGATCTCTGCTGTTTTGCAGTACACATTCTTGTTCGTGTTGTTAGTGAGTTTGTTATTGCGTGTTTCTTCAGATGCACAGTCCCACAGATGCATTTATGCTTTGACAATTGGTGAACTACATTGCCCACTGTGCTTGTGGTTGATTGTTATTTGCTGCATACAACACATGCGTCTTGAGATAGTGGAGGTCTGTGTGGAGGTACCCAACACTGGGCAGAGAGTTGACATCTCCACTTCTTAATTAGCTCCTTCACGGCTGCTCTGGCAAGCTCAAAAGGGGTCTTCAGCAGAGGCTGCCCTCAACTCTGTCCCCACCCCTACCCCACTTTCACACCCGACTATGTGCTGTGTTTAAGAGCACACAGTGCAGCAGCTCGAGGGAAGGAAACAAAGGCAGTGCAGGAGGTGAACCACACGTTTGCCATTGTTCACTGTCATGGCTGATTACAAGTCTTGCAGCTCAAAATTAGCTCCATGTTAGACTGCTATAATCTATTTATTTATAGGTGTACATGGTTTATATCAAACCTTATACCCAGATATCAATTCAACAAAGTAGTTTAGATAATTTCATCTACATGCATTACATTTTATACTTTGTGAAAACATTACAAGCATAAAAATCAATACATATAATTTTCATGAAATCCCGCTCATCCATAAAACTAATGTACATGATTACATTCTAAGCTAGATCACTTTAGATAGTACATGTATTTTCGTAAGAATTACATAGGGGCATACATTAATCCCTTCGAATTTCCCTGGAAGATCCTTGATCAGAGACTATCCTTTAAAACAAAGGATTGATTATGAATAGAACCTCCAAAACACCAAAATATGCAAGTTCATTAAAAATGGGCATTGCATATCCAAATGTTTGGCGTTTTCAATATCGTCACCACAAAACCTACATAACACATCAAGCATCTCGCATTTGGCTCTGGTGAGCATTATTTTGCGTGCATTCAAAAGGTTAAAACGACATCTCATGCATATCTTCCTTAAAAGGTAGAAGGCAGCGCGTTATCAATAACCTATCATATCATATCATAAGGCGATTAAACCATATAAGCACTTCTCTCACCCAAGTTTGTATGTTCCATAGATATGGTAGAGAAGAGTTTATACATCTTGATATAGTTTCACATTTCACCCCAATCCTGCTGTTTCAGTCATTTGTTCGCTCTTCCCCAATCCTCCGTAATATTCTCAAAGGAGATACCCGTAACAGTTATCATTCTTTCGCACCTTTTTACGAAGCCTGGGTCATTCATGGGGCCATTTTTACAAAATAGCTCAAAAGCTGAATTTTACGGGGACAGCATTACATTTTGACAAGGCTGCATCCTTCTCCAAGATAAATGGAAGTTTAGGGAGCACAAGCCCAACACAAAACAAACTACCCCAATAGTAACACAGTTTAGTAAACCAAGCACGTTCCTCCAAATCATTCCCTCAATTTTGGACAAATCAAGACGCACCAGACAGTGGTGGGTTTCAAGCCACATAACAAAGCTGGAATTACTTTCCCTTTGAATACATGTGAGGATGGGATTCCAAGAGAAATCCCTGTACTGACTGTACAAAAATGTCATTTGGGCATGCATCTGCGGGCGTTATCTTTAAGTTTACTAATAAGACTACTTTGGTTAGATACCGGGGTTACTGTGAATCCCAAATATTTGAGTTCCTTCACAATCAGGTGTGATTGTTTGCTGGATGGTAATTTTCTTCCGCCCCCATCTGATGATATACGCTCGTCTAAGAAAGGAGACAAACCAGTTCCTGGTGGACTGCCCTGGTCCGTGGGTATGGAGTCAACAGTATCAGAGATTCTAACTGTAGACATACTCCCACTATCAATTGCCACAGGGAAACTAGTATATTCTTATCCCAGATCATTTGAAGGTTGACTACCACTCTCTCCACTAAATAAATCCGAAGAGGAGGCGCCCCTTTGAGGTTTATAAGGCTGCTTCTGATAGACCTCTTGCCAGAAATATACAATGTCAAACGAAGAATCGAGAGTATCTCGATGAAACTTCCTTAGTTTCTTTGCCTTTAATTATTTCCGATATCCCACCTGTCTAGTATTGATATCTGCTAATACTGTATGCAGTTCCTCATTACTCTGCTGGAGTATTATGTTCTGTTGCAGGTTATCTTTGTTGGGCACATCTGATGAGTGCTTTACTCAGTGTTACAGTTGAGGCAGTTATGAATTCCTGATTGAAGTCCATACTGTCCTATTATATTGTGTGGTACCTGTTACTAGGGGTAGAGGGATGGCATTATATGGGTGTTTTTGCTATGCATTATTACTGTAATGAGATCGTTTTTGTTTTGTTATAGGACCTTGGTAAGGGTGTACCCCTGAGGATGGGACATTGTCCTGAAACGCATAGGGTTTTTGCTAAGGATCCTTGTCAGGACTTGTTGCTCATTAGTATAATTAGTTTCAGTGATTTTGTGCTAAAAGCAGTGGGTATGGCTTTAGATTCATGTGAATGTTTAGTTTAAACTAGCTCTCTGATAAAACAATAATAATCCTTTTGGTTTGTTACATTTATCGCGAATAGATTTTCTTTGGTAAATTGACTGTTATTAATTGCTATGCATTTGTCTCGGGAGGATAGCTCAGGGGCAACGTGGTCGACCTTGGAAGCAAGCTGTCACGGAGCAGCGCACCTAGAAACTTCTGGGTATTAAGTGCATTATAATCATCTATCATGTCATATCATAGCTCTTGCAGTGTGCTGTTGAGATCTAGATGGCTTCCATCTACACACATTTTCACTTGTTAGTTGGTTACCCGGGTGCACTTTTTTCAACATTGCACCTGCTGCGAATGGCTTTAGAACATAGGATGTTTATAAAGAATCTCTTAATGAATAGTAGGCTCTGAGTGCAGTCCCTATTTTCTATGTAAAGCAAAAAAAAGTCACCCTTAATTTGAAATGGTTGGTGCATTAAATGGAGGTGTAAAAGTAGGGTATATTACTTGTATGTCTCCATTTTGTGCTTCAGCCTCCCTCTCGTCAGGCCTGATTTTCACGCAAGTGTAAAAGGAATGGATTCCTATGGAATCTGCCTCGGTTTTGCACCTTGTGGAGACCAGGTGGATTCCATAGGAATCCCTTAATACGAGCTGCCTGTAAAGGGGGTGTTTGCTTTTTGGACTCGACCATGGGGAAAATGAAAGAATAAAAGAAGGTTTGCCTGGCTTGCTCCTTCTGCCCTCGACCTCGTGAACGGGTACACTTCCGTGCCGTGGACCCCACAGCATGAAAGTGTTAATGGAGGTGGGCCCCCACATGCAATTTACACTAACTGTAAAATAAAGCTGAATAGTCCTGGACAAGGAAGTAGAAACTGGAGGAAAGAACTATATCCAAACAGACAACTATCAGGTCAGGAGGCCCAGGAGGACATGATATTAATTCTGGCAACAGGGAGGCAGACCTACAAGGAGATGTGCATAGATACTTTCACCCTGTTATTCATTGTTCCGAATGGTTTCACTGACAGAATTGCAAGCGAGTTTTCATTGTATATGATTGCCCTTGCGATCCTCTGCGCACTATGTACAGACCAGGGTCCAGATTACACAAACTTTGCACCAGTGCAAGTGCTAGGTTTGCACGGTATTATCACTAGGGCAACGTTTGCCCTATTTTAAAAACAATGGGACGCATTAGAAGACTATTGCACCATGACAAGTGCAGTTTGGCAGGGCATAAGCACCAGAGCAAAAATTGCCCTAGTGCAAAAAAGATACCTTTTCAATACGTTTTTTACCAGTGCAATGCTTTCCCTAGTCCTAATACCATTCCGTATTAGCACTAGGACAAACTTTGCCCTGTTTCAATAATGCAGTGAAAATGCATCTTTTTTGCCCGAGGGCAATTTTTGCCCTGGTGCTTATACCCTGCCAAACTGCACTTGTCATGGTGCCATAGTTTTCTATTGTCTAATAGCTTGCAAACTTTGCACTTGCACCGGAGCAAAGTTTCTGTAATCTGTCCCCTGGTAGTTATGCTCACTTTCGAGACTGGTGAAACCCAAGGCTCCAGTTTCAGCTTTCACCGACCTCACAGTGAACTAAAGGGCGGCATTGGAGCGGGAAGGCTTCACTCTTCAGGCGCAATTCTCGTGTGTTCCGGTGCAAAGAAAGTGTGAAACACAGCCGATACTGTGGAACTTCTGCCCACGAGGAAACGCTGCATATGTGCAAACACTATATGCATATCCCCATTCACATGAGCACCAGTGCAAATACGCCTTTGCTGCATTTGCACAGGAGATAACGTGATTACGCCTTCACAAACTGTGCTTGTACATATAGAAGGGTGCAGTTTAGCGTCCCGGGCGGTGGCATTTCAGAAAGTTGGATTAGCACTAGGGCAAACGTTGCAAACCCATGGCCTTCCCATTCCTGATTGCACCAGGGGGAAGAATTAGGACGAGGGCACAAGCCCTAGTGCTAATAGCACTTGGACCAGTGCAAGGTTTTTGTATTATCGCCCAAGTGCGCAACCCAGTTGAATTGTGTTTGTCGCAGGCCCATTCTGTGTGCGCGGTATCGGACGCAGCAGAGGAAGGTTTACTCGGGATGCGCTCAGTGCATTATAAGGGGCCGGCATTGGTCCAGGAGTAATAACTTCTGTATTCAGAGTATGGAACAGTAATTCATGATCACTGTTGCATTTCGCAGCAAACTGAGATAAGCCAGAACTCCATTTTCCCATTAACCATTATTAAGTTAAGCCTACGCATGATATGAATACATAACAGACCAAAGAACGTCTTCGGTTTGGAATAAAAAAAACAAACAATTGAATTCAGGGTTGAGCGTTTAGCTTTCCGATCATGATTATTTTTTTAATCAATCACTTTAAATTAGTTTACAGTACGTGCTGCTCTGTCCAACAATACCATGGCCTAGTGTGTGTTATGCGCCCGTTCTATGCTCGCTTTCTTGGGTTATAATTCGGTGCGGTGCGCTGGTACATGTGCGATAGATAGTACCTTTGGACGGTGATCTGTCTACTGATAGTTCCAAGCAGTGGCCAACATGTCAATAAAGACAGTGCTTTAAGTAGGATAGTAAATTGCGGAGGGGCTCTCATTAGAGGGCGTGGCCTGAGTATGTGTGTACTTAGGCCATGCCCCTAACAAGATCCCCCCTTACCTGAGGGTGTGGGGTGGGGGGGCGGTGTAAGCAGTGGAGTTGGGGCGCACTGGCCTTTTTAACTTTGGTGAGCCCAGCCCACAAAAGGCGGGGCGGGGCGCACCAAAAGTGTGACACTAGTGCGCCGCAGCTCTCAGATGCAACAGGCAGCCCTTTCATTCAAGAAGCTGTGTGGTTAAAAACGACAGGCTCCTTGGGTGAAAGGTCTGTCTGCTGCTGATGGTTCTTTACTCAGAAATAGGAGGAGAGCTGGAGGGCCCAGTTCTCCTATTGTTTCTGAGTAAAGAGTCATAATTCAGCATGAAAGCCCATTAACCACACATCCTTTTAATTATTTCGAATTCCGAAGTGCTGACACCTGCAGGCAGTCCATGTAACCGTGCAGCGCTTCTGTTACACAGGCTGCCTGAAAGATAGGCGTGTCTGGGGATAGTCTTGGGAACACTTTCTGGAGACTGCTGGGGCTTGACCGCAGCCCACTTAAATCCCTAGATAAAAAGCTAGTGGTGCTTTGACCGTGACTACAAAAACAGATACACGGTGAGGGGAGCTCTGTGTCCCTTCATTAGCACCCATTAACTGGAAACTATGCATCGTGTGGCCAAAAAGCCTTGTTTGGCCTTGCTCACAGGTCAGCCCTAAATAAATAAATAACATCCCAAAATAAAATAAAAACAAAGAATGCTGACATTGAGACATTGTGACATTGCTTGAAAACTAAGAGCAAAAAAAGCAAGGCGGGATAAATATGTTTTGAGAAAACCAAATTATACCCACTCCTTTTTGTTTTTCATTTCTAATGTGTTAAATTGATGCATTAGTGAACACCATGCAGACATACTGCACACGTAGGGACGGACTGTGTCACTCGAACGAGCACAGGAGGCTCAGTGTCATATTGTATGTGAGGGCATCCTCCTGCAAGCTGAAGAGCGACACCCACCCACTCATGAGCAACGAATCAGCGATTAGTATGTTTGCAGGAACACACTTGCAGCCAGGCTCACTGGTATAAAAACAGTCTGCCTCCTCCTGCTCCTACATGGAGCTTTCCGCTGGACTGCTCTGAAGGTGTTGTTACAGTTAGCCCCAAGAACGCACCGACTCTCGATACTATTTCAAGGTTTTTTATTACAACGTTTCAGTAGGGTCTCACTATGGGCCATCCCTCACTCTCACATCGCTGACGGGCTGTTACCTCCCTATCCCAGGCATCGCTAAATCCACAAGTGGTCACTAGAGATCGGTAACTCCTATTGTCTAAAGTCTGCCTAGATACAGGTGAGGACCTAAATGCAACCGCCTTATCTTTCTTACTCTTTCTGGGAATTTGTAGGTGGATCCTAACCTGAGATCCCACAAGAAGATGGCTCTTAAAGAGTGGTAACTTCCAATCACCCAGGTCTCACTCAGTCCTGTATCTCTCATGCACACATGTGCCTTGTCCTGTTGTTCTTTCCTTCCTTTCCCTTCCATCTACTCTCCCTTCACTTCCTCTCACTCGCCTCTGTCTCTCTCTTCTCTCTTCCTCTCTCTGTCCCTTTGATTGCTCCTCCATTTACTGCTACTCTTCCTCTCTCTACTGTTATTCTCCACTCCCTCTCTACTCCTCTCCATTCCGCTCTCTACTCTACACTCCACCCCTCCTTCTCCCATATTCACCATAAGTTCACCTTATTCACTCACTCTCACTTACTCCCCTAACCTCTCACTTAGCATCACTCACCAATTTCCTATGCTCCTACTTTTACACCAAAGTACCACTTTCTCTCACTGACTAATACCTCACCTTACATACACCCTCTGTAATTCTCCTACATGCTCCGCTGCACCATCCTTCCTTCGTCTGGTCTCTTGGTCCACCAACTTCTCCCGTGACCTCAACCGAACAACCCACACTGACCCATTCCTTGCTTTCCTTTTTATTCCTATTTATTTATTTATTTATGTATTGGATGTTTATAGAGCACTGGAGCCCAAAGGCATCAAGGCGCTGTTACATGAAGTTGTGAGGAGGCTTAGATCAGGGTTACACTGAAGGCAGCCCAACAATAACATTTATTTAGTTGCAGGTTACAGGTGATTTGCCTGGAAAGCCTAGTTTATAAATGCAGTGAACTTTAGTCCTAACAGTGATTAGTTAACAGAGATACCCAGGTAGGTGGTTACATCTTTAGAATATGATACATTGCATGGAGGTTTCATAATGGCTAGTGCTACCATCCGGCCACATGCGGCGAGACGTAGGGCGTAATAATAGAGGTGCAGTGTCATACACATAGAATCGTTTTGATTGCTTTGTGGAAGGCTATGTGCAAATCAATCTTCCTAATGTGAGTGTGTGTAGAGTTCCAGTGCGATGCGGCCATGGTAGGGAAGCTAGTACCACCTGCACAAACTCTCAGGGTCTTAGGAATGGAAATCCTATTGGTGTAGGCCAATCTAATGGGTCTGACTGAAGTATGCTTGTCTATTCTTTGGTCCAGGTGGGGGGGGGGCAAGTTGTGGACGCATTTATGCGTAAGGGAGAGGGTTTTGAAGACAATCCGCTCTTTAAAGGGAAGCCAATGAACCTGCCTCCTGGAGATATGATCCCTTTTCGAGATACCAGTGGCAGCCCTAAGGGCATTATTTTGTATTGTTTCAAGTTTAGAGATATTTTTTTCTAGACGTCCCTACATTGCAGTAATCCAATCTTGATCCAAGTATTGATCTAGCAATGGTAAAGCCATTCTGTAGAGATAGAAATTGCCTGGCTGCATTAAGCAATTTAGAAAGGTATGCCGAGGAAGAGGCAATGGCATTGACCTGTCTATTCGTAGTAAGGTTAGAGTCCAGATAGACACCCAAGGTATTGACTGTTTTAGATACAGTGATGGGTATATTGGCAATAGTGAAGGAGCTATATTGCTTGTCCAGTTTACCCAAAGTGGCCGGGGACCCGATTAACAGAAGTTCAGTTTTTTCACAGTTAAGTCACAACCAGTTTTCTGCCATCCAGGTTTGGATAATTGAGTAAATGGAGTTGAGGGTGTTCAGGTCAGACTTGTAATCACCAGATAGTGGGATAAGCACCTGAGTGTCATCAGCATAATTAGTGTATGAGATGTCCAGTGCGTCCAGTATATTGAACAATGGCTTTGTAAATTGTAAATAGGTTATACAAGGTAGGCGAAATGCACGAACCCTGAGGTACTCCACATTTAATGTGACATGGATGGGCACAGGCTGAGTCAGCAAAGACTTTCATAGCCGTTTCCTGAAGAACGAAGGTGATTCAAGCACATGCCTTTGGGGAGAGTTTCGCTGCAGAGGTGAGATGATGGCAAAGAGTCTTGTGATCCACCAGTTCAAATGCTGCAGATAAATCAAGGAGCAGGGTTTGCCTGCATCTCTAAGGTTATCTATTCGATTTTTTAGGTCTAATAAAGCAGTTTCAGTGCCATGTCCTGAACGGCATCCAGACTACCAGAGGCCGAGAAGACGGTTAGCTTCAAGGAATTTTTGGACTTGCAGGTAGGCTGCCTTGTCCAGGGTTTTTAGTAAAAAAGGGACAGTAGTAAAAGGCCTATAGTTCCCTGGGACCATTGGGTAGAGGGAAGGTTTCTTAAGGAGCGGGCGTACCCAAGCTTCCTTAGGGCTAGTCGGGACATGGCCTGACTGGAAGGATGAGCTGAGCTGGACAGGCATCACCTTTACAGTGGGATGGTTTAATGGATTTAAGGAGGGCAATGACTTCAGGTTCATTAATTTCCTTGAACTCAAAGGACGGGGATTCAGCCGACTTAGTTACAACGGGTGTGTTATCATGAAGGTTAGCTATTTGGTGAGTAAGAGCCTGCTGATGAGCTAGGATTTTGGTTTGCATTGAGTATTAAGTTTGTCCAACATAACAGATTGAATATTATTACACCAATTTTCATCCTTCAAGAGAGTTGAAAGCGGGGTGGTGGGATTTTCAAAATCTCTGAAAATGGCAAAAATGTCTTTAGTCCATGATTTTGCATTAGCTATCCTTGAATTGAACAATTTTAGTGGCATTGGAAAGTGAGGCCTGGTTTGCAGAGCTCACCTTCTGGGAAGGGAAACAAGCATCATTCTGCTGAGCAAAAATCCCAAAAGCTTGGGATTGCACACCCACGTAGATGACATTCGGTCACATGGATTGACAGTGGATAGTTTTTGGAGTCTGAAGTGGTTGCTCAGATCTGTTCTTATGTTTGTGTCTTGAGAGTGGTGCAGTTTGATGCCACAAGGTCCGTCATCTAGCTCCTCTACCCCAGAGCAGAAGACACACTGAGTGGAGCATTCGCAGAGTAATGGAGGCTTCTTTTAGTTCCGTTGCATTCATCCAAGTTTGCAGAGGAGCCCTTAGGGCATTGTCATCCATCCTAAGACAGTAGCACTCATTAAAGTCAGTCTAGGCAGTGGCAGAGGACACTTAGAGCTGTGCCTTTGATAACTCCCTCTGGACGGAGACAACAAGATGTGTAATCAACTGAGCAGTTGCGGGTTGAAGTGAAGTGAAATGAGAGGTGAGTGAGGGACTACTGTGGTCAGTCTTGGTTAAGAGTTTTCTGAGAGCAGTGCAGTGACTGTGAGTTGCCTCCCCTACTCATATTACTAAAGAGCGCCCGAAGAACACGTTGCGATAATGTCGGCTGGTGAAAATGCTAAAGGCTACGGGGGCCCATCGGGCTGATCAGACAAGGCTCCATTTATATTGATACTGATACTGAGGCTTTGCCTGCCATGTTGGAACTGAAGACTACCAATGCTGGAACATGAACCTCTGGTGGACTGACGTGAGTGAGGTGTCTTGTAGGCAATTGCGCTCTACAAAAAGCTCTGCAAAGGTCTGCGTTGCTGACCCACATGCACACGATAAGACATCTCTGTCAAAAGAAGCTGATTTGATACCTCTTAGAGAGGTTCTTACACATTTTGGGCAGCATTTAACCTCCTCTTTAGCATGTCTTGGCGGTCTGATGACACAATCGATTATTTTGCATACAGATCGATTTCATATGTCTGCTTCTGTGCCTGGCCTGTGTTCCGTGAATCTTCTGCACACACGTATTGGTGCACAAGGGTAAAAATGGCCTCAGGAACCTTGGAACAGGCTACTAACACTATTGGCCCTTCAACCGTGAATGCTGCGAATGCTATGAATGTTGACATGGCCACAGTTCTGCGCCCGGGATTCACTTTTATCACTACCTCCATCTCTGGTGCTGGTCCGGCTCTATGAAATGATCCCTCCTTTTCAGCTGCCCCGAATGTCCTCGACATAGCTACATCCTCTCATGCTAAGGGTGTGGGGACGAGAACTATTAAGGGTTCTGCTGCAAAGTTACTTATTGTGAATGACGTTATAGTCTATAATACGGTGCTTGACTTGGCTAATAAAAGCCTTTCGTCTTCCCCTTCTTTACCTTAATTTAATTCCACTCTCTCAGTGGAGAAGGAACTTGGGGATGGGACCCACACCACCTTGAAAAGAAGTCTTAATATGCAGGGTATGTTTAAGACAACCTTTATTCAAGCGGGCACACCTACCAACACACGCAAACTGTCATAGTTCAAACGCCGCATTCCAGTTTAAGGAGACTCCCAGAACTAGTCTAGTAGCTTGTGAAACTGGAACGTGGACATAATGAAACACACACGTACACATTAACATTACTAACAAAGGTCCCTACATATCTCCCCGCCTTTAACAAAACAAAATCCTAACAAACAAATATATAGAAAATAAACAAATGCCAAGTGCTATAATAAGCAATTACATGGTTTCATTTTCACTGAACAAAGTCTTTCATCCATTTGGGTTTACTTGTGAGTCTCATTGTAGCACCAATGTTGCACCCTTCTTCACATGTGCTTGAGGCATCACTTTCCTTTTCCTCACTTGTAAGTTGATCATCACTCTCATCCTGCACCTTCTCACACTCTTCACTCCCATCAATCTCTACTCTTGCCAACCTGCCTTGAGACCACACTTCCCCTCCTTCCAAGATGACCACACTCCCACACACAGCATTCATTTTCTTCGGTCCAATAAATTTACTATCCACACACTTTTGTGTAGACCTGGGATCTTTTACCCATAACCAATCTCCAACGTTCCACTCCCTACTCTTCACACACCCTCTCCTGTCAAATGACTCCTTGTTCACTCTCTGGCCTGTTGTAATCATTTTCATTATGGTGTTTCTATCCACCACAACTGCACCTGCTAATCGCAACCACCCTGGACAGAACTTAGTTGCAGGCTCCCTCCCTTAAAGTGACACAAAAGGAGACACCTTAGTAGTGGAGTGAGGAGTAGTTAGATAACTCCAGAACATGTGATTCATTACATCTCTCCAAGACTGACTCGTACGCATCGCAAGCTGGATGCCTCCCTTGATATATCTGTTGACCCTCTCAACCAATCCATTAGCCCTTGGGTGATACAGTGCTGTTCTGATGTGTTTGATGCCATACCCCTCTAAGAATTTTCTCATAAACTCAGAAACAAATTGTACACCATTGTCTGAAACCAACTTAGAGGGAAAACCCTCCCTTAGAAATACTCTTTCTAAAAAGGAAACTAAATCCATAGCTGTCACTTCTCAAACCGCTTCCCACTCCACCCATTTGGAATGAAAATCAACAAGAACAAAAATATATTTGAACTCGTCTCCTAAACCAGCCACAGGTCCCAAAATATCCACAGCTCATTTCTGCCACGTTTGAATTGGTATAGAATTAGGATTTAAAGGTACTTCTCCCACAACCTTGCTTTTATCACTCAGTTGACAAGCATTACACTGCTTCACAAACTCCCCAGCCATCCTGTCCATTCTGGGCCACCAGTAACTATGTCTGATTCTCCTTTTGGTAGCTCCTTCAACCAGATGACCTTGATGTGCTAATTCCAATAGACTTCTTCTCACACTTTCTGGTGGAACAATGCAGTTCCTTCTCCTCAAACCTGCTTCCTACTAATCTCAATTCTTCCTTTATTTCCCACCACATCTCAAACCTCTTTTCAAGAATCTCCTTGTCAGGCCACCCATCCACCGTTCATTGTTTAATCAACTGAAAATCTCGATCAGCAAGCTCTGTCTGTACCCACTCTACACAACCCACACTCACTAACCCAGCAACTACATACTCTTCACAATCTTGAGTCAACATAGGCTGAGTTTGTTCCATTGGCAATCTTGACAAACAATCTGCCACCAGATTATTTTTTCCAGGGAAATAACTCACATCAAAATTATACAACTGAAGTCCTAGACCCCTCTTACTTATTCTTGGAGATCCTCCAGCCCACCTGCCACTGTCAAACAACTGTACCAGAGGTTTGTGGTCTGGCCGTACAATAAACCTTCTTCCCCAAAGAAAGTATTTAAAATGATTGACTGCCCAAAACATGGCCAATGCTTCACGCTCTATTACCGAGTAATTCTCCTCAGTGTGGGTGCGGTTTCTCGCCGTCACCATAACCAGTACAAGAGGGACCCTATAAAAACTCAAACAGAAAAGAGTTGAGTAAACATTGCTTTATTAACACACAAGCATTCGCGAATGGGCCACAAGTTCAACCGTCTCGCAAAGCAAGTCGTCGAAGTGCCGCCCTTTCCCCTGCACATCGTGGTCCTTTTATACCCATCTGTTTTACATTGTCATACATTGCTGCACATAGATTATGTCCACCACAAGGCGGTTCCTCCCAGTCATGACTTTGCATCAACGGTCAACAGTTCAACATCTGCTATTGTGGTTTCCTGTTATCTGTTATTCGCTCTCTCTCGTGCCCCTCTGTGTCCTTATCTCTGTGCACGAGGCTGTGCTTACTCATTCCTTCCCCACCCGTAATCTGCAGATAGTTTTAGCAGGCTCAGCATGCTTCGACATACAGTGACCAAACACAATTCTTCTGTTAAAAACAAGTTCTTGCCAGGTCAGCAGGTCTTAAATGCCGCTGTATAAAGAGAAGGCCTCTTCTTTTAACAAAGGGTACATTCTTTTAACACATATGGTGATTAGTACAAACTCCAAGTGTGAGCACAACATTACATATGTATGCGTACCTTCAATCCACCCTTTGCTCACACTTGAGCATCAATCTAAACAGTCCTAGCATAAGCAGATGGCAGGAAAGCAACATCATCACATACTGTATGTACCATAATCTTCTCCAGGCCTCCCATGTCAAAAAATTCCTGTTGTACATGGCTTTTATCCATTGGATTTAGGCGCGTTATGCTGGAAGAACACATGGAAACACAGCACGACACACATACCGGGAAGCATTGGATGCAGAGACAAATTCCTACAACTATTGCCGCTAGAACCAGTATAGGCGTAAGAAGTTGCCATCCAATTTCTTTCAGGAGCTTCATCCACCAGCTATCTCCTGACCCTTCCTCCTGGTGGATGCTATCCGCCACTTTATGCAGTTTGTTTACTCCATCCAGGATTCCTGTACTCCCTTCTGGTATGTAAACACAGCATTGGGATCCCACCAAAAAACAGACTCCGCCCCTTTCTGCAGTGAGTATGTCTAAGACATACCTATTTTGGAGAGCCACTAGCCGAATTGCTTTCATTTCATAAGTGATGTTTTCCATTAGGTCTGCAGATTCTTCGATTACGAACTCAAGGGCCCTGTTTAGCTTTTGGATTTCTTGACTGTTCATAAAGATGCCCGCTGGAGGAACCAGGACCCCCATCAGATCTATAAACGTTTCCCATCCTGTAGGTTGATACGTAGGAATTTTTGGGTTTACTGCTCGTTTATTTCTGCTGTGTATTTCTTTATGCAGAGTAGACGGGGCATATACCATCACAGCCGGCATTATTCTGGCTATGTAACATACCCCAACAAAATCTTTGGCTAACCACAAATAAGCCCTCTTGTTACAGACGTAGGCATGTCCTTCAATCTGTAACAATCCCTTCGTGTAGTTATTTAGATTCACCATTTGACTGCACCCCGAGATCATTCTTTGATTACCTCTTGCGCTCCTCTTAAAACATATATTCTTTGGCCTAAACTCTTGTGTGATGGTGATAGGGGGAGGAGGTTCTCTTACTATCTGTACCATAGCAGGTGCAAGCCCGATTCCCTCAGTTTTTATTTTATAGCGTATCTTTTTCCTTTAGAAGGGTTTTGTTCTCTCCTCTAACATAACAAGCGGTATTCGGTATCATGTATTGCTGTGCTGACACTATTCTCATGTAAATTAATGTACACCCGGCATCCTCAGTAACTGGCGATGCGTACACTGGGATGCCTTCACTGCTATGTCGGGGCATGTGGGTGCAGATCCAGCAATCAGTTTTATTCACTACCCCATATGTTGTGTTTATTATCTTCACGTATTCATTTTTAGCATAGTCTTCCAGGTCGTGTTGGTCATAGGCATCTCGATTCCTGCTCTTGACCCAATCTGTTCTCCCTGTTTCATTTGACTCGGGCAACAGGTTCTTTAATTCATATCTAGATGGATGTTCCAGATACCAGAATATTATGGACAAAATTTTGCCTCTTGTGGTACAAACTGGTATTTTCCTCTTACCTTCTGTGTTTGAGGAGCATACACTTATCCGTTCAGGGACTAAACCAGCATACACGGGTGTAGACATAGTTCAGTATATGGCTCAGTATACAGCGTATATCAGTTGCAACCTAGCGATATAGCAATATCCCCTATTTAAAGCACCAGTGTCCTTATTACTCTAATAGTGGTAGGTCTCACTTAAAACCTTCATCCGATCTGTCCCACGTCTCGTAGTGCCTGTCCCAGGAGGGGAACGCCGAAGGCCCTTCAGGCTACAAGCCTGTCGTCTTCAGTAAGGCACAATTCTGCTAAAACCAACAAGAGAGTCCAAATGTTCATCTCCCTAATGATCAAAGTTCAAAACAGTGTCCTTACACGTTGCTTGGCACATACACGTCACAGGATCGGAGACGATGGGCACACCTACTAATGGCGTCTGGCAGTACTGTTGCAACCTGGGGTTGGTTGGTTCCCTTTTCCGGAGGAATCAGTAATGGAAGCGTCTTCTTGACGTGATTCACGTGGTACCAGTGCGGTTTGCCATCAACTTTTACCGCAGTTTGTGTTGCGAGGAGCACCTGAAACGGGCCCCTCCATCTGGGTTTCAGTCCGCTGGTGCGATCGAAGGCTTTTATAACAACCCAGTCACCGGGCTGCACGTCGTGACCTTCTCCTATCAGAGGAGATGGAGCTACTGCGTTCACCTGTGCATTAATAGAAATCAGTCTATTAGTTAACCCAATACAGTACTGTTGTAATGCAGGCCATGCTTGCTCAGACAATCTCTTAGGTGATATGGGGGTCCCAATACTTGGTGGGCGCCCCATAACAATTTCGAAAGGAGATAAACCATGTGTACGCTTAGGCATAGTACGCATACTCAATAATGCAATAGGCAATGCATCCGGCCATTTCAGTCCCGTTTCAGCACAAGCCTTTGCCAGTTTGTTCTTCAGTACCTTATTTGTGCCCTCTATAATCCCAGCTGATTGAGGATGAAAAACTGCGTGGAAACGTTGATCAATACCAAGGGCCTTGCAAACTTTGCGTACTACTTCACCAGTAAAATGAGTCCCATTGTCAGACCATAGATATCTGGGGACCGTATACAAGGGCACCCAGTGTTTCAATATGCATTGTGCTGTGGAGGTGGCACTATTGTCCCGCAGGGGATATGCTTCCACCCATCCTGAGAACCCACATTTCATCACCAAACAGTAGGAATGTTTATTTACAGGCTCCAGCTGTATAAAGTCCATATACACCACCTCAAAAGGGCAGGTGGGTAACTTACTGTGGCCCGCCGGGGCCGGTACACCTTTCCCCACATTATATAAAACACATATTTCACATTGTTTTGCCCATTGGCGACAATACATTCCCAATCTTTTGTTGTAGCACACAGTACTTAAAACTTCTTCCATAGTTCTTGCGTTAACGTGGGTTGGACCATGAGCCACGCTCACTATCACAGGTAAGTATGCGTCAGGTAGTACCCAGGTGTTCGTTTTGGTATGTGCCCATAGCCCATCTACCGTCTCCTCATATTGATCATCCTTGTGCCAAGATAGTCTTTCTTCAATGGTTGCATCTGCTTGGATTTCCTTTACGCGCTCCTTCGTCCCTTCCATAGTCACATCCCTCCCCACTATGAGCTGTCGGGCTTCCCACCGAGTGTCCCTTGTGGCAGCTAGTTTAGCCATCTGGTCAGCCAAAGAATTTCCCTGCGTGACATAATCCAGTGTTTTCTTATGCGCTGAGCACTTCACTACGGCCACCATTTTGGGCAGCGTAAGGGCTTGCAATAATTCAGCAATCAATCGGGCATGTTTAATAGTATCACCTTGGGAGGTTAAAAACCCACGCTCTCCCCAGAGTTTACAAAAACTGGAAACCACCCCATGAGCGTAGGCTGAATCAGTATAAATTGTCACTTTCATACCGCTGCTTAACACTAATGCTCTCGTTAGCGCAATTAATTCTGCTGCCTGGGCCGATTTTTCACACACTTTCCCACTCTCAATCAACCGTTCCCCTGTAGTTACTGCATACCCTGCTGTTGTCTCCCCATTTGGCAGTTTGAAACAGGAACCATCACAGAATAATATACCCTCATTATCAACCAGCGGGGTGTCTTGCAGGTCTGCTCTACCCTTAGTTTGTTCTTCCATTTGGATCACACAATCATGCCTAATGTCATCAGGTGAGGTGGGCAAAGGAAGCAGTGTCGCTGGATTCAAAGTGTTACACCGTTCAATTTTTACATTACTGGCAAACAGGATCATCTCATACTGTGTGAGTCTAGCTGTAGTCAAATGCTGTGTATGCACTCTATTCAGAAGAACATCTACCGTATGTGGAACCTTTACTGTTACTTCACTCCCTAGGATGATACCTGCACTTTGTTTTAGGGCTGTCGCTGCTGCAGCTACTGCTCTCATGCATGGGGGTAGGCCTCGAGCTACTGAGTCCAGAGTGCTAGAAAAATATGCACATGGTCTCTGTTTACCCCCTTGTTCCTGTGTCAAGACTGACACAGCGCAACCTTCCTGTTCATCAACAAAAAGGCAAAATCTCTTAGTATAATCAGGTGTGCCTAAGGCCGGTGCGTGGCATAGAACATCTTTCATAGCTGTCAGGGCTTTTTCCATCTCAGGTGTCCATTCTAATGGGCCGTTTTCTTGTACTTCTTTTAAGGCTTTTAGCATGGGCTGGATCAATACAGAGAATTCAGGAATCCAGTGCCTACAGTAGGATAAAACACCAATTATCCTTCGGAGCCCCTTTGCCGTGTCTGGACCTTTTATGGACTGTATCAAAGCAATGCGATCAGTAGACAGGGTTCGCCCCTCTTCGGACAGCTAAAAGCCTAAATAATGGACCTTTTGTTTTACATACTGCATTTTGGCTAGGGCTACCTTGTGCTTATTCTCTGCTAAGTGCATTAGCACCAATCTGGTCACATAATGGCATTCCTCTTCGGTGGCTGCACATAATAGCAAATCATCAACATATTGTATCAGAGCAGTGTTAGCGGGTAGGGCTAGGTTATCCATCTGTGTTTTTAGTGCTTGGCTGAATATGGCGGGACTTTCTGTATATCCCTGCGGGGCTCTAGTAAATCGATACTGTCTATCTCGAAGAGTGAAACTAAACAGGTACCTGCTTTCTTCGGCAATAGGAATGCTGAAGAAGGCATTTTTCAAATCAATTACCGTAAACCATTTTGCTGTTTTGGGAATTAAAGTGAGTACACTTGAAATATTAGGGACAACTGGATATCTGGGTTCTACTATTTTGTTTATCCCCCTCAAATCAATAATGAAACGATAGGGTACCGCTTCATCACCTTTCTTGTGTACTGGAAGGATCGGAGAGTTACAAGGGCTATCATTTGTTGGCTCTACCACCCCTAATCGTATCATGTCCTGTACTATTTGATATAGTGCCTGCTCTCCCTCGTGTGATATGCGATATTGTTTTATCCTGGGCAACCTGGCACCGGGCTTTAGTTTTATTACTACTGGGGAAACATCCAACACTCCTACATCATTCCCATGAGTGGCCCATAGTTCATTCGGGATGTCTTGGAGTTCCGGGGGCAGGGTTTGCATTACTCCTATCATACTCATAGGTTTGCTTATGGTCATTCTCACTCCCTGGGGGGAGCAATATATTGTGGCCCCTAGCGTTTTTAATGCATCAATACCTAACAAGTTTTCTGGGCAGTGATTGGTCAATAGCCACCCATTCTCCCATTTTACCCCATGAAGTTCCGCTTCTACTATTTCACTTACAGGAGTCTTTATTGGATTTCCCCCAAATCCAACTGATACCTTGCTTTTATCCGATAATGGGACAGCGGGGACGGCTCTGATATTCACGGAACTGTTTCCAGCTCCCGTGTCTACCAGACATCTCAAGTTTCGGTGGGGGCCGATCCTAATAGAGGCATAAGGCCCCCTTTGGTCTATAGGAACCTGCACCACTCCCGCTATCTCATTCCGGCATCCTCAGGACATATCGCTTGTGTTATCCTGAAAATCATCGTTATAGTATACCCCTTCTCCACATTCTTCACCCTGGCATACACCTTGTACTTGTGTCGTTTGTCGTGGCTGATACAGTAGATTGGGGGGAGGCGGGGCCGGCCAGGGAACATCCCCTCTTGCTTGTCCGTGAAAGGCATTGGGTTGAGGGGGTTTAAACATTCTATTGTCTTGGTTGCCGTACCCACCAGTCCTATTTCCTGGGGCAAATGTTGTCTGTGAAGGGGGCCGTACGCCCCTTCCTCTCCCACCACTCTGGGGACACTGGGATTTCCAGTGTCCGGGTCTCTTGCAGAAGGCACATACATCTTGGGGTAGCCCATCCCTCCTCCCATATAGCACACCTCCTTGCACTGTACCTCTTCCTGTCCCTTGGCCCCCTATCATGTTGCTACTATAGCCCTGTGACGGGCCGTTATAATTGTAGTTATACCTGCCTTGGGGCCCTTGATGCAACTGTTGCATCAACACTTTGGTTTTTAAATCCTTCTCTTGTCGTGCCTTTTGTTGTCCCTTCACTCTTTCCCCTCTTTCGTAATACCCAGCCATTTCGAGGAGATCCCGGGGGTTCCTAGTCATCCATGTACTTTCTGCCCTCCTAATGTTCTCCTGAATTGGCCCGTGGAGCCCCTCTACAAAGTTTGTGGCAAAGTACCGTTGGCCCGTTTCAGACCCTATCTCTAGCCCACTGTGCGCTTTGAATGCTGCTTCATAACGCAGAAAGTATTGTGCTACTTCCTCACTTGCACCCTGTATCACAGCGGACAGTTTCTCCACATTCACATCAAATGGGGGTAACACCTTTTCTAGAGCCCTCAGGACTGCCATGCCATGCCCCCTTAGGGGTTCAGGATATTCCTCATGCAGTTTTCTATTTTTGCTCGCATCCATTACATCTTTCCATTTTATTGTTTCATTGTCTTTGGCACAAAAGGGGGTCCATATTTCTTCTGGGACAATGGCTAACAATATGTTATCTACATCCTCTACGGTAAATAACCCTGGTCTGAATAACTTTCCTACTTCTTTGTAGAATCCTGCCGGGTCTATACGGGGGTCGGGGATGGACTTGGTGATATGCATTAATTTAATTCGGGATAAAGGGACATACACATAGGTGCGCATCATGTTACCAGTGGCTGCCTCTATGGTGGGTTGGCACTCTCTCATTGGCATTAATAGTAACTTTTACGTATTTGTTTGTTCACTCACAGGGGCCTGCGCTGGTGGCGAAACAGAGGATTGATGACTAAGAGCTTTCTCTTTTATTTTTTTATAATCTTTTAATAGTTTCTCCACCTTAGCCATCCTCCATTCTTCCGCCCCAGAATCATCCACTCTTATATTAGATAGCAGTTTCTTATCCAATTCCGTCCTAATCCTATTCCACTGGGACACATATCTAGGCTCCTTTTCCTCTTCTATATCATCCACCCTAATAAGAAGATATTTAATTACGTTTACTTGTATAGGCCAGCCAAGGCCCTCCATCAGACTCACCAGGGTGGACATGGACTGCGAGTGTATGGATGCTATCATACGATTAGCTACGTTTTGGCCCGCCTGGTCTGCATCTTTGAGTTTAGCCTCTCTTTCCCTCACCTCTCTTTCCCATGCCCTCTTTTCCTTCTCCCATTCAACACCGCCCCTTATGACTTCCGCTATTATGTCGGACATACATCCCCATAACTGAACACTGGACGCAGTCACTGGTAGTAACGCGACAGCGTCCTGATATGCTGAGGGCAGATCCGCAGTACTCTGTCCTCTCAATTTACAGTTACCCTCATGAAAGGTATATAGTTTAGTGGCCACTGTCCTAAATTCCAAAGGTGTCAAACGCCCCAATTGGTCCCGTAGGCTGTCATTGAGGGGTGTGCCATACAGCCCGGTCATAAGGATTTGCAAGTCTCCATCTCTATCCTTTTCTACAGTAGTCGTTCTCCTATGGTCTATCAACCTATCTGGGTCTCCATACTTCATTGGGAATTCCACCCTTTCACCCTCACTGTCTGCCGGTGGAGCTGTAGCTCCTGGAAACAATAATTCAGTCGTTGTTTGTTCTGCTTCTAGCCCTATCACATCTTCATATCGAGGCACCGGCACGGCAGGATACATACCCCCACTGTTCTTAATCATCATATGTCTATCCAACTGATCTAGCCTCTCACCCTTCTCTTTTATCTCTAGATCATGTAATTTTTGATTTACCGTTCTCTTCTGCTCCTTTGCTTTTTGTTTATTCTGAGCATTGCGCCTGCGCATTGCTTCTACCCTCCATAGTCGTATAGCCTCAAACTGTGCGGGTCTAACCCGTCTTTTTACTAACTCTATTTCTATTTTGGATATGCGGTCTATGTCAAAGGACCCGGTATCTGGCCAATTATGTTCAATCGAATCTTTTGTATATTCAGACCACTCCCTTAAAAACAATGTCGAGTTCAATCCATGTTTAATCAACATATCAAATGCAGGGGTTCCTTCAAGGGGGGCATAGTGTCTCTTGCCTATAACTCCCTTGTGGGAAGCCGATTGACCCATCTTGGCGGTATACCGCAATTGCCTAAAACACTCACCTTTCCCAAATATGCACCTATTGGCTAACAATAATAATACATCCTCTGGCGTATCTAACATATCATATCATCATTTCAACATTACTTCTTCATAGACGGACTTACCACCGTCCTCTTCACAAACCCTGAATCATTATTTCCTTATTCCATCATGCATCCGTCCATACCACTTATCTTAAGGGTCCCGCCAGAGTGTTCCGGACCCGAAGGGCGACAGCCTGCTGTTCCACCGCCGACGGAGCCGGAAAAACAAGGATGACGCGTTGGTTGCAATCAAAGGTGCAGATTCAGTTGTTGGGGCCCCGTGATCAATTCCTTCTCCGGTTCCGCCGCGGCGTTCCTCACCCAGTGACGGACTGTCGCTCCTTCGCATCCCACTTCTGACACCAAAATTGTGGGTGCGGTTTCTCGCCGTCACCATAACCAGTACAAGAGGGACCCTATAAAAACTCAAACAGAAAAGAGTTGAGTAAACATTGCTTTATTAACACACAAGCATTCGCGAATGGGCCACAAGTTCAACCGTCTCGCAAAGCAAGTCGTCGAAGTGCCGCCCTTTCCCCTGCACATCGTGGTCCTTTTATACCCATCTGTTTTACATTGTCATACATTGCTGCACATAGATTATGCCCACCACAAGGCGGTTCCTCCCAGTCATGACTTTGCATCAACGGTCAACAGTTCAACATCTGCTATTGTGGTTTCCTGTTATCTGTTATTCGCTCTCTCTCGTGCCCCTCTGTGCCCTTATCTCTGTGCACGAGGCTGTGCTTACTCATTCCTTCCCCATCCGTAATCTGCAGATAGTTTTAGCAGGCTCAGCATGCTTCGACATACAGTGACCAAACACAATTCTTCTGTTAAAAACAAGTTCTTGCCAGGTCAGCAGGTCTTAAATGCCGCTGTATAAAGAGAAGGCCTCTTCTTTTAACAAAGGGTACATTCTTTTAACACATATGGTGATTAGTACAAACCCCAAGTGTGAGCACAACATTACATATGTATGCGTACCTTCATCAGCTCCTCTAAGAGGTCTGGAGGCAAATGCTATAACTCTCTCAAGCTTGCTGGTATCATACTGTATAAGAGTAGCTCCCAAACCCAATGCACTGGCATAAACTACTAGTACAGTATGGTCATTGGAATCAAATTTCCCTATTGTGGGAGCTCGTACAATCCCTTGTTTATTCTTTTTAAATGCTTCCTCACACTGTTCCGATGCAATGGAACCTTACACCTTTTTTTAATAGAGCCCTTATAGGAGTGAAAATGCTGGCAAAATCTTTCACAAACTTGTGGTAATATTCTGCTAATCCAAGGAACGCTCTTACTTGATCCCTATTAGAAGGACTAAGAGCTTTCTCAATGGCATCCAAAGATAACACACAGGGCATGTGTTGACTGGACAACACATGCCCTAAGTACTCAACGCTATTTACTGATAGTTTAATTTACTTCTTCTTACCGTCAGACCAGCCTCACCCAACTTGGATAATATCATTCTCAACAACTTGTCATGCTCCTCTCTAGACTCAGCATATATTAAAATATCATCTTGAAAAATGATCACATTGGGAACCCCATCTATCACCATCTCCATCACTCTTTGAAAAACATCGGCTGTTGATGCCAAACCGAATGGCATCCTGCAATATTTGAATGTGCCCTCAGTGGTGATGAAAGTAGTCAAGTGTTGACAGTTTTCTGAGAGTGGAACTTGATGATATGCCTGCGACAAGTCAATTACTGAAAAGTTATTCGCCTTATTCAGCATAGCCAAGTTTTCACTGATGATGGGTAGAGGGTGATGATCCACCAATATGTTCTTATTAAGATCCCTCAAGTCTACACAAATTCTTATGTCTCCATTGGATCTGGTAACCACGACGACTGGTGACAACCACTCTGATCCTTCCACCCTCTCTATGATCCCTCTCTGGAGTAATGCTTCAATCTTCTCCTTTACTTTGTTTTTGAGGTTCTGTGGAACCGGTCTAACTTTATGCACTTTTGGTACAGCACTCTTCTTTAATCTTATTTCATGCTCATAGCCTTTCAATTTCTCAAGGTCCTCAGTGAACACGTTTCGGAAATCCTTTTCCCACTGATCCTTCACGTCTGCAATCGTGACTGGGAATTCAGCATTAGCTTGTATCCTTATCCCCAGCTTCTTCTGCTCTCTCCATCCTAACAACCATGATCCTTCCTTGGTGACGTATATCTAAGCTTTGCAGCTTCTTCCTTTAAACTTGATGGAGGCAACATATCTTCCTAGTAGATCTACTTTGACATTGCCATACACATAAGGTTCAATGTCAGGACACTTCAATTGTTTCGTACTACCCTTTACACAGTTCTCAAAGGTCTATCTAGACATTATTGTCCATGGGGAACAGCTGTCCACTTTCATGGTGACTACCCTGCCATTCACCATAAACACGTAAATGGGTCCCTTCTCTCCACTCGATACATCTCCAATTTCTAGCACATGCTTAACATGTTGAATCTCTCCACCATTTTCCTCTTGTTCAGGACATCTGGTATTTGCCTCTATATTTTCTACTGACCCATTTTCTTTGCAAACTCTCACAAAATGCCATTTCTTTTTGCACTTGAGGCAATTTGCATTCCGGGCAGGACAGAACGGATTCAATGAGATATGTCTATTACTGCCACATTTAAAACACTTTATGTTTCTTCCCGTGTTAAACTTCTTGCCGCTTTTGACAGCTGCAATCTCATTGAATTGTTTGTCTGGCTTCATGCTAGCCATGTATTTAGACGTCTCCTCCATACCCATAGCCACTTCCAATGCTTTTTCAAGGGATAAATCCTTTGATAGCAGCTTTTCCTGCACCCTGCTGTTGTTTGTGCAGCGAATGAGAGAATCTGCCAAAGGTCCAAATTTACATGAGTAGCTCAAGGTCCGAAGTGCAGCAATACATGTCTTCACTGGTTCTTGGAGTTCTTGGCTCCTTGAAAAGAAGTTGTGTCTCTCGAAAATTATATTTTTTCTTGGCTCAAAATGCAATTGTAGTTTATTAATAGCTGCAGAGCACTGATCTTCATCGCCTTGTCATACTTCTTCTGGTTCTGATTAGCCATCAAAAACACTGCTTCTTTCATTTCCCAGATTATGCAACAATATTGCCTCCTTCCTGGCTGGAGCAAACTTATCCCCTCCAATGGCTATCAAGTAAGTGTCAAATAATGTTTTCCATCTGTCCCATCTGATGGGTGGTTGACTAGGTTCTGACAAGAAAGGTGGATGGGGGGGGCATGCTGGCAGCCGCCATGTTTGCACTAAGAGCTCAAACTAGCAACCTGAACTTTATATCTAAACAGTGGTAATATGGGTCTCTGCCATACAGTTCACTTTATTTCCCTCAAAATTGCATGAGCTGCTGCTTTGGGTTGAAAACTCACTAGTTCAGAGTCAATTTGTATACTTCAAAACTTTGAAACCCCCGCAAGCACTATTTCAGGGATCTTCTGTTCATACTGCGCCCTCTTCAATCTGGAAGGACCTACAGCCAAATGTCCTTGCTCCTCTATACTAGTCTTTACTTTAGGAGGGGATGGATACAGCTTTTGCCCCTCTCTACTATCCTTTACAGTCCGACTGAGAAATGTGGGCGGGGCGAGGTTCGCCACTGGGAAAGGAAACAGTCGGGGTGTTACTGTACTCTTTGGCTGCTGCAGCGCCCAGGGGAAGGGCATATCGGCTTATGTGTGGATAACGGTCCACACACTTATCATACGCCAGCACCTCTATGGTGAGGTTGCTCTCCCAGCAAGCAGGCACAGCCGGCACTCTTCCTCCCTGCTGATCCCTTGCTGACACGACGGGCATAACACAGGATGTGTGGCGGCCCGCAAGGTAACTCGTCGCCCCAATGAAAAGAAGTCTTAATGCGCAGGGTATGTTTAAGACAACCTTTATTCAAGCGGGCCCACCAACCAAGCCGCGCAAACTGTCATAGTTCAAACGCCGCATTCCAGTTTCACGAGACTCCCCAAACTAATCTAGTAAATCGTGAAACTGGAACGCGGACATAATCGAACACACACGTACACATTAACATTACTAACAAAGGTCCCTGCACACCTCCAACTCTTCAATCAGTTCCACAGAGGCCTACATTTGTGTCCCTCACCTGCAATTGCTTTCACTTGATTATCTACTAACATCGTTGGTGAAGCTTTGTGAAGAGTTACATAAAACCCCTACCAATCACACTGCTTTACTCCACACCATCATCGAGCAGTTGTTCCCTCCTGGCCTCTAACTAATATGGCCTGCATCTTATCCAATTCAATAACTATTGACACTGCCAGACCAGACTGCGAACTACCTAATAATATAGGTGGCATTCCCAACTCCAATTCTGGTGAGTTGCTTGATGAAGCACAGGCTTGTGAGGTGGGATGTTCTAGGCCAAGTCTTAGCCAAGTTGATGATGTACTATGTGTTAATGGCAGCACTGGACCTGAGATGGAAGAAGAAGAATACAACACCAGGAAGCTCTACCAATCACTTGGCCCTCTGCTACCCTACCGACAAGGAAAAAGAACCCTAAGAGTAAGAAACATGGAATTACAAGGCAAGAAAGAAAAGGTTTTCCAAAGCAGAAGACCAAACGTGACCCTAAGGACAGATAGGTAGTCCATTCATCGCTTGCTAACAACTCGTGTTCTATGAAACTCGTGAGCTATGAGACTGGCTGCTTTGTTGTCATATGTATTTAAGATTCTGGAGATACCATTGTAAATTCTTCTGAAATCTCACTCAAGCTGCTGCAAAAAAAAACAATAAAATTAGTTCAACACGCTAAACCCCAATCAAAGGATATACAGGCATTTATTCCTGCATAAGAGGCTGGAAAGAGCGTCACACCTGTCTCAAATGCAGATTAGGTCTTTATGCACGAGGATCAACTTCATCTAATTAGCGACACATCTGTACTTGAAGCACTCAAAACTCTCTTCATCGGTAATACTAAGTACAATGAATATAACTCCTTGACCTATGCACGTGCTGCAAGAGCTCTTCCTACTACAGTTCTTTAGCGATGGAATTTATCTCTAGCCAAAAGCGCCTGTACTGGCTACGATGCTTTGGATGTGACAAGGAAACGTTTGTCGGCCCTTGAACTAAGGTGACTACAAAGTCTCTTTTGCTCATATTGGGACTTCCATCTTAATCGCTCTGTTATCTTACAGCTATTACACCAAATAATTCCTTTGCGTTACATCATGTCCTCTGACATAGAGGTTGTAGAACTATTGGAAACTTCTAATCTTTTTTCTTCCAGGGTGGATATGCATTCTGACTCTGTGATAGACTTTATTTATGGTCACACTGCAGAATTTGCTTGTCTGGGCTATAACTGCACAATTGAGCAAGTTAGGAGGATGGATAGCGCATATAGCATAGAACCACATTATGCTCTTGCCTTTGATAGATCCCACTTTTCACATAATGGCAACACTAAAACACAGCCTGCTAGGTGAGGGACAAATTGAAGACAGCTCCCTACAGGATATGATCCCATCACAATCACGACCGCTGGAAGTGGCATTCAATTTGTTGAAGTGGCTCTGGGCAACAGGTGTTGGAGATGTACCAGAAGTGAGCAGCGGGCAGTGACTCCCTTCATTTATCCCTTCCATCCAATGGATCTGTTAAGTAGCCAAGACCATGAAGGTGTTTTCCTGGAAAACCTGTGGTAACTCGCATCTAAGTGTTCCACTTGGTTAATATCTCGTATTGATGTGTTTGACATACTGGCCCTTCAGGAAACATGGATTACTGAAGCCATGGAAATTGATGTCAGATGGATAATATAACAGTTGGCCACTAATGGTGATAAGTGGTGTCCTAAAGGAGGCCTACTGAATAGTGTGGATAGCCTATATGTTCTCTCTGCGGTGAATTGAGCAGATGATTCTTCTCTTGCTTGTCTGGACGCCCCTGCACTTCATTGTTTATTAGCATCTATGACTCCCCAATTGGTAAGCCTAACCTATCTTTGGTCATGAAGGTAGGGCATCTGCTTGAGAGTCAATATGCTGCCTACTGCATTGTCTTGGGTGATTTTAATTCTAGGATATTGGCTGAATTAGCTACATATGAGGGACTTCCTACTCCAGCTCTCAAACAAATTGTGCATGAATCTCAAGGATTGGAATGGATTAACCTGTTTGGCTCCCATGGGCTTTGCATGCTTATTGGCAGTGTGAAGGGGACTACCCGGGTAATTACTAGGGGTGTACCGAATAGTAGAATTAAGTATTCGGCTGAATGCCGAATTGTTGGACAATTATTTGCCTGGAGCCGAATACAAAGCCGAATAGTTGGCTTTTAATAAATAAAGTTATGTACTCAAGAAAAACACTTTGTAAATCAAAAACAAACTTTAAAACATGTATTTCCGTTTGAAGATTGTATTTCTTTTCTTTGTTATCTGCACAATATGTTTGTGTAAAGAATGAAAGAAATACATTATCTGAAAATAAACTGTTCAATGACAGCGCAGTTTGTATTTTTGTGCAGTCATAGGTGTTGCTTGCTGGGAAGGCCCCTAAAGTGTAGTGTGCATGTGTAATCACTGTAAAGGGAGGCTTGGATTTGTCTATTTGTACTTTTAAATGTTCCTTTTGGGACGCCCATCCCCCCCAGCAGGGCACTAACACACAAAAGGAGTGATTGCATCAATTAGTACTCTGCTGACTGCTGAAGTGCTACTGAATACAAACCTTTGGGATGCAAAAGTCATGTTTTCTAAATATGGTATTGAGTGGGGATGAGGCATTTGAAAAATGTTGTTTCATTTATAGATTGTATTTGTTTTTTTTGGGGGGGGTGTATGCTTGTGGTGTTTTGGGGTATTGTAAAAGACACCGGACAAAAATATATAGGGAATGCTGAATTCTCCATGGTTCTCTACTGACCCTATAGGAAAGGCACAGTGCTGATTTTCAGGGCTTTATTTGGCATGTGCAAGTTTATGTTACTTATTTATTTCACTTGTACATCCATTTGGGCCAATGTTTCTAAATTGTAAACGTGTATCTCCTTGTCATTTTAACATAAATATTCCTCCTTAACTCACTAATGTTTTGGGTAATATTTCTGCTACCAAAGACTCAGGCATTTTGGTTAAAACAATATAGTCCCATTATTCAGTAATACCTGTCACTTTTACTTAATTCAAAGGGACTCATTTTGCCAGCATGAGTAATTTGGAGAATGGCATGAATGGTAACCAAGTTGTGATATTCCAAGCACATCTCTGCGACAGGCACACTTCCACTGAGCCATCTTACTTGATTTATACCCTTGGCCTGCAGACTGTATGCAGTTCTCTGCTACAGACACACTGCCTCCTGAGCTATTTTATTTAGTGTACAACAATGACACACTAAGGATGTGTTTCATCCTATAAACTAGGTGAAAGGGCGTAGTCTGCTGTTGGCCTTCATCACCCTCTCAGTTCTTTGCAGACTGTAGAGCGGTGTCCTGCTGCTGAAACTGATTGATAGAAAATGACAGTGTACTCAGCAGCCTTTGTCATTAATACTGATTCGTAGAAAGTCACACTGACCTCTGCTGTTTTTGTCCTTAAATTCTGATTGGTAGAACGTGACCTCAGCTGCTTCTTGCTGCTTATGCTGATTGGTAGGAGGTGGACTGAGCAGAGAGCTGATACTATAAAAGGAAACTGGTTTTGAGAGAGAGAAATCTGTTCTTAACCAGAATGGAAGAAGAAAAGAGGCAGAGCAGAGGCTGGAGATTCAGAAGCAGACTGGAAGCTCCTTTCTTGCAGACCCTATGAAGGGGGATGGACTAAATCCCTTGTTTTTCTTGCCTGGATTTTTGAAGAAACGTAATTGAATTGTTGGCCTTTTTGAGTCTCAGAAAGACTCTGTAGGAAGATCTACTATTTTTTGACTGAACTGCATGCACAGTTTGTCTACATATGTACCTATTGCAAAGCAGCTCATCACCTATGAACACATCTTATTCCTGTTTGGCTACTACTGGCAGCATGGTTGATCCCATTTTTTCTGCTTTCTGATAAAAGATACCATAACAGATACCATGTTTATTTTTAATTTTCTCAGATTGTGAATAATACAGGCTTCTGGGCTCTCACCGCCATTTATCTCCCTATCTTCTACAATCTAAAGAGTAGTGAGTGTGACTTGTGTTTTGCCCATCTTTTAATATCACATTGGGAAAGGAAAGAAGGGTGGCATTGATCATTGAGAGGGCAGATAATTCTGAAGTGACTAGCAAAATCCGATGAGGTAGAAAGTTACCTTTGAAGGGGTTATTATGTTTTTGAAATGATTGATTGCTCTTTAGTAGACATACAGGCAGGTCATTAATACAATGATGGCTGGTTATTCCTTAGCAACCTTTTGCACATAAACAGGGTAATTCATAGAATTTCGCTGAAAAGTGTCGCAAGCGGCTGGCGCAGAGTGTCCGCGTGCGATTGACTGCGCCAGGCACGTGCGCTAAAACCGATTTCCGCGCACAGCGTATTCATGGATTTCATGCTCCCAAACCAGCCGTGGCGCAGAGTATCGCAGCGACCCTGCAGCAGCGCCAGTAACGCCCCCAAGAACGCCCTCGCGCAAGGAAAAGCCATCAAAATCGCTAAATCATCGCAAAGGGCTGCGCTAACCCTGGACCAGTTTACAGGGCTGCCAAACAAGGAACGCAAAGCGGGTAACGTGCATATCAGGGGTACACGCTGCCAAACAAGGAACGCAAAGCGGGTAACGTGCATATCAGGGGTACACGTGAAGTCATACACGCGATTAGCCAGGGTACGTGTATTACAGGGGTACGCGGGAAGTTTAACACGCGATTGGCCAGGGTACGTGTATTACAGGGGTACGCGGGAAGTTTAACACGCGATTAGCCAGGGTAAGTGTATTACAGGGGTACGCGGGAAGTTTAACACGCGATTAGCCAGGGTACGTGTATTACAGGGGTACGCGGGAAGTTTAACACGCGATTGGCCAGGGTACGTGTATTACAGGGGTACGCGGGAAGTTTAACACGCGATTGGCCAGGGTACGTGTATTACAGGGGTACGCGTGAAGTTATACACGCGATTAGCCAGGGTACATGTATTACAGGGGTACGCGGGAAGTTTAACACGCGATTGCCCAGGGTACGTGTATTACAGGGGTACGCGGGAAGTTTAACACGCGATTAGGCAGGGTACGTGTATTACAGGGGTACGCGGGAAGTTTAACACGCGATTAGCCAGGGTAAGTGTATTACAGGGGTACGCGGGAAGTTTAACACGCGATTAGCCAGGGTACGTGTATTACAGGGGTACGCGGGAAGTTTAACACGCGATTGGCCAGGGTACGTGTATTACAGGGGTACACGTGAAGTTATACACGCGATTAGCCAGGGTACGTGTATTACAGGGGTACGTGGGAAGTTTAACACGCGATTGCCCAGGGTACGTGTATTACAGGGGTACGCGGGAAGTTTAACACGCGATTAGGCAGGGTACGTGTATTACAGGGGTACGCGGGAAGTTTAACACGCGATTAGCCAGGGTAAGTGTATTACAGGGGTACGCGGGAAGTTTAACACGCGATTAGCCAGGGTACGTGTATTACAGGGGTACGCGGGAAGTTTAACACGCGATTGGCCAGGGTACGTGTATTACAGGGGTGCGTGGGAATCATCACACGCGATTAGGCTGGGTGGGTCCTCACAGGTGTTCCCTGTACACCCTCCACGGCCCCTGCAGGCAGCCTACAAAACAGGGGACTACCCTGCACACCTGCTCATGTCCCCCTGCACCCCCACCCCCCAGCAGTGCAGGGGCAGCCTCCACCAGGCCCCCACTCATGTCTCCCACCACCCCCACCCTCCCGCCACCAGGGGCAGCCTCCACCAGGCCCCCACCCATGTCTCCCACCACCCCCACCCCCCCCGCCACCAGGGGCACTCTCCACCAAGCCCCCACCCATGTCTCCCACCACCCCCACCAGTGCAGGGGCACCCTCCACCAGGCCCCCACCCATGTCTCCCAACACCCCCACCCACCAGCACTGTGGGGCACGTGGCCAGCAGGCAGTCAGGCAGCAGCAGATGGCAGGTGGGAGCGTGCTCAGGGCTCTGGGGGGCAGTAATTTGGCCTCCTGGCCAGGAGCGTGGTCTCTCGTGTGTGAACGCGTGGACAGCCTGATAGGTAGTGAAATCCCACACGTCAGCAAAGGCCCTTAGCGCGTAAACCCGTCAACAGCATATGCGCGCCTATAGTCACCTGCACGTGCAGGAAATTGTTGCGTGACACGTCCCAGTGTCAAAGCGTGTGATTGGCGAAAATGGATGTACACGTAGAAGTGACAAAGCGTGTGATTGGTGAAAATGGATCTACACGCAGAAGTGACAAAGCGTGTGAATGGTGAAAATGGATCTACACGCAGAAGTGACAAAGCGTGTGATTGGTGAAAATGGATCTACACGCAGGAGTGACAAAGCGTGTGATTGGTGAACGTACACGCCGCGTAAGTGACGCTGTACGTGTGGGCCTGTATATAAGGTACATGTAGAACACCATTTCCTTGTACGTGCTTTTCGTGGAGAGCGAGTGGGTGAATTCTGTACTTCTTGTCGTTTCACACGCGATTTACTTCACGGCGTTTCCAGTTCGTATTCCCTGTTACCTCTGACAGCTTTTTCTCTTTTTTCTCTTTTACTGGTTTACCTGGGCCTGTTCCCTCAAACAGTGTCCCCTTCTACTGTTGTCCTGTCTTCTCAGACAGCGTACACATCTTCTTTTGGCGGGGGTTTAGCCAGCCAAACGCGCTCATTCTTCACGCTCTTTTACCTGGCAGACGGTGAGTCACGCACGTATCCAACTTCTGTGCTTGCCCCGTGTGTAGCCTACCCCTTCAGAGGTCATTCTAGGCTGCGTGTGACACGCATACGTTCATTCTTGTGTTACTGGGTGCCACAGCGTAGTGCAGGTTTTTCTTTCTGCACACGTGGTCTAGGAGGGGTTGCGTGCACGTCATCTCCCTTTTTTGGGCCTCCCGTGCGTTGCGTGACCCGTCATCTTTCCCCAGGGGTTACAATCAGCCGTGCTAGAGCACTAGGGTACAATTACCATCTGGTACCCAACCCCTTTGACCCCCAATTGCCCAGGACAATTGTCTACAGCCACTCCCATACGCACATTAATATCAGTGCCATGGCTGGGAGGCGAGGATTCCGTAAGGGTGGCAAAGGTGGAAGAGCCACAAGTGGTGGCCGTGGTGGATCCGGTAGGGGACGTGGTCGTAACTTGCAGGGTGAGCCTGTCCCCCCATGTGTGGAGGACCAGTCAAGGGCACCCATCATCCCCCCCCTCCCCCCCTCCCCCCCTCCCGTTGAGGCTGAAGTGGCTGACACCATCCATGCTCAGCCCTTGTTGGACCAGCCCATTGTGGCACCAGACCTGGCTGACTCCATGGCTGACTTCCAGGTCAGCAGGGCTACGACACGTGTGCTGGTGCACGTTGATGCCATCATGCCACGTGGATCTGGGGCAGCAAGGTCATCTGCTGCACCAAGGAGGCAGGGCGGAGTGGCTGCAGGGGCAGCTGCGGCTCCATCCACCCCAGCCCTCACACACCCAGCCAGGACAGTGTCGGTCCTAGTCCATGCTGCTGACATTCCCCCTGACACCATCACACTAGAGCCAATGCCTGCACCAACTCCCATGCTGAGTGTGCAATCCCACACTCCTGATACAGAGTCCACCAGGGCTCCTGCCCCTAGTGTCCAGAGCGGCGCAGGACACTCAGGATCACCACCACCTTCCAAGCGGAAGAGGAAGAGTGCTCGTCCGGCACAGGCTGATGCCCCAGACACGGCTACACAGTCCGGCCCGTCCAGGAAGCCCAGCTTCACGGATGACGAACTGAATGCACTTGTCGAGTATGTGTCCGGACATGACAACGAGATGGTCATTGTTGCAGGATCCAAGACCACACCTGCACAACGCCAGGCACACTGGCAGACCGTTGCAGACATCGTAAGTGCCCTTGGAATCGTGAGGCGCACAGCCAATGATTGCTATAAGCGCTGGAATGACCTAAAGCGCAGGGCAAAGAGTAAGCTGGCCTCAAGTCATGCCGCAACTCTAGTGACTGGAGGTGGGTCTCCAGTAGTAGACATGGAACTCACTCCACATGAGTCAGTCGCTGGGACCTACGTCACGGAGGAACAGATCCAAGGCGTGGGAGATCTGGCTGATTACGAGGCATTGTCCGGTGAGTGCACATGCATGTGTGTGTCATCCATGTGCATGGTGTGTGTGTGAGGGCTTCTGTTTGGGTGCCAGGTGAGAGTGTGTGCGCCTCTGTCGTATGGGTCAGCCATGTGCTTCATGCAATACTTCCTGCGCAGCTGCATTTGGCCATAGCAGTATCCCTTCTGCCAACAGTAGACATCTAGCACAACTGCACGCCAGTTGCCCTTGAAGTGTCACCTTGACACAACATATTTGCTTATTTTTCACTGTTCATTCAGTCAGTTTGTTTGCATTCCACCACTTTCACTAGGCATGTCGCTGTCCACTAGTCACATGTCTGACATGGGTATGGTAAAGTGGAGTGACTTTGTTACCTGGATAACATTTGTACACACATGTCCCTGTGCAATTTGACCATTTCAGACTGGCAGCTCCAGGTGAAAAATCTGACCTGTTAGAATCAGAAAAGCTATTACATGCGGGAACTGGACTGAATGAATAGGTGCTGCCCTCCTCTCCATCTTCACTCAATAGCAATGGTACATGCCATCTGTGTGATGGCATGTGTGTTTCACCTGCCAATCACAGGCCAATGTGTGATGCCACTGCCAGGCAGCATGCAGAAAATTTGTTCATCTTCCATCTTGGTGTCATCAGTGTGTGCCATTTGCCTGCACTTCATACGCAGTGAGGGTGCATGCATGGGAGGGTTTTAGTCATGTGGGACATGTGTCAATCAAGTACTGGTTCTCTTGCTTCTCAGCCCTCAATGTGTGCCATGGTGCTAATGCCTGTTTCCATTACTTTGTTTTCATGTCTTTGCAGGGGAAGACGCACCTGATACTGCTGGGGTTGTGGAGATGGTGCAGACCCAGGAGGTGTCCCAGGGCCGACCAACCACCAGTGAGGGACGTGGTGTGGTGGTGGGGGAGAACCCACAAGTGCTGCAGGTCGTGCTCTCAAGGGGTGTCTCTGGCTGCACCTCCCCCGAGCTGTACTCAGGTGTTGATTCGGATGAGACCTACGTGCCCTCGCTGGTGAGTGTTCCAGGGAGGGATTCTGTTCTGTCTCACCCACCTGCACCAGGGTCAGTACCCTCCATGGGGATGTCAGTGTTGGCAGCTACGCCTTCGGTGGTTACGGATGCAGGGTCACACTCCGCGACATCTGATCCTGTTCCTGGGCCAGCAGATCAGAGGGGGAATGCAGTCCTGCAGCCTCAGGCAGTGCCGGCACAGCAAGGCGCAGTTCGCCTTGCCCCAGACAGGTGTGGTGCCCGCCGACGTGGTGGCCGTACGCCACCCGGCAATACCGCATGGGAGCAATCCATTTACGGTATGGCTACCCAACAGGCTGCATCATACGAGATGATGGCTCAGGCCATGGATAGGGTGGCCACTTCCATTGTCCCCCCAGAAAGGCTGATGGAGCGACTAGAGCAGGCAACCGACTCCATCTGCCAGTCACACAGGGAGGACATGTTGGGGTCCAACAGGGACAGGCGGGCGGCACTGGCGACTCTGCAGGAGGCCATCTCCATTGAGTCCCAGGGCCACAGGGAAGCCCTGAGGCAGGAGCTCCTACACCTCAGGACGACTCTTGTTGAGCTTGAGGCTTCAACACACCAAAGGACAGAACAGCAGCTGGAGCGTCTCACCCGTACGCTCTCAGCTGAGATGCAGGCAACGAGGGCGGAGGTCCGGGCATCCCGTGAGTTGTTGCATGGGGACCTCCGCACACTCATCCTCCAGAACCAGACCTACCACACCCGCATGCTTGCAGCCATGGAGGAGCAGACTAGGGCCTTGCGTGGGCTGCCTCCCATAGTGCAACCACCTCCGGATGCAGCTGCACAGGGTGATAATAGCGACAGCAGTGACACTCCCACAATAGGGTAGCCGTGTGGGCCATGAGCCCATGGAGGTGTTTTATCTTCCCAGGATCCACGCAGGTGGGTTCTGGTGTGCATCCTGTCCTCGGACCTCCTGGGTGGCCTCCCCAACCCCCCCGGGCCCATCAATGGCCATTTTTGATTGTTTCTTATTTTTATTTTTATTTTGATTTCTTTTATTCCCAATTTTTTTGGGACGATCTGTTGGCTCCGATCTGTTGGCTCCGATCTGTTGGCTCCGATCTGTTGGCTCCGATCTGTTGGCTCCGATCTGTTGGCTCCGATGTGTTGGCTCCGATCTGTTGGCTTCGATGTGTTGGCTTCCGTGGTTCCTGTGGGCATACGCTGCATTGTGGCTGGGCACATGCAGGCTTGTAATGTATTTGGTTCAGATGCTTGGGTTTGAGTCACACACACCCCTCCTGCTTCCCGTTTCCATGGGCTTGCAAAGGGTGTGCCCAAGTAACAGTGAATTACACAGTGACGTTGGACTCCCATGAGCTGTGTGGCCAGTCTGTAGTCAATACTGTGTATACATTCATAGTGCATATTGCTGTTGTGTTGTACACTGCATGTTGCATTGATGTGTAACTCTTCTTCTGTGTCTACCTCCCAATTTGCAGGTCCCTTCCTTAAGTCCACACAAGGACCTCTAGTCTGGCGATGGGGACCATGTTGGCAGCAGTGCACCTACAACTCTACATGGCGCCAACACTGCACAGTTGGTAGTGGTGGGAGTGCAGGCATTTCCAGGTGGTGAGACTACTAATATGTAACATTTTTGATGTCATGTTAATGGTACTACGTGCTCAAGTATGTTGTTGGTCCGGCATTGCTGTGAGCATTTCAGGTGTTGCAGGTTTCTAATAGTGCCACTGTACATAGTGAGAGTGATGTCATGTTGTGGGGATTACTTTGTTTACCTGCAATTAGCATGACATGGCACGGTGTGTCGTGTGGCAGTGCTGGGGTTGGGTTGGCTGACATGGCACTGTCCTCTTGTTGCATTTTGCAAGTGGGTATTCATTTTAGCTGCTTCAATGTGTAACTTCACAAAACTGCATTGGTGGTGTCTGTGTGGGTAGGGATGCACACATTGTGACACTTCCAGGTGAACAATCTCAGGCTGACATGGAATTCCCGGTTCATTCTCCACACATTCAGGATCAGTGTCAGGTTGAGTCATCATTGATTGTCAGATGGAATGTGCCAGGGCAGTGTGCACTCCACAGGGGTGTGATTTCTATGTGAAGTAATTAGCCACTAGCTGTGTACGGGCTGCCTCCCCCCGTGCCCTTTCCCCTCCCATGCGCAGCAGCTGTGCATGTGGTTGGGGATGTGGGGCCACCACCATGTCCACGGCCAGGCCCCGGCATGTTGCAACGTTGTGCAGGACACATGCTGCCACTATGATCCTGCACACTACTGGGGGAGCGTATAACAGCTGCCCGCCAGAACGGTCAAGGGAGCGAAAGCGTGACTTCAGCACTCCGAATGTGCGCTCCACTATGCCCCTGGTTGTAATGTGGGCTGTGTTAAATCTTACCTGGGGTGGCGTGGTGGGGTTCCGAATTGGCGTCATCATGTGGGGGCTGAGAGGGTAGGCACTGTCCCCTGTGGAGGTGGGGATTGGTATCATTGGTGAGGTTGTGACCTTGCTCAGTATCCAACATGCATGCATGTGCAGTGGCATACATACTCACCAAGCAGCCATGTATCGCCATGCCGCCCAGCTTCTAGGTCCCGGCTTAGGGTGGACATTCGGTAAATGAAGCTGTCGTGGGTGGAGCCGGGATAGTTGGCATATACTGAGGTGATGATTCCCTTGGCATTACATGCTACCTGCACGTTGATGGAATGCCAGTGCTTGCAGTTCCTATAGATGTGCTCAGATGCCCTGGGGGGACGTAGAGCCACATGGGTGCAGTCGATGGTACCTAGCACTTTGGGGAATCGTGCCACTGCGTAAAAATCCAGGGCGGCAGCATGCCTTTCTGCAGGTGTTCTGGGCAGGTATATGTGCCTGCGGACTGATGGGCGTGCAGTCATGATGTTCAAGACCTGGTGTAGGCAGCGTGACTGGGTGGCCTGTGACACCCCACCCACTATGGCACTTGTCCGCTGAAATGATCCAGTGGCTAAGAAGTGCAGTACATTGAGGAGCTTCTCCAGGGGGCTGAGTGCTTGGGAGCACAGGGTGGGTGATGTGAGGTCATCCTCCCACTCACTCACCAGGTCCAGTATGATGTGTGGTGGAAACCTGTACCTCCCATACACCTGGTCATCAGGCATCCCGAAAAGGCTGGTTCTGGGTGTGAATATTCTGGCCCTGACTATCCTCCTCCTCCTCCTTTGGTAGCCCACTGCCACTGCTGCTAGGAACGGTATGTTCATCCTGGCGTCTGAGCTTGTTATTGTTAAAGTCCGCAATTTATGCTTAGCGCGTGTTCTAGGCGAGCGTGTGACCCGCGCACCCCTGGAATCCAGTTCCCAGTCCAATAGCGTGTGGAAATTCACACGCACCACGGGATACAGCGTGTGACCCGCGCACCCCTGGAATCCAGTTCCCAGTCCAATAGCATGTGGAAATTCACACGCACCACGGGATACAGCGTGTGACCCGCGCAGCCCTGGAATCCAGTTCCCAGTCCAATAGCGTGTGGAAATTCACACGCACCACGGGATACAGCGTGTGACCCGCGCACCCCTGGAATCCAGTTCCCAGTCCAATAGCGTGCGGAAATTCACACGCACCACGTGATACAGGTTCGCTGACGTACTTGCGTGTGTAAGTGGCCGCGCACCCATTAAATACACGTACATAGGCCAATCGCGTGTACGCGCACTTTTGTCCAATTACACGCGATGACACTCTGACGTGCAGTATCTCCACGTGTGCCCCGTCATCACGTGCTGAGTGGGGAACACCCGTGCGGGTCACGTCACAGACGCGCTTACGCGCTGAGGGACTCTGGTCCAATAGAATCGCGTATGCGTGCTGACGCGCTTACGCGCTAAGGGCCTTTCCTCGGATTTCACGCTGACGTGCAGGATTTTCACGTGCCAAATCACTCCGTATCAAGCTGGCCACGCGAAAACACACGGAAGCCCACGCTCCTGCCCAGAAGGCCGAGTTACTGCCCCCCAGTGCCCCGAGCAGCCTCCCACGTGCCATCTGCTGCTGCCTGCCTGCCTGCCTGCCTGCTGCCACCGTGCCCTGCCATTTGGTGCCTGCACATCAGCCATCTGCAGGGGTCCAGTTGCTGTGTCCACCCCTGCTGGAACTGAAGACTCCCGACTGGTATTACATCGCTCCACAGCCCAGCCCCAGGACCCAGTTGCCCACCCACACCTGCCTCTGGGGTTGCCATGTCGGGCACTTCCACATCTGGCACCAGTGGCAACCCCAGGCCAGAGGGGCAGAGGGGCACCAGCTTCACTGTCACCGAAGTTGGTGTCCTGGTGGAGCATGTCCTGGGGCAGTATGATGCCCTCTTTGGATCGTCCCGCGGCAGCAAGGAAGGACGGCAGAGGATCTGGGCCGACTGTGTGGTTGCCATCAACGCGGAGGGGGTGGCAACCCGCGACGTCCTGAAGATCAAGAAGCGCTGGGAGGACTTGAGGTCCAGGACCCTTGTGAAGGCCCGGCACCTCGTGGAGGGGGGCCGGGGCCGCATGAGTTCCATCCAGATGAGGGTCCTGGAACGCGTACGCCCAGCGCTCCACGCCCAGATCCTTGAGAGGGAGGCCCGTCTGGAGTTGAGCGGTAAGTGTCCATGCATTACTGTGTGAGACAGGGCATGTTGCGGTGTGCTGGTTCTATGATACTTGCCTGTATGTGTGCCATAGGCCATGTATGCATGTATGTGTGCAGGGACATCATGGTAATGCATGTGCGACCAGTGATGTGTGATGCACATGGTTGTTGCATGTGTTGAAATGCCGCATGGGGAGCCCTATTCAGATTTTGAACATGAGAGCATGCCAGTCTCTGTACGTGGACATGGGTGGGGGTGAGGGATGGGTGCTGATGCCAGGTACATATATGGTAGCCATGTCTGTGTGCCTGACCTGCGTGTCTGTGACTTGTGCATGCCATGGATGCATGACACATGTGTGTGACAATGCAGAGATTCAGTAAAGCAGCCAAATTACCCTTGTAACCGCTGTGTTTGGTGTGTTTGGGGCCAGATGGATGTGACTGAGGTGAAGTGTGTGCATGTGATGGGCATGAGGCATGATGCATGTGAGTTACATATCATTGAATGTTTCAAGAGTCCATTGGACATGCATGGAAATGTCCATGGCATGCACCATGCCTGTTACTGTGTGTGTTTTGCCTGGACTGACCCATGTGTTGTGGAGGGACATGATGGAAGTGTACTTTGACAGTGGTGCTCATCTGCTATTGCTTCCTGTCTAGGGGACCATTGTACAGTGCCCTGATGCTTGTGTTCTTTGTCTCCCTCTACGCAGCGGCTAGTGAAGAAGAGGGCGGAGACGGCGCTGTGGAGCAAGGCGGCGGGGATGCCCCCACGGCTGCAGCGGAAGGGGTGGGTGAGCCCCCACAGGGGCCTGCTACGGTGGGAGACGGTGAGGAGCCATCCAGGTTGGTGGTTTGCACAGAGGAGGAGGAGGCCGCCACTGGGGCACACATGGGGCCTGGTGGGGGCATCCCTGCTGGTGCAAGTGGTGCAGTCCAGGGCCAGGGGCAGGAGGCAGCACAGGTCACCGTGGAGGGGCCTGTGCATGTCGCTGTCCCTGACCCTTTGAGTGCACCACCATGCACCAGCAGGGATGCCCCGTCCCAGGCCTGTCCGCAGGTAGAGGGGATGTCCATGTCACCTGACTCCCCTCCACCTGCGGACGTGGGAACCCCTGGCCGTGCGGAGAATGTCCTGATTGGGGTCGCGATGCGCACGGCTGTGATTCGTGATGCCGTGCGTGCTTCCCGGGAAGAGCACGCACGTCATCACGAAGTGCACCGTGCCGACGTGGCCCAATTGGGATCGGCCATGTTCGGGGGTTTCCTGCATGTGTTGGCCAATGTGGCGGCCCTCTCCTCCTCTGTGCAGGCTATCCACCAGTCGTTCTTCTTGCCGTCTTCCAGCCCAGATGCCACCAGGGCCCCCTGTGGACCTGCCCCGACCAATGCAGCCAGCTCGGTGGGGATCCCATCCCTGCCACAGTCGGGAGTCAGAGATCCAGCAGGGGTGGACACCAGAGCAACTGGACCCCAGCAGATGGAGGATGTGACGGCATCATCGGGCAGGGCACGTGCACGACGGCGTCGGTGGTTTCCATCAGCCTGGATGCCGTCGTGCTGGCACAGGCAGTTGTGTCGGAGGCAGCAGCAGGCTCAACGTGGGAGGCATCATGGCTCGGGGCCATCAACATCAGGGGTGCAGGCATCGGCCGGAGGGCAGGAGAACCCTGGAATGGGAGTGGCTTCCGTGTGGGAGAGGTTGTGCCAGCGGATAGGTGCGGAGCGGCAGCGGGCAGAGGAGGAACGGCTCACGATGGTCAGGGCGGAGGACTCCATGCGGAGGGCGCTGAGGCGGGCTGAGTGCCTCGAGGGTCTTCGCAGGGAGTTTGAGCTGGACACTGCGTTATCCCTGCGGGACCTCGGGGCCAGGGAACATGCCCGCCTCCAAGCCATTGACCAGGAGTTCGATGATGCCCTGGCCCATGACAACAACCAGTGAGCCGTCCGAATAGCCCGCTGCCTTTGTATATAGTTGTATAGTTAGGGTTAGGTTTCCTTTGTTTTTTTGATTTTTTTTTGGTTGCGATTGGACAATGCACCACTTTTTTGTATATAGTTCACTTTTTAGTTAGTAGTCAGTTAGGTTTAGTTTGGTAGGGCTCATGGACCCAGGATGATCTTCTTAATTGGCTTATTTTAATTTTTCAGAATTTTTTCTTGGACATTCATCTTGTTTTGTTTGATTTGCTTTGTGTTTTTTCTTATTTGCTGTTCAATACATATTATTTTTTTATTCTTCAATGTGTCGTATCATCTCATTGCTTTCAGGCATGTCATGTTGGGTGTTTTGTCATTCACTTGCAGCCATTGTGTGTGACAGACATGTGTTAAATTGCATTATTTACATTGGGGGTGTAACATGTAATTGCCTTTGATATGTGGGTGGGTGTGATAGTTGGTTGGGCCTTTTGGCAGGGGAGGATGGGCATTACGGACATGATTGGGGAATGTTGGGACCCAGGTGCAGGGGGGCATGGATTGGACATGGGTGGGGGCCTGCTGGCAGGTGCCCCACAGTGCTGGGGGGTGGGGGTGGTGGGAGACATGAGTTGGACATGGGTGGGGGCCTGCTGGCAGGTGCCCCACAGTGCTGGGGTGTGGGGGTGGTGGGAGACATGAGTTGGACATGGGTGGGGGCCTGCTGGCAGGTGCCCCACAGTGCTGGGGGGTGGGGGTGGTGGGAGACATGAGTTGGACATGGGTGGGGGCCTGCTGGCAGGTGCCCCACAGTGCTGGGGGGTCGGGGGGTGGGGGACATGAGTTGGACATGGGTGGGGGCCTGCTGGCAGGTGCCCCACAGTGCTGGGGGGTGGGGGTGGTGGGAGACATGAGTGGGGGCCTGGTGGAGGGTGACCCTGCACTGCTGGGGGGTGGGGGTGGTGGGTGACATGAGTGGGGGCCTGGTGGAGGGTTCCCCTGGTGGCTGGGGTGTGGGGGTGGTGGGAGACATGAGTTGGACATGGGTGGGGGCCTGCTGGCAGGTGCCCCACAGTGCTGGGGGGTGGGGGTGGTGGGAGACATGAGTTGGACATGGGTGGGGGCCTGCTGGCAGGTGCCCCACAGTGCTGGGGGGTGGGGGGGTGGGGGACATGAGTTGGACATGGGTGGGGGCCTGCTGGCAGGTGCCCCACAGTGCTGGGGGGTGGGGGTGGTGGGAGACATGAGTGGGGGCCTGGTGGAGGGTGACCCTGCACTGCTGGGGGGTGGGGGTGGTGGGTGACATGAGTGGGGGCCTGGTGGAGGGTGCCCCTGGTGGCTGGGGGGTGGGGGTGGTGGTACACATGAGTGGGGGCCTGGTGGAGGGTGACCCTGCACTGCTGGGGGGTGGGGGTGGTGGGTGACATGAGTGGGGGCCTGGTGGAGGGTGACCCTGGTGGCTGGGGGGTGGGGGGGGTGGTAGACATGAGTGGGGGCCTGGTGGAGGGTGACCCTGGTGGCTGGGGGGTGGGGGTGGTGGGAGACATGAGTTGGACATGGGTGGGGGCCTGCTGGCAGGTGCCCCACAGTGCTGGGGGGTGGGGGTGGTGGGAGACATGAGTTGGACATGGGTGGGGGCCTGCTGGCAGGTGCCCCACAGTGCTGGGGTGTGGGGGGGGGGTGGGAGACATGAGTTGGACATGGGTGGGGGCCTGCTGGCAGGTGCCCCACAGTGCTGGGGGGTGGGGGGGGTGGGGGACATGAGTTGGACATGGGTGGGGGCCTGCTGGCAGGTGCCCCACAGTGCTGGGGGGTGGGGGTGCAAGGGGACATGAGTTGGTGTTCATTAGTTCAAGGAGACATGTGCCTTTGCTGGGGGGCATGCCCATGGTGGGTGGGCTGCCTGCGGGACATGACCAGGGATGCAGGGTAGTCCCCTGTGGTGTGGGCTGCCTGCAGGGGCCGTGGAGGGTGTACAGGGTACACCTGGGAGGACCCACACTGTGAAATCACATGTGGAACTTCCCGCGCACCCCTGAAATACACGCGCCCAGGCTGTTCGCGTGTGGAACTTCCCGCGCACCCCTGAAATACACGCGCCCAGGCTGTTCGCGTGTGGAACTTCCCCCGCACCCCTGAAATACACGCGCCCAGGCTGTTCGCGTGTGGAACTTCCCGCGCACCCCTGCAATACACGCGCCCAGGCTGTTCGCGTGTGGAACTTCCCGCGCACCCCTGAAATACACGCGCCCAGGCTGTTCGCGTGTGGAACTTCCCCCGCACCCCTGAAATACACGCGCCCAGGCAGTTCGCGTGTGGAACTTCCCGCGCACCCCTGCAATACACGCGCCCAGGCTGTTCGCGTGTGGAACTTCCCGCGCACCCCTGAAATACACGCGCCCAGGCTGTTCGCGTGTGGAACTTCCCGCGCACCCCTGAAATACACGCGCCCAGGCTGTTCGCGTGTGGAACTTCCCGCGCACCCCTGCAATACACGCGCCCAGGCTGTTCGCGTGTGGAACTTCCCGCGCACCCCTGAAATACACGCGCCCAGGCTGTTCGCGTGTGGAACTTCCCGCGCACCCCTGAAATACACGCGCCCAGGCTGTTCGCGTGTGGAACTTCCCGCGCACCCCTGAAATACACGCGCCCAGGCTGTTCGCGTGTGGAACTTCCCCCGCACCCCTGAAATACACGCGCCCAGGCTGTTCGCGTGTGGAACTTCCCGCGCACCCCTGCAATACACGCGCCCAGGCTGTTCGCGTGTGGAACTTCCCGCGCACCCCTGAAATACACGCGCCCAGGCTGTTCGCGTGTGGAACTTCCCCCGCACCCCTGAAATACACGCGCCCAGGCTGTTCGCGTGTGGAACTTCCCGCGCACCCCTGAAATACACGCGCCCAGGCTGTTCGCGTGTGGAACTTCCCCCGCACCCCTGGAATACACGCGCCCAGGCTGTTCGCGTGTGGAACTTCCCCCGCACCCCTGAAATACACGCGCCCAGGCTGTTCGCGTGTGGAACTTCCCCCGCACCCCTGAAATACACGCGCCCAGGCTGTTCGCGTGTGGAACTTCCCGCGCACCCCTGAAATACACGCGCCCAGGCTGTTCGCGTGTGGAACTTCACGCGAACCCCTGATATACACGTAGCCCGCTCCCCCAGACCCGATCGCGTGTGAAACTTCACGCGAACCCCTGTGATGCACGTACCCTGCTGAAATCGCGTGTTAGACTTCCCGCGCACCCCGGTATACACGCACACGTATTTTTTGTCAGCGGGTGTCCGTGTTTGTGGGTACCCCTTTGCACGTCTTTTTTCCTGGAGGGCCACAGTATGGGACATTCATCATGGCAGTATATAGGTGCGATTTGTTGGCGCACCTTTTGGCGCACATTTCTTACAGCCGCAGAGACGCTACCGCCTGCTTTCTTGTGGCGGTCGTGTTTGTGCCTGTGCGCTGGTTTGAGCGTGCGCTTTTTTCCCCTATTCTATTCCATGAATACGTGTTGTAGGCGAGCGTGTGGGCGTTCCGCGCACTTGTGCCCTGTACTTCCCCCGTGACGCCCACGTTTTGGCAAGTTGTTCCCCATTCCGAGTGTTACGCCCGTGTTCCGCCTACTTTTGTTGCGTGCGCCGCGCTATGTGCGATTTTCGCTGTGGCCTGTGCGATTTTCGCAGTGACCTGGCGCACGCTGTTAGATGGCCTGTGCGCCAACGTGCGCCGCGCACTTTTTATCGCACATCCGCTGGTTTTCTCGCGCACGGCCTTCCATGAATCGACGTGCGCTGCTTTTCGTGCGATTTTCGCAATTGCACTGCGATTTTCGCTATTCCACTGCGATTCGCACGTTTTTGCCCACTTGCGCCGCGCTAATTATTCCATGAATCGGCCTCAAAGTGTATTATGTATATTGACTATAACAGTAACAATGTTTCTTTATTACGTATTTCTCATGATTACAAAATGTGTACTTTACATGAGAGTGTAAGGCATTTGTTTAGTATTCATTACTGAGAGTCTTGTCAGAAGCATTTGAACAATAATGTGGGTGCATCTGTTTAAATGTATTGTGTATTGATATCTTATGTATGGTACATGTCTTTAATGCACACACAAAGGTTATTGGAAGGTATGAGCAGCGGATCATCACTAAAATATGATGTGACATTAGCAAACTACTTATGGGCTGATGAAAAAGATAAGCTGCTTACTGCTGGGGTTGTTGCCTACTCTCTTTCGTGATGCACAGTGACAGGTATATGAGTGAGTGAGTGAGTGAGTGAGTGAGTGAGTGAGTGAGTGAGTGAACTTTATTGATCGGCCTTCTCCATTAACATACATCATTAAAATCATCATAGCAAAAAAAGTTGTACAAAATTTAAAATCAATTAAAAATACAATGTTAAAAAGAAAATTCTCCCCACTACAATTTTTATCTAAAACTAACTTTAATCGTCTTATCAGAGCCTTGCTCACATAGGTACCCAAATAAAAAATAAAATCAAGATCCAGACAGTTCCAAATGAATTACAATGCCACTCTACAGTCCCTTATTTGATTTTCCAAGAAGAAGGGCCTTAGCAGATCTATTCGCAATCTGGTTACCACCTACATACTAGCAAAAAATGCTTAATATCCTCCCTTTCTTTTAGCCAACATGTACAGTTTTTCAATGGGTCTCCCAGTCCCTTATTGGTGCAGGCTTTTAGTGGTAACATGTTTAACTGCTCTAATAAGATACAGTGCCTACAGTTAGGCAAGGGGATACTACACACACTGCCACCCTGCTTGGCATTAAATCTCATAGCCGAAAACAGGTTCAAAGAGCCTAAAGCCTGAACAGTGTTCCATTCCTGAGTAAGGTCCCTACTAAGTATCCCCTCTTGGTGTTACTCACCGGCCGGCGAGTGATTCGGGCAAGCGACCAGGAAGGTTGTACTGGATGTTGCTTGAAGAGTTCGAGATGGAGCCTCCACCTGAGCCTCCTCTCTGTTGAGAAAAATACGCTCTTTTGATAATATGACTCTCAGCTGCACTAAATTACAGACTGAGAGACCAATCACCCAAAAGAGCGGGGAGAACACACCGCCACGGACCCAGCTAAAAGAAAAAGACAATTGGTAAATATTTGGGAAGAGCAAAGATCACCACAAGAAAAAAGCCTCTCAAAATCAGAAAGTACCTGGGTCACCCACTCCCCTTGTAATCGAAAAGGAACAGAAATGGAATTTCCCCAGTAAGTACAGAAAAGAGATTAACTTCTATTTTGATGATTCAGATAGGAATTAATAAAGAAAGTTAAGGAAGTCTTACCAGAACAGGAATTGAAATAACCTAATCAATCCAGGTTAGAACAACGGAGGTACAAAACAATAAACAGGAAGGTTAGTAGGGATGCTATACCCGGGCGGCACGAGGGACGCACTAGATACGGGTAGGCCCACTTCTCAGCAAGGCGCCCCTCTGTGCACTTCCAGAAATGAGTCTTTGTGTACAATCAGCAAAGCGTCCTTGCATAAACTTGAGGGAGCAAATCCAAACAACGGGATGGAGTCGGAATCCACAAAAGAACACTGGAGTTGAAGGGGGAAACAGTATCCAGTACTTGGAGTCAGCTGGGAAGGTGAGGAAAACCAATTGAAGGCGGTGGTAGGTAAATCAGGACAGAAGTTTCTGTACGGTAAGAATTAAATGGAAGGCAATCCAGTAAACAGGCAGTGAGATCTGACACACAGGCGGGCTAAGGACAGTACAGAATCAGGAAGTAAGCAATCCGTAGGACAGGCAAAAGTCCGGTACACAGGTAGGCAGAGGAAAGTACAGAATCAGGAAGCAAGCAAACCGTAGAGCAGGCAAAGGTCCGGTACACAGGAAGGCAGAAGAATTGAGAAGTCTCAAGGCAGCCCATAATTGGAAAAACAGGAATTGGTACACGGGAAGGCAATGATTAGGAAGGCACAGAAGGCGAAACTTCGGATGCCGGTTGCAACTTTATTCAGAAGCAGCGTCCTTCCCGCTGCAGTGTCTAATATACCCAGGAGGCGGAGCGCTGTAAGCCCGTCAGAGCTCACGTTCTGAATAGTCGGAACTACACGCAAAAGGTAGGTTTCCTGGGAGTTGTAGGCAAAGGCTGGGTTGTCGATACCTTTGATGTTGTTGAGCCCAATCTCCAGGGTAACCGCCACTGAGAGAAGTAAGGGCTGAGAAACGTCGGATACTGTGGCAAAGTGTCACGACTTTGGTAGGTACCTTGAAAGTGGTCTGATTCACCTGGCATGATGAGGAGGCGCGTGGGTCATTCAGACCCCGATGTGTGACACTTGGACCCTTGATTTTAACTCTACCAGGCTCATGTCTCTTGCTGAGGTCAGGGACTCAATCCCTGCTTTCAACAGTATGTTAAGACCCTTCTGAAACCACATGAACTTTAAACAGAAACCCAAATCTGCCATCTCCAATAACAGGTACTGAATATATTATCATTTTCAGGGGTACCTGCAGAAGCTTTGGAAATAAGGCACCTTGTCTCAGTTTAGCCTTTGTGGCAATCCATGCGACCCCCAGCTCCAAATGCAGGGTGCAGTTTGGGGTTTCTACTGCAAGACCCGTCAGCCTTTTTATAATACCATGTTGGGCAACCTCCAACTTCTCACAGTTAGAACTTCCCCATATTTCACTACCATACAGTGTAGCATACTCCCCACCTTACACTTGTAGACCTCTATATACTTGCCCAACATGCCATTTAACCTGGACCTAGCCTTCAGACATACCGAGTCAAAATGATTACCCCACTTCCTATTACGTGTGTCGTCAGCATATAACAGTGCCTCAAATGACCTGCCCCCCAAACGATTGGTCCTTGAACTGGCTTCTGCAGGGTTAAAGCTGGCTAAAATTAGGAGGAACAGCAATGAGGCCAGGGAGCCCTGTTTAGCTCCCTGATTTGCAGAGAATTCCTCCATTAACCGACCTTGGTTTTTCACTCTTATAGCAGCTGTAGTATCTAAGTAACCGTCTAGAATCAACTGCAGTATGTTTAGAGGTACATTCAGGTTCCTATGTTTCTGCCATAAAATTGCCCTGTTAGTTGTGTCAAACGCCTTCTCAAGGTACAAAAAGACAACATACAGCCTACACCCTCTTATTAAACAATACTTCTCAAATAGAATATGTAGAACCAAGCAGTAGTCCATAGTTAAAAACCCACTACGGATCCCTGCTTGAGAGGGAGGTAACACTGTATTACTCTCTGCTCCACTCGTCATTCAGCTCTCCTTTTAATCCTTTTATTAAAGATCTTACTGGGGATACCCAAAATCGAGATTGGGCAGTAATGATGGTGGTCAATAGATGTGCCCTTTGTAAAAATGGGGACAATTATAGCTTTCTTCCAAGAACTTGATACCACCTTAGAGATGGAGATGGCATTAAAACATTTTCCTAAAAAAAAACATTCAACAGGTATATGCTTTTTTTCTATCTCTATTGCTACAACAGCCCCTACTGGAGGGAGCGGGGGGTGGGGGGGCGGTGATTCTAGGACACTCCCCTTGGGGTGGAAGAAAGGCCCTGGAGATAGAGGTGATAAGAATCACATCAACTTTGCAACCCAAAATGGGACCTCACTTCTTAGACAATTCTACACCCTAAAATATTCTCCCTACTTAGCAATTGAAGAGGGGCTAAGGGGGCTGCTACAGGCCTGTTGATACAACAAAATATACATTTTAGTGAAGAACAGGGTGTCTTTTTTAAATGCATACTCTTGACAGCTGTCTAGCTAAAAGATACTAGATTGGCTAACCCACATGTTGATGTCCCTATGCTTGTAGATTGCTGTCGAGTGGTAATCAGGAGGTTATAGGAAGGAGGTGTTAGAGATGTCAACATCAACTTTACAGTGGCAGTGGCAGTGGATGTGCCTGGAGGATTTCCACGGGAAACCCTGTTTACATATATGAAGACACATGCCATCTAGCCAGGGGATAGTTTTGAAACCCTACATATCAGGTTTCAAGTAGGTTTGACATATCCCACTAAAAGGGCTAGACATGGCCCATTTGCAATGGAAGGGTTAACCTATTATCCCTCCTTCTCTGCCTGTTCTCCGCAGATGAGGTTTCTAGACAAGTCCGATCTATGAAAGTCTTGTCGAAAACAGGTTGACCCCTGTTCTTCCAAAACTATCAAGGACCACATTGACTCTTTGGCTCTTACCCTAGCTGCTTTCTGCAATCAATCCTTCGCCACTGGAGTCTTCCCTTCCCCCCTGAAGCACTCCCTTGTGCACTCTCTTCTCAAGAAAACCTCAGCCGACCCCTTGTGCCAGGCTAACATCGCCCAATCTCCATCACTCCCTTTCTGGGCAAGCTCCTGGAGAAACTGGCCATCTCCCAGCTTAATCTCCATTCTGTATCTGTTGGTTATCTTCATGACCATCAGTCTGGCTTCAGAGCAGCTAGAAGCACAGAAACTGCTCTCCTGAACATCTGTGAAGACCTGCTCTCCATCCTTGATGCTAACACCCCCTGCTTCCTCATCCTGCTTGATCTCTCCTTTACCTTTGACACTGTCAACCATGCCATCCTTCTCAACAGTCTCTGTTATAACCTGGGTATCACTGGTCAGGCTCTGGCTTGGCTGCCTTCTTTCCTCTCTGACCGACCCTCCCAGGTCCAACTTGGGTCCTTCCTCTCTGCTATCTTTTTCTCTACTTGTGGTGTCCCCCAGGGGTCCAACCTCTCTCCCTGGCTGTTCAACCAATACCTGGCACTCTTTGTCCACCGCATCGCCGCTCTCTGCCCCAACTTTAAGTGCAATGCGGATGACACCCAGCTCATTTTCAGGCTACCCTCGGCCTCCTCTCCTTCCCTCATCTCTGACTGTCTGTCTGCTATCCAGGAGTGGTGTGCTGCAAATGACCTCTGCCTTAATGCAAGTAAGACGGAGATTCTCCTCATCGGCGCACCTACTCCCTCCTTTCCTATTGCTCTCTGGCCGGCTTCACTTGGGCCTCTTCCTGCACCCACCTGCAAGGCTAAAAACCTCGGGGTCATCTTTGACTCCACACTCTCCTTCTTCCCTCACATCTCTGATGTCTCTAAAAAGTCACACTACCAGCTGCACCTCCTCAGAGGTATTCTTCCTTTCCACTCCTACCCGCAGAAGCTCACTGTCTCCAGAGCTCTGGTTCTCTCTAGGCTGGACTATTGTAACAGCCTCTTTCTAAATCTGCCTGCTTCTACTCTCTACCCTCTGCAACTTATCCAGAACAGGACTGCAAGACTTGTCCTTGGCCTCAAGCCCAGGGATTGTATCTCTCCAGGACTGAAATCTCTGCACTGGCTCCCAGTGGCTGTGAGGATTAAGTTCAAACCCCTCTGCATCGTCCACAAGGCCTTCTGGGGCATGGGGCCCCAATAACTTCAACTCTCTTTCCCTAAAAATCTTTCTTCTCGAGCTCTCCGCTCATCCGCCTCCAACTCCCTCAGAGTCATTCGCTTCTCTAAGCAACGAGTTTTTGGTAGATCTCGGTATATGGCTGCGGCCTCCCTCTGGGATAGCCTCCCTGCCTCCCTTAAACTTGAGGAGAACCATCTCCGGTTCCGGAAGCACCCCAAAACCTTTCTCTTTGATTCTGCTTGTTCTCCTCTCCTCTGCTGACATCCTGGGTGTTATCGGAACTGCACGGGCTGATCTCGGACCCAGGTCCCCCCCCGCCAGCATCACACAGCTGCACTGTCCACCTGGCAACCCCGCACTTGGGGACTGTTTCTGTATCCCTACAGTCCCCCTTCCAGTCCTTGACACTTGATGTCTGCACTTACCCATGCACTGCCACATAATGGCCGTTACCTTACTTATTGTTTTATTTATTCATATGTACTGCACTGTCCCTGCCCCCTTCCCACACACTTGCATGATCTGATTGACACCTGGCCTGTTAGAATCGTTGTCTTTCCTCCCTTTGTTCCCCTCCCTTCCCACGTTGCGCCTTGAAACACTTGTGTATAGGCGCGTTATTATTACGCTCACCTGGCTCCCACAGAGGCGTTGATCGGAACTGGACAGCTGCGGTCTCCACCAATGTGACGCGTAGGGCCGAGATGACGGACTGGACTGGCCTACCTAGCTTCATTTGCTTGGCCCGTAGGAATATTCTTCTGCAAATGGAGAAAGGGAATTAACCACCTTTGGAGTTGAGTGTAAATCTCCCCACCCCCACTGTTCTCCCCACAGATCACCTTTGATGTCCCCTCTTATAGTCTCACTTGATGGTTTGAAAAGATGAGCTCTCCATCCTGCATTGAGCGCAGGGGCACGTTGATAACAGGTTGCTTCACTGGCTCGAAGGGGTTGGTGAGTTCCAGAACAATATTGACTCCGAGATTCCCGGCAAGACGCCGTAAGTATAAAGTTCGTAAGAGTTCAAATGCCTGACTTTCACTCTTGTCCGATTCCTTGCAGGTTGCAGCTTGACCCTAATGAAGAGTTCCTCGTGGCAACCGGTAGTATTCTGGTAAGGATTTGTATTTTCCAACACAGTTCGATAAAATAATGTCAATATGTAACCTGTTGCTTTCTCCCTTATTCAGGCGCTGAGAGAAAGTATGAAGTTTTGGGGAATAATGCCTCCGGCGGTAAAATCAGGTAAGTCTATTGTGGTGAGGAGGGCTCCCCTTGTTAGTCCCTTTGTTTCACCTTGCTGTCCTTTTGTTTCCCCTTAAAGGCTAGGGTTCGGCAAAGATGCAGTGGAAGCTGCGCCGACCCGTGAAGAGGAATAGTACCCCCGGTGGTAAAATCAGGTAAGTCTATGGGGGGGTAACTAATATTCCTCTGTGTATTCCCTTGGCTCACCTTGCTGTTCTTGTCTTCTCCTTAGGTGACGGAGTGCGGCGGGAACATGCAGGAGGATGCAGTGAAATGTGAGGATGCTGCGAAGGCCGGTGAGTTCAGCGCGGCGCTACAGCAGGCGAGGCGACGCGCATGAAGTAACTTCTTTCTTCCAGCTCAAAGGCGTGATGGATCGGGAATTCAGCTAAGGATTAAAGGTATTGCTCTTATTCTAACCTTTTCTCCTTCTTTCTCCCTTTTTCTAGGAGCTCCAAACTCGAGGCGGGCATGGCAGAAGGCTGGATGCAGACTTGCAGGCACGGCGAGCGTTACGCTGCTGGATGCAGAATAACGCAAAGCGTGTGCTGCTCTTCGGGCGTGGTTTAAATAGCCTCCAAAGTAGTCCCAGGTAAGTATTCCTCCCCAGCCCCGCCCGAGTAAAAAATAGTCCCTAAATAAAGTAGTCCCTTCCAAGCCTCTTTTGGCTTGGAGCTCTTGCAGCATGGTTTGCATCAGGTAAGTTTGCAGCATGGTCTGCATCAGGTAAGTTTTAATCTATGAGCCTGGTGCCTATGGCGCCAGGATTGACTCTCCAAATAGCCCCTAGAAGGTGTTGTTGGGCTTGCTTAGGATAACTTGATGCCTGCTTCCGGGGTTGCTGGACGTGGTCTGGGTCCCCGGGGGTAGGCATCATGACAGCACTCCACCCCCCAAGGCCCCTCCTAAAGCCGTTCTTCCCTGTGGTTTCGGTTTGTCTGGGAAATTTCGGTGGAATTTTTTCACCAATCGGGGTGGATGAACATGGTCACTAGGTTCCCATGACCTTTCCTGTGGTCCGTAACCTTTCCAGTCGATTAAATAAAAGAGTTTTGACTTTATCAGCTTGGAGTCCAGGATGTTCTTAACTTAAAATTTGGGTTCTCTGTCTACAAGGATAGGGTCTGGTGGCTTGGTTCGTCTTGTCCCTGGTTGCACTGGCTTCAAAAGTGACACATGAAAGACGGGGTGAATTTGCATATTAGCACGTAAGTTCAACTTGACAGCCACCGGGTTGATAATGGCCATAATAGAGTAAGGTCCCAAATATCTGGGGTTAAAGGTCCGTGTTCCCTTTAGAGGTATATGTTTTGTGGCTAACCATACTTGGTCCCCTATCTGGTATTGTGGAGTATCACTTCTATGCCGATCAGCATCTTTCTTGCATTTTTCTTTCGCCTGTTTTAAATGTGTAGTTGCTTCCTTAAAGGCTTGTGTAATCGTAGCGTGCAGATGGTCCACTGCGGGCATTTCTAAGTGTTGGGGTGAGTCAAAGTCTAAGGTTCGATGATGGTACCCATATAAGGTATAAAAGGGGCTTTGTCCAGTTCCAGAGTGTTCTGAATTATTGTATGCATATTCGGCGATCCAAAGAATGTCTTTCCAATTACTCTCAGTCTGATGTCACATACAATGCAGGTATTGTTCGAGAGTCTGGTTGGTCCTCTCTGTTTGACCATCGATCTGGGGGTGGTGACTGGTCGATAAGCTCACATCGATTTGCGCCAATTGACAGCATTGTTTCCAAAAATGTGAAATGAATTCACTGCCCCGGTCAGAGACCAATATGGACGGAAATCTGTGTATGCGAACAATGTTTTCGAGGAACTCCTTGGCCAGGATTGAAGCTGAAGGTAATCCCTTTAAAGGAATAAAGTGGGCCATCTTGGAAAAAAGATCCACAATAACTAGAATGGTGTTAAATCCATTGCATGGGGGTAGATCAGTAATAAAGTCTAACGATAAGGTGTGCCATGGTGTAGGTGGAATGTCTAAAGGTTGTAAGAGTCCAGCCGTTTTTTTCTTTTGACTTTTGTTTTGGGCGCAAATGCCACAAGACATCACAAATGATTTAATATCATTTCGCCAGGCGGGCCACCAGAATTGTCTTCCAATTTTAGCTTCAGTTTTTGCAATACCTGGGTGCCCCTCCATTAGGATATCATGATAACGGGAAATGACTAGTTCTTGTAGTTCCTTGTGTGGCAGAAATAGCCACCCTTGGTAATAAGGCAGATCATTGGTGACAGGGTAGTCCGGGCCTTTTTTTACCCAGTCCTGCAGGGCTGTAGGATCAAAGTATTGCTAGATCTTTACCTGAATGACCGCAAGTGTCTGTAGAGTAGTCATGCCAAGAATTCTTTGTTCGGAAATTATAGGTACTGGTTCTGGGTTTACTTCTGCCTCTCCCATCCCTATTCGGGATAAGGCGTCTGCTTTACCATTCTTACAACCTGGTCCATAGGTTATTACGAAATCGAACTCGGCAAAGAACAATGCCCATCTGAGTTGATGTGACGATTGGGCCTTGGGTGTCTTTAAATACTGTAAGTTCCGGTGATCGGTGATCACAGTAATGGTATGCCTGGCACCGAGAAGATATTGCCGCCAAGCCTTGAAGGCGGATTTAATGGCTAATAACTCCTTGTCGGTGACCGCATAGTTTAACCCGGGTGCCGAGAACTTTCTGGACCAAAGTGCTACTGGATGAAGCTGGCCAGTTTCAGGGTCCTTTTGACACAGGACAGCTCCCATGGCTAGACTGGATGCATCAGTTTCCACTATGTATGGAAGTTCAGGGAGCGGGTGATTTAATACAGGTGCAGACGTGAATTTCGCTTTCAGCTCTTGGAAGGCATTTTCAGCTTCTTCAGTCCACATAAAGCGTTTATTTTTTCGCAAGAGTGCTGTAATGGGATGTACAACATGTGAAAAATCCGGGATGAATCTGCGGTAGAAATTGGCAAAGCCGAGCATGCTTTGTACTCCTTTAACTGAACTTGGTGATGGCCACTTAAGGATTGCGTCCACCTTTCGTGAGTCCATTCGGACTCCCTTTGGGGTCAGGATAAACCCAAGGAATTTAACTTCTGTGGCATGAAAAACGCATTTTTCCAGTTTTGCATATAGTTTGTGCTGGCTCAATTTTTCAAGGACTGCTCGGACGTGCTTCACATGGTCAGATTCTGAAGAGGAGTATACTAGAATATCATCGATATATACAACAACACAAACATCAATGAGTTCAGGAAGGACATTGTTCATGAAGTATTGGAAGGCTGCTCGTGCATTGCACAACCCGAAAGGCATCACCTGGTATTCGAATAACCCATACTTAGTGCGGAAAGCAGTCTTCCATTCGTCGCCTTCCTTTACACGTACCAGATGGTAAGCCCCCAGGAGATCTAATTTAGTATATATACAAGCGTCCTTCACTTGGTCTAGTAGTTCAGGGATCAGAGGCAATGGGTATCGGTTCTTAACACTTATCTGGTTCAATGCGCGGTAGTCTATGCACGTTCTGAGGTCACCTTCCTTTTTGGGCACGAAGAACAAAACTGAAGATGCAGGGGACTTGGATGGGCGAATAAAGCTGTTGGCAAGGTACTGGTCTAAGTATTGTCGTAGGTGAACGTTCTCAGGTTCCGTAAGGGCATAGATCCTGCTACAAGGGGGTTGTGCACTGGGTATGAGATCGATTTGACAAAGAGGATAATCCCAGAAGCACAAATGAATGCTGCTAACGATGTGTTCTCTGCTTTTGGGTGTGATAAATTACTCTAACCGGTCCGCCTTACCGGTATTCTCTCCTAAAACAACAAACCAAATGTTAAACTCCACGCTTCATCTGACATGTCATATATAATATACCCCGAGACCTTCTTTTGGATTTAAAAATCCAAACATTCCGGTGTATGAAATAATTTTGGCTGACATGAATACTGGTATAGTGAGTTTGACAAACATTTCTGAGCATAAAATTGACCAAACCTTCTCATCATTGGCAAATATTCATGTACATTTTGAACAAGTATTCTCAGAACTTAATCAGCTAATTCTGAGAATGCTGGAGATGAAAACTGAAATATCATCTATTCAAGATGCTTGTGAGGGCAACTTTGCACCGGCAATATCCAAACCAGGGGGCTGGGATGGGTCTAGTAGACAAAGCTTTAAATGTTAAAGGTACTTATCCAGCCCCTAATGATCAAATTGAATATGACCTTAGGGTGGTGCCAACTCCTGAGTCATCGTCTACCACTAGTCCTGAGAATTAATTACAGCAGGTGACAGCATCTCTGCCTCAATAAAGAGAAGAGTCTCAATGTGATGGTCCCTAGTAACCCCCAAGAGTGTGAACCTGTATATGAACTTTTCTGACCTCAAAAGCTTAATAAAAAAAAGGGTAACAATAGGCAAAAAACCAGTCTATACCCAAAAATATAAACCAAACACTGGGAAAGGGAAATTTATAAAATCCTTAACTGTTCCTACCAACAATAACAAAATTAAAGTTGTGAACGAAAAATCAACCAAGGGACTGCTTATTAAGCAAGATATGGATAATATGCAATCCTGCAACAAAGATCAAGATGCAAGTGTGCCCCTAGAATCTGAACATGATATAAATATGATTGAACTAATGAATTTAACTACTCACTCGATTATGACAGAACTACAAAATGATGAGGTCACTGTAATTGTGAAAGATCCTATCCATTTACTTGAAATGGTAAATCCAAACGTTAACATGCATGCCTCCGAATTTCACATAAGGGAGGAGAAACAAGCTTATACCAGAAATGATGATAACGTGATTGACCTCATTGATAGGACAAGTAAGAACATTAAACCGACATCGAAAATAGGGATAGAAGAAGAAAAAACAGCAACCAAGAGACCCATGAGGGTGGACTTCCACATGAAACAGAGTTACTGAAAGAATACAGGTTCACAATCCTGATGCCTGATAGGAGGCGAAGGGGTCCATACTCGAATAGATCTGCTCTTTTGACAGCTTTATATACCATCCCTTCCTTAAGAGCTAAACAATTGAGGGATATTGAATCAGTAACTATTACAAGAAGCAGGCACATGAATGCTGCTATAATCAGTGTACCATCACTAATAGTCAGACAACTATTGTGGACAGAGAGACAGTGAATCTGTGACAAGGGATTTGAAAAGTAGATCAAAAAGACAGAGAGAGAGGAACCTAAAGAACAGACAAGAGGAACCAAACCCTAAGAGCAAGGAGAGCAAGTTCTCCCCTCCAAAGTACAAAACCTTGCTGATAAACTGTCAAGCCTGATGGGAAACTTGCAAATGAGAAGTGTATTACCAAGAAAAACCACCAGTGACACCTGCTAGCCACACCACTAGGTGGGCTTGGCTGACAAAAGCAGTGAAAGACACCAATCATGTGTCACATGACTAGCTTGCAATCAAGCAACAGTCATCCACATTAAAATTTGCCATCTGGAATACCAGAGGTTTTAAACATTTAATGAACCAGGAATCTCTGATACTTTAAATAGTTACGATTTAATATTACTCCAGGAGACCTGGTTGACCACTCTACCTGTATGGCCAAACCATCAGATGTGTTAGGTGCCCCCATTAAAACCATCCAAAGGAAGATAGATGAAGACAGATGAAGGGACTAATACGTGCCATGAAGATGGATACACCGGGTAAACTAACACAATGGGGAAAGATCCAACCCTGATCACACGATAGCAAAACATAAACACAATGTTAGTGCAATTTGAAGCAGTTACATGCTCTAGTGTCGTAAATGTGAAGGCACTACATTCCAGATGGGTTCAATGGAATGTGACCTTAACAGCACAACATATAAAATATAATTACAAACCTGAACTACTACAATTGTATGAACTGGGATGGCCCTTAAATCCTGAAGCAGATGCAGCAGTAGTGGACATTCCACTTTGCATGTTTGCAAATGTAATGTACTGTGATGGAAGTGCTGTTCCAGCAGTTGCGACATGCTGTAGGTATTCTGCTGCCTGTGCTGCTGTAAAACGGTGATTCAATCATAATAAAGAGTTTGAACACCAGGATACCTAAACAAAATATTTAGGATATACATCAGCTCAGGTTGGTGTGTTTCAAGACCTTCTCTTTGCACTGCAACACATTGGTCCTCATAACCCCACTTTAATTGTGTCTGTTTCCGACTATGTAATAAGAGGGTATCATTTTGACCTTTAATGGTGGCAAGCCAACTCATTCAGCGAAAAGGCAAGCCAATATTGTCAAAACAAAAAGTATGGGACATCAAAAAGGCTTAACCTCTCATCTGTGTTATGCATACAAAAGCAAACTGAAATTATTCTGTGTACAGTAGAGCCAATGTGCTTGCCACTCAGTCTCCAAGAGAGAAGACTGTGCAAAGAAATTGTAGCAGCATTAACACGTTCTGCCACATATATGGGACATAAAAGCCTGTCTAGATGCACAGTCCTAACCCACCAGGGTTCCCCACCACATATGCCTACACTGTTAATGGGAATACAGTAATAGTCACTATACCTAGGTCAAAGGGAGACCCTATTGATAGGGTACTACCAAAAAAGCAAGATAGATTAAAATTAATCTCTGCAGCCGATGCAAGTGTATCCACAACCAAATTTGGGGTGCCAGCTACTACACAACTCTTACAAGACAAATATTGGTGACCGGGGCTTGGTAAAGAACTATGACAGCACATAGCGAATTGCTCCATGTGTTTACAAAAAATCAGTGAACAATTCCAGAAAACTACCAGTGAGCACACTAGCAAGGGTGCAAGTGCCATTTGAATGCATGTATGTGGACAATATAGGTTCCCCGACACCTGTCAACAGGTACAGATATTTGTTGGTTGTGGTGGATTCGTGCACAAGATTCACATAGGTAATTCACCCAAAGAAAGCTGATTGTAAAGAGGTCATAAAGGGTTTGCTGTCCATAGTAGCTACGACAGCAACAATTACTCACAGCTGAAAATGGGCCAGCCTTTTCAGGCTAAGCCTTAAGAGATGCCCTACCAAGCTGGGGTTGTACTCTGCATTTCTTTTAATCCATTTGTGCCCACAAGCTAATGAAATCTAGAGAGAGCCAATGGGATAGTAAAGCAAGCCTTTAATAAATGCATACTTTCTTTGGGTGGTAATTGGATGAATCATGTACTTATAGTACAGCGTAGCATAACCTATCTCACTTTTCCCAATGCAAAGGTAAAACGCAGTATGAGTTGCTATTTGGCACTCGCATGTATATGCCTGATTGATGCAATCCTTGTAGTTGTCTCACCAGGCCAGACCTGATGCTTTTCATAAATCTCCTGAGAGACTCCATCCATGGTGTTGAGGTGCCAGAGCACCAAGACAAGTCACAGAGCACCTTGAAGTCTGAGGATATGTGAAAAGAAGCAATTGGAATGCTCTACAGACCTCCTTTGAAGGTAATGTAAATCATTGGCTCGAGTACAGCAGACCTACCAGCCCTGCCGCTTAAGAAAGGTAAAATTGAAAAGGAGTGTTGGAGCCCCACTACTGAGAACAAACATGGGTAAAATACCCTGCTATATTGAATTTCCTCCACTCAGGAGGGGCTACAACTGAAAGAACAAGGAAATATCGAGGTTGAGTACCACAAAGGAAATACACCAATCACGGGCTAAAAGATTCACAGATCTTGTATTACTGTACAGTATACAAAGCAACACAGATAGCTATCTGGCTCCCAACACCCCGCAATGAGTACCAGCCCGGCAGAGAGAGGTGAGAGAGTTCTGAACATCTAAATGTTCATGCTTTTATGCAATTCCATGTAATATTGTCCAGCCTCTCTACATGTTAATAATTCTTGGTCTAGAGTTCGTGCCTAGTTCACATACAGTTTATACAATAATATGCAAAGTATTACATAGGTTTGCATTTCCATAGAGGCACAATAACAACGTATGTTCTCAAATCCTGCAGCAAGCATCATTCAATATCCCTTTACAATTGCGTTCGGCCTGTGTCTACGCTCGAGGTTTGTTCTGCATTGTCCCCAATGTGTATTCAGGGTGGAGTCTTGTGAGCGCAGACAACACTTAAACAACAGTTCTTATGCAGTGCAAGGCCTTATTGCCTAGTCTAAACAGTTGGCTCTTGGACAGTCTAAACATTAACAGAACTCAAAGGTCGGGAAGCCTGGTTGTAAGTTGAAAACATAGTCCACCATTTTAGAACAAATAAACACACGAGTGGAAATCAAAATGGCAGATGAATCTTAAAATGGCGGCGAAGTCAACCCAAAATCGGAACTTTGCAATGCAGTTTTTCATGTAGCGCGACTAGGCTTAGGCCAATATAAATATAAAGGAGGCACTATACAATTACCGTTTAACAAACCCTCCTTTTCACCTAAGCCAAGAGCTTTACTAAAAATAGTCGCTTTACTCGTAACGCCACGTCTCAATGTCTGTACATCCTGAGTCACATTCATCAGATATGTAAATTGCCATTAGATCTTTGACAGTAATATCCTTCATCAAAAATACATTAGTCATCTTTTCAGGGGTGTGTACTTTCGGTCCTAATGTTCCTACAGCTTGCGCACAACATCCCCCTACCATCGAACATATGTCAGGAAGACATTGTATGCAACAACAACAGAAAAACAGAATGCCAAGGATTACCATCAAGACTGAGAGAAGCTTCCATCCCAAGACTGTAAGAAGTCCCAGAACCAAGCACTAAGATCCCAGTTTCCCTTGGGAACATGCACTTCTGAGTTTAGGACGTGCAGATTTTGTATTGCCTTAAATATGGTCGGGAAGGAGTCAGGTACGAAAACGCAACAAGCGGACCCCAACAATTTGCATCCTCCACCACGCTCAGCCAGGATGACGTCTATCACCATCCGGTTCTGTAGAGCCACCAATCTGATTGCTTTTTGTTCTAGAGTCATGTTGTAGAGTATGTTAGTGGTCGGGTTGATGGTTCTCTCCAATACTCTCGCCAGTCTCCTAATGTCCTCGGAATTCATGATCTGTCCCCAGAATGGTACAAAGGATTTTGCTACATCACTCATGACTTGTGAAGGAGTATCGCCGTTCTCGTCCCACCTTGGATGAGCCCTAGAGATTTCAGTGGTGCTAGCTACATATAGCCCTGGTAGCAGGATACCCAAATAACAAGTTCCCTGGCAATCCCTAGGTAGCCACGGATAAGCTTCATTACCCCAAACGAAATAGACAGGCTCACCTAAATACGAAGGTCTGTCCTCACTGGGCAAGTTCGCAACATTGGTACAACCCTCGAAATCACCCATTGATCGAGTACCATTCCTTTGTATGCAGAAAGAGACAGAGATGGGGCTATGATTGATAGTGTAATAAGGTGGCGTGGCATCCCGGTTGCCTACAGGAACCATCTTGAAAGAATTCAGAGATTGAAAAGGTCTAATAGAAGCAACATTAAGCTTACTTCTATTTGCAAAAAGTGAGCACCCCAGAGGCGTCAGGACTTGCCTTTCAAACTCTTTCAAATTGGTCCTGCCAAAGTTCCCTGAGATGCTGTCATTCCAATGACCAAAGAATAGTTCCCTTAGAGAGGCATAACATGCAGTAGTTAAAGACAAAGGATGACTATACCAGCCCAACCCTGTTTCCCCATTTTGTGGTAAATGCAAACAGATCCAACAATTTGTTCTATTCAGACTCGCATGAGTTGCATTCATTATTAGCAGAAGTGTGTTATTATGATAACTCTGTCTGTGGTGGAGTCCCTAGGAGATAAAGTTTGCAGGTGCATGAAAGGTGTATATATGGGGCCTCATTACGACCCTGGCACTCCCGGATTGATGGGGGCCAGTACAGCACCAGCCCCCTTCAATCCGGGAGCGCTGATTACAAGCTTCCCATTGCGGGACCCGGATCGCACGCCTGGTAAAACCAGGTGTGCTTTCCGGGTTCCGCGACGGGAAGAGGGAGGCAATAACGGGCCAGATGTAATCTGCCCATTATTACTTCCGTCTCCATTGCCATTGAGCCCTGTTGGGGCCCAATGGGAATGGGGAAGGGTTCCTGCATGGAGGACTTACCGGGTCCTCCTATCTCGGAGTAACCCGGTAAGTCCCCATTGCAGGAACCCGGTAATGGAGCCTGGAACGGTGGCAGCCAGCTGTTCTCGTAATGAGGCCCATAGTAGGAACATTCTCAGTAGGCAAAAATGTTTCAAGTGGACGTACTCCCTCTATATACCAAAACCCAAAAGCAATCACTACTATAAGACGAGAAAACAATACGTCCTCAAGGACCATGTATTTCATTGTCCAATGTCATTGTTGGCCACGCAATCAATTGATTGCTCCGCACAAGTAGGGATAACGACCGGCATTGTTGCTCAACGCTCTTTCCTGAAAAGTTCCTGCGAAAACTCTGTAGTCCGTTTACTGGGGATCTCTTGATCACGTGGTTTCTTGATTGAAGATAGTCTTTCCCAGCCACCAGCCGCTTGCTTATACTTCAGCACAAAAGTGGCAATGGACAAATTCAACAATCGTTTTCCTGTGGGCACAGCCGTGCTGTGCAGTAAGTCTAGTGCCATGGATGCAGATTGTACCTTGAGATTCCAGGTACTGTGTGATCTGCGAACAGTGTGTTGTTGCTTCCTGATGGAAGTGGTGAAATAACAGCAGAATTGTGCGAGGGTGCAGAAAGATCCGAAGAAGTGTTTAGAGACAAAGCGGCAATCTCCTCAGGCCCCACAGGCTCAGGAAGTGTGTCCGAAACACCCTTGATGCTGTTTAAGACTGATTGATCATTGGGAACAAGACAAGTAGGTTTCTTCTTATCTTATCTTCTCCATCGTGTGGCAAAGGGAAAGGTATCCTCTTGACATGCATAGCATGGATCCAGTGTCGTTTCCCAGCTACTCATAAGTCAGACTGTGTGGCCAAAAGGACCTGGTATGGCCCTCTCCAGCGCGGTGCGAGACTGGATGCTCTCTCATATGACTTTGTGAGCACCCAGTCGCCGAGTCGAATTCTGTGACCTGGCCCCACGTATTTAACTGGGAGGGCTTCTCGCACCTGTTGGTCATTACACATTTTTAGTTAACCGATCACAGTCCTCAGAGAGAAGTAAATGCTCTACATCTTTCAGATACCTAGGCTTGGGGAGGTTCCAAATGTTAGCTGGCCTCCACATAATAATCTCAGAGGGGAAGAGACCAGTCCTAGTCTGTGGGGTCATTTGCATTGAGAGGAGTGCTATCAGTAAGGCATCCGGCCACTTCAAATTGCTGCCGGCGCAAACCTTAGCAACTTGTTTTTTAAAATACCATTGTGATGTTATGCGAGTCCAGCACTTTGAGCATGTCTACCCGAATGGAACCGTTTATCGATCTGTAATCCTGTGCATACTTGCAGAATAACAGCACCGATAAAATGTGGACCATTATCCGACCAGATGACCCTCGGCAAACCAAACCTAGCAAAATATTCCTTAAGCATGGTTTTCGCCGTTGTCATTGCTGTGGCATCTTTCACAGGGAAGGCTTCAACCCATTTACTAAAAGCACAAATGACTACCAACACGTACTTATAGTTATTGCAAGGTTCCATCTCAATGAAATCAAAATGTATTACTTCAAAAGGCACAGAGGGTGGACCAAAACTACCCCTCGGTGTCGATGTACCCTTCACCACATTATGCTGTAGACAGACCATACAACTCTGGACAAAACGCTGAGCAGTTTTTGGATGTTAATATTTACCCAGCAGATTCTAACATTTTGCAAATCGTCCCAGCACGTATATGGGTGGGACCATGAGCCATCGTGATCATTGCGGTGACATACACATCAGGTAACATCCATTTTCCCTTTGAATTATCCACCCAACACCCTTCTTCATCCAACCTTGCCAAGCCCTCAGCCCATTGTTTAGTTTCTTCTAGAGTGGCATCTGTTTGGAAATTTCTTATGGAATCAATCCCTTCATCGATAGTACAAGTGTTTATGGCTTCCCTTGTAATGTACAATTCTGAATAGAGGTCAGTAGCAGTCTGTTTAGCTATCTGATAAGCAAAAGTGTTCCCTTTTCCTACATCATCTACTATTTTCTGATGTGCCTCGCACTTCATAATTGCTAGTTGAGTGGGAAGCGCAAGCACTGAGAATAGCTGAACTATCAAGGTGCCATATTGATTTTCGTTCCATGTGAAGTCAAGAAACATCGTTCTGCCCATAATCTACCGAAGTTGTGAACCACCCCAAAATCACACTGGCTATCAGTGAATATATTCACTCTAAGCCCTTTGGAAAGTTCACAAGCTCTAGTCAGTGCAATAATCTCTGCGGCCTGCGCAGAGTTATGCGAAATGCTCTTGGTTTCCACAATTGTGCTTAGTGTAGTGATGGCATAAGCAGCAGTGGATGTACCATCCGGAAGTTTGAACCAGGAACCATCACAAAACAGCTCCACTTGAGGATCGTTCAGACGCATAGTTTCTTGTTCTGTGGTATAAAGACAGTCATGTGATATTTCATCACTGCAAGCAATATCTTGTGGAAGACGTAACAGTTTAGCCGGATTCAATACGCAACACCTTTTAATTTGGATATGTGGTGCAAACAAGATCAACTCATATCTTGTTAATCCTGCCGAAGTAAGGTGTTGTGTTTGCGTTCTCTTTAATAGAACGTCTACAGAGTGAGGTACCAGCAAGGTTAAAGCATGGCCTAGGACCATATCCTCACTCTGCTTTACAGATGCAGCAGCAACAGCGACAGCTCTCAAACATCTCGGCAAAGTGCCTGCAACAGGATCAAGGGTGGGGTAAAGCTAACCGCACAGCCTATTCTTCCCCCCATGCTCCTGCTTTAACACAGCCAAAGCACATCCATCATGTTCATGCACATACAACTCGATGGCCTTGTCATAATTTGGTGTGCCCAAAACTGGTGCTGAACACAGTACAGTCTTAAGCAAATCAAAAGCTTTCCGGTGTTCCAAGTTCCATGATATTGGCAAAGAAATGTCCTTCTTTGTCAATGCCACCATTAGTTTGATCACTAGTGAAAAGTTTGGGATCCACTGTCTACAGTAAGAAGCCCTTCCTATCAAGGCTCTGACTTCCTTCTGTGTATTTGGGACAGACATGCCAGAAAGGATTTTAATTTGTTCAGGTGTCAATCTTCTTACCTTCTTTGACAGGAGATACTCTAAATAGGCGACCTCCTGTGGACAATACTGAAACCTTTTCAGTGAAGCTTTATGTCCAGTCTTGCTAGATAAATAAGCAATAACACACTGCCTTCCTTGCAAGCACTTTCTAAGTCTGCAGCTAAAAGAAGATCATCGACATATTGCAGAAATGTACAAGTAGTAGGCAACTCAAGTGTATCGAGCTGCTCTTTCAAAGCCCTACTAAAAATGCTTGGGCTCTCCGTGTACCCTTGCGAACAAATATCTACTAACCTCGTGTATGGGAATGCTAAAGAAGGCATTTTTAAGATCCACAACACTGAAATGAGTAGCAGAAGCTGGAATCATCGTTAGTATCATTGTTACATCAGGCATAATTGGGAATTGTGGAGCAACAATCTTATTGGTAGTGCGTAATCGATAATGAAACAGAAAGGAATTGCATTATCCCCTTTCTTATACACAGGTAAAATCAGACTATTGCACAAACTTCCTGCAATTTCTTCAATTACCCCACAATGTACAAAATCCGAAACTATACACTTCAAAGCTTGCTTACCATCGACTGAAATCCTATACTGTGGAATTTGTGGCAACTTAACTCCTGGTTTCAAAATGATTTTAACAGGCTCAATTTGTAAATTACTAACATCATTGTCATCAATTGCCCAAACACACAACAGAACTTCACTAAATTCCGGCGGCAAAGGTCTAGTCAAGAATTGTGAGGCAGAAAATTGCTCTGGTGAAATTGTCAGACGCACTCCATCCGAAGAGCAATTAATTGCTGCATTTAATTCCTTCAACAGATTCAACCCCTCACAGTTCATTGTCAAAAGAAATGATCAGTGATCCGTAAATGGTCCCAGTGAGATTGGTACCGGTAAAGAAACCGGACTAACCACTGGCGTACTAGAAAACCCTACAGAAACGTTAGTCTGCCCTGACAGTGCAACAGTGCAATGTCTGGAACCCATGAATGATCAATGGAACACTTCTGTGCTCCAGTAGCTATCAAGAATAGATGCTTCCTATTCCACACCATCATCGCAACATAGGGACCTTTCGGATTAATGGGAATAGGCGTTGGTTCCAAACCCTGCTCCGGGCTGTCCTAACGGAACAACATATCGTCAAGGGGAAGATCTTCAGATAGATAGGCAGCAGAAGGATTATGGAAGATATTTCTGCTATCTAAATTAGGTTGCTGATTATCTTGCGAAAAAGACTGCGAATTTTGAGCAAACTTGCTTCTTCCAGGACCTCTACCCCAGGGTGGTCTCTGGGTCATCTAACCATGACACCATTTGTGTTATTCGACCTTTGCTGGAGGATCGGGCATTGTGCACGCCAATTACCCTCCAACGGCACATTACCTTGTGGAACATACTGTCTTCTAAACTGTGTACTACCCCCTCTAGGCCCTTTAACCATCTGTTGCAACAATGCCTTAATTTTCAGATCTCCTTTTTTCTTTTCAATCCTTTCTTTCTCATTATTGACTCTATTCTCATAATACTGAGCCATATGCAATACTTCGGACTGTGATTTAGCTTGCCAAGCACTCTCGGAAGTTATAATTTGTGACTGAATATCAGGTAACAATCCATGTACAAATGTGTCCACGAATAATCGTTTTCCGGACTCGGTGCTTAAATCATGTCCGCTAAAATCTGAGAATACTTGTTCAAACCGATTAAAGAATTCAGTAGCACCTTCAGATTTTCCTTGGGTACAAGCAGTAAGTTTGTCCCAAACAATCCTTCTCTCGGGAATTAAGGTCTTGAATTTTGCTACTATACTACCTGGCAAAGTCAGTATCACCTGTGGTGGTCTTTCACCAGCTTTCCTTTCTCAATCTTGCCTAACCAAGCTATCCCATGTGTCACCTAACCCTGCTGCATCATATACAGTCCTAATCTGTTTCCATAAATCAGCAGGTAGGAGCACAGGAAACAACAAATATATATCACACGGAGTGAAAACTGATGATTGTAAAACAGATTTGATTTCTTTGTAAAACCCTGTCGGATTTTTCTTAATGTCTGGAATGGACTGTCTAACAGTATTAAATTAATATCTTGAGAATGGGACGTGAACAAACTGTGATACATAATGTGCATCAATAACATAAGCGGCTACGCCCGTTGCAGCATTAGCCGGAACCTCAACTTTAGGAACGAATGGCAGAGGAACCTCTCTTCTCGTAGGCAACTGAGAAACAGGCAACTCCGAACGCTTACTAAGCAACAGAGATAAATCGAGCGCTAAAGTGGTGGAAGCAGTATCAGACGCAAAAGCTCTTGTAGATAGTCAATAATTCTGCGGGACAACAAACCTTTCTCCTTATACATTCATCCTGCAATTATTCTACCATTACCTGTATCACTTTCCTCTGCATTTCTGGAGTGTACTGACTATATGTATCACATACTTCTACAGGAGATAACGACATGTCTGAAATCCATCTAAGTGCATCTCTTGTACAGATTCGAGTTTCTTCACTCATCGACTTATAAAGAGGAAGGAACCGTTTCTGTACATAAAAAGCATCCGAACTATCAACATCTATTTCATCATTCTGCAATTTTTCTCACTCCCGTCTAAACTCAAATAGCCTTTCAACGTGCTCATATACTTTCGCTGCAGTATCTCTTGAATAAGCTAAAACATTCAAATCCCCCAACCCTTTTGGGATATCTCCGTCCTTCAGTCTATTCCACATTACATTTAAATGTATTTCCATCCCTTCAATAAAAACATTTTGCTCAGGAAGACTTTTTAGATTAGAGAGTGTAGCTAAGACATCAGATTGTTCACCTTTCTTTTTACATTGGCCCTCATTCCAACCCAGGCGTTAAGGGTTTAATGGCGCAATCGGCGCCGTTAACCCTTAACGCCTGATTTCCACCTTAACGCCTGCTTTTAGCAGGCGTTAAGTACCAAGGCGCTAAGGGTCCTTGGCGCTAATTACGGCACCGTAATTTACGGTGCCGTAATTAGCGCCTTCCCCACTCCCATTATGCCCTATGGGGCAAAAATGGGAATGGGGAAGGGTAAATGGGGATTGGGGATTTACCGCCCCACTCACCTTGGAATGGGGCGGTAAATCCGCCATCCACCATGGTGTAAACAGAGTTTACACCATGGTGGTAAAGTAGGGAACTTACCACCTGGGTTGGAATGAGGGCCATTGTCTAGCCCATGCATTCAAGTCTCCCTTTCTCTCTTTGGAAACAGTTTTTCAAGTTACAATTTTTGATTCACCACTGGCTCCTCTATCAACTACAAGTGGAGCAGAACCGCTTGGAAGAGAACGTGTAGATAAATCCTGTGCAACAGGCAGTGGAGACACCATCACTGACGCAAAAAAGACAAACCTATTGGAACTGCAACAATCGGTAAAGGTGGAGGTACAGGCGGAGGAATAACACCAGGAAATGGAGCAATAGCTGGTGGCGTAGAGCAATAGGAAGAGCAGGAACTGCTAAGGGAGGGGGAACGACAGCAGGAAGATGTAAAACAGCAGGAATAGGTACATAAGGAGGTGGTGCAGTGGCATCAGACCTACGTTCATTTAAGAGTTTTTCGATTATTTCATCTGATACATGAACATCTTTAGACGGATATATTTTCTGTATACCGAGTTCAAAAGCCCTATCCATGTTTCTAACAGACTCTGACTGTTTTTTTATTATCACATAATAATGCCTTTTCAGTGTTTGACATATATCGACGTGTATGTTTCTTTTTACTTTTAAGTTGCTGCAAAGCTTCTTTTTTCTAATTATGCATTACATCAAATGCTGCAGGTTTAGCTTTTTTCTTTAACAATATAGATTCTAAATACTCTATACGGGAAATCTCAAAGCACCCATTGATTGGCCACTGAAGTTCGAAAACATGTCTAGTTTGTCTGTGCCAAATATCATTAAATACTATAATACCAATGCCGTACTTACAGTACATAGTACATGCCAGCGACCCCTCCTGTGGTGCCGGATGGGAAAATTCCAAAGATTGTCTGTCTCTGTGGAATAACGCCCTGAAACAGGCAGATAATTTCCCAGGCATATCAAATCACTGGTGTTACCTGGCAACGATTGTGCTCGCGAGTACAATACTACAACCAAATATCAGGATACTTAGGAATCAGGGCATGACTCACCTGATTCAAAGGACTAAGGGAGGTCCGATCAAATTACAAAGGACAACAAAGGACCCTCGTGGTTCACTCATCGACTTATAAAGAGGAAGGAACCGTTTCTGTACATAAAAAGCATCCAAACTATCACCATCTATTTCATCATTCTGCAACCTTTCTAACTCCCTTCTAAACTCAAATACCCTTTCAACGTGCTCATATACTTTCTCTGCAGTATCTCTTGAATAAGCTAAAACATTCAAATCCCCCAACCCTTGTGGGATATCTGCATCCTTCAGTCTATTCCACATCACAGTTAAATGTATTTCCATCCCTTCAATAAAAACATTTTGCTCAGGAAGACTTTTTAGATTAGAGAGTGTAGCTAAGACATCAGATCGTTCACCTTTCTCTATACATTGTCTAGCCCATGCATTCAAGTCTCTCTTTCTCTCTTTGGAAACAGTATTTCGAGTTACAATTTTTGATTCACCACTGGCTCCTCTATAACTACAAGTGGAGCAGAACCGCTTGGAAGAGAAAGTGTAGATAGATCCTATGCAACAGGCAGTGGAGACACTATCACTGACGCAAAAGACAAACCTATTGGAACCGCAACAATCGGTAAAGGTGGAGGTACAGGTGGAGGACTAACAACAGGAAATGGAGCAATAGCTGGCAGTGGAAGAGCAATAGGAAGAGCAGGAATTGCTAAGGGAGGGGGAACAACAGCAGGAAGAGGTAAGACAGCAGGAATAGGTACATAAGGAGGTGGTGCAGTGGCACCCGACCTACGTTCATTTAAGAATTTTTCTATTAGTTCATCTGATACATGAACATCTTTATACGGATATATTTTCTTTATACCAAGTTCAAAAGCCCTATCCATGTTTCTAACAGACTCTGACTGTTTTCTTTATCACATAATAATGCCTTTTCAGCGTTTGACATATGTCGACGAGTATGTTTCTCTTTACTTTTAAATTGCTGCAAAGCTTCTTTTTTCTAATGTTGTATTACATCAAATGCTGCAGGTCTAGCTTTTTTCTTTAACACTATAGATTCTAAATACTCTATACACGAAATCTCAAAGCTACCATTGATTGGCAACTGAAGTTCGGAAACATGTCTAGTTTGTCTGCCAAATATCATGAAATACTATAATACCAATGCCATACTTACAGTACATAATACATGCCAGCGACCCCTCCTGTGGTGCCGGATGGGAAAATTCCAAAGATTGTCTGTCTCTGCGGAATAACGCCCTGAAACGGGCAGACAATTTCCCAGGCATATGAAATCACTGGTGTTACCTGGCAACAATTGTGCTCGTGAGTACAATACTACAACCAAATATCAGGATACTTAGGAATCGGGGCACGACTCACATGATTCAAAGGACTAAGGGAGGTCCGATCAAATTACAAAGGACAACAAAGGACCCTTGTGGTTGGTGATTTCGGCAAAACTGCCCGCTTCATCAAGATGTCGTCTCAGACCGCGAGCTCACCGTCCAGGGATTGGGTTGTGCAGTACTGTTGAGGTGGTGCATTTCATCCAAGAAGGGGCCCCCTTTCTCACCATCCGATCCCGGTCGATAGCCGCATCAACTCTTCAACGAGATGGCATCAATCTTGAGGGTCCCTATTCGGGCGCCATCTGAAAGAACAAGGAAATATCGTGGCTGAGTACCACAAAGGAAATACACCAAACACGGGCTAAAAGATTCGCAGATCTTTTATTACTGTACTGTATACAAAGAGAACAGTCTTCTTGCCGCTGATGACAACTTCATTGCATTGCAGCAAGGAATCTACAAGCTGAGAGATGTGGTAGTTATGGTGAAGATCATCCAAGAAGACTTGGAAATTTTACAAGATGAACAACAAGCAATGGTTGTACTTCTGAAAGTCACAGGCTTTCTGGACGCACTGCCTACAGGTGTTCCAGACTGAACTACCATCACATGGCCAGAACAACTGACATAACTGAACATATCAAGACAAGCACAGAAGCAGGCAATTTATTAGGGTCCACCTACACTCTGCTGAGTATTATAAAAAATACATTCTATGGAACATTGGTGAGCTACAAAGACATTATGTCATGGACATTGCATGGTATCCTGAACATTCCTGTGCCAGTAAATACACTTTACTGGCACGGGAATGTACTGCCATGCACCAATAAACAAGCAATGGATACCAACTATCTAAGAGGTTCCCTATACTCATGCTTGCGCAACACATGCAGACTCTACTGTTCATCTGTGTTCCCTGAACGATTGTGTGGGAACACTCCATGCAAGATGCCAGGACATTGTTAAGATCAGCCCATGTGAGTGGAATTCAAATGAACCCAAATGCATGGTGAGTGCAATTCGAAAGGAAACCTTCAGCAGCAAAGTTATACTAGAACCTAATGTATCCTAGACCATGCATTTTAAGGTTTCATGCTGTGGTGTGCCTGGGGGGATTGCCAGCTTGATCACTGTCTCAAAGGTGGTAAAATGCTGCAACATTATTATCATCCACCAGTGGGAACTGAACTAGTGCTATTAAATTGGCCCGATGTGCAAGCACGTCCTCTGAAGTTCCCATGGTTATCATTGAGAGATGCATGTCTTCAGAATATGAAAATATGTATTACTAGCACCACATAAACCTGTGTGGAAGCATCAAACAGAGCACTGAAGGTGGCCAGAGGTCTTCTGGAGAGAATGCTAGACCAGCCAAAGAGATTCAAGCCCCACTGGAGAACTCAACTCCAACAAATGGGAGCACCACCCTGGCATCCATCACAAACTGGCTGACAAATACAGTTGTGCCCTTCAATCCACTGAAAAGCATATTGGACTTCTTTGGAAACATACTCTCAGGGATTACACCTGTGTTCTACATCATCAAAGCTGGGTTCATCTTGATCCGGATCACTTTTTTATTTTGTCATGACAAGTAGCAGAGAACTTGTTTGGTGCACCAAAGCTGTATCCAGACTCACAGATGAGTACTGTTTGGAACTTTTCATGTGACAAACATCTACCCATCTCTGATTCATCAGCAACTATCAGCCACTGAAAATAGTCTGCTGACCAGTACCTGCTGCAGCCAGCTCTTCCCAAGAACCTATATATTTACGTTTGAATGTTTAGTAGCCAGTGAAGATTTTTAGTGTATAATTATTATGGTATGTTTTAAATGTTCTTTTGTCTCTTCACTCTTAGTTCTATGCCTCTACAGCTTTTTCTACAGTCATGGGGATGACATGTATTTTTCATGTTTAATCCTGTTTAGAGCTTGATATTTGAGTGATGTTCCCAAGCCGTGAATGTTTTAGTGCGAGCACAAAGACATGTTTTTTAAAATGTGAGATTTGTTTGAAAATTCATTTTAATTATATTTGGTGAGGCCATGCGAAACGGGCTCATGAAGAACAGAGAATTACATTTAGGGTGATTGTCTGGGATGAGCACCAATGTATTAAAACACTGCTGCCACATAGTGTAAACAAACCCTCTGATTGCACTCCAGACTTTCTGGGAAGTGTGCCAAGTGTCCCGGTACGGGTAAACAAAATATACTCCATTAAATAAAAAGAATCCTTGAAAGACCTACCTTGAAGGCTTTTTTGAGTCTCAGAAAGATTCTTTATGAAGATCTACTATTTTCTGACTGAGCTACATGGGTAGTAGTTCTATGCTTTGACCCATGGCAAAGCAGCCCATATACTATGAACACATCTTATTCCTGATTGGCTACTACTGACACCATGCTTAATCGCAGTTACCAGTGACTCTTTCTGAAGCATGTTTTCTAATGTTTTCCACTTTTTGATGAAAGATACCATGGTTATTTGATAGGTGATATGTCATAGTTTTTTCATTTTCTTGGATTGTGAAGAACACAGGCTTCTGGGCTCCCACCTCCATTCATCTCCCGACCTTCTACCTTCTAAAGAGGCATGAGCAGGAATTGTGTTTTGCCCATCTTTTACATTGGGAAAAGGAAAGAGGAGTGATATATAGCATTGAGAGGGCAGATCATTCTATGAAGTGCCTAGCAAGATCTGCTGAGGTGTGCAGTTACCTTTGAAGGGTATTTTATGTTTCTGAAATTATTGATTGATCTTTAGTAGACATATGGGCAGGCCATTAATACAATTATAGCTGCTTATTCTTTAGTGAACTTTTGCAGATAAATTGCATCATGTTTAGTGCCTATAATAGTAGCAATGTTTCTTTATTACTGAAGTCTCATAATTAAAATATGTATACTGTACATGAGAGTGTAGGGTCATTCATTGAGTATTCATTACTGAGAATCTTGTCAGAAGCATTTGAACCATAATGTGGGGGTATCTATTTAAATGTATGGAGAGAGAGCAGGCCCTAGTTGTGAACACTCCTGTGCTAAGCTCTAAGTTTAGTCTTGGTTGTCCTACTTCATATGTGTGAGGTAACAGGTTGGTGGAGGTGAAGCCCACACCTCTTGGTAGGTTTAAGATAAACAGTACTGGCTGCCTTGCAATGGATACATTTGAAGAATATATATATATATATATATATATATATATATATATATATATATATATATGTATATATACATATATATATATATTCACTACAAAAAAAACTTTGTTGAAGGGACGTTATGGTTAAACTTGTACACTTCACTAAAACAATACTTTCCATCTCCCCTTTATGCTTCAAATTAAAACCAAAAAACCCCTGAAATTCGACAATTATGGTACACTAAGGGCCTCATTACACGGTAGGCGGTAAACCATGGCGCTATTAGCGCCATGGTTCATGCCGGTAATTTACCGGTACCGCCTTGGAGGAAAGGGGAATTACCGCCCCATTCCAAGGTTGGCGGGGCGGTAATTCCCCCTTTCACCATTGCCCTTCCCATTCCCATTTTTGCCCCATAGGGCTCTATGGGAATGGGGAAGGCGCTAATTACGGTACCGCAAATTGCGGTACCGTAATTAGCTCCACTGGTCCCTTTGTGGATTGGTTTTTAACGCCTGCAAAAAGCAGGCGTTAAATTCCCCAACCCGCAAAGGGACCTCGTAGTAAGGCGGTAAGGATTTACCGGTACCGGTAAAATACCAGTACCAGTAAACCCTTACCGCCTACAGTGTAATGCGGCCCTAAGCCCTTAACCCTGCCACCACCCCTGTGCACTGCTAACACTAACACCCAGACCATGAAAGATGTCATCTCAAATGTCAATGATAACATCAATGACGAAATCACTTGTTTAGCCCCTTTCTTTTCCTCTCCTGCCATACATATATATGTACATTCAGTAAAAGAATTTCACTCAAGGAATGTTATACTTCACAGTGCAACCAAACACCACTGCACATTCCTCCATTATAGTAAGCTAAGCAACCATAACTCGCGCCATCTACATGCATTGCTAAGACTAACACCCAGAACATCAAAGATGAGATCACAAATATTATTGATGACATTGAAGAAGAGGAGGAAGAGAATGAAGTGGAGGAACTCTGCACTAGGAGCACTCGGCGGGAGTCGTGTGTGTGTCGGTTGTTTTCCGTTTATGGGAACGTACCAAAAGCACGTGCGAACCTGGTGAAGTGTAACCAGTGCGAGGTGGTGCTGAGTCACAGGAGATTTGGTGTGTACAGTTTTGGTACGACAACCATGAAGCGACACCTCACTTCGTTCCACACTGCGGACATTCGCAAGGTGGCCATCTGAAGAGCGTAGTTGATTCAATTTCCTCCACAGCATCCTCTGTGTCCGATCCTCCCACCACAAGAGACACTCCTGTGGTGGAGCGCTTCCCTCCAGCTGCCTCACAAGCCATTCAAAATGCTGTTGACCTTTACCTTTCAAAGGTGACAGTAGTGTGTACGTATTGTGATGCAGTACTCTGCAGGGGGGAGAGTTTTCGAAGTGCTTTTGAGGCTGCAGTCACAGAGCACCATAAGATCTGCTCCTTACCTAAATAAAGCTCACCCTAAATCTTTCGCTGTTCATTTGCCCTTTCTTATCCCCATGAATGGTGTCCCTTCCTTATCCTCCTTTGGCCTCTTCTCCTAGTGTGCCGTGTGCTGTTAAGCAATAAATGTAAAAACAACAAAAATTACAGAAAAGGCTCTTTTCAGAGCCGCCTTTCTCAGTATAACAATAGAACTATGAAGTGATGGTCGTAGACCCCTGCAGAGTTCTGAAAAAGTTTGCGGACAGTCGTAGGGAAAAAAAGGGAGGGTGCAAGCGGAGCAAACACAATGAAGTGTACGCTGGGAGTAAGTGACGGCTCTGAAAAGAGCCTTTCGGTGGTGTGTTGTGTGGGTCAAAAACTGTGGATTGGTGAAAACGGATTTTCAGATAGGTTAGTGTGATTGCAAAAGAGGTCGAAATGCATTTTGTACATTGCGAAGAAAAATCTGATTGCCAGCATAAGTGAGGTGGAGTTCATCTCTGCGGAAAATGAAAGTGCTGTGAAACAAAATGTTTTCATTGTGGAAAGAGGACATGCCAACATCTCTTAAAAATGCACACACAGCCTTATTAACATTGAGTCTCGCTTTCTCCATTTGTGGACCAAACGCAGAAGAACACAGCCATATTTGTCTTTGGGCAATACGGGAAAAAAGTATTTGACAATTTGGAAACATGTCCATGAGCTTCGCGAGTCCTTCCTTCATTGCAAATTGCAAAGAAATTCCAGATACATGGCCTAAACTGTTTCCTCCGTAATGAATTATCAGTATATCTGGAGGACGTTCTGTCAGGAAAGTAACACAGAGAGGTACCAAGTCCAGCCATCTCATGCCACGCACACCATGCCAGTGCACTTCCACATGAGGAAATCCGAGATTTGTAGATAAACTGCAGCTTTCTGTATGCACCTTCAACCAATGTATCCATGAGCCTCCCAAAATCCAGATAATCTATTTTCGAGCATGGAAAGCCATGGCTGTGTGGTCTCATGTGAGGGAGAAGACGGTCTTACTAAAGTACGTCGGTCAGAACACACCTACTGAACTTTATGGACCAATCCCTAGCTTTGCTCATTCGCATTTACATGTGTGTCCACCCTTGAATCCCCATTAGTGATATGTGCTGGCTGAAAACTACCGCCATGTTCGCGGACATGTACAGGATCAGAGCATGAAAACGGTACATTAAAGTACTATTCGCCTTTTTCCCCTTTAAGGTAGGCTCTGAAAAGAGCTGTTTTGTTTTTATTTTTGGCCAGATACCGTACAGACATCTGGTATTTTATGTATTCTTTTGTATTTTTTGTCCTTGCTTTACACTTGAAAACATTACAGAACCTTCTCTAAAGCAAGCATTACATTCCAAAAGAACATTGCATTTCCCAAAGAGGATAGCGCAACACCATCTCCTTCAAAGTAATCTGCATTGCTTGGAGCAATGTGATCGTGGCAGCAAAAAAACATACCAGCTCGTAGCATGAATGCACGCATGCCTGCAATTGTTGATACACCTCCCGATGCTTTGATCTGGACAGAAAACAGAATTATTGTTCCATTGTACTCTAGGGAGTAAAGCACAAAAAATTACTTTCGTTGTTGCGAAGATGGTCATGAGTGCTTCAACCAATGGTGCCAAATCTGCCAACAAAGTATGTGAAGTCATGTATCCCAAATGGCAAGCACTGTAGTGCAAAATTACCACATGAGGAGTGGTCATTGTACGCATGTCTCTACAAACTTGCAGAATTGCCGCAGCATTGGCATCAGTGTCAGTGCTCCACACCACCTCCACTCCTCTCACATCGAAATGGTATGCCACGTGCCTACTCTCGGCATAGTGTTGTAAGCCTTGCACAAAAATGTCTCCAAGCATCAAAACCCTGACCCTCTCCACCTCTGCCATCTTCAGAGTGCGCACCGTATTTCCACACAAAAGAGCAATGTGAACATCTGATTGGCTGATGCCTACAGTCGCCTTTCCATGCAGGATTTGCTGTAGAAACCCATATGTGACACACCCTACCAGCGGACAAGCGTTGCCTACATGCGGCACGTAACTCTTACCCAGTCCTTCCACCCTTTCTACAGCGGTACCAAAGGGAGTGCCTCATTGGACACAACTAAGCAGTCGCACAATCATCCACCAATCACATTGAACATCGCTAATTTTAACTCCGTCATTAACATTGCGCACTTCAAAATGACTGTTGATGATTCTGAATGGAAGTTGCATATCATTGCAAAGCACCTACTTCACAAGCTACTGTGCAAATATTGTGAATTTCTACGTACAGCTCCATGCATGTGCACATGCATGAGTATAGAGAACAGGTATGTATATTTTAATCAGAGAACATGTGGAACCCTTATAATTTAATTTAGACGAAATAATGCTGCTAAATGTCCATAGGGAATACATATCAACCCTCCCCCTTTAAAGTGCAAGATGTCCGATTTGTCATTCACAAATCGCACGACTGCTTACTGTCGTCCGCATAACCTGTACATATGTTGTAAGCATGCCTATTTAGGGCAGAACTCAATTTTGTATGTGAAAATGTCAGAGTTGTGTACTCTGTACGGCCTACATTAATGCTACTTGCAACGTGATCGTATGAGAATAGAAAGCGCTCCCGATTGCGGTGGTGACATTTCCTTCTGAGGGTTTCCCGATTTTTCGGTTTCGTGCTTTTAATTTACAAGTAGAAAATGTTTCCCCATCTAGTACTATGCACTATCGCTCACAAACCTCTCTCCTATGCATAGTACACTTTGTAAACAACAAGGCATTTCCATATCCTTAAATGTTTTAGCTATTTTGACGGACTTTCAAGTACCATATTGCAAGTACCATGCAAAGACTGCACAGAGTGAAGTGTAATGTACACGTACACTGGGTTGAAATATGAAAGTTGAATGCTCTGAAGAAAGAAGCACAATTAATGTGTGCTGTATCATCACTGCTGCAAACACACAAAGTAATTGAGTTTGTTTTTTTTGAATCGCAGTGAAGACTACTCTCCTGAGAATCAACAGCATCTACACTGTAGACGATATATCCGAAGAAACCTGCTCATCTTGCACAAAAATGTAAGTACAGTACAACCTTTATATTGTAACTACTCCTCAAAGAGACTGTGTGGGTTATTTGTTTTTTTGGGCACCAAAGCAAGCATTGATTTGTAAACCATTCTACCTACAAATATCCATTTATTGAACAAAGAATAACAGGCAGAATGGCTGACAAATTGTGTTTGGTACTCAAATAACATACGTAATCCTTAGAAGGTTAGATTGTGAAAAGAAGTTGCTGTAGCAAGTTTTTTGGCATTTTGGTTATTAATAATGGTTCTCGTCACAAGTAGGCCACTTTGCACTCTCATCTGAAGCACATTGTAGTAGTATACAAACAGTAAAGTAGCCTTACCAAATCATTGCAAGAGTTGAATGCACGTTGACACACCATGACAAAGAGCTTCCCCATCAGACTCATGCACACATGCACACTGCACACATACATTGGACAACAGACCAAAGTATTATTTTTTTCTCAACAGACACCAAAGAATGCCTACCAAAAAGCAACTCTGTAGAACGGAACGCAGAAGTAGAGCAAATAAAAATAAAGGTGCCCAATGTAAGCCTCCACCTGTTGTAGATTTTGTAGAGAATGTTGGTACAAACCAGCTAATGCAGTTGGGTAACAAAATAAAGGAAGTCTCATCTACCAAAACTGTACCTCCTCCATCAAAAAGTGTCACAAAACACAAAAATGTTTTTAAAAAATGCCTACCAGTACAACTAACAATGTTCTTAATAATCCTGATAGTGTAAGAAGAACCCATAGTAAAAAAAGTATTTTAGCAAAAATGCTTCATCACAGACTCCTTCAGAATCTACTAAGAAGAGGAACGAAATCATCCTCATCCCTTAAAACCTAACGTCGAAAGTTAATCCTACAAGCTCTCGTGTACAGTGCAATCCTTCTCAAAAGGAAGTTGTTCATATTAGTGTTAAATAGGATGAAAGCACTAACAAAACTAAGTACCAAACTACAAAAGAAACTCAGCAATAAATGGAATGTGAACAAAAATAATTTCTTACATGTTTGTGGTGGTGAATGGAGTCACACAACACCCACAGAGCGATATTTTAATGAAGAAGCATACAAACAAAATCAAACAAACACAATTGCCATCCATAGCAGTGGACGAGGATATGAGAAAATTGATACTACCATTATGGAACAAGAAACACTGTTCCTGAAAACTCAAAATGACCTCTCGATTCAGCAGAACCACACCGTCCAGTATACAAATGGCCGTGCACATCAATGTGTGCCATTCCAAACAAAGCTTTCAAATCTTTACTTCAGTTCCTCAAGCAATGTGTAAAAGCTAAAGACAAAAGTAAAATGAAAGTGCTGCAAAATATGGATATTTGTCCAGTTCGGGAAGACACAGGACTAAAAGGACATTCATTAGCCTGCATTTCTGGGCCTATTTGCAAAAGTACCTTCCATGATATCAAAAGAATATCAATACATCATTGCAATGTAAGAAATTTAGTGTATAAAATATACTATGCAAAAAGTCCAGCTTCAGAATTAGGCAATTTAAATACCACTCTTCTGCATGGTACACCCACATACTTACAAGAAGAAATTGACCGTTTTCAGAAAAGGTATTTTGGAAGTGAGAGCCACTTAAAAAATGCAACAGTTTTAGAACATAGTAGCAACAATTCTGCACATAGCAACCTTCTATTATACACATACAGAAAAGAAATAGTAAAATTTAAAAGGTCATCAGCTGAAGTACCAAACCATGTGAGTGTGTGTTGCCGCAGAACGTTTTACAAAAGGAACACAAAAAATGTGGACATATCATACTAAATAGAAGACAATGAAGACTCTAAATGGTTTGAATTAGCTTTGTACCTTTTAGCTGAAAACAAATATGAACTAACTGAATGCCTAATATGTTGCAGTTACTGTACTGCAAAATTAGACAACAACCACACTCCTTCACGTACTATTACAAATAATTTGGATTTGCTTCCATTACCAAAAATCCTGCAACAGCTCAATTTGTTTGAGAGCATAATATTTCAAACAGTTCACCCATTTCAAGCAATTATACGCCTTCATCCAAAAACAGCAAAATTACCTTCCTCTGAATTGGTGAAAGGCATTTGTGGCAAAGTAGTTTATTTGCCATTAGATCTCACAGATTTTGTACACACTCTAGGAGTGGAACGTTCAATAGAGCATTCTTTAATAGTCTTGGTAAATGGAGTACAAACAAAGGACAAAAAAAATTGGCAACAATTAGTGGACTTACACAAAGTTAGACAAGCATTGCAATATCTAAAAGACAATAATGAGTACTACAAGGAAATACATATTGATGAAAGTTTAAGGGAAACAACTGAAATAATTCAAGAGCCATCAGAAACTGGACAATTCGAACTTCTGGATCCAGCTACAGTATCCACCCTTTTGGACCATTACACAATTCATCCATTGCATTCCAATGAAAGCGTAGATGATGCACTAGAAACTTACCAAATGCAACAAACCAAAGGGTCACCAATGAGTATTTGGGAAAAAAAGTATAGAAGCACATGCCTTTCAACTGCTATTTCCTACTGGCAAAGGTGGAAGATACGATGATAGACCCACTAAGATTGGGGCATCAGAAAACCGCTCATTACGAATGTATTTGCAAGATCCCAGATTTAGACAAAATGTGGAATACATATTCCACCTACTCTCTGAAAGTGAATTAGCAACACTATGTTATGGGGTTGCACACATTCTTAAATCTGGAACCCACTTTCAAAATATGTCAGCTACGCAGTTAATACAAAAAGTACAGGAAAAAGATGAGGTTTTACGATCAAATATAACAAATTTGTTTGCAAACATGCGTGGTACAAAGGAATACCAGTTCAGACGGCACCGAGACATGCGTTACATGATCAGAAACCTTGGACCACCAACTTGGTTTGTTACGCTAAGTTGTACAGAATATGCATGGGAAGATTTACATGAGTTCCTACGCATAGCAAACAGCAACAAAAACAACATAGATATTTTAACACCTGGAAAACTTTGCTCTTTAGATCCAGTTAATGTCTCAAGATATTTCCATCATCGTTTCATTGCCATGCTACACTTTATTTGCAATAAAACTGTTTTCCCCTTGGAGAAGTGCAGCACTTCTTTTGGAGAAAAGAATATCAAGCGAGAGGAGCACCACATATTCACATGCTGTTATGGATCAAAGGTGCACTGAAATTTGGGCACGACAGTGATAGCAGTGTTTTGCAGTTTATCCAAAAATATGTCACATGTGAAATCCCTTCACAACAGACACATATTGAGCTGCATGGACAGAGTTTACAATTTCAAAGACACAAATGTGGCAAATATTGTTGCAGCAAATACAAAAACAAAGGTAAATACTACACCAAATGCCGCTTTGGTTTCCCTAGACCAGTTACAGAAACAGGTGAAGTAAACAACTTCATGTCTTCAGTTCGACATAGTGTTAAAGGTAAATCACCTAAAAACATGTATTACATAAAAAGACGGGAAGAATCAAAATACATCAATGATTACAATGCAATCATTGCCCTCTTATGGAATGCAAACATAGATGTGCAGTACATTGCAGACAAGTCAACTGCTGTTGCCTGACATGTTACAGCCTACTTAAATAAAAGCAGAAAAAACTGAGCTTCAAGACCTCTGGGATGACCTAGCATCATACAGAACATTATCACAGAAATTGTACAGCCTCGGCATAAAAATGCTCTCTCATAGAGAATGTGGGGCCTATGAAGCAGCAGATCTTTTAACCGGCACTGCTTTGTATGGAATATCAGACAACATAGTATTGCTCAGTCTTGGTCCTGCAAAATCTAGAAAAAGAGTGGTAAAATCATATGAGGACATAGAAACAATTGCCAGAAATGATCCCAACAGCCAAGACATTCTAAAAAACAATTTACTGGACACATACTATCCGAACAAGAGTACCACTCTGGAAAGCATGTGTCTATACCACATAGCTCAAACCTGTGCATACAAAATTATGTAAAACCCGATGAAAGCAAATGTAGATATAGAGTGACCGATTGTGAAGTGAGCTTAGTGAAACTTACCTAACAAAGCTTAATTAATCATGTAAAATTGTCATTAAAAACTCCTCAACTGAAAGAACTATATTACATGTCTCTGTTACAACTTTTCAAACCATGGAGAAAAGAGGAAGACATACTAGAAAATGATGACTGCTATGAAGATGCTTTCAAAGCAAATGAAAGCACTATCACTGATGTGAACTTTACGCAGTACAAACAATGTTACACAATGAGCAGCAACAGGAAGAAGAACTTCAGGGCCAACTAGATAAGGACTCTTCCAACAGTAGTCAACCTTCTGTAACAGGAAGTCAAGAACCACTGGGACAACCACTAACAGCAAATGAGGCTGAAGTAGCTATGGCAGAAGTAGAAAACACCATGTATCAGTATCAAGAAAATACAGAACATTTAACTGTACAACAAGAAAAACTTAACAACGATTAGCACACCATTTTTGAAGACGTAACAAAACAAATTGTACATGGTGTACAACATGAAAATAAAGAACGTATCTGTCAAAATTACAAACATATACTGCTGTAAGTCAGTGGTGAAGCTGGATCAGGGAAAACATTCTAAATCAAAATCATCAGCAAGTTTCTTCAACAATTGACAAACAACAAACTGTCAGTTGTTGTAACGCCCCGCAGGTTTAGCTGCCTACAACATAGGTGGTGTAACTTTACACTGATTACTACTGCTTCCAGTAGAGCATCAACATAAATTAGACTACTACAAACTTTCTGCAGAAGCTGCAATGGAATTACGTAGAGTATGGAAACAAATTAAAATGCTACTAATAGATGAAGTGAGCATGGTCTCCAACCTAATGTTGGCTTTGATTCATCTCAGATTGCAAGAAGTACTTAAAAATAATAACGAAGAACTCTTTGCAGGGAAACACATTATCGTTTTCGGAGATCTTCTACAATTGACACCAGTGAAAGGTGAACCGATTTTTAAAACCTTAGGCCACAAACTCTCCCGGAAAACTGTTGGTAGCATAGGTAATGTTAACCTTTGGCAACATTTCCAATACAGAGAATTAACGGAGAACATGTGGCAATCTGCAGATCTCACTTATGCCAACATTTTAAAAAGTATTAGAGTTGGTGTATTATCACAAGAAGCACAAATTGTATTGAAAAACCGGCATATACATGCACTTTATGGTGATAATGCATGTGCAACTGATGTTATGGAACAAATAGCGCACAGAAATGTCAATTGTATGGCCTTAATGCCAACTCTTGCAAGCTGTTTCAAATTCAATCGAACAATGTTAAAGAAAGAAATGCAACCAATAATAGAAATTAGCTCCACAGACAAACTAGACGTACATGGTATGACAGTACCCATGTGTGAGCAAGCCACAGCAAGACTAAATAGTTTAGAAAATTCAATCTCCAACTCTGCTGGGTTGGAAAAAATATTGAAATTATCCTTAAATTGTAGAGTAATGCTTAAACGTAACCTTGACGTAGAGCAAGGGCTAGTTAATGGAGCACTGGGCACAGTTGTTGGCTTTCAATCATACCCACGTGATAGCAACATTCAGTTTGTAAATATTTGCTTTGATAAAGTTTCAGAAGTGAAAAGGATAGGGCGCTCAACAGCTAAATTCCTTATCTTCAAAGGCATGTATGTACGTAGAGAGCAATTTTCTCTAACTCTTGCATATGCAGTTACCATTCGTAAATCCCAATGTCTTACCCTAGACAAAGCATTGATAGATATAGGAAACACAGTGTTTAAGGAAGGCATGAGCTACGTGGCATTATCACGCTTACGTACACTTGACAGTCTATTGCTAATAAACTTTGATTTGAGTAAAGTCAAATCTGATATTCCTTGCATTCTAGAATTCAATAGATTGAGTTCACTGTATACCCCTCATCTGAAACAATACCCTGTTCCAGATAAAGTGAAACGTGGTAAAAGAAAAGTAAATGAAACAGAAATGCAACAGAATTCAACATCAAATTCCACAAAGAAAAGAAAAGAAGCTAAAGTTTCATCAATTGCCGCAAACATAGAACAACTTATTAGGGAATGTAAACCAGGGACGTCGGCAAAGAAGCAACATGAAAACCAAAAAATGCACTCAGATACAGAACTTGCTGGGCCATTCAAATTTGCAAATGAAAAGGGGGTAAGTTGCTATGCAAATGTAGCAATGAATATTCTATTTCACTTTCCACCAATTGTTAACAATATTTACCTGCACAGTACAAACCAATTGTGTTTGCAAATGTCAGTGTTGCATAGAAATGCAAAAGGCAATCCTTACAACACATACAGTGTTCATGGAGTAAGGCAACAATTGGACGACTGTGCTGGAATGGTGAGATTCACTATGAATAAGAGAGAGGGGCGAGAGTGCACAGCTTACTTTCTTAATAGTGTATTTCGTTTTCAATGGAATGTTATTTTGTTAATAAATATATTAATGGGGTGCAGCCCACTATCATGTGCCACCGTGTTGGGCACAGAAAATGAACATGGAGAAAAAGAGACCGAGGCAAAAGTGCCTTCGGTGTGGGCCGCACACCCTTGATTCCCACTAAGGGTTAATCGATTTCTTTTGTGATCGTTATTCAGTTAATAAAATCCAACTTCAATCGTAATTCACAGATGTGTATATTTTTTGATTTTTCAATTGCTGTGTTTATAAAGCTCATAAAAAATTGTGCTTAATTGGTTAATTGCCGATTAAGCCTTTTTGGTGACTATGGTGCTTAGAGGTAAAGTTAGGCGGCGTGTGCTTATTGTGCCAGAGTGTTGATTGTCGTGCTATATTGTGTGAGAATACCTGTGGCTAGTTGAACATTTCACTAACCTGTGTATCAGTATGCAACCCACGCGTGCTGTCCGCGTGTGGTGTTTCTCTATGAAGCACTGCCTAGTGTGGGGAGAACAAATGTGTTATCTCCTCCGAGTAATTAGCTGCTATTGATCTATACGCAATCTTACTTCGCGTCGCTTTGTGCAAAGGTATGGCTTACCTGGAGCACTCTGAGCTACGTCTTGCTCGATCAACTCCGAACAGCGTCTGAGACACGCCGCCTAACTTTACCTCTAAGCACCATAGTCACCAAAAAGGCTTAATCGGCAATTTTAGTACGCAGTTGATTAGTCCCATTAATTGTTTGAATTATAGAGCAATATCATTATCTGTGCAAATATTGTATTTTTACTGTCTACAATCATGTATGCTTACTTGTTTGTTTTTTCTCCTCTCTCCCATCTCACTTTTTTGTTAAATATTTGTTTGTCCTTGTGGGCGCCCTGTTTGTTTATTATGATTGTTTTGTTTATTATGATTGTTTTGGTTATTAATTCTTGAATATCTGGTTGTTACACATGATGTATGGAACAATTATTAATTTAAACATTGTAAACCTTCTAAATCCACCTATAATGCATTATTATGTGTGTAGTACTAACCTGGCTCTGACGAAGGATACAATCCGAAATGCATTAGCCAGATGGGTTTTCTGTTTTGCCTCAATTGAGATAATTAGCTTTTTTGGTGAAGTTTAACCAATTAAGCACAATTTTTTATGAGCTTTATAAACACAGCAATTGAAAAATCAAAAAATATACACATCTGTGAATTACGATTGAAGTTGGATTTTATTAACTGAATAACGATCACAAAAGAAATCGATTAACCCTTAGTGGGAATCAAGGGTGTGCGGCCCACACCGAAGGCACTTTTGCCTCGGTCTCTTTTTCTCCGAGATTCACTATGAACTCACAAGAAGATCCACAAGAATGTCTAATGTACATACTATTAGTATTGGAAAACAAAAGCATACCTGTAAATGCAATCTTCCAAAGTTTGTACATGTGGAAACATTCATGCACTCTCTGTAGCAAAGTGATACACTAGGAAATCCCAAATGAGCGATTTGTGTATGTTTCCATACCAAATTGTGAGAGCATTCCATTTCAGCAACTTGTACAAAATGCAAACCATGGCAGATTATGTAGTATTTGCAGTTCAGACAATCGCTCCATCTTACTGATACAATCACATAGTGCCTACATAATACTTATGCTTCTACGTTATAATGTAGATGGCACCAAAAACAACTGCAAACTGACTGGATTCACACACGGTCAAGTGTCACTTGGAAAGAAAACCTATACAACAGTAGGAATAATCTACCATGCAGGGGCTACAACCAATGCAGGTCACTACACTGCATAAATTAAAAAGAATTCTGGATGGTTTGAATGTAATGATAGCACCATTACTGTAAAGCAGAGATTGCCAGCTAATCTAACAAATGCGTATTTAATGTTTTTAAAGCCAAAATTTATGAAATAATGTGTACTTCAAGATTGTCAACAAATTATGTGAAAGACTACAAACAGTTAGAATACGCCCACAGGTATCTAACTACCCAACAGGATGGAAATATGACACAAATAAATGATTATCACAGATCGTTGGAAACAAATGCACAGGTAGAATACGCCTACAGGTATCTAACTGTTGTTAAAAATCGGCAGGAAGGCAACAAACAAAACATTAATTGGAAAGATGAAGGAAACAGGATATAACAACGACACAAATGAATGAGTATCACAAATCTGTAGGAAGAAATGCACAGTTAGAATATGCCTACAGGTATCTAACTGTTGTAAAAAATGGGAAGGAAGGCAACAAACATAACATTGATCAGAAAGATGAAGGAAACACTCAAAGGAAACAAGGAAGTAGTTAGTACCATAGGAAACAAAGTTTTTTTTTAATCCGAAAAGGATTTTTTTTCCCCAGACTCAAGGATTAGAAAAGCAAACACAGAAACTGAGCGCAATGCACAGTACACTGGTTTGTAAACTAAATATGACGGTAACAAAATAAGGTTAACTGTCTATTATGCAATTCAGTAAATTTTCAAAAAATGCAAACACTAACACACCTTTTTTTTTCATCACAGAAATGGAAAAAGTGATACTTTTCCATTTCCAAGGAGTAAGTATATTGGCAGTCATTTTCTACGCATGGGAATCTACACTTCTAATCTATGGTACTAATATGCTGCAGTGCCTGTAGGCTGGTCCTTGCATCTTCGGTGAGTAACCAACCACCTACGCCTTACGACCAAGGTACAAGGAGTATAGTTCCTATCCACAACCATCACTGCATATCAAAACCATGGTCCTTGTAAATTAGCTACTTATAAATTTACTTTTTGGACCATCGTCTGCAGCCATGAAGCTAAGACACTAGGGCATCAACACAACTAGCGCATTAAACCACACCCATATTGACATGTGTCCTACTGTATCAACTCCCCCGTGCACTGCACGGGCTGAAATACTGGCCTTATTGGACCCCTCATTTTCTGTGCATACAAGGAGGTCATAGAACATACGTCATTAAGAAGGTATAAGTGTATTGTTGGGTGCATGGGTCTCCCCACAACATCCTCAGTGATGTGTGGTAGTGGGGGTTATTCTATAGGTGTGTTATTCATCAGTACTTCTGCCCAGAGGCTTCACTCCTAGCTGTATGTCTGTAGATCTTATATGGGATGGGTGTGCAGTGGCTTCCACGTCTAGTACTTATAACTTTGTTCTTGGGTGCATGCACCCCCCACAACTTGATAATCAAACCGCAACACTATGGGTGTATGCATGGGTGGCACATGTGGCGGTGGTTGTGGACAGGGCCTACAGTCTTGGATGTAAGGCCTTCGGCCGACGGCCATGCATCCAAGACTCTAGGCCCTGGCCAAAACCACTGTAGCATTTGACACCCATGGTGGCGTATTAATGAATATGATAATAGCCATCGGAAAAAATAATGCATTTACGGCATGTTGTCAATTTCAATGTTGCCTACCAATACACGTGTGCTTTCAACAGTTACAAGTTTCCTGTCCACTGCATGGACTGAAGTGCTATTGTTATTACACCCCACATTTACTGTGCGTACAAGGTGTCCAGAGAAATTACATCATGAACACCGACCCCCAGAACAAATGCATTGATCACCCATGTCTTACTGTCTGAACCTTTCCCAATGCTCTGTGACACAGCAAAAGAGTTTCATGAATAGAGCATGTGTACGCTGGTTGTTGCTCCGCTTTCAGCGGTGACAAGATGTCGGGCGCATTCAAACAATCTGACGCAAAACACGTCTCACAGCAGCCAATGGGCAGAGACGTTGCATGTCCGCGGTCATGACGCCAGCCCCTTAGCCAATCGGTATCTTGTTCGTGTACCGAACAGGGAAGTGTGACCGCGGAGTGGACATAGATATCACACATTTGTTCAGACCTACTTTTTGATAATTATAAAGAAAAATACTGCACAGATGGTCACCAAATTTACAAAAGCACGTTTTCTGGACCAAGCCCCTGTACCTGCCGGTGTTTTCATCAAAATCCGTCCAGCGGTTTGACCTGTAGCCATGCGCAAAGTTTTTCCCCCATTCAGTCTATGGGAAAAAAAGACATATTGGGACCCCCCCTATAACTTTTGCCTCCCTGCACCAAACATCTCCAAACTTTGCAGAACAATTCAGAATGGCCCATATACTTGTTCTACAAAGTTTGGTCAGGATTCGTCCAGGGGGAGCAAAGTTATAAGCCGCCCAAAAAGTGCTCTTCCTATGGAAACAGCAACTTAACCATAACTACACAGCCATTACCGTGGCCGTGTAATATATATATAGGTATATATATATATAGATTCCCACGCTGAGTATGGTTGGTACAGTGAGATTTTATTTCAGTGTAGACTCATAGTCATCGTGGTGGTCAGCCGACACGTGTTTCGACCTTGTGGGGTCTTTATCAAGGCTAGGTCTGAGATTGTGGTGTGGGGGTGTTTCCCAGCTTTTTGGCCCCCTTGGGATTGGATAAGTCCTGTACGGTCCCAGTCATGGGTCCTGGCATTGCCTGTGGCTGTGTTTACAGTCCCGGCGGAGTGGTTGCAATCCTGGAGGTGTCATTAGGCATCTATTTTAATGTATTGCGTATTGATATGTTATGTATGGTACATGCCTTTAATGCACACACAAAGGGTTACTGGGAGGTATGGCTATTCCTTGAGTAATGTAATTCAAGCATACAAAGCTAAAATCCCATCGATTTTCTTGTATGGTGTGGATGTTTGGGGGACAAAACATACTGTCCACCTAACGAAAATTGAGGGAAATGTCTAAAGATCTTGGAGCGTTGTTCCAGTAACCTTTCGGGAGAATATCTGAGCAGCGAGCTAGAAATTCCAAGCCTTCTGAGCCAACTGCAAGTTTCCCAATTAGGTCGCCATTGGAAGTTGGTAAATAGCCAAGATTTCTCTATGTTGAGTATACATTTTCTAGCAAGACAAGCAACTAAGTGAGGCTCTGATAGTACGGTATTGAAGACATTAGTAGCTAAGGCCAAGACCAGGTGCCTTAAACATTCGATTGTCCCACAAACTGTTACTCTTAAATGTTTCAAACAGTTCCAGAAGAGGCTTATATTGGCTGTGAGCAGGGAACAGCTTGAGATCGATGTTGCATACAAATCGCCAAGCGGCACATTTCTACCACAGAGCTCTAGGCGTTGTACCTATCCCACGTATTTGACTGCATACCCGAATAATCGGCTTGTGCATGAATAATTCCACTTGAAGTTCTGTCTGGTTAATGCTCTCCAAGAATTGGCCTCACGATGTCTCTTGATATTAATTCTAGAGGCTGTCGCGTATATGGGGAAGGAGACCTGGACACCACTAAACAATTGATGTTGAAATGCGAAAGCCTAGAAACGATGCACAGGTGCACGCTGAGGGCTATTGAACACTCGGCTATTTCTCTTGATCTTGAGCTTCTATGGCCTACATTTCTTTTTTGCAATGATGTACCATTTGACTAAGATGTGGCTCAGCATTAAATGTATGTGGGATGCATTGATGTGTAAATATTATTATATTTAAGTCTGACAAATGTGATAATGTAGCAAACTGCAGTTAGGCTGACTATTTTACGTTGTTAATCGCTAGAACAAACCACACATGGGGCCAGATTTACAGAATTTTAGCGTTCTACAAAGTGATTTTCTACTGGTGCAAAGTGACATTGCACTGCCAACAAACACCCTAATTTACAGAACAGTGCAAAGTGTATTTTTTACCCTTTGCACTGAAAAGGTACCCTTTGCACTGCACTAAATGATCCCAATTCACAGTGCAAAGAGTACTTTTTCAGTACAAGGTGTTCTGTAAATCAGGATGTTTGTTGGCAGTGCAAAGTCACTTTGGTCCAGTGCAAATTCACTTTGCACCGCACTAACAATTCTGTAAATCAGGCCCATGGTGTTTCACTTGTTAGATATGTTATGTTATGTTATGTTATGGTAAGCCAATTTCTAAAGCGCACGATCATCCTGGGGTATCTGGGCGCTAGAGGGAGGGGTTCACAGCCAAGGGCCAGAAATGGAGTGCTCTTCAACTGTATGTTTATGAAGAGGGTTTATAAAAAAAATTGCTTCTGGCATGGTCATGGTGCATGAGCACATTAGCACAGGCCTACTAAAGGCAGTCGCCTTTAGTAAGTGAAGGGAAGTGAAGTGAAGTGAAGGGAGTCATAGACTACCTTTACTTCCTTCCTCATTAATGTTTTGCCAATTTTATTGGATTACTGATTACTGAAAAGCTACTACCTTGATTGACACCTTTTGTGAGTAAAATCAGGGAATGGCCGTGGGCTCCCAAACCCAAGATACATGGAAGGAAGGTAGTCTCGGCCACCTTAATACTGGCAGTGGTAAGAGCATCAGCAACACCACCTTCCTCTGTTCAAATCTGAAAGAAGTGGGTGTTTACTATGGATTCCACAGGTTCCACAGGTTTGGTGGAATAAGATGGATGCATGCTTCCACCAAGATCTAAATCCAGGTCTATCATTTGTTGTGCTTCTGCCCTGAGTTCCACACAGCTTCTACATCCATGAATAACCTACACTCACGCTTCATCGCTGTGCTCTTTCCTCAAAAGCACCTGCCTACAGCATTTCTTTGAATGTCCTGGTATCTGTCTAGATGGTCCTCCTGGAGACATTTTAAGTGAGGGTGTCCCCTTTTCCCAGACACCTGAGAGGCACTTGTGAGGTTTTCTTTTGACGTTGATGAACAACAACCAGAAATAAACAACACATCACAACTTTGTTCCAGCCTGCAGAATGTTGTATTCAATTCCTTTCAACAATGTTTCCAAAATCGTTTAATCGCTCGCATCTGCCCCTGCAAACATGCTGGAGCAAGAGTAGAGCAGCTGAAATAGTCAGTGTACAGGCAAATAGAAGACTTGCATGTGTTATTGCTTTGCATATAAGATACAATTATCAAGTGAAGTGTCGCAGCGATGAAATATAAATTTACATTCATATTGAAAATCTAATTGCTTTAAATCCTTCCAGTCTTCTGTGTGTGGCTGCGTATAAACTAAATTGGGGGAAATCAGTTTAAAAAACAATGTTGCTTCATTCTTAAACATGGCGGCACCACTTGAATTAGATCTACTATGTCAGAGATTCTCATTGACCTAGACATCTTTATGATTACGTTGAAGCGTGTGATTGTAAAGACTTTAGGCTTCGAACGATGCTCTATTGCTATGTCAAGCAGAGGCAATAGCTGTAAATAGCTGTTAGGTAATTCATTTGTCGCATTATACTGTTGTTTTATGTCTTTTGCATGGAGCTTTCCCCCAACATGGCTTTTTCAGATTCACTTGTTCTTTTCACATTAACGTCACTCTAGGCGTCCAACTAAAAACACCTTTTTACTTATCACAGCTTCTTCTAGTCAACAGGAGATGGAATTTGACAAACATCTAGAACAATAGGTACATATGGTTGACAATTTCATGGAACTGTTAATGTGTTACTATCAACAGTTGGGATATATTTCAACCGCGTGTGACGTCTGATGGGAAATGAGAGCGAGGTGAGATATATCCCGTTTGGTGATAGAGAGTCATGTCAATTTCATCTTGGGTATGCCATGCTCCGGCTCCCCTTTTCTACTTGCTGCTCTGTCCCCCTTGGCCAGCAGTTCAGGGGTGTGCAGGTAAGGCTAGCCCATACATCCTTGAAAACAAACAATAAAACCTGTCCCCCTGCCAACCTTATGGTTTCCCCCACCCCGAAATATAATCCAATCTTCGAGCCGCAGTCCCCACCTTCCTGATATTTGGTCCCCCAAAGTAAAATAATAATTGGCTTACTGTGGCACGTTACTGCCTGCCTCGTCCATCCATTCCCAGCATAGAACAAATACCTGTTGTCCACTCTTCTCCGAATTCCTCGTCTTTACGTCTCTACAAATAAGCAAATACATACCTACACTACATGGCTCCCCAACCTCCCTTAGTTTTCCTGGACACTGAGGCGGCTTTGCTAACTGATGGCACGGGAGTCACTGACCTGTTCCAGGCTTGCAGCACCAGCAGTCAGCAAAGAAGGCTTTGCTTGGCAGTAAATCAAGGACTTAGACGTCAACTGTTGTAGATGGTGCCATGTTCTCAGAGTCCGGAGCAGAGGATCTCTTCCTTTCTCAGATGTATGGCTCGAATTATGTCAAGGAGGAGTTCTGTGTTGATACTTGGTCTTCTAATGCCAGAGGACTTCTGCCTAGAACGATTTTCTCAGAAAAAGTCAAAGTAGTCACTCTGATCATTTGTATACGTAACTAAAACATGTCTCAATTTTTCCCAGTAGCGTACGTGTACTCAGCATGATAGTCCAAATATGCGTGTTTGTTTGCAGTTGCAGCATCTGGTGAATCAACAACATGTGTTGATGTTGCAGTCCTTATTAAAGTGATACAAGATTTTCCTAATGCCATTTTAATAAAAAAGCTGATCTTTTTTGTTGGGAACTTTCTCATAGCTCAAACATAATCAATGTCCTTCATTATTGAGAATCCATTTCTTGATGTGTAGGGTTTGTTTCCTATGGCAGCTTTACCTCTTTTGTGCGACTTCATCAAAAAGTGTGCAGCACTTTGGGCCTCATCACGAGTTGAGCGGTAACCCTTAAATCAGGCGGTAACCGTATTAGCGCCACTAATACTGCTCCGCCGGATCACAAGTACAAATACCGCTGGCGCAATTACAGCCGGCGTAAGTACAGCCGGCTGTAATAGCACCGGCTGTAATAGCGCCGGCACTCATTTGCGCTAGTACAGAGCGCCAGAAAACCGTTGGAAAATCCGCTGGAAATACCTCTAGGCAAATGCTGGAGGTAAAAGAATACAGGAGACAGCAAAAAGAGCCCAGGGCAATCCAATGCAAATCAGAGGCCTACAAAGGACCCACCCATGCACAACACACCCTCCCCAACACCATTACACCAGCAGGGAGGAGACAGCAAAAAGGGCCCTGGTGAAGCCAATGTAAATCAGAGGCGTACAAAGGACCCACCCATGCACAACACACCCTTCCCAACAGCATGTTGCCATTTGGAGCCGGGAGCCTTAATGATGACATCTACATGGAGGAGGAGACCAGCACCAGCAAAGCGACCAGTCATCTCCAGGCTCAGGCCAACACCCTGGGTCCTGACTGAAGGGCAGCTGGTGACCGAGTACAGGCTGGACAGGACAACCATCACGCAGTTACTGTACACAATCCTGGCTGACATATGCAGCCGTATAGCCATCAGCACTGCTGTGCCCCACTTGTCAAGCTCGTGTCGGCACTACAGTACCTGGGGACTGGCAGCTACCACCACACCGTTGGCAAGATGCACGGCATGGCCCAGTCCACCTTCAGTGCTGTGCTGGGACAGGTGCTGGATGCATTGTTGCTCCATGTGAATGAGAAAAGGTTTGTGAAAAAACAGATCGACTACCCCTCTCTTTAAGTCCTGTATGGGTCACAGGTGAAGATGAAGGTTAACCTGTACAATTTGTTAGTAAGGTTATCGCCTTTTTGGGAAGAATTGCAAAAAAATGCTGCTAGGTACAAAAAATTCTATCTTTTTAATAGTCACAAGAATGCCTAAAAACGTTACAAGCTTAACAAAACATAGCAAACTTAATACATTTTCAATTAAAACATTCAGTCATCATTCATCTATTCTAACAGGGGAATACTACAACTTAAACAGCTTTGTGCATAACAGTGAGTCAAAATATGCATTAGTGACAGGGGAAAAAACATTAGGTTTTCCCTTTAGCAGTCGACATATGTTTCGGCCCTTTGTAGTGTACCACCTCTGTCAACAGTGATCACTAAGGTAAATGTTGGGCCATCTTCAGGACAAATGGTTACTTTGTGGTAGATTATTCTTGTTCCCCATTAGGCACACTAGCACATCTAAAAGGATAAATATACATATATTAATGTATAAGAATGAAATAGAAAAAGAGTTGCAATTCCCAACTGGATAGCATCAAGGCGATGGCTAGATTACACTGTTCTAGACACGCACACTAAACCCACCTATGGTCCATAGACTGAAGTTAGGACTATTGAGACTGGTCAGACTCTCGGATGTGGCCGGGTATTGCCATCTCTGGTCTTGGTTCCTATAATTAATTAGAAACGACCATTACTTAGTGTTATGTTACTGCTACTACAGGCTATTTATTAAGTGAACTAAATTGACTTACAGATTAGCAACTTCTGTGGCTTTGTTTTCAAGGTTGGTCTTTGTATTTCTGTATTTCACTTGGTACCATTCATTGGCAGGGCATGTACCGTTATTCTGGTGGTTATAGTGCTGCCTAAATCAAAGGAGAAAAAGAACTCGCTGTTGAATGAATATATTACAGCATGTTAGAATAGTCATCATTCTTTTATGACTTTATTGTTGCTGTATTTATTTAAACATGGACTGTGGGCCGCAGGCTGTTTGCAATTAATGAAAGCCTGTGCTATAATATAGTCGGCTTTATTCTTTTATGACTTTATTGTTGCTGCATTTATTTAAACATGGACTGTGGGCCGCAGGCTGTTTGCAATTAATGAAAGCCTGTGCTATAATATAGTCGGCTTACAAAGCGCCTTTTGCATTATTGCTTGTGAAACTCTAAAGGATATTGCCCAAAGATGCATGACATGGCTATGGTTCATTTTTCTATTTTCTATAGTTATTTTAAATGTACTACTGTCGCGAATTATAAAGATAGACAATGTGCAAGCATTTGGCCCCGTGTTCACCGCCTTGCAAACTGCAGCTTGACTTTTGCATGTTTATTTAAAATGCACGTGTTTCTATGACCTGTTGTAATCAGTGCCGTTCGTGTCAGATTTTACGAGCAAGCTTATCAGTCATTGTGATCACTGTGTCATGCTGACAGTGCGGTTAAGGCTTGTATAATTTAAGACTCTGAATTCATTGAAGCTGTTCTAACGCTTACCTTGATCTGTGTTGTTTATGTCCGAGTGAAAGCTGGAAGTCTGCAAGAGCGGCAAGAGCTCGTTCTGCAGAGTAATGGTGTGTTTTTGAATCGAGTCACGTGATAAGAGACCCGTATTTACCTCACATTTGTAGCCTTTGGAACGTGACTATAAGGCTGCTGGAACTTGTAGTCAAGGGCCAGAAAAGGCCATGTTTTGTATTATTGCAAATCAAATGCCGGCCGTATGAATGACACCTTTTGTAATATTGCACCTGGTAATGTGATATACTCAAGTGATTTATAACAGCTACTGGCATCATATATTAGAAAGCGCCTTTGTATTATCCGGTTGTGCCGCAATTATATTGGGTAATTTTGCACTTGCATAGCCCCCTTTCTTTTCTCCGTTTAATTCCAAAAAATAACACCTATAGATAGTGTTATCGGTATTGCAATAGTGTGTGGGGAAAAGCAGTGTTTCTATGTGTTGGTGGTCTGTTTAGTGTTACTGTGTTAAAGATCGCCCACTCCTTTTGTTATGCAGAACGCAGCCTGGCCTTCATTATCTAGCATTTGATGTGTCCACGGGCCATTGTTTTTTGGCGCCCTAGCGATATTTGTATGAGGGGAGATGTACTCTATCCTTCCAAGATTGTAGCTGAGAGTCGTTATGCACTATAGGTTGTGCTATAATTTGTTACGTGGCAGTCATGGGGTCCTATTTATACGAGTTTTGCTCCAGAGTAAGGGATCTTGATACTGGACAGCTAATTCTAGCAAGCACCCTTTTTAAAAAGGGAGCCTCCAGATATAACCACCCATCAACAAGTTAAATAGGGGTGGCTTCAAAGGAATGCATTCCATTCTATGGCAATGTTCAGGCCATATTTAACCGTATCTAAATTGTGAATCCATTTCTGCTCGCATCTTGTGAGCTCAAGATCCATATTACCTCCTCTGGGGGAGGGTTTGATGACCTGTATGACACACCATAGTAGATCTGTGCATTTATGTTGTTGTTGAATGTAATGGGCCACTAAGGGTTTATTGTCAATTTCATTCCGAATACAAGATTTGTGTTCGCAGATTCTTTGACGTACCTGTCGTTTGGTCTTCCCTATATATACTAGGTCACAAGGGCATTTTATGGCATATACAGCCCATTTGGTAAGGCAGTTGGTAAATGTCTTTAGCTGTACTAGGGTGTTGCGCAATTGGATACTTTTCATAGTGGTGGTCTGTGCACAGACAGAACATTTTCCACAGCGGTGATGCCCCACAACTGGTGGTAGGCCCCAGAGTTGTGTCTGGGTAATCACAGCCTTGGGCGCAACAGGGTAAGTGTGAACCAAGGTATCTTTGATGTTACGTTGTCTTTTGAAGGCAAAACGAGGCATAAGGGGATTGAAATCTTCAGTTTTGATCATGTGCCAGTGTTTTTTAATGATCTTTCTGAGATGGTTACTAATAGGACTATATGTGCTGACACATGTTATTTTTTCCTCTGGCACATGATCAAAACTGAAGATTTCAATCCCCTTATGCCTCGTTTTGCCTTCAAAAGACAACGTAACATCAAAGATACCTTGGTTCACACTTACCCTGTTGCGCCCAAGGCTGTGATTACCCAGACACAACTCTGGGGCCTACCACCAGTTGTGGGGCATCACCGCTGTGGAAAATGTTCTGTCTGTGCACAGACCACCACTATGAAAAGTATCCAATTGCGCAACACCCTAGTACAGCTAAAGACATTTACCAACTGCCTTACCAAATGGGCTGTATATGCCATAAAATGCCCTTGTGACCTAGTATATATAGGGAAGACCAAACGACAGGTACGTCAAAGAATCTGCGAACACAAATCTTGTATTCGGAATGAAATTGACAATAAACCCTTAGTGGCCCATTACATTCAACAACAACATAAATGCACAGATCTACTATGGTGTGTCATACAGGTCATCAAACCCTCCCCCAGAGGAGGTAATATGGATCTTGAGCTCACAAGATGCGAGCAGAAATGGATTCACAATTTAGATACGGTTAAATATGGCCTGAACATTGCCATAGAATGGAATGCATTCCTTTGAAGCCACCCCTATTTAACTTGTTGATGGGTGGTTATATCTGGAGGCTCCCTTTTTAAAAAGGGTGCTTGCTAGAATTAGCTGTCCAGTATCAAGATCCCTTACTCTGGAGCAAAACTCGTATAAATAGGACCCCATGACTGCCACGTAACAAATTATAGCACAACCTATAGTGCATAACGACTCTCAGCTACAATCTTGGAAGGATAGAGTACATCTCCCCTCATACAAATATCGCTAGGGCGCCAAAAAACAATGGCCCGTGGACACATCAAATGCTAGATAATGAAGGCCAGGCTGCGTTCTGCATAACAAAAGGAGTGGGCGATCTTTAACACAGTAACACTAAACAGACCACCAACACATAGAAACACTGCTTTTCCCCACACACTATTGCAATACCGATAACACTATCTATAGGTGTTATTTTTTGGAATTAAACGGAGAAAAGAAAGGGGGCTATGCAAGTGCAAAATTACCCAATATAATTGCGGCACAACCGGATAATACAAAGGCGCTTTCTAATATATGATGCCAGTAGCTGTTATAAATCACTTGAGTATATCACATTACCAGGTGCAATATTACAAAAGGTGTCATTCATACGGCCGGCATTTGATTTGCAATAATACAAAACATGGCCTTTTCTGGCCCTTGACTACAAGTTCCAGCAGCCTTATAGTCACGTTCCAAAGGCTACAAATGTGAGGTAAATACGGGTCTCTTATCACGTGACTCGATTCAAAAACACACCATTACTCTGCAGAACGAGCTCTTGCCGCTCTTGCAGACTTCCAGCTTTCACTCGGACATAAACAACACAGATCAAGGTAAGCGTTAGAACAGCTTCAATGAATTCAGAGTCTTAAATTATACAAGCCTTAACCGCACTGTCAGCATGACACAGTGATCACAATGACTGATAAGCTTGCTCGTAAAATCTGACACGAACGGCACTGATTACAACAGGTCATAGAAACACGTGCATTTTAAATAAACATGCAAAAGTCAAGCTGCAGTTTGCAAGGCGGTGAACACGGGGCCAAATGCTTGCACATTGTCTATCTTTATAATTCGCGACAGTAGTACATTTAAAATAACTATAGAAAATAGAAAAATGAACCATAGCCATGTCATGCATCTTTGGGCAATATCCTTTAGAGTTTCACAAGCAATAATGCAAAAGGCGCTTTGTAAGCCGACTATATTATAGCACAGGCTTTCATTAATTGCAAACAGCCTGCGGCCCACAGTCCATGTTTAAATAAATGCAGCAACAATAAAGTCATAAAAGAATAAAGCCGACTATATTATAGCACAGGCTTTCATTAATTGCAAACAGCCTGCGGCCCACAGTCCATGTTTAAATAAATACAGCAACAATAAAGTCATAAAAGAATGATGACTATTCTAACATGCTGTAATATATTCATTCAACAGCGAGTCCTTTTTCTCCTTTGATTTAGGCAGCACTATAACCACCAGAATAACGGTACATGCCCTGCCAATGAATGGTACCAAGTGAAATACAGAAATACAAAGACCAACCTTGAAAACAAAGCCACAGAAGTTGCTAATCTGTAAGTCAATTTAGTTCACTTAATAAATAGCCTGTAGTAGCAGTAACATAACACTAAGTAATGGTCGTTTCTAATTAATTATAGGAACCAAGACCAGAGATGGCAATACCCGGCCACATCCGAGAGTCTGACCAGTCTCAATAGTCCTAACTTCAGTCTATGGACCATAGGTGGGTTTAGTGTGCGTGTCTAGAACAGTGTAATCTAGCCATCGCCTTGATGCTATCCAGTTGGGAATTGCAACTCTTTTTCTATTTCATTCTTATACATTAATATATGTATATTTATCCTTTTAGATGTGCTAGTGTGCCTAATGGGGAACAAGAATAATCTACCACAAAGTAACCATTTGTCCTGAAGATGGCCCAACATTTACCTTAGTGATCACTGTTGACAGAGGTGGTACACTACAAAGGGCCGAAACATATGTCGACTGCTAAAGGGAAAACCTAATGTTTTTTCCCCTGTCACTAATGCATATTTTGACTCACTGTTATGCACAAAGCTGTTTAAGTTGTAGTATTCCCCTGTTAGAATAGATGAATGATGACTGAATGTTTTAATTGAAAATGTATTAAGTTTGCTATGTTTTGTTAAGCTTGTAACGTTTTTAGGCATTCTTGTGACTATTAAAAAGATAGAATTTTTTGTACCTAGCAGCATTTTTTTGCAATTCTTCCCAAAAAGGCGATAACCTTACTAACAAATTGTACAGGTTAACCTTCATCTTCACCTGTGACCCATACAGGACTTAAAGAGAGGGGTAGTCGATCTGTTTTTTCACAAACCTTTTCTCCATAGAAAATCCCTTCTTACAGTTTTGACCCCCCGTTAACAAAAAATAGGGATTACCCATTTATATATACCTACCTAGGACAACCCTTGGTTGTTGGGTTTAATCGTGTCCGTTACGTATATCAGTGATTTGAGAACCGTTAAAATGGACAGTGGAAATTTGGTTTCCTTTTCCGATGAATATTATCAAAAAATTTTGAGTCTGCCATCACTATTAGGAGACAATATTGAAAAGGCAGCTTCTACATCACAATCCAATGATGCAGATCTTTTGACTCAAAAAAAGAAGAAATTGATACGTACTGAGTCCCATGGCCAACTTATGCTGGCATATCTGAAAGCAGGCACAATACCAGAGGGCTTGCAAATCAGAAACATCCCCAGAGTATTCACGAATAACTCAAAGTTTAAAAGCAAGTTCAGTGGAGTAAGCAATAAGTGTTCAAGAGATCTATTGATACTAATCATAGATACGGCAGAAGAAGAAGCAGACCTACAAAAAATAGAAATTGCAGCTTTAGAAGACAAAATCAAACGAGACAAAACCATCAAAGATATTAAAGAAACTTTAGAAAAGATTGAAGATGAAATAAGTAAATTCAAAAAATTAACTCTAGACAAAGAAATTTGGAAGTTGAAGAAAGACGTTGAACAATATAAGGAGACAAAAACATACCCTTATCTTGTAGAAAGTTATTATGAAGACCTACAGAAGGCCAACCAAGGTCGAACATACAATGCAGGCAATAGGAACAAACAATTTGTCAATTTTTCCAACTCCTCAAATGCCTCCTCAAGTAGCGGTTCAGATACTAGCCAAGCAGGACCCCCGCCCCAATTTTTTCGGGGCCGGGGCAAACGCGGCCACAACAAGAATCCAGGACCACCCCGGATGAATACCAGGAATTGGCAGGGCCCACCCCCAACTTGGTAGTACCGATCTTCAATTTAACTTCACACACCCTTTCTTCCACGGAAATCAGTGTCCTTTCTAAAGGTTTGTCTTTTGTTCCTACCACTAAGGCAAAATCTTTTGAGACAGAAATAGAACTTCAAAAGTTCTATAGAACAATACGCCTAAAATATTTTTTTAGGAACTCGACACCATCGAGAAAAGAACCGTCCATTACAGGTCTAAAACCACCCTCCAAGTTTACACCTACAAACGCAATGGTCTGTCCAGCGATACTAGCGTTTGAACAAAGAATGTCTCACGAAATTCAAAGTATGATAAAAACCAAAAACAACTCGAGAGACAATCTCACAAAGGCTGAGAGAGAGGCTCTAAAATCTTTACAGTCCAACGACTTATTTATAATCAAGCCCGCAGACAAAGGGGGCGGAATAGTGCTATGGGGCAAAGAAGCATACGAAACAGAAGCAATGAAACATCTCAATGATAAAACTGCATATAGGGAACTGGCGCAAGATCCCACACCAAGGCTCCAAGATGAGATAAGTAGCCTCATGAAACATGCAATGGATGAAGGATGGATAGAGCCGGAAGAAAAAGACTTTTTGGTCAACACACAACCTACCATTCCGGCTTTTTACATCCTTCCAAAAATTCATAAAAATGAAAAAACACCCCCCGGTAGACCTATTGTAGCGGCGATTAATTCTATTCTTGAGCCGCTTTCAGTCTATTCAGATTGGTTCTTAAGACCCTTTGTGTCCCAAATGAAATCATATGTCAAAGACACTACCAGTATGTTAAAAAAATTGGAGACTTTTCAACTCAGTCCATCAGACATCTTGGTGACCTTTGATGTGGTTAGTCTCTACACCAGTATCCCACAACAGGATTGCCTGAAGGTGATGGCAAAATACTTAGACAGACGTACTAGAACACTTAATAGTGTCCCCACTGCATTCATTCTAGAATGCATTAGACTCGCTCTAACAGAGAATTTTTTTCTATATAACGGACGTTTTTACAACCAACTCAAAGGCACAAGCATGGGAGCAACTTTTGCTCCAGATTTGGCAAACTTATATATGGATGACCTTGAAGAACAATGTATTTTTGATTCTTCTAACCCTTTCTCTGCATCGATTATGACATGGCTACGGTACATTGACGACATTTATATGATCCGGAGCGACACATTTGACAACTTGACAAAGTTCCATGAATGGTTAAATGCGCAAAACTCTAATATACAGTTCACAATACATACTGACCTGCATACCATACCGTTCCTGGACCTTCAAATACAAAAAACTGAGACGGGAAGTATAGAAACAATCTTATACAGGAAGCCCACAGACAAAAACACATTGCTCAGTTATCACAGCTTTCATCCGCTGAGTTTAAAAGAAGGACTTCCCTACGGGCAGTTTCTGCGGATTCGCAGAAACTGCACACAAGTTGAAACGTACAAAAAACATGGAAAATGTTTACAAAAAAGATTACAAGATAGAGGCTATCCGAAAAAGACAATCCACCGGGCATATAAAAGAGCATTGCATAGTAATAGGATGACTTGCCTAGAGTCCATGCACCGGCGTAAGGAAGAGGAAAAAATAACATGTGTCAGCACATATAGTCCTATTAGTAACCATCTCAGAAAGATCATTAAAAAACACTGGCACATGATCAAAACTGAAGATTTCAATCCCCTTATGCCTCGTTTTGCCTTCAAAAGACAACGTAACATCAAAGATACCTTGGTTCACACTTACCCTGTTGCGCCCAAGGCTGTGATTACCCAGACACAACTCTGGGGCCTACCACCAGTTGTGGGGCATCACCGCTGTGGAAAATGTTCTGTCTGTGCACAGACCACCACTATGAAAAGTATCCAATTGCGCAACACCCTAGTACAGCTAAAGACATTTACCAACTGCCTTACCAAATGGGCTGTATATGCCATAAAATGCCCTTGTGACCTAGTATATATAGGGAAGACCAAACGACAGGTACGTCAAAGAATCTGCGAACACAAATCTTGTATTCGGAATGAAATTGACAATAAACCCTTAGTGGCCCATTACATTCAACAACAACATAAATGCACAGATCTACTATGGTGTGTCATACAGGTCATCAAACCCTCCCCCAGAGGAGGTAATATGGATCTTGAGCTCACAAGATGCGAGCAGAAATGGATTCACAATTTAGATACGGTTAAATATGGCCTGAACATTGCCATAGAATGGAATGCATTCCTTTGAAGCCACCCCTATTTAACTTGTTGATGGGTGGTTATATCTGGAGGCTCCCTTTTTAAAAAGGGTGCTTGCTAGAATTAGCTGTCCAGTATCAAGATCCCTTACTCTGGAGCAAAACTCGTATAAATAGGACCCCATGACTGCCACGTAACAAATTATAGCACAACCTATAGTGCATAACGACTCTCAGCTACAATCTTGGAAGGATAGAGTACATCTCCCCTCATACAAATATCGCTAGGGCGCCAAAAAACAATGGCCCGTGGACACATCAAATGCTAGATAATGAAGGCCAGGCTGCGTTCTGCATAACAAAAGGAGTGGGCGATCTTTAACACAGTAACACTAAACAGACCACCAACACATAGAAACACTGCTTTTCCCCACACACTATTGCAATACCGATAACACTATCTATAGGTGTTATTTTTTGGAATTAAACGGAGAAAAGAAAGGGGGCTATGCAAGTGCAAAATTACCCAATATAATTGCGGCACAACCGGATAATACAAAGGCGCTTTCTAATATATGATGCCAGTAGCTGTTATAAATCACTTGAGTATATCACATTACCAGGTGCAATATTACAAAAGGTGTCATTCATACGGCCGGCATTTGATTTGCAATAATACAAAACATGGCCTTTTCTGGCCCTTGACTACAAGTTCCAGCAGCCTTATAGTCACGTTCCAAAGGCTACAAATGTGAGGTAAATACGGGTCTCTTATCACGTGACTCGATTCAAAAACACACCATTACTCTGCAGAACGAGCTCTTGCCGCTCTTGCAGACTTCCAGCTTTCACTCGGACATAAACAACACAGATCAAGGTAAGCGTTAGAACAGCTTCAATGAATTCAGAGTCTTAAATTATACAAGCCTTAACCGCACTGTCAGCATGACACAGTGATCACAATGACTGATAAGCTTGCTCGTAAAATCTGACACGAACGGCACTGATTACAACAGGTCATAGAAACACGTGCATTTTAAATAAACATGCAAAAGTCAAGCTGCAGTTTGCAAGGCGGTGAACACGGGGCCAAATGCTTGCACATTGTCTATCTTTATAATTCGCGACAGTAGTACATTTAAAATAACTATAGAAAATAGAAAAATGAACCATAGCCATGTCATGCATCTTTGGGCAATATCCTTTAGAGTTTCACAAGCAATAATGCAAAAGGCGCTTTGTAAGCCGACTATATTATAGCACAGGCTTTCATTAATTGCAAACAGCCTGCGGCCCACAGTCCATGTTTAAATAAATGCAGCAACAATAAAGTCATAAAAGAATAAAGCCGACTATATTATAGCACAGGCTTTCATTAATTGCAAACAGCCTGCGGCCCACAGTCCATGTTTAAATAAATACAGCAACAATAAAGTCATAAAAGAATGATGACTATTCTAACATGCTGTAATATATTCATTCAACAGCGAGTTCTTTTTCTCCTTTGATTTAGGCAGCACTATAACCACCAGAATAACGGTACATGCCCTGCCAATGAATGGTACCAAGTGAAATACAGAAATACAAAGACCAACCTTGAAAACAAAGCCACAGAAGTTGCTAATCTGTAAGTCAATTTAGTTCACTTAATAAATAGCCTGTAGTAGCAGTAACATAACACTAAGTAATGGTCGTTTCTAATTAATTATAGGAACCAAGACCAGAGATGGCAATACCCGGCCACATCCGAGAGTCTGACCAGTCTCAATAGTCCTAACTTCAGTCTATGGACCATAGGTGGGTTTAGTGTGCGTGTCTAGAACAGTGTAATCTAGCCATCGCCTTGATGCTATCCAGTTGGGAATTGCAACTCTTTTTCTATTTCATTCTTATACATTAATATATGTATATTTATCCTTTTAGATGTGCTAGTGTGCCTAATGGGGAACAAGAATAATCTACCACAAAGTAACCATTTGTCCTGAAGATGGCCCAACATTTACCTTAGTGATCACTGTTGACAGAGGTGGTACACTACAAAGGGCCGAAACATATGTCGACTGCTAAAGGGAAAACCTAATGTTTTTTCCCCTGTCACTAATGCATATTTTGACTCACTGTTATGCACAAAGCTGTTTAAGTTGTAGTATTCCCCTGTTAGAATAGATGAATGATGACTGAATGTTTTAATTGAAAATGTATTAAGTTTGCTATGTTTTGTTAAGCTTGTAACGTTTTTAGGCATTCTTGTGACTATTAAAAAGATAGAATTTTTTGTACCTAGCAGCATTTTTTTGCAATTCTTCCCAAAAAGGCGATAACCTTACTAACAAATTGTACAGGTTAACCTTCATCTTCACCTGTGACCCATACAGGACTTAAAGAGAGGGGTAGTCGATCTGTTTTTTCACAAACCTTTTCTCCATAGAAAATCCCTTCTTACAGTTTTGACCCCCCGTTAACAAAAAATAGGGATTACCCATTTATATATACCTACCTAGGACAACCCTTGGTTGTTGGGTTTAATCGTGTCCGTTACGTATATCAGTGATTTGAGAACCGTTAAAATGGACAGTGGAAATTTGGTTTCCTTTTCCGATGAATATTATCAAAAAATTTTGAGTCTGCCATCACTATTAGGAGACAATATTGAAAAGGCAGCTTCTACATCACAATCCAATGATGCAGATCTTTTGACTCAAAAAAAGAAGAAATTGATACGTACTGAGTCCCATGGCCAACTTATGCTGGCATATCTGAAAGCAGGCACAATACCAGAGGGCTTGCAAATCAGAAACATCCCCAGAGTATTCACGAATAACTCAAAGTTTAAAAGCAAGTTCAGTGGAGTAAGCAATAAGTGTTCAAGAGATCTATTGATACTAATCATAGATACGGCAGAAGAAGAAGCAGACCTACAAAAAATAGAAATTGCAGCTTTAGAAGACAAAATCAAACGAGACAAAACCATCAAAGATATTAAAGAAACTTTAGAAAAGATTGAAGATGAAATAAGTAAATTCAAAAAATTAACTCTAGACAAAAAAATTTGGAAGTTGAAGAAAGACGTTGAACAATATAAGGAGACAAAAACATACCCTTATCTTGTAGAAAGTTATTATGAAGACCTACAGAAGGCCAACCAAGGTCGAACATACAATGCAGGCAATAGGAACAAACAATTTGTCAATTTTTCCAACTCCTCAAATGCCTCCTCAAGTAGCGGTTCAGATACTAGCCAAGCAGGACCCCCGCCCCAATTTTTTCGGGGCCGGGGCAAACGCGGCCGCAACAAGAATCCAGGACCACCCCGGATGAATACCAGGAATTGGCAGGGCCCACCCCCAACTTGGTAGTACCGATCTTCAATTTAACTTCACACACCCTTTCTTCCACGGAAATCAGTGTCCTTTCTAAAGGTTTGTCTTTTGTTCCTACCACTAAGGCAAAATCTTTTGAGACAGAAATAGAACTTCAAAAGTTCTATAGAACAATACGCCTAAAATATTTTTTTAGGAACTCGACACCATCGAGAAAAGAACCGTCCATTACAGGTCTAAAACCACCCTCCAAGTTTACACCTACAAACGCAATGGTCAGTCCAGCGATACTAGCGTTTGAACAAAGAATGTCTCACGAAATTCAAAGTATGATAAAAACCAAAAACAACTCGAGAGACAATCTCACAAAGGCTGAGAGAGAGGCTCTAAAATCTTTACAGTCCAACGACTTATTTATAATCAAGCCCGCAGACAAAGGGGGCGGAATAGTGCTATGGGGCAAAGAAGCATACGAAACAGAAGCAATGAAACATCTCAATGATAAAACTGCATATAGGGAACTGGCGCAAGATCCCACACCAAGGCTCCAAGATGAGATAAGTAGCCTCATGAAACATGCAATGGATGAAGGATGGATAGAGCCGGAAGAAAAAGACTTTTTGGTCAACACACAACCTACCATTCCGGCTTTTTACATCCTTCCAAAAATTCATAAAAATGAAAAAACACCCCCCGGTAGACCTATTGTAGCGGCGATTAATTCTATTCTTGAGCCGCTTTCAGTCTATTCAGATTGGTTCTTAAGACCCTTTGTGTCCCAAATGAAATCATATGTCAAAGACACTACCAGTATGTTAAAAAAATTGGAGACTTTTCAACTCAGTCCATCAGACATCTTGGTGACCTTTGATGTGGTTAGTCTCTACACCAGTATCCCACAACAGGATTGCCTGAAGGTGATGGCAAAATACTTAGACAGACGTACTAGAACACTTAATAGTGTCCCCACTGCATTCATTCTAGAATGCATTAGACTCGCTCTAACAGAGAATTTTTTTCTATATAACGGACGTTTTTACAACCAACTCAAAGGCACAAGCATGGGAGCAACTTTTGCTCCAGATTTGGCAAACTTATATATGGATGACCTTGAAGAACAATGTATTTTTGATTCTTCTAACCCTTTCTCTGCATCGATTATGACATGGCTACGGTACATTGACGACATTTATATGATCTGGAGCGACACATTTGACAACTTGACAAAGTTCCATGAATGGTTAAATGCGCAAAACTCTAATATACAGTTCACAATACATACTGACCTGATTACCATACCGTTCCTGGACCTTCAAATACAAAAAACTGAGACGGGAAGTATAGAAACAATCTTATACAGGAAGCCCACAGACAAAAACACATTGCTCAGTTATCACAGCTTTCATCCGCTGAGTTTAAAAGAAGGACTTCCCTACGGGCAGTTTCTGCGGATTCGCAGAAACTGCACACAAGTTGAAACGTACAAAAAACATGGAAAATGTTTACAAAAAAGATTACAAGATAGAGGCTATCCGAAAAAGACAATCCACCGGGCATATAAAAGAGCATTGCATAGTAATAGGATGACTTGCCTAGAGTCCATGCACCGGCGTAAGGAAGAGGAAAAAATAACATGTGTCAGCACATATAGTCCTATTAGTAACCATCTCAGAAAGATCATTAAAAAACACTGGCACATGATCAAAACTGAAGATTTCAATCCCCTTATGCCTCGTTTTGCCTTCAAAAGACAACGTAACATCAAAGATACCTTGGTTCACACTTACCCTGTTGCGCCCAAGGCTGTGATTACCCAGACACAACTCTGGGGCCTACCACCAGTTGTGGGGCATCACCGCTGTGGAAAATGTTCTGTCTGTGCACAGACCACCACTATGAAAAGTATCCAATTGCGCAACACCCTAGTACAGCTAAAGACATTTACCAACTGCCTTACCAAATGGGCTGTATATGCCATAAAATGCCCTTGTGACCTAGTATATATAGGGAAGACCAAACGACAGGTACGTCAAAGAATCTGCGAACACAAATCTTGTATTCGGAATGAAATTGACAATAAACCCTTAGTGGCCCATTACATTCAACAACAACATAAATGCACAGATCTACTATGGTGTGTCATACAGGTCATCAAACCCTCCCCCAGAGGAGGTAATATGGATCTTGAGCTCACAAGATGCGAGCAGAAATGGATTCACAATTTAGATACGGTTAAATATGGCCTGAACATTGCCATAGAATGGAATGCATTCCTTTGAAGCCACCCCTATTTAACTTGTTGATGGGTGGTTATATCTGGAGGCTCCCTTTTTAAAAAGGGTGCTTGCTAGAATTAGCTGTCCAGTATCAAGATCCCTTACTCTGGAGCAAAACTCGTATAAATAGGACCCCATGACTGCCACGTAACAAATTATAGCACAACCTATAGTGCATAACGACTCTCAGCTACAATCTTGGAAGGATAGAGTACATCTCCCCTCATACAAATATCGCTAGGGCGCCAAAAAACAATGGCCCGTGGACACATCAAATGCTAGATAATGAAGGCCAGGCTGCGTTCTGCATAACAAAAGGAGTGGGCGATCTTTAACACAGTAACACTAAACAGACCACCAACACATAGAAACACTGCTTTTCCCCACACACTATTGCAATACCGATAACACTATCTATAGGTGTTATTTTTTGGAATTAAACGGAGAAAAGAAAGGGGGCTATGCAAGTGCAAAATTACCCAATATAATTGCGGCACAACCGGATAATACAAAGGCGCTTTCTAATATATGATGCCAGTAGCTGTTATAAATCACTTGAGTATATCACATTACCAGGTGCAATATTACAAAAGGTGTCATTCATACGGCCGGCATTTGATTTGCAATAATACAAAACATGGCCTTTTCTGGCCCTTGACTACAAGTTCCAGCAGCCTTATAGTCACGTTCCAAAGGCTACAAATGTGAGGTAAATACGGGTCTCTTATCACGTGACTCGATTCAAAAACACACCATTACTCTGCAGAAGGAGCTCTTGCCGCTCTTGCAGACTTCCAGCTTTCACTCGGACATAAACAACACAGATCAAGGTAAGCGTTAGAACAGCTTCAATGAATTCAGAGTCTTAAATTATACAAGCCTTAACCGCACTGTCAGCATGACACAGTGATCACAATGACTGATAAGCTTGCTCGTAAAATCTGACACGAACGGCACTGATTACAACAGGTCATAGAAACACGTGCATTTTAAATAAACATGCAAAAGTCAAGCTGCAGTTTGCAAGGCGGTGAACACGGGGCCAAATGCTTGCACATTGTCTATCTTTATAATTCGCGACAGTAGTACATTTAAAATAACTATAGAAAATAGAAAAATGAACCATAGCCATGTCATGCATCTTTGGGCAATATCCTTTAGAGTTTCACAAGCAATAATGCAAAAGGCGCTTTGTAAGCCGACTATATTATAGCACAGGCTTTCATTAATTGCAAACAGCCTGCGGCCCACAGTCCATGTTTAAATAAATGCAGCAACAATAAAGTCATAAAAGAATAAAGCCGACTATATTATAGCACAGGCTTTCATTAATTGCAAACAGCCTGCGGCCCACAGTCCATGTTTAAATAAATACAGCAACAATAAAGTCATAAAAGAATGATGACTATTCTAACATGCTGTAATATATTCATTCAACAGCGAGTTCTTTTTCTCCTTTGATTTAGGCAGCACTATAACCACCAGAATAACGGTACATGCCCTGCCAATGAATGGTACCAAGTGAAATACAGAAATACAAAGACCAACCTTGAAAACAAAGCCACAGAAGTTGCTAATCTGTAAGTCAATTTAGTTCACTTAATAAATAGCCTGTAGTAGCAGTAACATAACACTAAGTAATGGTCGTTTCTAATTAATTATAGGAACCAAGACCAGAGATGGCAATACCCGGCCACATCCGAGAGTCTGACCAGTCTCAATAGTCCTAACTTCAGTCTATGGACCATAGGTGGGTTTAGTGTGCGTGTCTAGAACAGTGTAATCTAGCCATCGCCTTGATGCTATCCAGTTGGGAATTGCAACTCTTTTTCTATTTCATTCTTATACATTAATATATGTATATTTATCCTTTTAGATGTGCTAGTGTGCCTAATGGGGAACAAGAATAATCTACCACAAAGTAACCATTTGTCCTGAAGATGGCCCAACATTTACCTTAGTGATCACTGTTGACAGAGGTGGTACACTACAAAGGGCCGAAACATATGTCGACTGCTAAAGGGAAAACCTAATGTTTTTTCCCCTGTCACTAATGCATATTTTGACTCACTGTTATGCACAAAGCTGTTTAAGTTGTAGTATTCCCCTGTTAGAATAGATGAATGATGACTGAATGTTTTAATTGAAAATGTATTAAGTTTGCTATGTTTTGTTAAGCTTGTAACGTTTTTAGGCATTCTTGTGACTATTAAAAAGATAGAATTTTTTGTACCTAGCAGCATTTTTTTGCAATTCTTCCCAAAAAGGCGATAACCTTACTAACAAATTGTACAGGTTAACCTTCATCTTCACCTGTGACCCATACAGGACTTAAAGAGAGGGGTAGTCGATCTGTTTTTTCACAAACCTTTTCTCCATAGAAAATCCCTTCTTACAGTTTTGACCCCCCGTTAACAAAAAATAGGGATTACCCATTTATATATACCTATCCATGTGAATGAGTACATCACATTGCCAGCCACACAGGCACAGGACAAGTTCAAGGGCCAGTTATATGCCATTGCCCAAGACCCCACCATTATAGCAGCCCTCGACTGCACACGCGTAACACTAGTAGCCCCCTGGCAACATGAGGCAGCTTACAGGAATCGTAAGACTTAACATTCAATGAACGTGCAGATGACGTGTAGCCCTAACCTAACCTTCACCCACTGCTGCGACCCGCAACCCAGATCTACCCACGACTCCACGGTCTTGCGCAACAGTACCCTGCCAGCTCACGTGGAGAGGCACCAAGGCCAAAACACATGGTTGTTGGGTGAGCACAAAACTAGCTTCAAATGCATGCCAAATTGCATCTGCTGGGCGAGGGGCAAACACAGAGGAATCCCTGCATGCCAGCATGAGACATAGGCAGCACTAGTACTGCAATATTCCCATGCCGGTGCCTCGCACGTGAAACCTTGCACACGTTAAACACAGCAGAACACAGTCTGAATGTCACACACCTGTGAAAGCACAGTCACATATGGAAGATCAACTACAACTAAGCATTCCTATGTGTGTCGCAGTGCTGCACATCACCCTGACACAGGAGGGACATCCCACCCTGACCACCAGACAACCATGCCAATAGAGTTCGAATGCAGGCACATTCACAAAGCATCCATATACGAGTAGTTGGAGACATGACCATCCCTGAGATACTGACCCCTGATTGGGCAATCACATTCCTTGCTAAATTTACATGACCGTGGCAAGTAGTAAACGCAACACCAGCCATAGCGAATGCCACGAAACATGCCCTAACAACGTGTCGCCTGAACATGCAGACATAAGGGTGCCCCATCCACTGATAATGGACAGAGTACTGTGGCATTTCGACACTGGGGTTGTGCATGCAGTAAATGGTCCATTGATTGAATGTTGCACCTTGTCCAACACACACCACAATGAAAGTAACCAAATAGGAATGAGCGTGCATGTACAACATGAAAGTGACGCACAAAGGAATCCACATATCAATTGATACACTGCTGTATGTAAACCTCAGGCCATGCATATCTCAGAAGGTGAAGGATATATGTCAACATGTCACTGAGATAGCAGGAACCTTCACAACGCATACCTGATTGTGCTGCCAATGTCACTGATGACCGAGCCTTGTACACCCACTTAACCAACCTAGCCTTGATGTACACATTTTTCTCCCATGCAGGTGATTCTGGATACCTGCAGTACACATGGCTTATGACTCCTGTGCGTCATCCACACACTCCAGCTGAGCTGGCATACAAAATTGCCCATGGGCATACACGCATCTGTGTGGAAAGGGCATTTGGACTGCTGAAGGCACGATTCCGGTGCCTAGACCGTACGGGAGGGGCATTAATATATGCACCTGATTAAGTTGGCAAAATCATACCTACCTGTGCCATGATGTACAACATTTGCTGTCGCCGGCATGTGCCGCTGCCCCTGATGCTGATGGCCAGCCACCTGGGGATGAGAGTGATGATGAAAATGTGGCCGAAGCTCCATGCCACATGCACACCGGGATGCAGTGAGGGGAGGGAGGTTGGCCAGACAGGCCTTGATTGACAATTATTTTTGATCCACTGCATTGAAACACTTCACACATACCACTTGTAGAATAAAGAGCACTTGAAATCAATCATGAATGTCCATGCTATGTATGAATTATGTACAGGATTTACTGTAACTTTTAACAAACCTCCCACCCCCTGTAAACTCCCCATCATATGATCCCCCACCTCCCTGGAAACTCCCCATCACACAATCCCCTCACCCCCTGTAAACTTCCCATCACACAATCCCACCACCCCCTGTAAACTCCCCATCACACGATCACCCCACCCCCCTGTAAACTCCCCATCACACAATCCCCCACCCCCTGTAAACTCCCCATCACACAATCCCCCACCCCCTCAGCACAGCCCTACATAGTGCTAGTGTGTCCATGTGCCGATGGCTCTGCACAACTGTGACATGTGGACCTAGGATGGACATGGCTGCTTTCCATGGCCGGGTCCCTCTGGTGAACGGCTGGTGAGATTTCGCTGGGAAAGTCGCCTGGGCGATGCCTCCAGGGATCTCTCACTGGGTGTGGGTGAGGCTGATGGTATAGCTCCGGAGAACTGCAGCTGCTGGCAGAGCAGATTATTCGCCTACTACATCTGCTCGGCATGTGCGGATTGGACAGCTCCCGTATCCTCTGACCAAAACCTGTCAGGGCCGCTGTGCAGCCCTCCATGACCCTACGGGCCCATGCCTTGTCTCGTGCCACGGTATTTGCAGCATTCCGTATTGCACTGCTGATACCCTTGATGTGATGTGTGTGTTCCATTGACATTTCCTTATTGTCAGGCCTCCATCAGATCCAGCCGCCCCATCACTGCTTCTCCCATGAAGTAGGGTCTTTGAGGTGTGCTGGGGATCTGACTGACGGCGCAGGGGGGGGGCTGTTTGGGGACATGGTGTCAACTCTGATGGGGCTGCTGCGGTTTGAGTGACTTTTGTCATGGGAGCCATATGATGGTGTGTCCACATCTGGCTGAGGTGTGCGGGCCCGATGCACGTGTACATGTGGCATGGGTGCATCCTCTGGCGCATGGTCTTGGCTACCTTGGGTTGTGGCCAACTCTTGTGTGACACTGTGGCCAGGTGACGACAGAAGTGCAGTGCATTGTGCTGCTGTGGTTGTGGGGCCCTCATCAGAGTCAGACCCACTTGTGGCTCCCTCAACGCCCTGGGTGCCCATTGTGGCTTCCGGGGAATGAGGCGCTGTCACCCTGCGCCCAAGTGGACGCTGCACCCGTCTGGTTGGGCTCCGGTGGGGTGACGTTGGAGGTTTCCAGCGTCATGTTTTTTCTGCCCGGCCCCTTTGCAGGGTGGTGGTGCTGGTGGAAGCGCGCCGGATCAGGTGACTGGATGTTGTTGCATCCTCATCATCCTCATCATCATGTGATGAGCACTGCATGCCTGTGGGGTACATAGGGCATTATATGAGTTGAGGGCAGCTTAGATTTGTATCATGCATATCATGCCTTACAGTGGGTTTGGACACAGTCTCAATCATGCGTCGCCACTGCATTTTGGTGACTCCCTATGTTGTGATTGTTGGGACGTGGTAATGGGGAGGGACACTGCTTGGACATGTTGGCGTGACATCTTCAGACATCTGCTGGGGATGCATGGCATCCACACTGCTGGGGGGGGTTTCATGCACACTCACACATCACGTTGCTGTGCCATGGCCATGGATGTCTTTCCCCTGGGCCTTGTGTTGATGCAGTGTACGTACTCAGGGTAGTAGGGGGCACTGCGGTACAGTGGTACGAGGGGTCAGTTATGGGTGGCTGCGGTGCCTCCTGCACATTGCATGCACATACATTCACTCTGGGTCTGAAGGCGTGGCCCTTACAGGTTCATGGATTTTTAGGGGTGGTGTTCTCACCTGCAGCCTCCAGGGTACCAGTGCCAGCCTCCACTCCTCCGACTCCCTCAATGATGCCCCTATCGATGAGCGTTGTCATCTGCTCCTCTCAGGGGGTGACTCGGGTGGTGGTGGTGCTGGCCCTCCTCCAGTTGCCATGCTTCCACTCCAGTGCTGGGAGAGTAGGCCTGGTACTCGGACCCGCAAGTCATTGAGGCGCTTGCGGCAGTCCTCACCATCCCTGGGCACGCTGCCCACCGCAGACACCCTCTGGCTGATTTGCCTCAATATCTGCGCTCGACGCTTGCAGGTTGTTTTGCGCTGCAGTGCACCATACAGCTCTTCCTGTTTGGGCACCACCTCCTTGTTGGGGGTCGCCGGCCATGTCCATCCGGCAGACGACCCACGGGGTGCTGCTTCCTCACAGCACCCAAACAGGCCCAGCGCCTGTGGGAGCTTGGGGCCTGCCATGTCCATCCGGCAGGCCCCGCGGCGCTATGGGACACCAGCGCCATCGGGGTGGGGGCACAGCCTGCCATGGTCCTGACCATGCGGACCTCGGCCACCGTCCTGGCACGAGAGTCCCATGGCAACAGGGCCTGCAGGCCTGTACCTCCCACAGGTAGGCCTGCGGCCTACATCTATGATGAGACACGGACTCAGACCAACCTTCCACGGAGTCTGCAGCCGTTCTGTCTCACGTGCCTGCAGGGGCTCCTTTTATTAGCTTGGGCCATGACACAGTCATGGCCCATCTTAAAGGGGCCATACACGTGAGGAAAACACATCCCCTTAAAGGGGCAATGCACACACAGGAGGGTCCCACCTAACACTCCTCCACCAGTATGGCTAGCTCCTGGTTGTTGAATTTTGGTTTCTCACCCTGTCCAGGGCAGACTTGACCCTGGTGCGTTCCTGAGACCTTTTGCAAGGTTTACAGGGGTGGATGGCTTGCAGGGGCTGTGATTTTCGGCAGATTGTGATTTCCAAAATAGCCGACTCTTTATTTCCCATTCTGGTGGTGACACGTTTCCTGTGCGCTAATAGCGCTGCGGCTCGGCGGTAGCGCAATGTGCAATGGATTTACGGGTTCCTGGCCAATTTTTACACCAAGCGCCATTTCCGTTAACACCATGTCCCTGGGCGCGTGCGCACAAACTCGTGATCTGGCATACTTTCCGCCAGGCAACGCAGCGTTATTGCAAATAGCGCTCAACAGGAAATTTGCCCGAATACCGCCAAACTCATGATAAGACTTTTTGTCTTTTATAGCACACTATCCCACATCACATTATTAGCAACATTCTGCCAGGCCTCTCTGCATCTAGTGTTGTACCAAAATATCTCCCCTGCATGTTGTGGGTAATGGCATGCAATTGTTATTTATTTATTTATTTGTACCGCACCATAAACCCACAGGCATCTGGGCACCACATAAACACAATAGATCATAACAAAAAAAACAGGATGTATTCATATCAGTATATATCAAGAGGCTACGTCATCCCTGACCATGAACCTATTTAATGAGAGTCGCTTTTAGTGAAACCCTAAAGGTTTTCACATTGCTGTTTAACCTGAGAGTGCTAGGGAGAGAGTTACATATCAGAGCAGCTTGGTTGAAGAATGCCTTCCCTAGACCATCCACCCTTTTGAATTGGTCTTTTTTAATTGTTCCTGAATGTGCGAAACTGAGCACGTGAGTTGGTAGCTATTGAGTGAAGCGGCTCTTCAGGTATGCTGGTGCCTTTCCGTATAAATAATTGTGTACAACGTTGCAACTTTAAAGTGGATTTGGTCTGTAATAGGCAGCCAGTGTAGTGATTTCCTCCTAGATGAAATGTTATCCCGTTTGGGGCTACCATTGATGACACAAACTGCATCATTCTGGATGATTTGGAGCAGATGCACACTTTTTACTGCCCCTATCAGCAGTGAGTTGCAGTAGTTGAGGAGGGGGAGAATGATGGCTCGACCGATTGAGGCACAGTTATCTGATGCAACATCCTGCTCACTTTTCCTTCTTGGTCTTCCAGTGTCCCTATACTTGGCAAACCATGTTTGTTGTTTGTTTATTTATTTATATAGCGCACCTGACCCAGAGGTATCTGAGCCCTTAAAGTACAGAATATATTTACAGGTGAGCAGCAGATACATAATACACATGTGTAAAGAATACAAATACAATGAAGCAAGACACAGGTGTGCAGTATACAATGATCAGTACAAAATGTAAATGATTTGCTGGAATCACAAGTTGAGCAGGTTATAGATTGGATTATGTTGAGTAGCCTAGAGATGACGAGGCTTCTGAATGCTGTGAATGATTGGGTAGATTTGATGTTCTGTGGAAGTGTATTCCATAATTGGGCGGCAAGAACCGGGAAACTGGTTCCGCCCGCCATTTTAAGGTTATATCTGGGTACCATAAGGCAAGATGTGTTAGTGGATCTGGTGGTTCTAGCGGAGAGTTTTTGAGTAAATTTGTCAGTGATGTAAGGTGGGGCTCGATGATTTAGCGGTTTGTGGGTGAGGTAGAGAGTTTTCAAGTCATTTTTTTCTTGTATGGATAGCCACTTGCACTGTTTCTGGTAGCCGAAATGTGTTCTCTTTCGGGTATATTTAATGCTGCTCTGAACGCATTATTTTGCAGAATCTGCAGCTTGTTGGTTATGGATTTATTGACGCCAAGGTATAAGCCATTGCAGTAATCCAACTTGAATTGTATCAGTGCTCTGGCCAATGTGAGGCAACTGTTGGGGGATAGTAATGGTCTGCAGGCCCTAATCATCTTGCCTGTGTAGGCAGAGGCTGAGGCTGTCATGTTGTTTAGTAAGATTGCAGTTGGCGTCAAGGTAAAACCCTAGGGTTTTAACGCCTTTGGCTATGGGAATGTTGTTCCCATCTATGTGGATGCAAGTGATGGGGATGGGGTCTGCTGCTGCTATGAGTGAGAAAACGTGTATAGTCCTGTTGTCGAGGAAGGACCATATCCACATGACAACAGAGTTGGAGAAATGAGCTGCTGATGACAGGTGGTCATATAAAAGGCTAAGGTCAACCAAGTCAAAGGCTGCCGATAGGTGTAGGAGGAGTAGTACAGCTACTTTGCTTTTGTCTTTTAGATCATCAATCTGACTTTTGAGGTCAACGAGTGCTGTTTCACTTCAATGTTTGGCCTAAATCCAGATTGATGAGTTCCTAATAGTTTATTGGACTCTAGGTAATCTTGTATTTGCAAGTAGGCTACTCTATCTAAAATATTTAGTAAGAAAGGGACTGTGATAATTGGCCTATAGTTAGTGGGAATAGCCGGGTCAAGTGTTTGTTTCTTGAATAATGGGAGGACCCATGACTTTTTAAGGTTACTTGGGACTAGATTATTAGTGAATGAGGAGTTTATTCATTTGGTAATAAAGGGGGCTAGGTCTCTGGCCGCATCCTTTATAATCTGCGCTGGACAGCTGTCACCTTTGCAATTGGATGGTTTAGGTGAAGTTATGATTTTTTGAACTTCAGGAATGGATACCTTGTTGAATTTGAAACCTGAGTTAAGGTATGTGGTAGGGGGCAGAGGCAGACTAGTTAGATTGGCTGAGGACAGTTGGTGCCGTTTGTTGGCTATTTTGGTCTGGAGTCCCAAAATTTTGTTGGCGAGCGCATTTTGGATGCAAGTGCACCATGGTTTGTCCTTTTTGCTGATATCTACAGTGGGGTTTGGGTTTTCTAACTCTCTAAGGATGGTGAAAAGTTCCTTAGTGTTAGATCCTGCTTGATTAATTTGATCGTTGTACGTTTTTGTTTTGGTTCAGATAATCTTACTTTTGTATAAGGCGGTGGTATTAATGAGGTTGGTTTTGTTTTCTGGGGAAGGAAGTAGTTTCCAAAGTGTCTCAGGTTTTCTTTTTTATGTGCAAAGCAGTTTGAGTTCAAGGGTGAACCAAGAGTTCAGGTGTGCTCTAGGTTTGGCTTTGTGTAGTTCGAGTGGGGCAAGAGTGTCTATAGCTTTAGTCATGGAGTCATTGTAGGTTTCAACCAATAGATTGAGGTCAGCTGTGTCCGGCAAAGCATTGATGGTGGGGATGACCAGGGGTACTATGGTCTCAGCTGTGATATTCTGTTTGTTTCTAGTGAGACAGGTATTGCAGCTGGAGACTTTAGCGGGATATGGTTATTGACATTAAGTTTTAAGGATAAGAGGTGATGGTCAGACCATACAAGAGGTGTAGGGTCCTTGAGGGTGATGTTACTGTTAAGTATGAACATCCGGACAACCGCAAGTTAAAGGAACTGTTTATTTTAAGTTGTATTTATCATGAAAGGACCTCCAGCTGCATAACACTACAACCAGGCACACAGGAAAGCAGCAACAGATTCACTTGGAATGCCAACAAAAGTAAACAGCAGCATCATAGCAAAATGGAATGTTCTCTTACACTATGACATACCTCCATTCCAGGCTACATTGAATAGACAGGGCTGGGTTCTTTCCATGGCAATACTTGCTTTCCATTGTTATTGAACACAACATTTAACTTGCTTATATTTCTATATCTTGAACCTACATCTTAATTGACATATATCTATACCTCATAAAAGCTACACCATAACACATATCCCTCCTTTATTTTATTCAAAAACATCATCCACCCATTTTCACAAAAGCAACACGATTCAAGTTCCACACTTGTCCTCCCACTACCCGAATCGCTCCATGCAGCACAGCAATTACCTTTACAGGATCGGAATATAGTGCTTCTCCTTTCTTCTTCAACACCCCTTTTTTTATCCTCACCATGTCTCCACATTCAATTCTCAAAGTTTTCTTCCCTCTCCTTGCAGTCTCACGCGCTACCCATTCCTTCTTTTTCTTTTTCAAATCTTTGCTCACACCATCTACCACATAGTCACTTTCTCTGCTTCTTCCCAACCATGGAGGACTGATCACCCTGTTTGGTTTACGTCCTCTCATTAACTCGAAAGGGGTTATTCCCATAAATGAAAGAGGAGACATGCGCAGACCAAAATTACTGTCCTGGATTGCAACTTTTCTATCAAATCCTGTTTCCGTTGCCATCCTAATACTTTCGATGATAAATCTATTAATTCTTTCTACACACCCATTCGTCTCCGGGTGATATAACGCAGTCCTCTTGTGTTTGATTCCAGACTCTTTGACATATTTTGCAAAACATCCACCAACAAATTGAGGACCATTGTCAATCAGAATGCTTTCAGGGACACCTTCCCTAGCAAATATCTGTTGTAACTCCTTTACTAAGGCCTCTCCAGTGGTCTCCCTTACTATACTAAACTCACACCAGCGCGAAAATAGATCAACTAGAACAAAGATACATTTTCCTCTTCCATACCCTAAATCAACTGGGCCCAGGATATCCACTGCCACATCTCTCCACCTGATACTCTACCTCTACCAGAGGTTGTTGTCTAGCCACTTCTCCTTTTCCAATCTTAGTACACATAGGACACTCAGCCAGTCTTCTTTCTATGTCCCTATCAAATCCAGGCCACCAATAATCGTTACGTAAAACACCTTTTGTTCTGCTAATTCCAATGTGTCCTACATGAGCTAAATCAGTAATTCTGTTTCGTAACATTTTGGGAACCACAGCACGCTCCCATATGAATAAAATACCATTTGCCACACTTAGTTCATTCCTGACCTCCAAAATGGGACGGTATCTTCTTTCAATTCTGTTTTCTTGGGCCACTCACCCGAATCCACATATGTAATAACCAACTTTAAACACTTGTCCTTGTCCATTTCCTCCAACCATTCTTCCTTGGACACTATGCCCTCAGTATTAATGAAAAACATTTCCATTTTCTCACCATATGAATCATTTTCATTCTCTTGTTTCCTTAACCTGGACAAACTATCTGCTAGTATGTTTTCTTTACCCGGAATAACTTTAACCACAAAACTGTGACATTGCATACGGGTAATCCATCCGGCAACCCTCCTGGACACCTTATCTGGGCCTTTATTCTCTAAAATTTCTTTAAGTGGTTTATGATCAGTGCACAACATAAAACATGTTCCCCATAAAAAAATTCTGAATTTCTCCATGGCCCAATAACAGGTTAAGGCCTCTTTTTCAAGGACAGAATACCTAAATGCAGCTCCTCTTAACCCTTGAGATGCATGTGCTATAATCTCTTCCTTTCCCTTATCATCCACTTGAGACAGCACTGCACCAATCCCCATTTCGGATGCATCAACAGTGACTTTACTCTGGCGGTACGTATCAAACTGTCCTAATGGCTGCGCTAAATCTATTTCCTTCTTCAATCTGACAAAATCACTCTCACATTTGGACGACCAGACAAACTCACTTCCTTTCTTCAGCATTTTCTCAATTCAGTCACTTTACTAGCATAGTTGTGTACAAACTTCTGCTAAAATTCAGTCATCCCTAGGAATGATCTCAATTGTGCTTTGTCCTCTGGGCTTTTGATATTTTTTATGCCACTTACCAAACTCTCTTTTGGCTTTAAACCATCTGCCGATATTAAATGGCCTAAATATTCAACTTTAGAAACACCAAATTTACATTTTCCTTCCCTTAACACTATGCCATTCTTTTCAAATATCTCCAAAACTCTATGCAGTGTGTTATTGTGTTCCTCTTCACTCTTCCCACAAATCAAAACATCATCCTGAAAACAATATACACCTCTGATTTTTCCAACCAATCTGTCCATAACCTTTTGAAAAACTGCATCAGCAGATACAAGCCCAAAAGGCATGCATTTGAACTGGAAAACTCCCTCATGAGTTACAAATGCTGTGAGCTTTAAGCATCGTTCTTCCAATTCTACTTGATGGTAAGCGGAAGCCATGTCTAATTTCGAGAATACCTTTCCTTGCCCAATTCTCTAAAGCATCTCTGACAGATTAGGTAGAGGATGGCGATCTACCAACACACACTTATTGAGTTGACGTAAGTCCACACACAAGCGGAGCTCACCTGAGCTCTTCTTAACTACCACTAGTGGAGACGTCCAGTCTACCCCTCCTGTTCTTTCAATAACACCTAGTTTCAACAATTCCGCCAGCTCCTCTTTAACTCCTTATCTAATTGCCAAAGGTACTGGCCTCAATTTTGCAACCACAGGGATACTCCCTTTCCTTACAAGATTTTATGCTGTATACCTTTAATCTTTCCAATGCCCTCTCTAAATGCTTTGGGGGGTTTACTGATGATTGATTCATTCACTTGCAACACTTGTTCAGGACTATTGGGATCTAACTTGATCTTCAATTTCTTTTGTTCCCTCCACCCCAGTAGAGTAAGACCTCTTTTGGTTACATACATTTTCCCTTCACATTCCCTGTCTTTAAATTGAAAGCGATTCTTACTATACCCTAAGAGATCAATGGTGTCCTGATTGTAGCCACCAGGCCTAATATCAGGTTTAAAAAGTCCTCGTACATCCCCTTTCACTACTCTTTCAAACACTTCCTTGGACATGAGTGTTATTTTTTATTCTGAATCTGCCATCACCCATACTTCTTTACCATCTACTTTAACACTCGCATAAGGACGCTCACATTCATCATCTTCATTATCCACATCATCAACAGCATTAATGGTATCAGTGATGGCGTTAACAATAACATTATCCACTGGAAATTCATTCTCATCATCAGAAGACTTCTGCCCCTCATCCTCAGTAACATCTAGGACTTTTTTTTGAGTGTGTTGATAGTTTTTGCAACAATTTGCAAAATGTCCATTCCTCTTGCATTTTGAACAGGTTGCTCTTCTACCAGGACAAACTACTGAGGCAGCGAAGTGTGTACTACTGGCACAGCGATAACACAAGCGTTCATCCTTTTCTCCTTTCTCTCCCTTCTGTCTGTAGTTCCTCGACTCTGTTCCTCCTCGACAAAACTGTTTTTCCTTATCTTTGAATTTCTTTTTATTCTTGTGTTCATTCGAAAATGCCCTTTCCAGATCAGAGATGTTGTCTCCCTCACCATCACTTGCAACTTGTGGCAAAGTCTCAAACATTCTCTGTCCTTCATAACCTAAGTGGTGCATTAAAAGAGCAAGTTTTCTGTCATTGGAAAACAAATTTCCACCAGCTGCTTTCAAATAGTGCATGAAACCCTTCTTCCACTGTGCCCATTTGATTTTTATTGGTCCTGGAGTGGCCTTAAACATGGGTGGGCCACTAAGATTCGACATAGCCATGGTGCTATTTGTGAATTATCACTTGTTATGGTGCAGATAAAACTTCTCCCACTCCTCAAGTTAAGTGTCTTGTTGCTGCTATTTGGTTCCTGTTATACCAATGTATTTATTCCACTATAGTTTGATGCCTGTGATCACTGAGAACACCTCTCCCCGAGCAAACACATAGGGCAATGTTTTGCTTCAGGTCTTAGGTCCCAGGTCAATTCAAGTTCCAATTGAGCACAATGAAGGTAATATTGCGGGTGCTGCCTTCTGATGAGTTTCTGAAGATGCAGCCACCAGCGCAAACCCCTAATGCAATAGTGTACCTTCTCTGACAGTACTTGTTTGTTGGCTGTGTCAGCAATGTGATTGCTTCTCAAAATTTCTCTATGCACTTCCCTATTGCCTAGAGAAGCCTCCAGTGAAATGAAAGTACTACAATGAAAGTACTAGAGCGGGTGCTGCCTAGAGTGGGTTTATGATGATGCATCCTCTAATACGAATTCTCACTGTAACAATACATCTTCTTAACTGCACTTGCTTGCAACACTGTTGGCTGTGTCTGCACCGTGCCTGCTTCCAAAACTTTTTCTATGCACTTCCTTATTGCTTAGAAATATCTTCCCGCTCCTATTTGTAACTCAAAATATATGTCTCTTCAATGTCTCACCCTCCACATGAAACATATGTCTATGTAATGTCCTTTCCTCTTGTGGCTGGTTCTCCCCCTTTTCTTACATGTCATCACATGTGTTCTCAATGTTCACCCCTCCACACTCCTCATTCCAAATCAGTCTACTTCTTTGCTTCGCTTCGCTTATTGTGCTAAGGCGCGGAGAGTAAATGTGAGGGGAAGCCAATTACCAGGCCGCTACAAACGTTCAAAGAACAGAGTGGCTGCTCACCAGTGTGCAGAGGAGGTCCTGACTTGCTTTAGGTTGGCTGGGGGCAGTGGTCTCTCTTCTTTTGTTGCTCCCCCACCACAGCTTTACTCTGCTTCTGCATCAGGTTCCTGAAAATCCTTGTCGCCAATGTTAAGTATGAACATCCGGACAACCGCAAGTTAAAGGAACTGTTTATTTTAAGTTATATTTATCATGAAAGGACCTCCAGCTGCATAACACTACAACCAGGCACACAGGAAAGCAGCAACAGATTCACTTGGAATGCCAACAAAAGTAAACAGCAGCATCATAGCAAAATTGCATGTTCTCTTACACTATGACATACCTCCATTCCAGGTTACATTGAATAGACAGGGCTGTATTCTTTCCATGGCAATACTTGCTTTCCATTGTTATTGAACACAACATTTAACTTGCTTATATTTCTATATCTTGAACCTACATCTTAATTGACATATATCTATGCCTCATAAAAGCTACACCATAACAGTTACAATTAAGGACTGCTACCCAGTCAAGTATCCTCCCCTTCTCATGGGTGGGCAGAGTGCTTACTTGAGTGAAGCCTTGTTCGGATAGTGCAGTGGCTAAGGAGGTGGCAGGTGTGTCATTGGGGTGATAATAACTAAGGTTGAAGTCCCCTAGAATGATATTTTGTGTTGTTAGTTTAGTGTTAGTGGTATTGCCCCTTGCCCTTATGTAAAGTTAACCATGGTTGACTGCTACATAGATGGGACTACTGAGCAGGACACGGGGCATCCATCTTTTGTGCCCCCTTTCGACTCCATCTTGGGTAAACAGGCCTCACTGCGATAGTACAGCAATGCTCAGCTCCCCTTTCCACCGCAGCAGCCAAGGACAGAGACACACACACACAAGGCGTGCAGGCAGCTGGCTGGCCCCCATCCTTGCACTCCCCTTGCAAAGGAAAGCTCTGTGCTTCCATTCTCACGCTGAAGCTGGAGAAAGTTGCAACAATCGATATGCTACAGTTTTCTTCCTCTGAGATCACTGTTTGCCTGAAAACCGGCATGTGAACCAGGATGAGCTAAGCACTTTCTGCTCGATTCGTCCTCATAAACGTGCAAGCCACCCACCCCCATTAGAACAATTTATTGCCATCCTGACCCTGCACCCCCTGTAAGATATTTCTTTCAAGTGCCAGACCCTCGCCTGTGCTGCGAAACCCACCCAACACACCCACTACTAACCTTAAGCATTTTTATTATTATATATGCTTTTACTTGCACTAATGAGTTTGAAACATAGAAAGAGATGCGAAACATAGCCTGATTCTTTTACATGCTCAATAAAGGTCAAGGCCTTCAATTAAAGCCACGAATGACCCAATTGTACTGACAATAATCATTGTGTGTAACTTATGTAGAAATGTGACAAGTAGCATAAAATGTTTTAAATAATTTGTCATTTAGTATGTAACAATACTAGCTTAGGTAGTGACCACAGCGACCGGACCCTGACCTGCATGGAGCGCAAGATGTTTGACGTCCGTCAGCTACTCAGCCAACCAGGAGGAAGAGATGCTACCCACATTTACAGCACCACACCGTCTGGCCAATCGGGTCCATTTAGTATTTTTTGTTAGAGTTACTTTAACTAATATAAATGTTGGCACTGATGTAAATGAGGGAGAGTTTTTTGGGTTATTTCCTATCTGGAGAAATAAACCATCCTTTGAACTCTTGCAGTCGGGTCTCAGTGTCTCTTTCCCCGACAAGGGGTTTTGTCTGCTATTTAAGACGGGGAAAGGCACCTACATTTTTGGTGACCCCCGCAACGTGATTTAGAGAGGTGCCTTGAGGCCTGTGCCGCCCGGCAGCGAGAACCAGGGTGCCCCCGAGCAGAACCATCGCCTACGCGGTTGACCAGACTGTGCACACCAAGAAGAAAGGGTCAAGGGTTCCCGGTTGACGAATACCCGATCAAAAAATGCTGCTCGCCAAGGCAGGCCACGGCTTGGTTGGGGGACGGACCTGAGCGAGGTCCGGCCGTGAGCGGCGACCCTTGGAGTACCTGACTGAACACGTGGAATCCTGGTTGCAAAGACCCCAAAGGATGGTAAGGGGAAAATACGGGAAGAAGGGAATTAGCAACAGAGGGAAGGTAGCCAAGAATATGGTCTGCGTGAGTGACGGTGAGGCTTTTCTGATCTATCCTTTATATGGCCATTAGGTGTTGTAAGAAGTGAGAAGAAGAAGAGAAGTGGTATCCTAGCCCGTAGGGGGAAGAAGGTGGCGCCGCGTAGCATTTGTCCCGAACAAGTGCAGAATAGAGATAAAGAGAAAAATAGTAGGGGTCTCGTGTAGTCTCGGAGTAGTTTTTAGAATATTCTTTTTCCGTGGAAGTAAGAAATCTTGAGACATAATAAAGGTGAAAGAGGTGGGGAGTGAATGCGAAATAGTGGGTAGTATAGGGAAGAAGAAAAAACAGGGACAGTAACGGGAATAGGGAAAGAACAAACGTGCGCAGGCAGTGCATGTGTATGTTGCATGATTATATGTTTGTTGGTCTGCTTTTATGTATATGTCTTGTTGAACACGCTAAAGTATTTTTAACACAAGTAATTTGTGATTGATATAAGGTAAAACAGAAGAAATAGACTGTGAGGGGTGATCAGGTAACACCTCTCAGAAAGCTAATGTGACATATGGTAATTGTGAGCATTGATAAAAAACGTATTATTTCTACATATTGTAACTGATATACCAAGTAAGAGGTGGGAAGAGATTCAAAGGTACTAGAATACACAAGAGAGGAAAAGAAACATTGCCATGGGGGAGTAACACCACTGGTTCATATTTGCCAGCACCTTCCACTTTATAGGGACAGGATACAGAAGTATCACGATCAGTGGATCACTGAGATAAAGGAAGACGGGGATACACCAATTTGGCCAGAAGGAGGATCATTTGACAAAAGAGTGTTGGACCTAGTATCAACACATTTGCTAGGGTGATACAAAGGGAAACAGTTACAGAACCGGAGAGAAGTGTTAGATTTATGGCGAATGTTTGAGGAAGTTTCCCCCACGGCAGAGGTAGGTACAAGCCGAATGACAGAAAAGCAGAAAAACCCTGAAGAAGTAGGTGGGACACCAAAAGGGGAATGCTCAACAACTACAACCGAAAACGAAGTAACAAAAATCTATCCCTTAATGAGTAGGCCAGCGGTAGGGTTTAGTGAACCCCTGTATGTACCACCCACCGCCACTGCCCAGAGCAGGGCAACAGCCCCCGAACCTCCACCATATGACAAAGGAGGCCTGTATGGCCCCACGAGTGCACCTCCTGTGGATATAGCACATTTAACAGGTGATTTGAACCGTCAGCTAGCACACGCACAAATGGAAATAACACGGGTAAGAGCTTTATGTGACAAAGGGCAAATGCTGCCAGGGGGAGGGGAGGTACCCCCGCTGTCACTGGCAGATCTCACACCCCCGACAGGGGCAGCAAGCAATGCAACCCCAGCAGCCTCGGTATCAGGGCAGTCTATAGTATCGCAAGGGACGTTATCGCAGCAGAGGCAAGAACAAGAGTGGCAGTCAGGACAGTTCCTGTTCCAATTGAATAACAAGCCAGTGAGAATTATACGCCCAGAAACACCGGAGAGTCAACAAAGTGGAGACCAGGGTGAGAGACAAGGAAGTGAACCCAAGGAAAACTGGGAGGATAATAACGAGTTAGAGTCAGAAATAGAAGAAATATGGCACGAGTTAGATGAATACGAAGAGGCAGCTGCCGCGGTGGGTTCCCCACTGCCAAACCACCGTTACCCAGACACACTATCACCACCATTATGGCAAGGTAGATTAAGACAACGAACAGGGAGGATAGGAAACATATTGGTAAGTAAAGCGAAAAAAGGGAAGACAAGCAGAACGGGAAAGAAACAAAAACTACAAATGCCACTGATACATAAAGGAGCAGGTAGGCCAAATTACATTCCGTGGGCCCAAATGGACAAAACCAACCTGTTAAAACTCCTCCCCCCACTGACGGGAGGGGCAGGTAAGTGGATACATGTATTTGAGAAGAACACGGCAGGTGTGCCGTTAGCTATAGGTGATGTAAAAAGTCTATTAGTTTCAGCAATCGGGGACCAAGCAGACACAATCTGGGAAAGGGCATGGTTCACGGGAGTAACGATGAGCTGTGACCGACACGATGGATCACCATTTAACAATGTTCGAGCACAAGTGTGGGATGCATTGCGGCGTGCATTTCCAGATGTTCCAGATTTACATGCAGTGATGCAGTGTACGATGGAGGAGAATGAGGATCCTGTGCAATTCATTTTGCGAGTGCAAGATTTATGGAGAAGCGAAACTGGTACGGCATGGAATCAATCAACAGCTTTATTCTATTTTATCATTAAAAAGGGGTTGCAGAAAGAGGTGCAGAAGGCCTTGGACAAAATAGCTGGGATCGAAGCCAAAGGGTGGTCTGAAATTCAGAGCATAATTGTACACCACTGGAGGAGGATCAAAGAGAAGGAAAAGGAGGTCACGCAAAAGAGGCTGCCTGACGAAGCAAAATTAGTACAGGCAAAATTAGTGAAGGTCACCGCCATTACTGCCAGTGCACCAGCAGACAGAGGAAACCAAGGAGAAGAAAACGCGGGAGGAAGGCCCGTCGGGATAGCAGCGCAGTGGGTTGGAGAGGACTAAGGACAGTGGAACGGAGAGGAACAACCATGCCAAGGATCGCAGTGGCAGAACAGGCCGGCCCAAGGTAGAGGTGGGTACCGCGGGCAAAGGGGAGGATACGGAGGAATGGGAAACAGAGGGTATGGTGGGCAAGGACCAAGGGGAGGACAACAGGGGTCGTGTTGGAATTGTGGAAGTTGGGGACATTATTCACGAGATTGTAGAATGCGACCATCAGGGTATTTTCAACAGCAGCAACAACAGCCCATGAACAATGAACAGGGGTGGGGCTGCCCACAGCCAGGTAGCCCTTGTGGAGCTCCAATGGGGAGGGGGGGACAACAGGATCAATACTGCTATGACCCCCAAATGTAACAAAGACAGCCAGCCCCACAACAGCAGCAACAGCAGCAGCAGCCACAACAGCAAAACACACTACAGCCCATGGCGAGACAAAACCCAGTAAGGAACATAAACAATAACCCTTTTGCAGCGGCCGCAAACGGTTCCCCTGCACCATACCGCGGCGTAACGGTCGTGGGTGACAACGTTTTTTCAATGCCAGGTCAGCAAAGATACCAAGACTAGGACAGCCCACAGGGAGCACTTGCGTGTCCAGTCCTATCCACCACACAAAGTGAAAATGAGGAACCACTAGTGGCAGCAGAGATAGGAAACAAGCAGTTTATCTTTATGGTAGACTCTGGAGCAGAAAAATCATGCCTCACAGAAGGGCGGTTTCAGCTCTCGGGAAGACATTTGGAGACGCAGGAGTTCTCTGGGGCTATTTTAAAAGTTCCTTATACAAAAGATCTTGATGTAACAGTGGGGGGAAAAACAGTGCGTGCACCCTTATTGTATTACGAAAACGCGCCAATCAATTTGATGGGACGAGACCTACTCAGTAAGTTAAACATGACCATAGCCTTTACTGAAAGAGGAATAGTGTGCTCGATGCCAGGGGTATGCCCCGTACGGGCACTCTTGCTAATAAGTACGATTACAAAGGAAGTTGCAGTAAGAGGGATTCCCATTGACATGGACATGTTCGTCTATGGAATACAGGTATTAGCCCAAGTAGTGCCTGAAATAACACAAAAAGAGTGGAGAATACCACCCGACTTCATATTCCGCCCAATCACACCAACAGATGTAGTGCCAGACACAATTATGTCTATAGACATTGAGGCAGTTCAAGTTTTCAACAAACGCATTGTGGTCATAGGCCTGGACATGCAAGGATGCGAGTGGAGAAGTGTGCTATGCATAGAGCCAAACATGATGCTAAATGATATTACTGATGAAGAATTGTTTACTGACTACGAAGGGGATGGAGAAATAATAATGGAAATAAGCATACCATGTGACATTATGATTCAATACAGAGAAATACACAACCCACTCATGGCTAACATAAAGGCCCCACTGACAATATTTGAAGAAGACATGGCCAGGGTAGCACCTGAAATTTGGACTACGGGACCACACAATGTAGGATTGTTGCATGAGGTAACTCCCATAAAAATAAAACTGAAACCAGGTGCCCTCCCACCCAAAGTGAAACAATACCCAATATCCAAAGAAGCAGAGGAAGGTATTAGAGAAACAGTGAATGAACTCCTAAGCCAAGGTATCTTAGTGCCATCAACTTCCCCATGCAACACAGCGATTTTTCTGATTAAGAAAGCAAAAGGAGCAGCGTGGAGAATGGTCCAGGACCTCCGCCCACTCAATGATGTCATCCAAAAACAGTTCCTTTAATGCATAACCCGTCATCAATATTGTGCAGTATACCAAAAGAGGCAACTTGCTTCACTGTCATTGATCTGAAAAATGCCTTTTTCTCTGTGCCACTCGCACCAGAGTTGCAGTACCTTACAGCTTTTACATTAGGAAACAGTAGATATGAACATCGCAGACTCCCACAGGGGTATTGCGAGAGCCCAAGCATTTTTAACAGAGTACTACGAGAAGACATTGGCAACATAGATGTAGGGAGCACCATAATACAGTACGTAGACGATTTACTCGTCTGCAGTAAAACAGAAGAAGAGTGTAGAGAAGACTTGATAACACTGCTTAACGTATTGGCTGACAAAGGATAGAAGGTGGACAAAGGAAAGTTACAATACTGCCTTGCTGACGTTGTGTATCTTGGCCAGCAAATATCTAAAGATGGAAAAAGAATATTACCGGACAGAGCAGCAGCCATTCGACACATTATCATACCAAAAACAGTGAAGGACATGCAGAAATTTCTTGGCATATGTAACTATTGCCGAGCGTGGATCCTCGATTACACAGCATACACAAGGCCAATGCTACAAGCACTAAAAGAAGCACAAAAGAACAGAGCCCCAATAAAATGGACACAGGAGACAATTACTCAATTCTCTCGATTAAAAGACCTTATTTCAGACGCCCCAGTCCTTGCAAATCCAGATTATGAAAGGGAATTTTTCCTGTTTTCACACAGCAATGGAACATTAATGACAACAGTATTGACACAAAAGACATCACTAGGCCAAAAACCATTAGTGTACTACAGTTGAATATTAGACCCAGTAATGCAGGGACATTTCGCTTGCGAACAGGCCCTCGCTGCAGCGGACTTCACCATTGAGAAAAGTGCCACGATCGTAATGGGATGTTCAGTGACGCTATATGTGGAACATTGGTTATTTGCTATCTTGGAAAGATCTAAATCTACCCTCACAACAAAGAGAGCCTCTGCTTATGAAATAATAATATCAAGTCCAAATGTACATGTGGTCAGATGCAAGACAGTGAACCCAGCTACCTTCATTACAGAGCCATGCACAACTGAGGATTTACAGGAACACGATTGTAGCACATACGAGGGAGAGGGCGATGACATTCCCAAAGCAAGCGAAAATGCCCTTACAGAAGGAGAAATATATTTCATAGACGGGTCAGCATTCATAAATTCAGAGACAGGAGAGAAACATGTGGGGATGGCGGTAGTGCGCATGGAAGAAGACACATACGAAGTGATTGTGCAAAAACGCCTCCCCTCACATTACTCTGCACAAGCAGCCGAACTGACTGCGCTAATCAGCGCGTTACACACAGCCAAAGATTGTGCAGTGACCATATATTCAGATTCAGCTTATGTTACCACCACAGTTCACTCAGGGCTATCACGTTGGCGAAGGAGAGGGTTCAGAAGAGCAGACGGGTCCCCTGTAAAACATGCCACATTGCTAAATTAACTAATAGAATCTTTAGCAGAACCATCGGTAGTAGCGGTGGTTGAATGCCAAGCCCATACCCATAACACAGACGCTGTCTCATTGGGGAACGCGGCAGCCGATGCAGCAGCGAAAGAAGCCTGGTACTTCAATAAGACTCCAACATCAGAGTACATTGTAAAAACAACCACAGCAGAACAACCAGCAGATGCATACAATAACACACCCATAGCACAATTGATAGAACTTCAGAGAAGGGCCCCACCGGAAGAGCAGGAGTTGTGGGGCAAACGAGGGTGTAAGCAATCAGCCACAGATCTCATTTGGAGACAGGAAACGACAGGCAAGGTAGTGATGCCCGTAGAATTATTAGAAGTAGCATTCCAACAACTGCATTTTCCAGCTCACGTTGCAAAACAACACATTGCCTCAGATATTCAAGAGGATTGGTTTGTTCCTAATCTACACGAATACTTGACTAAATTTGTGATTGAATGTACTACATGCCAAACTTACAATTCAGGAATGGCATTGCGAACTCTGCGTGGCACTTTGCCACGCCCTACAGGTCCATTTAGAGAACTACATATCGATTACGCCGATATGGGAGAAAGATGTAACGGAGCAAGATACTTGATTGTGATGGTATGCCCTTTTTCACGGTGGGTGGAAGCGGGCCCCTGTCCCCATCCTGATGCAAAATGTGCTGCCAAGTTCCTTGTGTGAGAAGTATTCTCACGGTGGGGAATCTGTGACGTGATCCGTTCAGACAACGGCACGCACTTTGTAAATGACCTCTTCAAAGATGTGACCTCCCTTCTGGGGGTGAAACACAAATTATGTTCGATTTATCATCCAATGGCCAATGGAGTTGTGGAGAGGATCAAACGGGCTGCTCAAAAGCAATTTATCGAAATTATGCAGCACGTTGAAAAAAAATTGGGTATATTGTCTGCCCCTAGCACTGTTCTAAATCAGAAACCAACCATGCAAGGATCATCATTTAAGCCCGCACGAAATCATGATGGGAAGGAAAATACACACACCGCTCTCCACTGTTAGGAGGGCGTCTGATGCGCACAGGGCTGCCACAGTGCTGGGAGAAGAGTTTAAGGAATACCTAACACAGCTAACGCGCGCAGTACGCAGCATAGCAAAACAAATTGTTTCACCATTTACTGAAGATGTAGCAACAGACACCTCCATGCCGACAGCAGACAGCCCGGAGAGGCCTTTAATGTCAGGGGAGTAAATTCTTGTCAGAAACTTTGTAAGAAGGTGGAATTCACCAAGATTTCATGGTCCATACACAGTGGTGTACAGCACCCCAACTGCAGTTAAGGTTACAGGGTTAAAGTACTGGGTGCACCTCTCAGACGTAAGAAGGGCACACAGTGTTACACCTCCCCAAAATGAAACTGACTGTGTGGATGCCATCACTGGCACAGGTTGACATGATGACAATTGCAACTTAGACAGGGAAAGTATAGGGGAAGAGCAAAGGTTTTATATATTTTTCTCTCTCTCTCTCTCTCTCTCTCTCTCTCTCTCTCTCTTTCTTTTTTTTCATATAAATCGTGTTGTTTTTTCTATTTTTTCCTAATTTATTCCATGATGAAATGAAAAGGAATTGTTACATGCCTAACTGAGTAAAGAAATGAAAAAGAATGAATAATTGCAATTATTTTTCTTCCAGATGACTTAACGAATTTGTCTCGCCCACATAGGTTCAACATGAGCCAATGCGACAAAATGGCTGAGCAAGCTGAAATGTTAGATAGAAATAGGGATGCCACTAGGGCCAGTAGATTACATAATTTGGAATGTGTTATAAAATATGCTGCCATATTATTTGCATTAATGATGTTTTATCTTATTTGGTATAATGTTGTTTTATATGTGGCAAATGAAATGAACAAAGGGGGGAGCAGAACTGAAATGACAAAACCAGGGTCTAAACTAATATGGACTGAAGCAACAGCTATTTTGAAGGACACTTATAACATTGAATTGAATGATAAAAATGTAACATTGCCCCTTGTACAACTGCACGTAAACAAAACTGCTATTCCATTGTTGAATAATACTGGAGCCAAGGAAATAGAGCTTGGATGGAATGTAAATGATGATTACTATTGGTTAACTGATTCCAGAAATACAAGCATGCGTACACACACTGCACCAGAAACCACTACTGAATGCACACATGTCACAATGAACAACATAGATGAAGCATGGTCTAGAATATTCCCGCTGCAATATCCACTAGTTGGTACCCAATTAAAAAACAGAAGGAGGAGAAAAAGGGGGTGGGAAAAAAACAGATACGATATTTATCATAACTTGGGGTTAGATGAAATAGAGGACCCCCGACACCCTAACCAATCAAACAAATGGTATTCAGACATGAGCACCGCAGCAAAGCAAGCAAGTAACGAAAGTTGTTATGTGTGCTCACTTATTCCTCACGCAACTGGAACCCCAAAAATGTTAATCCCACAGGAAGAACCCTTGTCTGAGGCCCAATGTTTGATTCATCTGATGCTGTGTAGAATAAAAAAGACATTTCAAGCAAACACAGTCACTATGGAAAAATTGGAAAATGAACAAACTTGCACCAGCAGACGACAAGGAGTGATCTGCCTCCAGAAGCCATTTTTCGTTATAAAAGGCACAAGATATGCAGATGACAAGTGGCATGATGAAACGATTGAATTCAAAGCTGAGGGGCTTCAAGGGCTGCCAGATGAAACATACGAATGGGCAAAAGAAACGTGCATCCCCATCTGGACACAGCATATCACCAAGCTGACATGGGTCACACCCCTGGAGAGACCCATAAAGATTCAAAAGGAAATACCGCACAAACTTTGCTTCCATGGAGAAGGGAAGGTGAACATGGGAACCGTGCGGCAGTGCAATAAGACTTTAATAATGCCAGTCATGAAAAAAGGCACTGCTGCAATAATGGACATATACTGGATCTGTGGCAAACGAACTTACCTGCATCTCCCAGCATCCTGGAGGGGCACTTGTGCCCTAGCCACACTTCACTCAGCACTAATGGTGATACCAGAGAGCCACGTCCAGTTTACAGCAAGGCCTTCGGCTGACACATCGACAGCAGGCCAATCGACTGACACATCGGCAGCAGGGCAATCGGCTGAACCATCGACAGCGCCCGATGAGACAATCACAGAGCCCCCAGCATACAAACTATTGTCAGAAGAAACTTTGAAAACCAAGTTGTCACGCAGCAAAAGATCCAATTATATTTCGTCCAAATCGTCAGAACTCCTTGCTAAAATCCCACAACACTATAAGCTTTTCTCATCTGCAGAAACATTCTTTGCATCGTTCCTAGCACCAGGCGTTCAAGCAAGGGCAAACGTGAAATGGCTGCAGATAACACGCTGGGAGCTCATCCAGCTGGCCAACGACACTGAAGAAGGATTCAACATCTTAAAAATAGAGCTCTGGGCACTGCGCCTGATGACAATGCAAAACAGATATGTCTTAGATCTTATCACAGCGATGGACGGTGGTGTTTGCAAAAAAATTGGGGGGCGTGTTGCACGTTCGTACCAACTTCCGATGCTGATAACGGGACACTGTCACATGTGATAACAGCAGTGCATAATTTAGGAGAAAGAATGAGAGCCGAAGTAAGAGTAGACAACAACACGTGGTTTGACGATCTGTTCAGCTAGATACCATCGTGGGTGAACATCGCAGCAAAGATACTCATTCCCATCATAGTCTTTCTTCTCTTAATATTCTGTGTGTGCCAACTGGGACTAAGATGCTGTGAAAATAATATGCCTAATTCAGCAATGATGATGGTAACAGTGGGCCGACAGACAACGGTGGCTACCATGATAGATTCCCAAGTACAAACCGGAGAATACACCACACCACAGTATAGGATGACTGCCATCTATAGACAGTATGGGGATGTGGTTGATAATCTACATTACACTACCATTAGAGAACCAAAAAACTTGCTGTGGTATAACGAGGTATGGATAGATTTAGACGGGGATGGTGGGATATACTTAATGGTCACCCCAGAAGAATATGCAAGAAGGGGTAACAGCTTAAGAAGTGTGTGTAAAGCATGGATGCCAATAAAGGGTACACCTGCTTGGGATGAGGCTGTGGCTGAAGCTGAGCGCTACTGAAGGGAGAACGGAAAGAACGAGATAAAGTAGTTTGTTACTTTAGATGTAACGAAAGGGGGGAATGTATGGGAGCGAGGGGTCCTCAGGCCCCCTCGCATCGTACGCTCCTCAGTACAAGGCTTGGACCGCGTGCCTCCGGTAGTGGTATTGCCCCTTGCCCTTATGTAAAGTTAACCACGGTTGACTGCTACATAGATGGGACTACTGAGCAGGACACGGGGCATCCATCTTTTGTGCCCCCTTTCGACTCCATCTTGGGTAAACAGGCCTCACTGCGATAGTACAGCAATGCTCAGCTCCCCTTTCCACCGCAGCAGCCAAGGACAGAGACACACACACACAAGGCGCGCAGGCAGCTGGCTGGCCCCCACCCTTGCACTCCCCCTGCGAAGGAAAGCTCTGCCCTTCCATTCTCACGCTGAAGCTGGAGAAAGTTGCAACAATCAATATGCTACAGTTTTCTTCCTCTGAGATCACTGTTTGCCTGAAAACAGGCATGTGAACCAGGATGAGCTAAGCACTTTCTGCTCGATTTGTCCTCATAAACGTGCAAGCCACCCATCCCCATTAGAACAATTTATTGCCATCCTGACCCTGCATCCCCTGTAAGATATTTCTTTCAAGTGCCAGACCCTCGCCTGTGCTGCAAAACCCACCCGACACACCCACTACTAACCTGAAGGATTTTTATTATTATATATGCTTTTACTTGCACTAATGAGTTTGAAACCTAGAAAGAGATGTGAAACATAGCCTGATTCTTTTACATTCACAATAAAGGTCAAGGCCTTCAATTAAAGCCATGAATGACCCATTTGTACTGACAATAATCATTGTGTGTAACTTATGTAGAAATGTGACAAGTAGCATAAAATGTTTTAAATAATTTGTCATTTAGTATGTAACAATACTAGCTTAGGTAGTGACCACAGTGACCGGACCCTGACCTGCATAGAGCGCAAGATGTTTGACGTCCGTCAGCTACTCAGCCAACCAGGAGGAAGAGATGCTACCCACACCTACAGCACCACACCGTCTGGCCAATCGGGTCCATTTAGTATTTTTTGTTAGAGTTACTTTAACTAATATAAATGTTGGCACTGATGTAAATGAGGGAGAGTTTTTTGGGTTATTTCCTAGCTGGAGAAATAAACCATCCTTTGAACTCTTGCAGCCGGGTCTCAGTGCCTCTTTCCCCGACAAGGGGTTTTGTCTGCAATTTTTTTTTCCCTCACACGTAGTAAGACGGGGAAAGGCACCTACACTAGGTAGGCCATATTATAATTGGGGAGGGGTGCAGGAGAGATGAGGAGGGAGAAAAAAGGTAGGCTTCATCCTGGAATCCCAGTAGGTTGGATTCAATGCTGGGAGGAACATAGTGGGCTTGATCATGGGAATGGAGGTGGGGAAGGAGCTAATGTGACCCCTTAGGTCGGGGTTACCAAGGGGCTCCATCGTGTGGCTGGGAGGTTGGCTAGTCATGGACCTAAAAATGGTGAGTATCAGCGGAGTGATGTAAAAGGTGCTAATCATGATGGGGCTACTAGCTGAAGTGGGAAGGCAGTTGCCAAGGCAGTGTCTTCAACAAAGTAATCTCGGTCTACATAGTAGGGATGGCGGGGTGACTAATAAATGCCCATCTACAGGAAAGGAAGACTAGTACATCTCTCAAGGTGGGATAGGCAAGCTCGTGCAAAATAGTCCCTTATGCAAGGTGGGCTAGTACAATCAAAAAACAGGTTGGGCTTTGTCAAAAGTCTCGATGGCTAGTACAAATCTGAGGCAGAGTAAGTTTCAGGAATGAACCCTTAGGCATGATGGGCTAATACAATCAAAGCAAAAAGGCTATTTCAGTAAACATTTGAGCATGATGTGCTAGTACAGGTCAAGGCACAGTGGTCTATTACAGGAATCAAAGCAAAAAGGTGGTTCTAGTAAACATTTGAGCAAGATGCGCTATTACAGGAATCAAAGCAAGAAGGCGGTTTCAGTAAACATTTGAGCAGTATTGGTCAAGGCTGTGTAGTACGGGCAGTGGGCTGTTTCAAGCTGGCCTCTTAAGCAAGGGCTAGTACGTATAGAGACAGGATAAGCAGTTCAAGGCAATCTGTAGTATACAGTAAAGTATCAGGAGTTGATTAGGTTATGGTATATGAGATATAGTTTCATAGTTTATTTGGTATACATATAACAAAACGAATGTTTTATATACCGTAATTACACATTATTAAAATACGAGATTAAATACCAATTTACTAATTAAACACATTAAAAACACATTTGGTTTCATACAATTGGTTTCATACAATACTCTTAAAATCCCCTATATAGTTATACAATACAATGTAAAATCAATACAATTTTCTTATAAAATGTCACCATAAAATAGATTAGATTTATGTCATTGCCACTCATAAATAATCACCACAGTGTCTCAATTTCAGCGAGGTTAGTAGTATTGTTGTATGATTTCATGTGTTTGTATCGCAGTGCATGCAAGCTATCACATATAATTAACAAATGATGCAGTGTCTCCATAACATTATGGCCACAGAGTCAACAGAAACGCCTGTCACGAGTAATACCCATTTATGTTCCAGGTGTTTCCAGGGCCTCAGAAATATTACATTTTAGTAATAAATATTGCCGCACCGTTTGTGGGCTAGGGGATGCATTTGTATATCCTGGGAGTTTGCAACGTGAAAAACGCTCGTTGTAATAGATTCCACTATATGTTTTTGTGGAGAGGTTTGTCATCTGCTGTTCATAGCAAACTTCCTTCAGTACATTGTTTAACTTTAGCTTCATAAGGGGCATACTCATTAGACTGTATGGAGGATTTTGACAATCCCATTTACTATGAAGTTTAAGCAGTTTGCCCATTATTCCAAATTTAAAGTTACTCACAATGCGCAAGTAGGCAAGCATACATGCACCAGTGATTGTATCTATCTGGAGTCGTTTCAGCTTCTCAAAATTGGTAACACAATGGTTAACAAATACATATGAGATCCCCACCAGATCAAATTCCAGGTATATGTGTTCCGCACTTACACATTGAGGTAACCGAAACAACTTCCTAAGCAGACGAACTTCGAATTTTTCAACAAGTTTGATTAAGTTATGCCCCCAGATAACAATAGCATACAATAGTACTGCTCTTATCTTTGCAATATAGATTGTCAGTACCGCAGATACCGAATAGCCACTGTTAGTTCCGATGAAAATGCTTAGCGCATTGGTAGATACCATGCACCGAGCTTGAAGCATAGACCAGTGTGCCTTCCAGGTTAAACGGTCATCTACGGTAATACCAAGATATTTATAGGTATTTACTTGTTCTAAAATTTCACCATTCAATGACCACATATATTTTTTTGGACACCTTTTTTTTGTGAAAACCATCACTTTACTCTTATCTAAGTTGATCTGCAGTCCATTGTCGATACAATAACTGCTTAGAGCTTCCAGCATCAACTGAAGACCAGCCGGTGTGTAGTCAAGCAGAATAAGATCGTCGGCATATGCCAGCAATCCGAGGATCACCTCAGTGATTTTCACTGGGTTAGCTGCTGCTATACAAAAAGCTTTTCCCATGTCTGCAAGATACAGATTAAACAGTATCGCCGCGACCATACACCCTTGTTTGACACCACTAGATGTCATCATAGAAGCAGACAATCTGAGATATACTTTGAACAGTTTTGAAGCTGAGTCATGTTGTGACATGGTTGGTCTGTGAATCTGGACACAGGTATGTACGGCCACAGGTAGGATTGGTTACGGCAGATGCGGGTAACTCATGGGGTGGGTAATGTGTGAGTAACAATGAGAGAGGCTGTGGGGAGGCTAAGGAGCTGTAGCTGTGAATTGTACTCACGGGTGCGATGAAGACGCTAAGCCAGGGGGTCCGGCCGACGGTCCGGATGGCAACGGACATGCTCAGGACAGGTGATGTCCTTTGAGCATAGTCCTTGGAGCGGTGGGCCGGCTGTGCCTGCCGGCGTCGGATTGGAACTGATGAAGATCCAATCAGACAATCTGGGTTCAGAGGTGGTGAGGGTGTGCAGCTTCAGTTCAGAGGTAGCTTAGAAAATAGTGGTGGCCATCTTTGTAGGGCGCTGCCCTCGTGGTGTGCAATGGCGGGTCGTTGCACTCAGGGGGATCGGAGCTAGTGCAGCGTCTCGTCTGCAAATTGTGGCGAATTCCGCTCGTTTTCTGAATTATGTAATTCTGTAGCTTAAGATCAGCTGAGATGAAAATAAGCCAGATGGCTTACCTAAAGGCACGCTGCATGCCAGGAATGGGTGGCACTGCTCCTGCAGTGAAGGGGAGCTCCTGCTCCTCCGGGACTCATGGGCTGCAACGGTGTAGCCAATCCACTTGCATGGGTGGCAAGTGATGAGTTTGACAGTGTTTTTAATCTCTCTGGTAGAGCCATACCCAATTCATACATCTAGAACCCTTCTGAGTGGCCATCTCTCCTCTCCCTCAATGTCTTTCAGTACCACTTTAGAGCATTGATGAATTTGTCAGTGGTCATGTGTCGCTCCACCCATGGTTACTCAACTAACTTCCACAACCTGACTGGAGGGACATGCTTCCTTTGAGGAGTAAACATTCCTTGGTTTCTTAGAGGTCATTCAGGCAAATTTGGGATTTCTTCTAAGTTGTTCTTCAGTATATTCCTTTCCTCTTCCAGACTGGTTTTCACCCATCTTCTTCTGCACTAATGGATTTACTACTGAATTGACTTTTTTTTCCTAACCTCATGGTGAGCATTAAATGATAGAACAATCTTTTCATGAGGATTCTTCTTTCAGATTTGTAGGTCCAATGTTCCTTCTATTCTTAGGGTGTGGACTGAATGCTGACGTAAGTCTATTTTTACCCATGTTTTGTTCTCATAAGGAATAATGAATTTGATGTCCTCTCTGATAAGTGCAATTTAGGAATTTGACATTATCCTCCCCTTTTATTTGATCTTTATACTTCAACTTTCTATTTCTGGTTAGGCTATGCTACGTTATCCTTCATGCTCAGGTTCTAACAACTTCCAGATAATCTCCACATTTGAAGGTGCTTCATGGTTACGAAGAGTGAAACATTTTCTTGATCTTCTGAATTTGAAATACCAATATTCTCCAGAAATCCATTTCTGCTTCTGCACCCCAGATGTGGAAATCTCTTCACTTGGTGACTTGGGAATCATCTGACAAAATCACGTTCTGGCAGGAAGCCAAGCCACATCTCTTAAAACGTGTACAGATTAATCTATTTACACTTTTGTTGACTCACAACCTCAAATTAGTTTGTTTTTTTAATTGTTGCTCCGATATCTGTTTTTTCAACTGCTTAACCACCAAGTACATAGCCACTCTCATTCATGGTAAGGCCTATCAATTGCATGGTATTCGCCATATTTCCGTGGGACACAACTGTGATTTGAAAACCTCAGCTAATTTGTTAAATCTCTTTGTTTTAACGTCCCCTCCTATCTTATTTTGTTTTATTATGAAATTGTAGTTTTATTTATAATTAGCATTTTTATGCTGTTTGTCCAGCCACACATCTTAATCACTTTTTCCTGCTGCAAATAAAAGGAGCATGTTGAAAGGTATTTTGAGGAACCAGAAATGGGATGCAGACACTGAGGACTCATGATTGTGGTTGTAGACTTTATTAAGTCTGTCCTGTGTCAAGATGCCCAAAGCTAAAATGTCCTACGTCTGAAATCCTATCGTAGCCCTCACATTGTAAACGTAACTCTATGGTGTTAATTGCATTGATTTTGGCTTGTAAAGTGCACACATGTTCAAGTTCAACAAAAATGTATAACTCCAAAAAAAGTTCTAAATGGATAATGTTCACAGTTCCAGGGGGTGGCTTCCCCCGGTTTCTCTCAGCAAAACAAAAGTTTAAAAGAATAACCAAGTTCTTTATAGCCTGAGAGGATAAACCTTCCTCTTGGTTTTGCAACTCCCTTCCCCAGGTCTTTTCCGCATGCATTGCAATTCAAAATCGTAAGGGCATGAATCTTCCTTGGGATTCGCTTTAAAAAAAACTCACAGATGCAATTCAAAATCCTAAGGGCATGAATCTTCCTTGGGATTCTCCTTTTCAAGGTATCACAGCTTTTGTGCGGGTCCCAGACTTGCAAAACATGTGGTAGGATCTCCTGTCAGGTTTTCAATACAGTTCCTTTACACAAAAACTTGGTATACTCTCCTGCCCGGTTTTCTCATATAGTTTCTTTACGCAAACACCTGGTATACTCTCTTGCCAGGTTCTCTCATATATATATTCAATGCAAAATCCTAAGGGTATGAGTCTTCTTTGGGATTTCTCTTATCACACAAATTATGATGTGGGGCCCCATACTCGCAAGATACCTGGTAGACACCACTGCCAGGCTCTTTTCTGTAGATTCTTATGGGTGCAAAACCCAGAACCACAGTTTGTCAGGTACACTCTTCTGCCAAGACTTTTACATTCAGCTTCTTCAGTTTGGGTGCAGGTCCCAGGCTTACATAGTTTCTTAGGCCTCAGCCTTTTCCATTTTCTTCTGTATTGGGTGCATAAACCTCTGCTTTTCAGTTTGTGGCTTTCTTTCCACTTGTGAAAGCCTTTCACTCTCTCAATCAACTCCTTTATTGCTTGGTTGGCTGCGCAGTGTTCACTGTGAAGCGCCCCAGCGTCCCACCACTTCACGCTAGGCTCACTGGCCTGCTGTGGTCGCTTCGGCATGCTTCACACTGCTCGGCTGCTGCTGCTCCCCAACAGATGGGTGGAGCGTCCCGTCCCCTCTTCGTTGCTCGTCTGATTCCCAGTGTCCTTGACAGCCTTGCGCTGTTTCCAGCCTCACGTTGCCTGACCTCCAGTTCACCGGCTCACAGGGAACAATGGTTCCTGCAGTCATCCTCATTTAGGTAGCACTTCCTGGCTTACCGCTCTCTGTCTTGTCTCGTCTGCGACACAACACTTCCTGGGCATTTGCTCTACCTGACGGGCAGTGCCTGCCGCTGTCAGCGCTTCTCTCCCTCAAGCTGTCGGGTATTTATATATCCCAGAATTGTGCTGTTCTCTCCAACAGCTAGAGCGCAACATCATTTTCCATGCTCTAGGGATCCTCACAACTATACCCCTTCCTTGTCCCAGTATTTTCAAAGGATTAATATACCAGGGATTGATCAGATAGTCTCATTCTATCTGTTACAGAGTTTTGAAGGAAGTCGTCAGCAAGTGTTGCGGGTTGTTGTAGGGGGTTATCACAGTATTCCATTAAGGCTTGTGGGATTACGGAGGGATAGGCAGGGTCTAAGAGAAATGGGAGATACCATGTTTCACTTGATGATGTCATGCCATCCCCGAGAGCTTTGCCGCCCTTCCATGTAGTCCCCCCTCAAATAGCCAGCCCCAGGGTCAGGATCAGGTAGCGGCTACCGTCGCCTGGCTACATGGGGAGAGGCTATACCCAGGAGAGGAGTGATGGCAACATCAGATTCATCACAATATGCAAATGCTTCAGAGGTCATTGTTTATTTACAGGTATTAATGTACCTTTTTAGTTCTACACTTTTAAAGTCACATTACCAAGAAGAGAGCATAACATATAAAGCATTGACAATGCAACTAGTTTTAGCTTTTATATAGACATTACTTAAGCTTTCTGACTCCAACCTTCACTAAGACCACTTTTTACACGTTTTGCAAACTATAATCATGTCCATCTGAGTTTGAGGTCTGAGTGTGTGTGTGCTGTGTGTGTGTGTGTCCATGGATGTTGTAGGGGTGTGAGTAGGGATTGCATGTGTTTGTGCAGAATATTACTGGTATTTTAGATATTTTATAATATGCTCATTCTTTTCTTTTATTGTTTCATTGTTTTAAGGGTGCAGATTTTATGTGATTTATCTGTTTTACTAAAAGTCTTTGCCTCTGTGTGTATAAGGTAGCGTGGGCACAGTACTATGTTGCTGCCCATTTTATAGCACATATCTTAACATTATGGCAAAAAGGAAGGCACAGGATGATGGGAGACCTGGAGTGTTGGGAAAAAGGCACAAAAAAAACAAATCCTTGAAAATGGACTCAGAACTTGCCAAGGTTAAGCCTAATCTTTTGCAATGCTCGCTAGAATCATACCTAGAGGATATGGCCAGTAAAATAGCAGACCGTATCTCGGTTGCTGACAAAGCCATAAGGGTAGAACCATAGGCACAGGGGGGTGTACCAAAACACGGGTCATTCACCACCCTGGCATGGTAGCGGACCATGAAGTAGAAGGGGAAATCCAAGTGGAAGGGCGAAGGGAAGGGAAGGTGTTGGGCTTGATGATGCTGGAGACGATGGTTCAGACAGTAGTGGATCCCTTGGTGTGTGGTCAGAGGGGTAGGAGTCCCGAGAGGGCACCGATCGAGAACTCAGATTCCGCCTGTGGGTAGGATGAGGAGAAGCTTTGGTTGGAATCCCTTCTGGATTCCAAGCGCAAGCCCCTCCAGACAGTACTGGAGTCATTGCACGCCTTTACGTCTGGAGTGGTGATTCCATTATAGTCCTAACAAAAAAAAATGGCAGAAATGGTCACAGCGGTGGTTGGGGAAGCGACACTGGCAAATGTTATGCTGATTTCCGCAGGGGGGGTGAATCATGGTCCAGGCATTGGGGGGTGCGTGGGCAGAAAAACCCAACAAACTCAGTGAAGGCTAAAGAGGTAAGAGCAGCATTAGGCTCAATAACCTGTAATTCTAACAACATGGGGTCTGATAGGTCTGATCAAAGGGCTGGGCATCTGATAAGGGACACAGGGACTGACTCGTACTCAGGAGTGCAGGACAAAAGTACCCTCCATTTACCACCGGCAGCAGTCCCCTTTGTGGCATTATTATGGGCACCGCCAGGATCCCAAAGGGGGGGGCTTTGAATCTCATTAATGAACAAAGCTTCACATTGGATCAAATCGAATTTGATTAGGCCGAGTATTATTCCAAACCTCACATTAATGGCAAGAAGGGTGGGATGGGTTGGCCATATACCAAAAAGTGTAGAACGGGACTGCATTGTGGTTTCCTTTACGGACCCAATGATGGTTAGTCACTTGGTCAATTCAAATCTGTCCAGAGGCTTGAAACCAAATCGCCATAGTCTCCATAGTAAGTTGGTCTCCCTGGACTTGTTCTATTCTTGCCCAGAAATGGTGGCAGCTGGGGGGCACGGCCCAGGAGCATCGACTGGGAGCGTGTTTATATTGGGGGAGGCCTATGTAGGGGGGCCCAAGTACCACCCATTTATACAAAGAATCTCACCAGAGTGGAGGCATAATCCCTATCTTGAAAGGTTACATTTACAGAGAGGAGAGGTGTATACTACTAGTGGGGTAGAGTTGGCCAACCGGTAAGGGGCCATAACATCTTGTGAGGATTTGGACTGACGTACGGTTAAGAGGTGCAGCCCTACTGATCAGAAAGGCTGTGTGGGGTGGGGGAAGCCCGCAGGTGTGTGGAGAGTTTGGGGGAACCAACACCATTAATTAGAGCTCTTCTGGTGGCAAGTTTCGTATCCTGGAATATAGTTGGGGCAAGGGGGACATTTGAGGAGGAGAATACTGTGGAGTTCTTGAGGTCCCACAATGTTATTTTCTTGCAAGAGACCTGGGCCCTGGAGACACCAAGGTTGGAGGGATATACCTCATATGGGATAACAGCGGGAAATAATCTGAGGGGCAGATACTATGGGGTGATGGCTATCTTGTTTAAGGTATCATTGGCCTGCAGGGTTCGGTGGTGTAGTCTAAGTTGAATTACATACAGGTTCTTTGCATCTTTGCATCACTCCCCCGAGGGGGACACAATACTCATTTGGACTTCTATAATAGCACTCATAAGGCTGAGGTAGACAAATTAGTCAGCGCTAAGGCATTTTTGGGTGAGCTTCTCATTAATGGAAGCAATGGTTAAGATTATTGTATCTGGGGAGGTGATTTTAACCTTAAAATGGGTCCAGGTGTGCCACATGATATACTGGACCCGTTGGAGGATTGGACATTGAAAATCGGGTGTGTGTTAAGGTTCTCTAAATGTATTTTTGGCTAAGAGAATGGGGTATACGTACGGTGAATGGACGCATAGCCCTGGATGTTCCGTGTAATCGCACATTCCATGACCAACAGCGCTCCTCTACAATTGATTCTTTTTGTATTTCCCTTGAATTGTGGGATAGTATTGTGGGTTGTGTTGTCCTGATGGAGGTTAGTAGTGACCATCAACCTATATGCCTAAAATTGAAGGGTGTAATAGGGGGCCAGATCACGAAGAGTTCCCAGTATGCTTGGTAACACCTTACCCAATTACGTCCAGGAGAATTAAATGGGAAAGAATACAGGTAACAAATCTACATTTACACATTTTGTCAGAGAACTTCTCGCTCATTTTTGACATTTTGGATAGCACTGCATCTGCTGGTCATGTAGTAAAACAGTTCACAAAGTTACAGATAGCTTTGGCCAAGGGATTCACAATTAACTAAAAGAAGAAGGTTAAGCCCTGTAACAGAGGGTGGTTTGATGACACTTGCATTGTTGCCAAAATAACTCTTTTAAGGGCTTTCAAAGTACTGATGGGTGTAAGCAAGGAGATCGCCCAGGCCAGGGCGCATTATTGTGGGGAGTTAAAAAGAAGGAAGGGGGAAATTGAGGGGGAGTTATGGGAGGGTTTGCTGGATGCCTTGAGGAGGAATGACCAGAAGACATTTTGGGAGTTTGTGAAGGGGGTATATCCGACTCCAAAGAGGAGAGGCTAGTGGAATGTTTGTGGAAGATGCCTTCATGGATCTGAGCACGACCTTTGACAAAGTAGATAGATCAAGATTGTGGACCATGCTATATGGGCTGTCCAGAGAATATCTTGGTGGAATTGCAGGCACTGCACAGTGAGAATGAGGCGTGTGCGCGCAGTGGTGTCGGGGGACACTGCACTGCATGTTTCTTGGTTAGTTGTGGTGTCCACCAAGGGTGTGTCCTAGCTCAGATCCTTTTTACCCTCTGTATAAATGGCATTTTAAAAGCTTTGGTGGACACAAGGGTGGAATTTCCGTACCTGGGGGCAGAGCATTTCCGGTTCTGGCATATGCAGATGACAGCGTGCTGATCCCCGCTTATGCGGCCTTCATAGAAGATCTAGGGTGTAAAATTAACACAAAGATATCCACGGTAATGGGATGTATAGGGTGAAGGAGGCCAGCGAAGATGCTCCCAATGATTTGTAACAGAGATATTATTCCCAGAGTGAAGAAATTTGACTATCTGGGGGTCAGATTCTCAGAGTCAATGACAGGTATGGTGCATATTAAGCGGCAATCTTCCAAGTTTAGCCAACAAGTGGGAGGGATTTCTTGATTTCTATCCAGCTGTAAAGGATAACCCTTGGATGTTGTCCCAAATATGTACTCTGCCCAGAAAAAAGCAGTTACTTTGTATGAAGCACCACTCGGGGGCTTCCAGACAGCCACTAAGGCTCAGGTGAAAGAGAACTCATTTTTGAGAAGGCTATAGGGACTTCCTGGAGCGGCTCCCTGTATATCTGTTCACAGAAAACTGGGAGTGGAATTTTGGGAGGACAAGTGGGCTTTGGCCCCTATAATGTTTTGGATAAGGTTTTGGGCAAATGAATATGCATCTGTATGCCGCTTTATCATTAAGTCCCTAATGGTCAAGGACAATTGGAGGAAAATTGTGTGGCTCTCCTATATTGACGAAGCATTGTACAGTGGAAATATTCGGGCACTTTTACCACCAGTGAACCTGTTGACCAATAGCCTAATGAAATCCTACGAAGGGAGCCTATGACAAATATTTAAGAGGGAAGGAGATCTCATTGAGTCTGTAACTATTTCAGATAGAGCACATGCAGTGATCAGCCGGGTGGAAGAGACCCAGCCCTATTTAATTTGGGACTCTAATATGAGAGACCGCTGGCTGATCACTCATGCGAGATTTGACTGTCTACATCTATGGGGTAACACAGCAAAGTAGCATGGATTTCTTGACGAGGCGCGTTGCCCAGCATGTGGCACTGCTAGAGAGGACATGGTACATCTCTTATTGTTTTGTTCTGCTTATACCAACATCAGAAGGTCTACCATACTGCCTTTGCTTAGGTCAGTCAATATCCGCACCTGTAGACTGGCGGCTATTTATCTCTTAGCAGCAGATTCTGTTTTGACAGCATGGGCACTACTAACATTTCTGAAAAGAGCTATACACTGAAGAAAGGGGCTGCTTATGTAAAAGCACTGAAAATAGGCTATTTTTTGAAGAATTTGAAAGTACTGTACTAACTGCATTGGGAGCATCCTGTGGTTTTTTCTCTCCTTTTAATTAATTATTCGCTGCTGATATATGCGATGACTTGCTAAGTTGTATGGACCAAATTTGCAATGGTTTTATGTCTGTTATGTTTTTTGTATTCTTTGTGATTTTATTATCTTTTTACAGAGCGGCATGTTTTGATTGGTCTCCCTCTCTGGGAAGCAGGTTTTATATGTAATTATGAGCACAAATGTTAAGTTACCATGTATTGTATTATTGTATATTGTATGTGTTTGATGGATCTTTTTCTGATCCGAATAAACATGTTTACTGCCTGAATATGTAGGTATGTGAACTTTGAAGGTTTTTGTGTTCAATGTGAAGTTGTACTTTCATTCCTTTAGTGCTTGCATAGTGTAGTTGTGTGTGGGTGTGTGTGTATTTGTGTGCCTTTTGCCATTGTACTTGCAGATTTTGAGTCTGTTTGTGTACATGTGGATTTGTGTGCAGGGTATATGTGTATGGCCATTGTGATGGTATGTATAGTCTGAGGGTTTTTGTATGGTGTAAGTGTGCATGTTCAGTGTGAGCACGTGTGTGCACTGTGGGTATCTATATGTATTATGGATGGCATATGCAGTGTAAGGGGGCATGTGCTGAGTTAGTGTGTATCTGAGGTTATGTCTACAGTGTGAGGGCGTCTGATCAGCGAGAAGACGGGTTCTTTGTTCAAGTGTTTGTGCATTGTGTAGGTGTGTGTGTGTGTATGTGAAGTGTGATGGTGTATTCACAGTGCGAATGGAGGCGCAAGGGTGTGTTTATGTATAGAGGGAAGGTATGTGTTCAGTATGTGTTCAGTGTGTGGTTTCATGTGTTATTTATGTATTTAGTTATGTGTTTTTAGTTCATAAATGAACTTTTACAAATACATAATACAATTATATAATTTAGCAATTGATCAATAATTAAAAAAACAATAAATACAATGGTAATAGAATAATAATAAAAATAAACACGTATAGACCTTAATTCCATTTTCAATTAAAACTAATTTCCCAAAATCAGGATCAAGCAGTCAGTCAAGAGAGTCTGTCAAAGCACATCAAATGTTGGGGTACATTCCACATGATGTAAGTTCCACCTATGTACATAGAAAATATGACATTCAGCGATAACACGACAGAATGCAATGCTATACTGTATATTGTGACATGATAGTTTACTTTGCCGAAACCTATGGATGCATGCAGGATACAATTAGTCCATAAAAGAAGATTTAATCTGTGTCCATAGGCTAAACAATGCTATATGAACTGAGTCTGGGTCTGTTTTTAGGCAATAATGCCAAAAATGTTTGGCCTTTATGGAGTTGTACTCACTTACAAAACGTACACATATATTTAAAACCCAGTTACTCACATTGTGTTAAGACATGGCACAGGCTTTTCAGTTTGTTTGGTTCTTTACAGATGCAACATATTCGCAACTCTCTAGGCATTTTTATATAGGCTCCCCGGTTCACAAGCAGGGGTTATTGATTTATTCTAAGATGTAGCATAAAACTACAAACATGCAGTTTGGGGCTGGGTTTGCAGATACTGATGGGAAATTCCCAGCATAAAAGTATGGTTGTGGAGTATTTCCAAGTGAGAATAATTGTTAGCCAATCTCGTTCCATCTTACTCCTATATATTTTTTTTAACAGGGGAAAACTAGTACCACGCTCAAAGTCAGGCATCCACTCAATTGATTGAAAGCATTCATCATTAAGGTACTGAGAATCATGAGTTCTTGTTTTAATCATGGGCTTTGCTACATATCTACGACCCAATATACCCAGTAATGGGCATTTAGGTTTAGATCTTGACTTTATATTCAAGAGGCCACATTGGATCATAGACTGTACACTCAATGATGTCAGTCCCAGTTCTAGCATCAAATAAGCCATAGAGGTGGCCTGTGGTAATGCTAGTACTTTTCTCCAGAAGTTCCCTTCGAGGACATCCAGCCGCGTTAAATCACTCATGGACAAGGCCTTGAGGCCATATAAGATAGTCAGGACAAAACTTTGCTTGTAGAGTTTTATGATGCCTTCCATAGAGAACCATGCAGTAAGTTTAGAGGTTTGGTTTATGATGTAGGTCAGCTGATGGGCCTTATACTTTTTATTTCGATGATATTGTGATAGTTACCCACCAGTGGACAGCTCGACACCTACTCAAGTATAGGTCCCAACATAATCAATAGACCCTAGTCCTGATTCCATTCTCACCCGGTGCACCTTTCCCCCAGAAATTACCATCATTTGGGTCTTCTATATATTGATGGCTAGGTCATTGCTTTTAACATAATCAATCAGGGCTTTAGTATGGTCCACCAGAACAAAGTCATCAGTATATAAAATGTTTGATATGAGGGTATCCCCTATTTTGACTGAGCAACCCCTTTCCGAGGATAATGAATGGGGGAAATCCAACAGGTACAGAGTAAACAGCCGGGGGGACAAAGCACAGTCCTGTTTGACCCCCCCCTGTTTATGTCAAGCCCCTGGGAAAGTGAGCTGGCATGGTCCAGTCACACCTGTACACCTGTCTTAGTATGTAAGGTAATAAGAATGTTCAAAATGCAATTAGGGCAGCTCAAGGTTATCAACTTCTTCCAGAGTATGGCCAGGTTAACCAAATCGAAGGCCACACTGAAATTGACAAATATGAGGTATAGCAAAGGGTTGCCACTCATCGCGGCCTCTTGAATCAATGTATCTATAACCCTGATGTTATGGGTAGTGGTGGACCCTGGCCTAAAACCAGTCTGTATTGTGTGCAGTATTTTACAACTCATCACCCAGTTCTGTAGGGAGGCCAGGATAAAGGTGACAAACAGTTTCCCTGTTACATCAAGGAGGGAGAGAAGCCTATCGTTTCCAGGCATCTCTCTGTCCCCTTTTTTGTAAACAGCAAGCAGTATTGCCTGCTGCCCGCCTCCGCACATGTGTAATGTGTAGATGCATGCGAAGTGTGTCCTCACTGACACAGTCAAAAGAGAATGCATGTGTTCATGTATTATCAACACCCAAGAAGCAGTGTCAGGGCACCCCCTGGCAGCCTGTAGCCTGTGCCATGGCATATTCAATGACTGTCCCATGATTGCCGCCATCATCTTATGACCAGTTATTGCCTAAATGATAGGATGCATGCTATTTAGGGTTACTGCTTTCAATACATCTCTAAACCTATGGATCGCGGCTCCTTCCATAGACTTGTTTCCTAGGCCCTCTACTGACCTGTATTTTCTTCAGCAAAATGTTCATGATGGGTAGACTGAAGATGATCATATCTGCTGATTAAACATCTCTGTCTTAAAGGTGGTACAGCCTAACTAACACTGAACACCATTCACAGCTTTCTTGAGGCGGCAGCACATGAGGGGCTCTCTTCCATTTGGATCAGCACACTACACTCACTGCCCTATCCTATAGAAGCTGTGCAATGATCAACCCCAGTGTACTCCACCTATAAATGATGCAATAGGAAGTTACTCTGAAAGTGCCAAATGCACCTTGGCACAGACATGAATGGAGGACAATGTAGGACATATAACCCCCCCAACCCCTTCAGAGCTTCAAGGCAGTCATTTTGCAACAGTATTTGTGTTCACAACTGACAGATGCTCTAACACAATAATGATTAAATGGGTGTAGAGGAGTTCAATGAATCTTAAACCAATAAAAGATGGACATTTGCTTTATTTGAGTTTCCATGATCCAGAAAAGAAAGCATAATGCTATTACCTAGCATCAGAACCAGAACTGGTATCTTGGATAGTCTGCATGTCGTTAACCTACCACCACCACCACCGGAAATAGTACCCTAAACAACCAGAATGATGCCTGCTTAGCTCCCTTTAGGATGAACACCCAGTTTACCTATTACACAGATATGAGTCTGTTGTGCTTATAGGGGCAATTCACCACATAAGTACAGACACCAACTCCTTCATTCTGCCCGGTACCCTAGCACTTTGTGGGATGTATTAACCCACTTATGTTCTGCCCTGTGGCATCACTGTGTCCTGGTGGTGCCAGAATCATCAAAATGGCCGTAAAACCCTTCGTGCGTGCCAAAACCTATGGAAATCACGCTTTACAACACGAAAAGATGGCTGTCAAATCTACCATGCATGTTGTCAGTGGTGGAACTGAGACCTCACTCCTGAAACATGTCACGGGGCTTCACAACAAGTAAAAATGGAGACTGCATGAAAAGCAGTGTTTTGCTGAAAGGAATCCAGAATTTTGTTTTCAAATCTTTTTCTTGGTTGCTGAAACTGCAGAAGGCCGGTCCGAAACACCATAAAACATCCAATATTCTTGCTGAGTGTTACAAGTCACTTCATTCAAGAAATCATTATGAACAGACAATTTCCGGAAAAGCTGAATTTGTCATCAGAACATTCAGAGCAAAAATGGGCCTGCCTCTGAAATCTGTCAAAATCTGGGCGCAGTAACTCTAGCCGCCTGTATAACAGCTGTCATTAGCGTGCATCAATAAGAATGTAAACTTGTGCAACTGAAATCAAATGTCTGAAAAGTAAGTGACCTGTTATCAAGAGTAACCTAGTTTGTAACTATTTAAATCCCATGGTTTAGCCGTTGCAATCAGGGTTCTAGCTGCTTGTTTGAAAATTGCAAGTTTATTTCAAACAAAGAAAAATGTAACAAAATGACATTGAATTTAAGCCTGACTCAAAGTCAAACCAGTTCCACAGCTTCCCCCCACAAAAGCCATCTTCCTTCTGCTTCACACCAAGGCCAGGAAATCACACTTCTGTGATGATTAGATCAGGGGAGGAGAATTTGGGCCTGCTGTGGGAAGAGGACAATCGACTTCCTCCAACTCAAGGCGATGCTAATGATGAAGGATAGTAAATGGCCTCCGCCAGGAGGAAATGGGAGGAGGCTGCTTCTGGACTGCAAACAGACAGGAGGAGGCGGGGACAGACAACCATTTGTGGATTCACAAGGACAAAAAGCACATTTTAAAAAGACTAATAAATGACAGTGTAAAATTGTAAAAATTATATAAATAACAGCATTGTTAATGTGATTTCTGGACGCACGGTTTAAGAGATGCCAGAACTCTGTGCTATGTTCTGGGAAGTAACAGTGGAAATTCTGGTTTTGCAGCAAATGTATTTATGTCAAAAGCATGAAACTTCACAAGCTGATGCCCATATAAAATGCACACATTTGTTGAAATTTGCTCCAAAATTGGACCATGTTTTTCCGGACAAAAAGTGCGAAATTCTGTCAAATCCAGACCCAAGATCCTACAGCAATGGGGATTGGAAGAGCATCTGTCACACACAATATGTGGTTTATATATGTTATGGATATAAATATTGCACCCATGTAAATATGTATTGTACTAAAAGTAGATTTGATGTTCAAAGGGACAAGGAGAGGATTCTCTGACTCATAAACCCACATCATCATGGTGACACCCTGTTTTCTCCTCCAATCAAGGGAGAGAGGAGACTCTAGCCAATAGTCAGCCTAGGAGGCACGCTTAGGATAAACCAGAATACACAACCCCTTATGATATGCATAAATAGAGAAAGCAGAGGATTTAGAAAGACACACAGATTCACCCACTAGCCTGATCCTGGCGAAGCACCCTGAAGGAGATCTATCTATATTCCTTGCTCCAGACTCTAGAAACTTGTCAAGCAGAAAGGCCCATTCCATTATTTGAACAACTTTCAACTAGGCCTTGAATTTCCAGAAAGAATTCCCACAAAACTAAAAGGGAACCAAAGAAACAGCCGGGCTGTGCTGTGACCAGAGAACCAGGGCAGATTAAACCCAATCCTGTGACGTGCTGTGCCGTGCTGTGCTGATCATGTCCAGTCCTGCCGTGCGGTGTCCACAGCGCCTTGCTGATTGCAGACCCAGTCCACTCCAGTGTGCCCAGCAGTCTGTCCCAGAACCAGATCCCTGACCAGAATTCCTGATGGTTCTGTTCAAACCTATATAGTGAGTATCCATAGATAGGACTGTGTCAATAGCATATGTACTGTCCATAGTCCAATCCCTATCTAAACCCATCGTCTCCTGTATCAGAACCTGCATTGTTAGAAATGTTTTTGAATTGCCTGAACTATCTTATTCCTACTATCTTCCTTCTGTAATAGTATTGTTAAAAGTATCTTTGCGCTGATATATTTCATCTGAAGAAGGCAAGCTCCTCGGCAGGCAGTCTCCCTGATCCAGAGGCGCCCTGGTCTAGTGGCTGTGCTTCCGTGTAGTATTTGCTTCTTCATAGTCATCCCCTAGTGTAAAGAAATCCTGTTTGTCTTTTGAAAGTGCATCCCTATTTTCCCCTTCTTGCCCCTATCTCAGAAAAACGACCTCCACAAAAACGCCCATAACTTCTTCAATTGTTATGCTAGAAACAGAATTTAAACGTCTGCTTGTAGCTAACATCCACAGCTTTCCATAGAACCAAAAGCATTCCAAAGCCATATGGTTTTCCCACAATCGCGATTACCATGCACAGAAAAGTTTGCCGCACATTTTGTTTTAGGTAAAATTCTGTCACGTGTAAAACAGTTTTTGATTGCACCCAACGCCAATTTTCAGTTTTCACATTGCTTATTACTATCAAATCATTGCTAGTGTTTGTCTGCAACCATATAAAGCAGCTCCCATTAGAATTTAAACAATTTCAGCAAATTAGCCCATATTTAGTGTTTTACCCATTTCATTCTCAGATAACTTTCAAAACCATTCTGACAGTTTGCCAATCAATTCTGTTTCTCTCTTGTGTTGCTGGGGGGAAATTGGGATTGACACTTTTGTTTGAATTCTGCATTCCTGAATACCTGCTCTCTCTCCTCCTATCTCTTTACATTGCTTGGTGGGGGGCTGAGGGCTGTACAGGGGGAAATAGTAACCACATTGCCATTTGATTGAACACACCCACAAAAGTATTTTTTCTGTGCTGAATTGTTTTTGCTCATTGTTATTCCTGGTGATTAAAGAGATTGCTTAGTGTGACATCACCCCATTGGTGATTATTGTATAACCATTAACCATAGTGTGATTATATTGTGAACAACATAAATAAATATTTTAACTTTGCAAACCAGCCTGATTCCTGGTTCAGTGTGACCGGGGGGGGGGGGTTCCAAGAGAGGGGTGTGATATGAGAGGTACATCGTTCAGAATAAAAGAACTTTTAGACACAAATAAATAAATAAGGATTTCAGTTGTGCATTACATGCTAGGCGTTGACTTAGGTGAAGTGCTGGATTGAAATCACTTACAACTTGAAACATTTGACCAGAGTTGAATACTTCAAACCGATTGAAGATCGGAACAGTCCCTCCTAGATGATGTCCCAAGCACTATTGAGATAAAAATAAGAGAATGTGTTATTCTCATCCACATGTATAAAATATTACAAAATATATAAATATTACAATTATGTTTATTAATACTTTTTACAGATGCCATATCCAGAAGGTCAGCCCTGAAGAAGACGAGGCAGATCACCAATCATCAAAACTAGCAAAACATACCCAGGCTTCAAATTCAATGACAATGGTGTAGAATGTTGTTTCATTATGAGACACCTGCTAGTTGGCATTGTGGCAATTTAGTAATAATGCATCAAATATTGTGTAATTTAAATGAAATAAAACTTTATCCCAACATGTGGAAATCAAAAGCTCCCAAAGACCACATAATTAATCACGTGTATAAATAAACCATGTAGCAAACCAAAAAGACATAATGTCATTACATCAAATGGTTCATACATGAATCAACTACATACATGAAAACTGGTAATATATTTTATAGCTAGTAGTAATGATCGGTGTTGTGTTTGGGTTGTATTAAGTAGATGGTAGAAGATGTTATATTAAAGCTTGTCATTAGTCTTTAAAAGGCAGCTGATGGGTCTAGCAGTGCAATAGTGTCAGGGTGGTGTAGTAACATGAGGTCTATGTGTCGCATGAGCAAGAGTTCTGCCATCTTGGAGCAGGCTCTGTTAGAAATTGTAGCCTCTGATAGTTAGAGAATTGCGCCGTTGTGTGGAGTGTTTGCTCTGTTCATATAATTAGAGTGTATGCATCCTTCTATAGATTAATCAGATGGCTATGGTTAAGGTAGAAGTGAGATGTGAAGCACAGATAGCAAGCCAATCGTATCCACTTGAGCAGTGCACAGGAGCTGGGAACAGAATGTTCTTTTTTGACAATTAGATTAGTGTTGCTCCAGTGAAGGGTGAATCTTATGAGAATCGGGCCGGGTGTCTGTCATTGCCATGGTAGTGAACTAGATTTGGAGTAGCGGCCAGTCCATTTGAACTACAAATGAGTGAGTACTGAGAGCAAATGCATATGCAAAATTCATCTCCAGGAAGGGTTCCTCAACTGTGTTTTTTTATAAAGCGCCTTGTCCCTGAGATAGATGGAATAGGGGGCCTGCTAGGGGTGTACTGTGCTCTCAGACGGGAGTCGCAAGAGATGATACCAAAGGAATACAGCTGCAAGGGCCGAGAAATAATTCGGGAGTGCAAAATGTTCTGGTCTTGTGAGGTTGCCATTGTATAACCAGGCACGGTTGAACGTATTATTCACACTAGCTCTCTGATTGCGTCTTCTCAAGGATATGCACATCACGAGTTGTCCAAAGTTGTTTTGACCAATGAGGAGAATACATTATTGTAACAATTTACCTAAGTATAATAAACCAATCACATTGCATCTTGTAAGGGGTTGTATTTACATATGAACGACCAATGGAGAAATGAACTATAGGGAATGTTTAGATTTTTGTATAGGTGTTAGCCAATGCGGAACGTTGGATTATGTTGCATCTGATTTATTTTTGTTTATGCTAATGTGCGGATTGTCGCTATAAAAGATGAAACTTGGAATTGACGTGTCGAGCGTGATATCAGTTTTCAGTTCTACGGGACTGATTGAGACTGCCAGCCATGTTTGCATGTGATAAAACGTCATTTTTCTTGCAAGCCGTGTACTCATTTTTGACCCTCTTTGGATTAATTTTTCATCAGTCGTTTTTTGGGTCTGCCCTACAGATGCAAGAAGAATTAATAGGAATGCAACTATTGTGAATAATAAAAAAAACACAGTTTTCCCTAAAAAAGGAGCCATGTTGATGATTTTAAGTCACTCTCACACATTTTAGATTTCCACATTTCACCCCCCAAATCTTCCACATGGCGATTGATCCCGCTCGTCAACTTTAAAAGCTTTACAGTTAAAATCCATATAACCTTTTTGAAGAAGGATTAAAAATATAAACTGCTAAAATGCAGCTTGTTAGCATTCTGCTGCTCACCACACAACAAAGCCACATATGAATCATTACACTCACATCCTTTGTTGGTAAAATTATTGAGGTGAATTTTCAACGGTGAGCTGCGACTAATTGGTGATGCAAAGCAAATGTGTAGGCTCTCTGATTCCGAAAATGTCTCACTTAGGCCTCTTTTTGTGTGTGTCACAAATGCAAGTTCTTTTCTGTCTACAGTATCATGGCTTTGTAATTGTTGATTCACAGATGCGTTGTTTCTTCCACAGTGACTTTTTTATTATCCTGCTGCAACCCTTTAATTGTAGGTTCCCTGCAGTGTAAATGGAGTCGTTTGCTGCATTCAGAACCAATTATAAAACGCAAAAAGAGCATTGTGTTCTAATTGCATGCCTCTAACAACACATGTCTAAATTTCGAAAACTCACACCACGCAGTGTGTTAATCAGCACACTGAGTCAAAGGCTTTTAAAAGGAGAATTAATAGGAATGCAACTATTACGATTCCACCCTCAGCCTGCCTAGACCATTCCTCCTGCTACAACCTTTCTTGTTTTGTGTTTGTAATTGTCTTGTGAGTGCTCTGAGGCCTATGGGTGTAAGGCGCAGTACAAAAAGTCGAATAGATAGAATGGCAAAGCAGAACCAGAAGAGATCCGAGCTGGAAGTGAAGGGGTAAACCATGTGACTGGGCATGGGGCGCCTCTAGATACCCCATCAACAGACCTAACTGGCATTGCTACTAGGCAGTGATGAAAGTGGGCGGGAGCGGTTGGGAGCGGTGCTCCTCTACTTTATTTAATTCAGTTTTACTGTTCCTATGTTTTTTTCTTTTTTTAAAATTACATTCCGGAATGGTTTCATTTTTAAAATAAAAGTGAAGGAAGAAGTTGAAACTTGTACTTTCAGTGCTTTGCACTGAACGATCCCTTAAACAGCATGTGCATGTGTTTGCAAGTTAACATTGTGCGTGGGAGGGTGAGGTGATGGAGTTTGTGGGGATCGGACGCAGGTCAGCAGGGAACATAGTTCGACTACTTTTCGTACATTTCGACCACTGCTACTAGGCCACGAAATTACAAATATTTATAATAACCTTCTGATGGAGTGCTCTATGTTATTCTCCAATCTGGTAATTAGTTCTGGTGTTGAAGGGCATCACTCAGTCAAAAATATTTGCAAGCGTCCATGGTATCCCTCCTGACTTTTTGCAGACATCACACAGCTCTACATCTGCCTTGCAGCTCCAACATGCAGCTTCAACAGTGTATAACACTACCTGAGAGACGAATAGGTAGGAGAGGGCGGAGTTGTAGGACTTCACCTTAGCACACTTTGTGAAGTTTATTCAAATCGTTCCAAACTTAACAAAGTTGCAAAATTCACACAGTCACCATTACATAACCACAAATTGGTTTTGCAGGTATTTAAGTACGGTTTATTCAGGTGTTAACTTGTGCTCTGGAGGTGCAGGGTTTTTCCCCACTGCAAAAAGCTGTACCGAAAGATAACCCTAGTAAATACTACCCTCGAACAAACAAGGTTGGTGTGGAAAATGTTTTATGTTGAATGAAGGTAACTATCTAGGGAAGTGGTTGGTACCAATCCAGAGGTAGACAGAGAAAATTGGAGAAATTTGAGCGGTGATTGTTGGAGCGTGCTCTTATTTATTGTTTTTAAGAATCGAAAAGCGGCAAAGGTATTTTATAAACTCTGGAAAGTAGTGGCAGTCAATTGAGACTAGTATTTTGCTCCTTTGATTTTGATTTTGGTTTTGATTTTGAACATTTCTTATGCGCACCAAGCAGACTGAACTGCATTTGGGCACAGATGGTAACTAAGATTCAACCTTTGACTGTAAGAGAGCTAAATGTGACCTTTATCTCATAAGCTTATTTAAATAAAAACATTTTTAGTAGCTTACTGAAGCCTAGTAAAGATGGACACGACCGAATAACAGCTGGTAACTGATTCCACAGCTTAGTGCCAAACACAGAGATCCTCCAGTCACCCTTCGAAACCTGTTTAGCCCGGGGTATGCACATCATGGTAGCGATGACTCCTCTGATGCATTTATGTAAGAAATTGCCAAAACACATGCCCAAGCTCAAACAGTATAGTACAGAATGGTTGAAAGGCATGGCAGATAAGATGTTCATGCCATGGCCTCAAAGGGGATCGCTATCAAAAGCGGTAGTGCAACACATGACCACATACTTGCACGCTGCGTACATGGAAAATAATTTTGCGAAGAGGTTAGCTATTTTAGAGCTCTGGAAGATGTACCAGGAAGAGAGGGAAGATCCACCACCCATAAGCTCCCCTTACCTTGCCGGAAGTAAAAGGCGATAGTACAGAAGACATGGGGCCTCATTACGACCCTGGCGGTAAGGGGTTAGCGCCAGCGTTAGCTGCGCCGACCCCTTACCGCCAATCACGAGTTCCCTTTCCGCCATGGCGGATTTTACACCTGCTTTTAGCGGGTGTAAAAAACCATGGCGGTAAGGGAACTTGGTGTTAATTACGCCACCGTAATTTACGGTGGCGTAATTTACGCCTTCCCCACTCCCATTATGCCCTATGGGGCAAAAATGGGAATGGGGAAGGGTAAATGGGGATTGGGGATTTACCGCCCCGCCAAGGTCGGAATGGGGCGGTAAATCCCCTTACCGCCATGGCGTTAACGTAGTTAGCACCATGGCGGTAAAGTCACGGCCCTGGCGGTAACTTACCGCCAGGGTCGTGATGAGGCCCATGACATTGTATCCTTTAAAGGAACTGAAAGCAGTGACAGGGTATGGTAATCTGATATACAAAACACCTGCTTATAGCAGTGATTACAGTCCAGAGGAGAGTAAGAGAAAAGAAGAGATCTTTAAGATCTTGCAGAACAAAGAAGAGAAAAGTGAGCGATCGAATATATCGACTGAGATAGGATGAGAAATTAAGAGATGGAAAGGAGAAAAGGATAAAGCTGATGAGGTAACGCTCGTACAGAACTAATGGATGGGGGACAGATACTGCTCAAGCTAGATGGGAAATAGGAAGTAAGGCAAAGAGAAGATCATGACAAACAGGGTAGGAAAGACAGGGAACGAGAAAAGAGATTAAAAAATGAGCATAAAAGAAAGAGCAGAGAGAGACAAGAACAGATGTGTCAGGAGGACAACAAAAGAAAGGCAGAGGAGCAAAGAAAATATGACAACAGGCAGGGAGCAATGGAAGAACGGGATAGGCAAGAAATGAAGAGAGAAGAGGAGGAAGTGCAGCCATTTAGGGACAAAAGAATGAAGAGAGGATGAGAAGATGAAGAAAGGAGAGCAGGAGAAAGGGAGAGAAGAGATAAGACAAGAAGAGGAGAGAGTTAGATGGGAAGAGAAAAAGCAAAGAGAATTAGATGAGGAAATAGAATGAAGAGAAGACTATGGGAGCTTGATAATAATCGCATTTAAAAGGAACTAATGGAGCTAAGTCCTACAATACAATGGGAGAGAGTGTAAGAGTTCCTTCTGATAAAGGGTGCGATGCCAGGGAGATCTAGAGTGGCCCTATAAGAGAGCTTTGACATAGGAAGTATCGGAGACAGGATCCATAAAGCCTATCAAGAGTTAAGGGAAGGTAGCAAATTGGGAAGCCGAGGGAAGGAAGATAAATCCCTAGTTTTCCAAGCACAAAGAGAAGAGGGAAATCCATTCAGTCTCAAGCATAGAGCCTTATCCTTAAGCAAACTCACTTTAGACAAGGGTGAAGGGGATGAGAGTCACACTAGTTGGGGACTAGACATATCAGACAAAGAGAGGGAATCCTTCTGAGGGGAGAGGGAGGAGGTGATTGTGCCCCCGAGGGAGGCCTGTAGATGCACAAGGAAGTAAGATGGTCTGATCTAGAGCAACCTAAGGATAGGATGCCAGATCTCATAACATACCCAGAGCGTTCCAGAGGATGATCGTATAGTGAGAATGGAGAATCACTGCCATATGTGAGTTTAAGATCATTGCCAGGAAGGAGGCGGTCATGAACCATTGTCCCCACCATGGATAGGCAGATGATGGGAGCTGATTGCGGGTTAGGATTTATTCAGTTTCCTTTATTGAAAAAAGGGAGAGCTGATGACATATGAAAGAGAGCAGGCTATTCTAGTGTGACAGCACAGAACAAACCACACGATGGAGTGCTGTTTTATAATTGCAGAGCAGATGTTTAGAGGGATATCGGGTATCCCGACACATAAGACATGGGTGCAATCATGACATGTAAGATGAAAGAAGATGAAGACCCTCTTGCTTATATTCAGGATATTCAAAATCATTGGACTCTTGAAACAAGGGAAATGTGGGAAAAAAACGGTGGCATTATTTTACCACATTTTATGTCAGGAGGTGCCCGAGCAAGTGCATCACTGTCAGCTATTGCAGGAGAAAAATAAGAAGAGAGATGAGCATAGGAAACTTGGGGAAACTAAATTAATTCAGAAAAAAATGTCAAAATATGCCATAGAAGGGTCAGTATTGATAAGCAGAGAAGGGCTGGGAGTACAGCAGGCACCGGGCACAGCGCAGGCAAATAATCAGAACCAAGAGGGAATGAGTTTGCGCCTCGAGGTAGAGGCATGGGATATAGAGGAAGGGGCATATTTCAAAGTAATCAAGGTGGGTTTCAGAACGTGCAGAATGCGAATCAGAATACGCAAGGAGGATCTAACCAAGGGGGACTCATTAGAAGGGCTCCTCCTGTCTGTTGGACTTGTGGGATGACAGGGCACATTGCACCCGTATGTGGAAGTCAAAGGAATGTACAGAATGACCAATTCTCAAGAGGGGGGACAGCTTATCCTCCAGCATATAGCTCACAAGCTAGGGCGGATTTGCCCAAGGTCAAACAGTGTATCAAACACAGACGCCGCAAATGCAAAAAGGCACAGCAACCATAGCAAGCGCAAATGGATCCACCGCAAGGGCAGTGGCAACATGCCCCATGCAGACAATGCAGTTTGCAAACACGGGACAATTATTTACACCTAGAATAGGAGGTGCCACTGTAGTGAGAGGGAATCCTTTCTCGGGTACAGAGGTATGCATTTATCCACAATATGACAGCTCGCAGTGTGACATGATGTGTTCAGTATGATCTGTGACACCAGACCCCCCAAGAGGAACCAAGGGTCGAAGTCACAATAGGAGGCACATTTTTTTCTTTTTTATTAGACACTGAGGCTACTCATTCATGTATATGAGAGGGAAAATATCCAATATCAGGAATTGACATGAATGCTCAAGGCTTCTCTGGAGCTACGAGTCAAGTTCCTTTTTCTGATGAATATAGGTCTCTATAGAAGAGTGTCATATGTGTGTTCCATTATTGTATTCTTGACAGACACCAGTTAACATTTTGGGAAGAGATTTGATGACAAAACTTAACATGACAATTTAATTTACTGACAAAGGGATAATGTGTTCCTCTCCTGGAATGCATTGCATGAATGTGGGTGAATTTATATTGGCATTCACAGGGCAAGTGGCTCTGCAAGGTGTTCCAGTGGAGCCAGTGACTTTCCTTTATGGGGTGAGCATTCCATTGACATGGCTACCTGGCTTAATGGGAAGGACTATGAGAATACCTGATGAATTTTTGTTTAGACCACAGATACCTATGAATGAAGAGGGGGGGCAGACTAACTCTATTGAATTAGAAGCAGCCATAGTAAGAAGGGAAATGGTGATGCTTGAAGGAACGGATGACGAGGGTAAACCATAGGGGACAGTGATAGCTCTCGAAGAAGGGTATAGGCGGACCGACATTACTGATGATGAAATGTTTAGAGATGACACGAGAGATGATGAAATAGTGTTCTTTATGAGCATTACATATTGGATAAAAATAGGAAAAAGGGAAATCCCACAGTGAATGGTAATAATGTGGCATCATCCAGCATTTTTTGATGAAGACTTGGAGAAGGTGCCAACCGTATTATGGACTATAGGCCCTTATGATGTAGGAGTGTTAAAGGTGATAGCGGAAGTCAAAATAAAGCTGAATCTAGGGGTGATTTTACCTCAAGCAAGACAGTATCCCATGTCTCGTGAGGCTCATGAAGGTATTTTTAAGACTATGTCCGCACTGATGGAACAAGGTATTCTGGTACCGTCAAAATCATCGTGCAACACTGCAGTGTACCCTGTGAAATAATCAAAGGGAGGACCATGGAGATTCATACAGGACATGAGACTGATTAACCAGATTGTAGATGCAGAGTGTCCTCCAGTTCCTAACCCGGTGACAATACTATGCCAAATCCCAGTAGAAGCACAATAGTATACAGTGATTGATTTGAAAAATGCATTTTTCTCAATCCCGGTGCACAAGACTAGACTTCATTTATTTTTTGCCAAACTCGTCTGAAACACTCTTGTTTTCTCCAAGGGTACTGTGAGTCTCTATCAATCTTTAATAGAGTCCTACAGATGGACCTAAGTAATGTTGATTTGAAGAGCGTTGTGATACAGTACGTAGATGATATTTTAATTTGTAGCACCACATAAAATGAGTGTATGCAGGACGAGATTCAGTTGATGACTATCCTAGCAGACAAGGGATACAAGGTGGACAAGGACAAATTGCAGTACTGTCAAGAAGAAGTGTTGTACATAGGACAGTGGATCTCACATGAAGGAAAGAAGGTGACACATGAGAGAGCTGAGGTGATTATGAAAACTGCAAAACCGCACATGGTAAAGCAGATGCAACAGTTCTTGGGACTATGTAATTACATAAGAGGCTGGGTGTTTGCTTATAGTTCATATACAAGACCATTTTTGCAAGCTTTGAAGAAAGCACAGGTAGTCAAAGTCACAATAGAGTGGACTGAGGAAATGAAGGAAGGATTTGAAGAGTTGAAAAAAGCAATTTGTACAACTCCTGTTTTAGGAATTCCCAATTATGCTGAGGAGTTTTTCTTATTTTCGCACACAAATGGGACAGTCATGACAGCAGTGCTTACACAGAGGACTACATTGGGGTACAAGCCTCTAGCGTATTACAGTGGAATTCTAGACCCAGTTATGAAGGGGCAATTTCCTTGCGAACAGTCATTGGCAGCTGCCATGTTCGCAATTGAGAAGTCTACAAGTATTGTAATGGGTTTTTCTATGACTCTTTTTGTGGAGCATGCTTTGTTTGCCGTTTTAGAGAAACCCAAAGGTACATCAACATCCCAGAGAGCTCCTGCTTATGAAGTAATAATATCGTAACCAGCGATTAAAATTGTCAGATGTAAAATAATTAATCATGCCACGTGTACAGCTGAGCCAGTGACAGACAGTGACCATGTATATGATTGTGCAAACTATATAAAATTCTATACTGATATACAGCCCTTGAAGGAAAACACATTGTCAGGAGGGGAAATCCTCTTTATTGATGGTTCTTTGAAAATTGATCAAATAAGTGGAGAAAGGCATTCTAGCACAGCTGTAGCGGTTCATAGAGAAAATGGCGAGTTTGAAGTTGTAGCAAGTGCAAGACTACCGTCTCACTTTTTAATAGCGTTTATTGTTGCGCTCAGAAATCATGAAGGGCAGGAAGTGACCGTATGCAGTGACTCTGCATATGTGACATCAACCGTACACGCAGTGCTAGCACATTGGAAAAGGAGGGGCTACCTCGAGCAGATGGCACTCCAGTGCAGCATGCATCCTTATTGGACAGGCTTATTAAGGCACTCCAGTTCCCAGTAGGCATAGCGGTCATTAAATGGGCCACCCACACTAAGCGTACAGATTTTATTTCTTGCGGGAGCGTAGCTGCAGATGCAGCAGCCAAAAGGGTTGCATATTCACAAGATATTTCAAGTTTTGATAGTCCATATGCCAGGGAAGATGTAGTCATGATTATGGTAGTAAAAGAAGGATTTAATCATTTGCCAAGATCCTAATTAATGGAGATTAAGGAAGTGCACCACAGGAAGAGCAGCAATTATGGGAATGAAGGGGGTGTTCTTTATCCCCCACTGAAGCATTACGGTGACAGGATAGCTCTGAAAGCCGGTGATGCCAGTAGTATTGTTAAAGGTAGTGCTTGAACAGCTGCATGTATCTAAGGAAAGTCTTGCTGAAACTATTGTGGACGATTGGTTTACTCCAAATTTGTTAGAAAACAATGCATTTTGTGTGGTAAACTGCATTGTAAAGTTTACCACTGGGCATAGACTGGGCATAGACTGAAAAGGATTAGGGGAGTAATTCCTCGACCAAATGGTCCTTTTGGAGATTTTCATATTGACCATGTTGATATGCTGCAAGTGTGTAGGCGATACAGATATTTGATAGTGGTGGTGTCTCCCTTCTCTAGGGAAATTGAAGCAGGTACACGTACACACCTTGACACCACTTGTGCAGAGAAGTTTGTAGTATGTAAAATCTTTCCAAGATGGGGAGTGTGTGAAGTGCTGAGATCTGATAATGGGCCACAATTTGTCAATGAAGTATTTGAACAAATAGGACTAATGTTGAGTATTAAGCACAGGGTTTCTTCTGCTTATCACCCAGGCAAACAGAATATGTGAGAGACTAAACTGCCTCCTTAAAGAAAGGATTACCAAGCTCAAGCATACGTTGAAAAAGGGATGGCTATATTGTCTGCAATTAGCTTTATATGCCCTAAGGAATCAGCCTTGTTCGGACCATTACCCCATGAACTAGTGACAGGACGCGAATGAGAACGCTTTAACTCCTCCATCGAGGAGTAGAAGAGATGCCTAGAGTACAGCAAAAATGTTAGGAAATTAGTTATGTGATAATTTGACATGTATGACCACTAGTATCCCTCTCATTTCAGATCAACTCAAGCGCCAGGCGGGTCGGTTTCAGAAACAGATGAAAACCATTCAGCAACTGGATAAAGAGAAATTTTATCAGCACATAAACTCTTTGCTGGCGACACTGTGCTAATTAAAAACTTCACTAAGAATTAGCATGAGCCAAGATTCAATGGCCCTTTCATTGTTGAAAATTGTACTCCCTCAGCAGTAAAAGTCCAAAGCAGGCGAGCGTGGATACATCTGAACAATGCAAGCTATATGCTGGCGAGACCGCAGCACCCACATCCATTGATCCAGAAGCATGTTAAGAAGAAGAATTTCTGCATGTGCAGACTCGATTGATGTCAAAGAAGTAGGACGATAAGGCTCCAAACTAATAAATGCAGATTTGCATTTAGACTGTGAATCCCTGTGGACACTCCTTACAGATATTATAGCAGGGATGCAATTCTTTGCTTGAGTCACAGGAATCTTTGAAAATGAACTTTAGAGAAATGCTGATTTATCACGAGTATGTCCAAACAGCAATACTTGGTTAAGAATTGGAAACGTGAGCAGTACCCCAATTCCTTCATTACTGAATATTTGTTTGGCTGAATCTATGGTCTTCACAGACTCGTACTTGCTGTTTTTGTGTTTATCCTTGGAGCGTATCCTGCTCTTGTCAGAAGAGATGTGGACATCCAAACATTTATACAGAGTCCTAAAAATCGGCCTGTAATCAGAAGGATGATTTTAGCAATACTAGAGGAATTACTGCAGCTACCAAGTTCATTACAATTACCTGAGGTGTTTTTCCTTCCTTAAATTGCAGTAAAAATTAGGAATGTTGAAGCAGCTATGATTTTAGAGAAGGAGCAAGCTCAAGAAACTCGAGAGTGGCACAAGTGGTGGGGATTAATATGTTGGTTTGGGATATTCATATGCACCATTATGCTTTGTGTTTTTCTGTTTCTTCTGATTCACCTTTTCTGTCTCATTGATTCAAAGAAGGCAGAAGTCTCTTAGATCCTCCCCACTCCAGGAACTCTTGTAGATTTGCCCATTACAAATGAGCCAAGGTCCCTTGTGTTGTCTTCTCATCATAAGGCTGCTTTAGAATTGTTTCCATGTGCTGCTAACATTGAGAAGGAGATACAGGAGAAGTGCAGAAGAAGGCAATGATGGGATCAGCACATATTTAGATAATTTAGTACCTGTGGATAATAACATGTGGTACCAGCACATGAGAAGTATAGGAGAGAGAACAGCTAAGGAGAGCTGCTATGTGTGTTCCCCGATATGATATGCTATGGGATCCTCTGAAATATTTATAGCTACAGAAGTACTAGTTCAAAAAGCCCATTGCCTGATGCATCTCACACTTTTCCAGACAAGAGGACAGTTCCAAGGCAGAACAGCATTCCTGGTATGGATAACTAAAGAGACATCTCAAAGAGATGATAACTATGTATCAGACTTAAAGACAAGAGAGAAGCCAGAAACAAGTCAGATAATCAGACACGAACAGCCTGGAACAAATGGAACAAGAATCAGGATGGAAGAAAACAAGATGCTAAATTGTCAAGGCAAGAATAAAGAAGAAATACGGAGATGCTGGGAAAGAGGTCAATAGCAAATCAACGGAACGGTGTTGACTCAAGAGGGAGTGCTGATGGACTGGTTTTGTGTAAAGCAGCAGCATTAACTGGATATTTCAAGACAGTTAAAGACCCTGCAGAAAATAAATGCAAGGATCACTGGTCGAAGATTACAAAATTGTTGACATGTGTCGACGACAAAGGAGGACCATTACAGATACTACCTTTAAAGAGTGCATCATTGTGTTTCAGAAATGATAGTACAAGGAAGGTTGGAGAAAATCACTAGTGTGGACACATTTTTCATGTACCAGGCATGAAGGAAGGGAAAGTCGTCCTGATGGATCATTATTGGTGCTTGTGGGTCCAGAACTTACATGAAGCTGCCCAAAGATTGGGGAGGAATGTGTTCCTTGGTATTGATCTATGATCCAGCATTAGTGATTCCTAAGAGTGATCTGAATATTGCTGAGTTTCCAAAAGTGGATGCCCATTTGAGGAGTAAAAGATCACACAAATGTCTCAATCGAACAGAGAGGGAGAACTATTTCTCAGCTAAATCAATAGAAGCCTTTGATGCTATTCCATATGAGCACAGACTGTTCAGAAAAACTGCTTCAATCTTCATGACTATCTTTATGCCTGGGATCCAGATGATGGCCAATGCGAAATGGTTGCAAATCACTCGCAGAGAACTCCTGCAGATGATCAACACTACCATAAAGGGATTCAATGCGATCAAAGAAGAATTGAGGGCCACAAGATTGATGACCGTCCAGAACTGAAATGTCATTGATATGATCACAACAATGGATGGAGGAGATTGCACCAAAATCAGACCATCATGTTGCTTGTTAATACCTTCTCACAATGACGAGAATGGGACCTTGATAGAGGTCATAACTTTGTTAACGAAACTGCAGAATCAGATGGAAGATGAGACTGAAGACATTGCGGATGGTAGCTAGTTTGTGTCTATCTTCTCATGGGTTCCACAATGGATGGTGAATATCTTTAAGCTTCTTGGAGCAATTCTGGCGATGGTAATGTTTGGATTCTGCGTAATCAGGATAATAATCACACAGTGTAAGAAGACAGAAAAGTAGGCAGTAGGAATGAAGATCATGATCAACATAGAATCAGACTTTGGATTCAAGGAGTTGGCAGATGATGGGTTCAGAAAATATAAAGAGGCCAGCATCTTAGCACCTAAGGGAACACAGTTCCTGCATCCGAGAAATTACAAGAAGTATGTGGGATGATGGATCTATTGTAGTCCAAATGGATAGTGCAGCTACATGACCTGGAGTGTTGATGAACATGTAAAATCAGCATGGTCCCTGAAAGGAGTGATGAAGATCTGGACTCCAAAGAAGCACTTCTTCAAGAGAGGATATCAAGAAGTGAAAACTGATGAAGGAGTGGTCGATGAATCAACCAGAGGGGGGAGTGTCGAGGAGCAGCTGAATGCCTCTGCAGGAAGTCCCACCTCCATCCTTCCTGTATGATGGAAGCCAGAGATCGGGACATGCCTGACACCACTGATGGTGCCGATTCTGCAGAGAGCCTTAGAGAAAAGGTATTCATTGAGAAAACCCTACATGATGTATCCCTGTAGAGATGACAATCTCTTGGAGGAGATCCCCGAAGGAATATGAAGATCAGAGAAAGAGAAGTGGTGATGTCACAAGAAGCGAGTCTGATGCACTGAGAAGAGTAGCTGAAGAAAAGGATGCATAGACTTTATGGACTTTGATGACGAAACAAAGGATCGAGTAAACTTTCATATGCGGAATGAAGATTGCACATGCGAAGAGCTCTGCAGAAAATGTCAGCCATTTTATAACTGTAAAAATGCAGCAAGGCAAGTAGGCTAAGTGATCTTAAGGCTAGCTATATGTAGTGAATAGACTGCAGGTGGTGCCGCCATTATATAGAATTCTGGACATCGGTGTCACATATTTAGTAAGCTCAGACCCATGGAGAAGTAAGAATCGGAAGGCTGTGTTGCAGCAACATGAAGCTAAGAGCATGGAAAGGCCTGGAACAGCTGTAGGATGAAGTAGCCAAGAAGTGGTTATATATCTGTAAAGAACAGGAACCGTGAGACGTTCAATCGACTTGTGTCAAGGTGCACAGAAAGAACACCATGAGTGCCAAGTTTATTAATTGAAGAAATTAAATGCTGCAAAACAGGCCAACATACAGGCTCCACTCACATGAGCCAAGGATGGAAATAGGAGTTGGGCTGCAGACCGGAAATGTTATAAGAGTGTGCCTATACTCCTTTATAGTCCCAGGAGCAAGGATACTTTGCAAGGCCAAGATCAACGACAATCCAAAGTCCACCCACTGGCACCTTGGGACCATCTTATGTGCTGCTAGTGAGCCGAATGTTTCGGACTGGCACAAGCATGCCAACCAATTGTAGAGGGCCATGTAATGAAGGGCCTTATAGTTTAATATAAGTGTATCTAATAACTGTTGAAGATGACTTGAACTAGGGGTGGGCATAAGTTGTCCACCTAACTGTAGAGACCCAATCACAACCCGTCCCTATACAGACTGGATACTAAGGTGTTTCTTTTGAGCGTGTCACAACCCCCATAGATTTTTCATGTTTGCCACATAGTATGACACATTTTTTGCTATATAAATGTCATTTTTTATGAAATGCTTTGAGAGAACACGAGCGAAGGTCCATTGATGTCCATTGTAACTCCGTGTTTTAGACAATTGATAATAAAACAGTTGAGAGAGACTTTGTGCCAACTTCCTGAGTCATTCTTATTTGGTGTAAGAGTTATTCTGCATTCCATCCATGCATGACATGCTACTGATTTAAGTACCCCCGGGTTCACGATTGATGACCCAGTTAATCAATTTGGACAAAAACACAGCACGGGAAACAGAGTCAAATGCTTGCAAAAAAATCCACAAAACATATACATTTCCATAGGTTTGCTCCATGGTTTGTTTGATGATGGTTTGCAGGGCACTGAGATTGTGTAAACTACCATGCAATTTGCCGAACCCTGTTTGAAATGCGGACAGCAGGTTTCTGGTTATAGCCCACTTTGACAGTTTTTTTAGTTGCAATATAATTGGAAAAAATGTTGAGATAATGTCAAGCATAGCCAGAAGTATGTAATCATGGGGATTGGTGTGGTCACCCTTTTTAAATACGGGATGAGAGTAGATTTGCACCAGCTAGAAGGTATTTTCCCAGTTATAAGAATTAATTTGTATAGATTGGACAAAACCGTTGCCTAGAAGTCCAGGTCAACTTTAAATATTACATTTGCCATCATATCGGGACCCCGAGCCATGGAGCCATTTAAAGCTTTATTAATTATCACAATATCATTGATCTTGAATCCATTACAAAACTTTGCATCTAATACATATGGGATAGAGATCTGAATAGATTTATGTTTATAAAATAATACTAAAATAGCCTCTATCCAACATGCTACGTTAATGGTATTTTTCTCGTTGCTACTAGTGCCATTGGCAAAGGATCTAAACAATGGCCAGAACTTCCTATCATCGTTATTTCAAAGAATTGAAAAAAGCCCTTTCCAGGCAGCATTATTCTTTGAAAACTTATGCTGCCGACACCAGTTCTTGTACCGAGTGGATAAAGGCGCCAGCAACCACTTTTTCTCTATAGGGCTATAAGTATCCAATTTCTTAATAAACTTATGACATTTCCGGTATATTTGTTTCTTTTGATGGACCAGAATATCAAAGTTATTGGGATTTAACCATGGCGGAGCAAGCATCTACCGAGACAGATGTAGCTGTTCATTTAGAAAAACCATGACCTTTGAAACATCCCAGTCTTGTTCCAGTAGCCAATTCATGAGTATAGGATGGATGCATTTAATGAAATTGCCATTTGCCACAACATTGTTACCATTCAATACTATAAGATTGCCCTGCACATTGACTGAGACCGAGACCAGCATACATTTATAAGGTTGAGTAAAAGGTATAGTGTAGGACCAGCCCAGGGTTGCATGGTCGCTAGCAGTATTAAACGTAGTGGTGAGTGCCCCACAACGATCAGTAGTCTAAGGTAGTGACGCTGGATCCATTAGTCCAAGTGCCGTTCGGACTCCCAAAATTGGGCACTGTTGCATTAAGACAAATGTCAAAGCCAGATTATGCCACATAATATCAATATGCAAACTAGAATTCAGATCTACAACATAGCTCTCATCCATCCCATAATGATCTCGAGTAAGCTCCTGCATCAGACCCGGGGCATTCAAGTTGCCAGCACTCAAGATCCCGCCCCTGGGGCAAGTTTCATGCCAAAGTAGTGATATATCTTCAATATTGGCAATAATGTCCCTGGTCTTTGCCCCACCCGGTGGATGATATATATTAATAATAAGAAGCTGGACTCCCGAATTTGACAAAATTGCAACCATAACATGGGGCGACCATCTAGCCATGAAGTATTGCTTCAGGGTATATTTAGCCAGTGCCGCAATAGAGAGACCCGAGACCCCCACTTGGTCTGCCCCTGTCGGGATCTATGTGATCACTGCGACCGTCATAATTACGATGGCCAAAAATGCTGACTTAAAAATAATATATATATTTAAACTCCCTTTTTACCACATAGATGAGCTGGGGAAGACCCCCTGCAGCCCCCTCATGTTAATATTCTATCATATACCTCACATACATATGTAGTGTAAGGGGGGGGGTCTAAAAAAGAAAAGTCTGCATTTTCGGCCGTCGTAATTGTGAGGGCAACATTTTGGGCCATTACCCCCCTGTTGCCAAATTTGGCTACCGTATATATTATGTTATAACAGTCAATCAAAAAAGCCTTCCTAGCCCAGGTCTCTTACAGCACACAAATATCACGACTTCTAATGCATGCCATACCGACAGCATTTAAGGAAGGAATTTAAAGCCGGTTCGAAATTACATTTATTACAACTGTTTTTGCTGAACGATTTTTACTTATTTCTGGAAGCGATGGAAATGTGCAAATGAGATACAAATTAGAGTATGCACTTTTTTGTTTTCTGCTAAATACACTTAAACAGTAAAGTCAGAATATCTGGTTATGTGTGTTTTATTTTTTCCCCACTAAATGACCATCATACGAGTTTGGTGGTGCAGGTAATTTTTGGTAACAATACTGTAACCGTCACTTTTTGTTGGTGTCAACGGATTTACTTCCAATTTATTGCGCTGCTAAATTCGGTGACTGCACATGAAGTAGAAGATTCACCTCCAGCATTGAGCTAGAGGTGACTCCTCCACTTGTGTTCCAAAAACAGGGATGAACGCCATCACTTGTAATCTGTCAGGCCACGCAGTAGTAGGAGTAATCGTGTTATTTATAACGTGCTTAATACCCAGAGGTTTCTAAGCGTGGACTCGGGCATAGAACTTCTTTTGTTGCGCATCGTTTTGTTTCCAAGGAAAGCACATTGCCCCTGAGCTATCCTTCCGACGCTCCACATAGCCACTTGAAAATCACAGAATGCTTCCCAATCATGTAATCAAGCCAAGGTGCTTTAGCAAGTAAAACACTTTGCAAAGGGGTTTAAGCTTCTAAGAAGGAGTGTGTTTTTTGCGTGTTCTTTATGCGTGCAGATATAAGCAATGGCTTACAACGTAAAATGTGGTTTGTATTTTTATTTAATTTAAATAGCGCTAAATACAAAAAAGAATAAGAGCGGTACATGCAAGATGAGCAGTGCATTACAAATAAAACATCAGAACAGAGGAAAAATATAAGGTTCAGTTATTATAAAGGGCAGATAATAAATGAGGTTTGAGGTTAGACTGAAAAATACGAAAAGAAGAACGAAAGAAAATTGAAGAGAGCTTGTCTTAGGAGGATAGCTCAGTGGCAACGTGCTCCCTTTAGAAGCAAAACGGCACGCAGGTTTGATCCCCGGGTCCGCGCTTAGGGTATTACGCGTGTTATAAATAACCTATCATATCCGATACTGTACAAGTGAATCAGTGCTCATTAGAAAAAAACAATGAATTCATTTAAACTTGCTTTTTTTCTTCTCGACTCTACTAACGCTGCTTCTGCTGGTTCATATAAGTGTAAGTACCATTTCTACTACCCAACGCCCGAGAAAGCTGAAAGGTTGGAAAGGTTAAGTTGTCATTGACAGGGCACTCCCCTGGGACGGGCAGGCAGCTTACAAATGTCTCCAGCAACCAGTTAACTCTCTGAGTTGTCTTGATAAGATTACATCATCCATTTATAAAAAGAAAATCATGTTGTAACATTTGATTTTGCTCTCATTTACAACAGAAATGATGAGGAGAAATGTGTCCAGGAGGAGAACTGGCAGGTACTATCTCTGTGCCTGCCATTTGGCTGGACCTACAACCATGATATAACAACAATTAACCATCTTCTGCAACAAAGAGACAACTCCAAACCTCCAACATTGTCAAAGTAATTGGTAAATGGGGAAATGCAACTGGTTCATCTCCATTCTAGAATTGTTTGTGTTAGAGGGCGCTTATTCAAGCATAATCTGTCTTTATCCCCACAATAAAGCAGGAAACACAATAAAGCACTCAATTAACACAGATGCCTTCTGGTCTATTTATTTATTGGATATTTGTATGGCGCCTATACAGCAGACAGTGTTTCCAGGCCATTACTAGTCTCGATGATGGCATAAGGGAGCCAGAACTAATGGCATGCACTTTAAAACGTACATGCATATTACTGGTCTGCATCCAAACTTACCCACACAGGTCTAATCAATTACATGTTTTGCTGTCTCAATCGAGCTGTACAGTGTAGTATTACTTTGAGCATCTCCATGGTATCCCAAATTTAGTGTAGCTTCTGTGCCATTAGGAAAAGCACCAAAGCGAGGGTTATCCATATTAATATCTAATAACCTTATGGCATGACTCTTGAAGGGGTGCATAGAACATGTACACATTACAGCTCTTATCTCATCGAAAATCGCAATTTTGCACAACAAGGTTTACCAGCCATAATGCAATATCTGTCTCAAATACATAGAAAACGACATGGAGCACGAGAGAATCATTGATGGAACCAAAGGCGCGTGCTGAGAAGGAGCGTGTGCCAGCCGTGTCACAGTTAAATTATTGTGTGGCACGCATATTCATGGATTTCCAGAGGCATCAGTAGCCATGGCGCAAGGAACAGCAAGCTGCACCAGTAACACCCCCAACACGCACCCACAAGCAGTAAAAAGCAATTGAAATGCCTAACACGGCGAAAGCCTCCGTGCCATCCCTGGGCCAACATACAGCCTGCCTAGCGAAATCACGAGAAAACTCAGCACGTTACCCCGCCGCACCCCAGCCAAATCACATGAAAACTCTGGGTGATCCCCAGCCGCACCCCAGTGTAATCGTGTGAAAACACCCCACGATCCCTAGCCTCACCCCAGCCAAATTGCGTGAAAACTCAGCACGATCCCCAGCCCCAACCCAGTGCAATCGCGCGAAAACACTCTGCGATCCCCAGCTGCACCCCAGTCAAACCATATAAACTCTGTGCGATCCCCGCCTGCACCCCAGTGTAATTGTGCAAAAACACCCTGCGATCCCCAGCCGCACCCCAGCCAAATCATGTGGAAACTCTGTGAAATCCCCACCAGCACCCCAGCGTAATCAAGTGAAAACACCCCACGATCCCCGGCTGCACCCCAGCCAAATCATGTGAAAACTCTGCACTTTCCCCAGCTGCAACCCAGCATAATCGCGTGGAATCACCCCTGACCCTTGGCTGTACCTCAGTGTAATCGCGCGAAAACACCCCATCGATTGCCGGTCACACACCAGCCAAATCGTGTGAAAACTCTGCGCTATCCCTGTGAAACGGTAAATATAAAGTGCCTCCTTTGTGATTAATGTTGGCCTAAGCCTAGTGCTCTACGAGGAAAACCGCGTTTCAAAGTCCGATTTTGGATCGACTTTGCAGCCATTTTAAGATTCATCCGCCATTTTGATTTCTGTTTGTACGATTCTCTGTTCTAAAATGTTGGACTGTGTTTTCATCTTGCAACCAAGCCTCCCGACCTTTGAGTCCTGTTAATGTTTAGGTTGTCCAGGAGCCGACTGTTTAGACTAGGTAAAGAGACCTTGCGCTCCATATGAACTGCCATCTGAGTATTGTCTGTGCACATAAGACTCATCCCTGTGTAAACGTTGGAACAATGTAAAGTAAACCTCAAGCGTAGACACAGGCCGAACTTTATTGTGTAGGAATATAGACTAAGGCTTACCACGGGATCCGAGAATATACACCACCATTGTAACTTGATGGAAATGCAAACTCATGTAATCCTTCTGCATTTTATTGTATAAGCTGTATGTGAACTAGGCACAAACTCTAGACCACAAATTATTAACGTGAAGAGAGGCTGGACAATATTATTCGAAATTGTATAAAAGTACGAATGTCTAGATGTCCAGCACTCTCTCACCTCTCATTGACAGGCTGGTATACTTTGCGGGGTGTTGAGAGCCAGATAGCTATCTGTGTTTCTTTGTAAACTGTGCAGAATAAAAGATCTGTGAATCATTTCAGCCCGTGTTTGGTGTATTTCATTTGTGGTACTCAGCCTCGATATTTCTTTGCTCTTACATCCCCGCCCGCACCCCGGTGTAATCGCACGAAAACACCTCGCAATCCCCAGCCGCCCCCCAACCAAATTGTGCGTCTGTACCTCACAATCCACGGCAAGCAGAACCCTCCTGGCGGAACACCCACACCCCACCCCCATTACCCGAGACATCCCCCTGCAGGCAGCTCCATCCACATGGGACACCCCAGCCCCCATCAAACCACCCTGCAGGCAGCCACCTCCATATGGGCCACCCCAGCCCCCGTAACCCCACCCTGCAGGCAGCCCCCTCCACATGGGATACCGCCAGCCCCCATCACCTGTGACACCACCCTGCAGGCAGCCCCCTCAACATGGTTTACCCCAGCCCCCGTCACACCACCCTGCAGGCAGCCCTCTACACATGGGACACCCCAGCCCCTGTCACCCCACCCTGCAGGCAGCCCCATCCACATGGGATGCCGCCAGCCCTCATCACCTGTGACACCACCCTGCAGGCAGCCCCCTCAACATAGTTTACCCCAGCCCCGTTCCACCACCCTGCAGGCAGCCCTCTACACATGGGACACCCCAGCCCCCGTCACCCCACCCTGCAGGCAGCCCCATCCACATGGGATACTCCAAGGCCCCATCACCCCACCCTGCAGGCAGCCCCCTCCACAGGTGACACACCAGCCCCCGTCACCCCATCCTGCAGGCAGCCCCCTCCACATGGGATACCGGCAGCCCACATCACCCCACCCTGCAGGAAGCCCCCTCCACATGAGACACCCCAGCCCCCATCACGCCACCCTGCAGGCAGCCCCCTCCACATGGGATACCCCAAGCCCCCATCACCCATGACACCACCCTGCAGGTAGCCCTCTCCACATGGGATACCCTAAACCCCACCCTGCAGGCAGCACTCTCCACATGGGATACCCCAGGCCCCATCACCCATGACCCTACCCTGCAGGCAGCCCTCTCCACATGGGATACCCCGGAACCCACACTGCAGGCAGCCCTCTCCACATGGGATACACCAGCCCCAACCCTGCAGGCAGCCCTCTCCACATGGGATACCCCAGGCCCCATTACCCATGACATCACCCTGCAGGCAGACCCCTCCACATGGGACACCACCGCCCATCACCCATGACACCACCCTGCAGTCAGCCCTCTCCAGATGAGATACCCCAGCTCCCACCCTGCAGGCAGCCCTTTCCACATGGGATACCCCAGCCCCCACCCTGCAGGCAGCCCACTCCACATGGGATACCCCAGCCCCCATCACGCATGACCCCACCCTGCAGGCAGCCCTCTCCACATGGGATACCTCAGCCCCCATCACCCATGACCCCAGCCTATAGGCAGCTCTCTCCAGACAGGACATCACCTGCATGCGGTACACTGACATATGGACACATCATCAGTCCATTGATGGTCTGTTGTGCACCATGTCTGCAGTTTTGTGACACTGCCGCGAATATACACTGGAACATGTATCCTGCAAATCAAAATATACGCATACACCTGAGCCACATCCATGAGTGTGGCAGCTGCTCAAACACAATTGCTGTCCGCAACCATCTCCCAACATACACATGTAACAAGTCAATGTCAAAGTGAGGCCCTGCTGGCCTCGTGACAATGTCATGTGAAGAATCACCAGTGACAAATAGTCCTACAAGACAGAATAGAAACCAGCCTCAATGTGTGCCACATGAACATACACTGGCCACTCGTCTCACAGCCTGAGCCTCAATGAGCCGCTATTTCTAGTATAGACTTCCAAATAAACAGATCACTGTTTCTCCCATATGTGAAGGACATGGCAATCAGACAGTGCACCACACATCGAGACAGCTGCATTGGTCAGCCGTTGTGTAAATACAAAGAAATGCCAATAGTGGATGCCAGCGCAAGAGTTTGACCAACACCAGAGATAATGTTAACTGCACAAACACATGCTGGTGAATGGGAAAGCACTACATGTGTGTTACACAGCATCGAGCAAATCATGTTCCAATATTGTGAACATGCAACACTCCCACAGACACCCCACCCACCACTCTCACAAACACAGTAAGGGCTAATGCATAGTGATGCTGCACATGTGAAACTCAATGCCCTTTGACCGTGCACAACCAAACTCACACTTCATACACCACCATCGGTCACCCACATGTGTATACCCACTCCGCAAATGAACACCAAACATTACACATGCATGTAAGGAACCACACACATGACTAACAATGGTCAGAATCAGGCTTACTAAATGGACTACCAAACCGGCACACTGCTAAAATAACTGTGAAAAAAAATGAGTGTGAGAAAAAAAGATATATATTAAACAGTTGTATTACCTGCATACATACTGCAAATGAAATGTCAAAACCTGTATTTGTAAAAATAATAAATATAAAAAAATCCATGTGTATGAAAATATGTACAATAAAATAATAATAAATAAAATTATATTTACACATGTAAAGCGTGATCTGAAAAACACACACCAAAAACTATGTACAAAAAAATTGAGTAACGTCCAAAACTTCAAAAAATAAACAATATCAACGGAAACTCATATCTAAAAAACGATGTACCAAGGCAGCCGGCTCATTGTTCGTCCCTGGATGGCTTTCAGGCTATCCATCATCCTCCTCTCCAGCACCCCTGCATCCCTGCAAGCCTCTTCCAGGATCTGGACCCGCCTCTGTGCCCTCCTCTCCACCGGCTCTGCCCTGGTCCTGGCAACTTGTACCTCCCAAGCCCGCTCCCTCTCCACAACCAGCAGCATCGATATTTCCACCTGGACACACACCATTTCCCTTGAGCGGCGGTGCTCCTCCTGCCTGGTCACCATTGACCTGTGTGCAACTTGCCTCCTCGATGGAAATTGGCCCTGGGAAGAGTGGGCCTGACTGCTGCCATACTGCAGTTGCCTGTTTCAGCGTTCCCTCTGCATGCACCGCCACCATCTTGATGTTGGTTGATGGGTGGTACAGTGACAGCACTGTCCTGCTGTGCCAGTTGCCCCACTGATGCCCGGTCCTGTGTATGAGCCTGGTCAGGCACAGAAACCACCTCCACTGTACACCCTTGGACATCCACCTCAGGCAGGGATGTTCCAACCACTAGACAGGGTGGAGTGGGCATGACAGGAATAGAGTGGGCTGTGATGGGAACCTGCAAGGAAGGCCCCCCGGAGGATGACTGGTGCACAGAGGTGGCAGTGGAGGAGTGGCCAACTGAATGTGCGAGTGCACACAGACCATCCGAGAGCAGTGCATGTGCCAGCTGGGACAGGGAGTTGCTCATTGCTCTGTGATGATCTGACAGTCCCTCACGAATTACCCTCACATCATCACGGATCACACCCAACCGCCTCGCAATCCCAGCCAGCAGGGTGTGCGAAAGCTCTCCGGTGACCATCATGGCCCCAAAGTGAGGCCCAGCCTGGATGGAGGCATCCACAAAGTTGATCTGTACTGCATCAGATGGATCAGGGACAGGAGGTTGGTCAGTGCACTCCACGGTGCACTGCACATCCTCCTGTCCCTTTTCCAGGGGTGCAGCCTGAATCCCCTCCTGGATGTCTCCACTCAACCCTGTGTGCTGGCCTTCATCTTCCTCCTCCTCCACCACCACCTCCATCTTCCTTGATGACTCCAGAGAGCCTTCCTCCCTGGATGGCCCCTCCGTCCCTGCACCTTGGGCCAAAGTCACTGCGGAGTCCCCTTCCACACCAACCTCCTGGGACGTACCCCCAGCAGCTGCGCCCGATGGACCATGCACACCCCCAGAACTGAGCGACACACAATGCACATATGCAGGCATTAGAGCACCTGTGTCACATCAATCACATGTGCCTGTCTGCATGCACTGCCAGTCCTACCACACATAGACTTCCACATCATGCATTTAACTCACATGGCCACAACCCATCCAGTCCACATATGCCATATCCAAACCACTACACCACTCACACCCTGCAGGTGACCAACAACAAGGCATAGCTGCACCATCCACCAGTCGACACGCTATTGCTGCAATACAATGTTATACGGAACAAATGTCAACCATTGGCATGAGACGCCAATCAGCTGCAACTCACAACACACACAAGACACAAATAGGATGTGGCCCTTGCAAACATGCATGCTACACATATGCCATAAGGCAGAGCCCCACATGGGTACTCACCAGCGTCATCCAGACGTCTCTTCTAGGCCAAGTACTGGGAGTGGAGTTCTGGGTTGAACCTCGCAAGTACCTTCAGCTGTGTCTGGTGGAAGCGGTGGCAGCCTGCATGGTGCACCTCCACAGTGGGTTCTGTCCCGAGGGCTGCCAAGACCTTGACATGGCTGCGGGTCTTGAGGTTGACCCAACGTTTCCTCACCCGGTCCCTGGTGCAGACTGCCTCCCCCTTTGCGTTGATGGCAGTCGTGATCTCATAACAGATCCTCAGCCTTGCATCGCAGCCCAGCTGCCTCCCTGGCTTGTAGAGGGCATCATAGGCACCCAGGACCCAATTTGCCATGATCCCAACTTCGATGTCAGTGAAGTTGGGTGCCCTCTGCCTCGATTGGGGGTGCTGCCCTCACCAGATGATGCAGATGGGGCAGACATGGCACCGCTGAGGCAGTATAGGCTTCCTGGGTCCTGGATGAGTGTCATGGAGCAACAGTGATTTTTGCAGAGGTGGAAGTCCCTGGAAGTACAGTGGAGATGGTTGCAGGGCCAACACAGGATTGCAGGCAAAAGTGTGGCAGCTGGCACAAGAAGACCGTGCAGGTTGCAGGCAGGCACTCAGACCCGAGCATGCAGCAGCACTGTAGTGGTGAGTGGGGCAAAGCAGGGCTAGAAGAGGCAAGACAAGCATCAGTGTGGGCAGGAGGTACCGTGGTGTCCGTCATGCAACCGCAGTTGCCGCCATCACAGTAAAGGCCCTTGATGGGATTAAACATACATTATGTACTGCGAGTGTATAGTCTTCGCATCTAGACAGAACCCCTATGCGTTCATGTCATTGACAAATCCATAGAAGTCATTCGACACGCATCGTATTGCGTACCCATTTTCTTTTGGATGGGGAATTTGCCTCTGCGCATACGCCCGCATATTTTTATTTTTCCAGAGGCTAATGGTGAGTCGCATACACATTATTCATACTATCTGTGCCCCTGTGTATCGTAGACCACCATTCTTACATTACATTAGCTTATGTGTGCTTCGCATATGTATTTTTGGTGTTGCTGGGTGTCACAGCGTACCGCGTAACGCTTTTTCTTTTCACGTGAGCTACTGAGGGTTCGGGTACATGCATTTTTGATATATGGGGTGCCTGTGCATTGTGCGTCCCATTTATGTTTTCACCAGGGTTAATATTGAGCCTTGCTGGACCATACCAGTACTTTTTACATCACGTACCCTGCCCCCTCACTCCAATTGCCCAGGACAATTGCTTGGTGTGCCTCCCATTGTACTAATCCATCTGTACCATGAGTGGGAAGGCCACAAGAGGGAAAGGTGGCAAAGGTGGCTGAGGTGGCCAGGGTCAGGGACCTGCAGCAAGAGTTGTGCACCACCCCCAATAGGGTCAGGGGGCTGCAGATGATGCTGATCTCCCCGCCAACCAGGGTCAGGGAGCTACATCAGTATCTGTTGCCCCGCCAAGGTAGACCAACACACAGAGCCAGATGCTGTCTGTGCATCCAAGGGGAAGGTACGTTCAAGCAAAACCCCTGTCCCCAACACCCAGGCTCAGGGATCTGCAGCCACGGTTGTAGTGATCACAGCCCTGGTACACAGAGACACAGGGGCAGATGCTCTCTGTGCGTCCCAAGGGAAGGGACGTTCAGTTAGAATACCTGTCCCAAGCAGCCAGGTACGGGCACCTGCAAGTGCAACTACTGTCCCAGCATCAGTGGGTGATGCCATGGCCCAGGCCACTAGTGGTCCAGACCCTAATGCGCTGATTGGTTCCAGCCACACAGGGTCTGCACCACCTTCCAAGAGGCAGAAGTGTGCAGAACAAGAAAGGCACAATCCCAAAGCATGGCAAAGGAGACGGCCACATTGAGGAAGAGGAGCTTCAATGATGAAGAAATCCATTTCCATGTGGACTACATGCATGCAAACCACTGTGACATGCTCACGCAGGCAGGGAGCAGGCACACTCCTGCTCAGCGTATGGTCTACTGGCAGAGAGTCACGGATGGCATCAACGCCTTGGGCAATGAGAGGCACACCGCTCGTGAGGTCATGAAGCGGTGGAATGTCCTCAATTGTCAAACCAAACACAAGCTCAGGGCCAACTTCGCCTCTGCTCTGGTGACTGGAGGTGGGTCACCACAGGAGGAAAAGCTCACTCCACATGAAGAGGCCATGAGCGAGTTGAATCATGTGGATCATGTGTAAGGCATGGGAGTCCTGACATATTACGAAGAAACGTCCGGTGAGTGATGAGGTGTGTGCATCTTGAATATGTGTATGTAGAGTGAATGAATAGGTATGATTGTGTGGCACTTCTGCCTGCATTTGTATGACTGCCATGGGTGAACCATGTCATGGTCTACTGACTAGTGCTTAGTGTACTGAAGTGTGCAAACAACACATGTGCTGCACATCAGTTAAACATGGCTTTGGGACAGTAGTCACCCACAACCGTCAGATACAAAAACACATTTCCAGCATGCCAACACAATGTGGCATTTGGCTATGTACATCAATGATGTTAGTGACTCAGCTTTGGCAGTCAAGTGCTTTCGTCTGAAGCATGTGATATACATCATGCACTGCATGTAGTAGAAATTCCATCCACACATGTCCATAGGTGGTTTCATGCTACACATACCTTCCATGAACACTGTCAGCGGGTGGGATATTGTGCCATGAGGGACACAGCATTTTAATGCACTGTGCAAATCCCTGCCACAGCTATGGCACTGATCCCCTTGTAAGAAATCTGTCTGGAGTCATCCATGTTGACCTGCCACACTGAACACACTCCCCATGGATACATGGCATTGTCCCTCTTCTGTGTCACTGTCCCCTCTTCCTATCACCCAGCACATGGCATCACTCTCTCCACATCACACGCCTGGGACACCACACATGTCTGTTTGCAATGTCTGCAGTGCTTATATGGTCAGGGACATGGGATGTGATTGCAAGTCTGCATACAACATGATTTCAGGGATTTCTGTAAATAGTGTGTGAATGCAAATCATGGCATGTCAACATGCATGTAAATGTGTTGCAGGACAGCATTGTGATGGCAATGCATGTAGTAGATGCAATTAACATGATTCTTCATGTCTTTATGTGTCCATTTGCAGGTGATTTGCCACCAGATTCAGGGGAGGAGGTAGAAGAGGAACGGGAGCCTGAGCCACAAGAGAGCACCAGTGGAGGACGTGTTGTGGCAGCCCATGAGAATCCACTGGTGCTACAGTCCATCCAGGGCATGAATCAGTATGAGTACGACTCCAATTATACCAGCAGCTCTGGTGGCGAACCTAATGTCCATTCCTCTATGATGTCAGAGGTAAGTGCATCATGTGATGGTGCTGATGTAGCCCATGCATCTGCCAGGGGTAACGTCCCCACCCAGGGCCAGTCAGTGTTTCCACATCGGTCTGTGGTGGTTATGGCTGCAAGGCCACGCTCCACTCTATTGGCTTACTGTCATGGGACGGATGACCGAGGGAGGGATGCAGTCCTGCAGCCACAAATAGCAGTTTCACATCAAAGGTCATGCTTCCTTGGGTCCGGCAGGGGTGGGGCATGCACACGTGGTGGATGTGTTGTGGCTGGGGAGACAGTGTGGGAGCAGTCCATGTATAGTGTTGCATAGCAACAGGGTGCTTCCTGTGAGATGCTGTCTCTGGGATGGGTAAGGTGGCCAATTCCATTTCTCCAGACAAACACAGGTAGAGCACCAGCTGCAGGCATTGCGGTCCACATGCCACTCACACTGGCTGCACAAGGAGGCCAGCAACAGGAGCCGATGGGCCAAACTGAGGTCTCTGCAGGCATCCCTGCTTGCAGAGGGTGGGGCCCACAGGGCCCTCAGAGCTTCACGAGTTCCTGACCCTCAGAGCTTCAATGGAAGTGCTAGAGCCAGTACACAGTACGAACAGCAGATGCAAATGTTGACTCATACCATCTTGAAGGATCCCTGTGCATCACGTGAGGTGTTGCATGCGGACTTCCAAGGCTTCATGTTGCAGATGCATTCATCTGAGTTCCGCCTGGCCCCTGCCATAGAGGACCAGGCCAGGGCTATACATGGTCAACCTCCCTTACCACTACCACCTTTGCATTCTGCACAGGAAGGTGGTGACAGCCCTCCCAATCCATGATAGCCGTGCGGTCCATGTACCTATGAAGGGAATTATTTTAATTCAACAACCACCCATGTTGGTGTTGACGTGCGCCCTGTCCCTTCCCCCTCCTGGTTGGACCCCCCACCCCATCGAAGATGGGCATTTTCTTCTTTTTTCCACCCTCCCTGGCCAGATTTAGGCATGTCAAATTTTGTTTGGCCCTTTCCTGCTTGTGGTCTTTGTTATTCTTTGCAAGGATTGACCTTGAGGTGTGCTATTACCTACAAGGAATATACATGTGCAGTGATGTACGTGCAGGCATGCCTAGTGAAGTCATTTAGCATGTTTGCATGGGGGGTCCACCGGATGGCATGTGCAGGTTATTATGGCTTTGTTTTTACATGGCACGTGTGTGCTGTGTCAATTATACTGCACAATGGGTGTTTTTATATGTTCGCCCATGTTGTTCCAGTAATCTGTGATGTGGCGGTGACTGCTGTCCCGTATGAGACATCCTGCACCATTTGAAGTCCACACTCCTCATACCCTCCAAAAGACAATGGGCCTCATTCCGAGTTTGTAGGTAACCACGCCGCTATTTGCGGCATGGTTGCCTCCAAAATCCTCCCAACTCCGGCCTGGTGAATGGAGCAATTACCGGTCCGTTCCGAGGTCGGCAGGACCGGTAATTCCCCATTCATCAGGGCCATTCCCCATTCCCATTTGAGCCCCCATAGGGCTCAATGGGAAGGGGGAAGGCGGCAATAACGGTACCGTAAATTACGGCACCGTTATTGACCACGGGGTCCCTTTGCGGGTCCTTCCTTAACGCCTGCTAAAAGCAGGCATTAAGGAAGGACCCGCAAAGGGAACTCATAGTAGGGCACAAAGGGATTACCGGCACCAGTGTCATTACTGGTGCCCGGTATCCCTTTGCGCCCTACTTGTAATGAGGCCCAATGTTGTTCCTTTAACAAATTAGGAAACACACTTAATGGTGACGGTCATGTGGGATTTACAACATTTAGACACAGTTATTTGGTAAGCATTTGCACTGTCTTGCATGTTGGGCATGCTTCATTGTTGGTCATCTTTGCAGCATGTGTCGGTTATCTTATATGTCCTTTGCATGCTCACATGGCATTGTGTTAATTTGATTGGAGTTCATATCACTGTGTAAGCAACCTATGTGGATACCTCAATGGGTGCACCGACTGTGCTGTGCAGCATGTCGTTGTACATCGGTAAACCAGGCCATGGACTCCTTGATCTGTAGTTTCCTTGTTATCACTCTCTGTGCCGCTCTCTCTCTACCTCTCTCTGGTGTGGTACACTGTGCTCTTGTACATATCAATGTCAATGGCCACTCACCCTGTGTCACCCTGTGTTGTATGCATATTTTGTTTATGGTGTCAACTGTAATAATGTATGTGCATGTATTTTGTATTGTTACTCTGCATTGCATTGCATTGCATGTAGGTAGAACATCTCACTATGGTGTGCATCTTATTCAAGGCAGGTGAGTTCCACGCACAGGTGAGTGCTTGGCATTTGCTGACACTTCGGTGGTGTTTACATGGGAACGGGCCACTGTGTGTGTGCCCCTCAACCCCCTTGCCCCATGTGATGGCTGTGTGTGTGGCCCTAACACCCCCCCATGATCACCTGTGATGTTGTGTATGCCCCCCACACCCCATGGTCGCCTGTGATGCTGTGTGTACTAAATGCAGGCTCCAATATAAAACCAAGAAAACACTTTACGGAATCAAACCCGCTTATGATTTATTTTGGCTAAATGAAAAAGCTAACTTCGAATATATGTATGCAGTTGCTCCCTTCTCAATTGACATCAGTGAGCAAAATTATATAGCTCTTTTTGGATATCAGGCATGTTCAAAGTTGAAATCTTTGCAGTAAATATGTATGTAAAGTAATATAATCCTGTGTGGTAAGACACCACCCCTTTGTTTCAATGACTTACAGCTCTCAAGTCCTCCCACAACCCTAGAGCAGCCCCTTTTGTTACCTACCCTGCAACATGGGGCTAGGCAACATGTATATTTTGACAATCACTTATGTAACTAAGTAAGCCTTCTATAACAGCACTACGATGGCCAAGGCCTGGGTGTGCTTTATAAATGTAAATCAATTAAATAAGAAATATGGGACCGTTTATGTGACACACAGGAAATTGGATTTCTAGTTTGGCATGGTGGTAGTGGCATAGTCCCTCATCTATGTGTTTCTTTTGCAACCCCACAATAAAATTAGGTTTAGTTCTAAGGGCCTCATTACAACGCCGTCGGCGCCGTTAACCCTTAACGCCTGATTACAAGTGTCCCTTTGCGGGTTGGTGTTTAACGCCTGCTTTTAGCAGGCGTTAAAAATCCAACCCGCAGAGGGACTTTGGAGCTAATTACGGCACCGTAATTTACGGTGCCGTAATTAGCGCCTTCCCCATTCCCATTATGCCCTATGGGGGAAAAAATGGGAATGGGGAAGGGCAAATGGTGAATGGGGAATTACTGCCCCACTCACCTTGGAATGGGGCGGTAATTCCGCCATCCACCATGGTGGAATCGTAACCTTAGCGGCATGGACTAGGGTGCTAATAGCACCATGGTCCTCCGCCAAGATTGTAATGAGGGCCAATGTAGCACTTCAAGGACACATTCTCAAGGTGGTTTTGTGGGCACAGATGATTGGCCTTTTGTCATCATTGAATGGCATCTGTAATGTGCCAGGGATGTGTGCACTCTACAGGGGTTACATTTTAGATGAAAATGTAGCCACAAGCTGGGTACATGCAGCCTCGCCATGTGCCCTTTGACCAGCCATTCACAAGCAGCGTGCATGTGGTTGCAGGTGTGGGGGCACCACCATATCCACCGGTTTGCCACGCTGTGCTGCAACATTGTGCAGGACAAATGATCCTGCATACTAGTGGTGGTACATATAGCAACTGGTGGTTAAGGGAGCGGAAACGTGACTTGAGCACTCCGAATGTACGCTCCACTATGCCCTGAGTTGCAATATGGGCGGTGTTCTATCTTACCTGGGGTGTTGTGGCAGGGTCCCGAATTGGCGTTATCATGTAGGTGCTCAGAGGGTAGGCAATGTGCCCTATAGAGGTGATAATGTTTGTCAGTGGTGTGCGTTTGTCTGTGTTTGACATGCATGCATGTGCCAGGGCATTTATACTCACCAATGAGCCATGTGTTGCCATGCCAACAAGCTTCCAGGGCCTGGTGTAGGGGTGACATTCTGATATGAAACTATCATGGTGGACCCTGGATAGTTTGCATATACCAAAGTAATGATTCCCTTGGCATCACATAGAACCTGCACATTGATGAAATGCCAGTGCTTGCGATTGCGATAGATGTGCTCTGCGGCCCTAGGTGGACGTAGAGCCACATGGGTGCAATCGATGGAACCAAGCACTTTAGGGAAGTGCACCACCCTGTAAAAGTCCTGGACCATGGCCTGCCTTTCTGCCAGTGTTCTGGGCATGTAGATGTGCCTGTGGACTGAGGGGAGTGCACTCATTATTGCCAAAACCTGGTGTAGGCAGTGTGACTGCATGGGGTGTGAAATGCCCCCAACTATGGCAGTTGTCTACAGAAACGACTCAGTGGCCAGAAATGCAGTCCATTGAGCACCTTTTACAAGGGGCTCATTGCTTGGTAGCACAGGTTGGGTGAAGCAAGGTCATCTTCCCACTCCGTGACCAGGTCTAATATGATATGAGGTGGAAACCTATACCTGGCATAGACCTGGTCATCAGGCATCCCAAAAAGGTTGGCCCTGTGTAGAAAAATGCAGGCCCTGGCCATCCTCCTCCTCCTGAGGTGTCCCACGATCAATGCTGCGAGAAATGGTACATTCATTGTAGCTGTCTGCGCGCGTTGGTTGTTCGCACAGCATTTTTATGCATTTGCTTTAGTGCGCAGTGACGCTTAGCCAGCTTTCGCGTGGCGGACGTTTTTTTCCGGATTTGTGCGTCTTTTTCCATGCGCCAGAGAGCCCTGTTCAATTTCATGAATACGGGTTGTTAGTGCGCATATGGGCGTTGCAAGGATTTTACTGTGGTACTTCCCTCATTACGCCCATATTTTCACACGTTGTTCCCCATTCCACTTGTTTTCAATTTTTAAAAAGGGAGCAAGGGATTTTGCTTTCTTAGTATTGTCGTATCTCGCTTCTTGATGTTGTAGGCAAAATATTTGTGAAGAGACTGTTGACTCAAGAAGAAATGAGAATAGCAGTGTTCAGAAAACCAACTGTTATCTAGTATGCAGGTGGGTTTCCATAAAGAATTAGAGTCCTTTTAACAAATCTTTAATTTGAAAATTATTCCCAAATATATGATGTCACAAAAAATAAACCATATAGCTATTAGTTATCGCTATGAAAACTTAATTTGATTGTGTCCATGAAGCTCATTTGTGGGAAAAACTAGTTGATCTTAATATTCATAGTGGAATTTTACAGCCTATAACGAGTTTGCATAACAAGATGCTGTCAGGTGGGGTTTTGGATGAGGTAACACACATGTCTGAGAAGAGTGTTAGACAGGCATGTGTGTTAGTACGTCTACTTTTCTCTCTTTATATCGATAGCCTAGTATGTGCTATAAAATGACTAGTTGTGGATTCCCCTAACTTAAATGTCAGGAACCTGAGAATAATTGTATTTGCACATGACTGCATCCTCGTATCAAGAACTCCAGCAAGCTTTCAAAAACAATTTCTTGTTAGGGAAAAGATTTACCTATTTATTATGCCAAGACAAATGTAATGGCTTGTAACACCAGAAACAACCCAAGAGTAAATAAATATAGTAATACAAAATGATCTTACTGAGACAATGGAGCATGGAAATTATTTGGATATGCGGATTAAATGCAAGGGTTCTTTGGAGGTTGAATTGGTTTACAGCAGTGTAGAAGGTGTAGTACAGCAGGTCGCTAGGACTTATGGGGATGAGCAAATAACAATGCCCACCTTAGATGCTTATCATTTTGTAAGTTAAATCAGCAGCCCTTTATGCGGCTGAGCTTTGGGGCCACAAACACCTTATTTGCTGTCTCAAGATAGAGAACAACTTTGTGAAAAACCAGTTGGCTCTGTCAACCACTACCCAAAATCAATGGCTGAGCCTAGAATTAGCACCTCTGTGGATTCCTTGTGAGGTCAGACTGTCTGTGGAGTACATATGATATATGATATGATTTATGATAGTTTATTTATATGGCGCCTATACACAATGGGCCTCATTACGAGTTGGGCTCAAAGGGATACCGGCACCGTTAAGGACATCAGTGCCGGTAATCCCTTTGCGCCCTATTCCGAGTTCCCTTAGCGGGTCCCTTCCTTAACGCCTGGTCTAACTAGGCGTTAAGGACAGGACCCGTTAAGGGACTTTAGAGCTAATAACGGTACCGCAAATTGCGGTACCGTTATTAGCTACTTCCCCATTCCCATTGAGCCCTACGTGGGCTCAAATGGGAATGGGGAATGGTTTTTTCATTGGGGACTTACCGGTCCCGCAAAGGTCGGACTACACTGGTAAGTCCCCATTGAACGAGACCGGTGCTGGTACCGTTATTGGAGGCAGTCATGGCGCAAAATGCACCATGACTACCTCCAATCTCGGAATGAGGCGCAATGTGTTTGAAAGCGCTTCAAGGCTAGGGAGGGAACAAGGGAAAATACAATGACATTCTTACAGGCCATGAACAGTAAGGATGTGAAATTAACTATCGTACTCGGCCTGACGACATTTCAGATAGTGCAAGAGCCAAGACATATATAAGGAAGGGAGGGAGAGAGTGGGAAGGAAATGGAAACAGACAGGCGACTACCGTACCAGGCCTGACGATATTTCTGGTATAGCCGGAGAAAAACAAAAGGTGAGGGAGAGGGGTGCAGAAAGGGAGGGGAGGAACAAAACAAGCAACTATGATACTAGGCCTGACAACATTTCAGATAGTGCTGGAGGGGGTGTTGGGACGAAAAAAACAGTAATGGGAGGGCGGAGGAAACAGACGAGGATGCTATCATATTATGTCCAGGGACAATTCTGATAGAGTAAGTGCATAGAAGAAAGGGAGAAGGGAAAGGAGGAGAGAACAGAGAGTAAGCAGTCAAAACGAGTGGAGAAGCAAGAGTGGAGAGCGAATACAATTGCAGAAGTCAGTAGTAACACATAATGTTCCAAGCCAGGATACAGGATGAAGATGGGAACAGCATGATTCAGGGCCACCATGAGTACAGGACGCACAGGAAGTGCAGCATGAGAGTTGAGAAAGAGTGACGCTCCGTAAATGAATGAAGTCCATAAAAGTCAAATACAGCATTGGCCACAAGACGGTGATGGTGAAACCAGAATCTATCAGGACAGACTCCTGCAGAAGTAGGCTGGAGGAGGTTGAGGGAGAGCATGGTAGAAGAATCAAGCAAAACAGGCAACACCTGTGTGCGAGAAGGGGGGGCACAAGGGTACATCATAGGTGGCCCAGAGGAGGTGGGGATGGCCTGTGGGGACAGAGGGGTAACACATGTTGGTACATGCTGTCTGAGCAGGGGGTCGGGCCCTGGATCCTCCTGGTCTGAACAGGTCCAAACAGGAATTGCCCTTTCTTGCCCCCTTCGCTGCAGACACCCGGGCGAGAGACGCCCTTGATCTAATATTTAAGAGCAGGAAGGAAGAGGCAGGGCTAAGAAGGTGGGTGGTGCTTAGACCAGGTGACCTGATCCACTTGCACCTGCTCCCCATCTGCAAAGGAAAAGAGGCTGGAGGGCTCCTTAAGTCGGGAAACAGAGCGGCAAGCAGGAGGGCTCCAGGTGGGCGGGGCTTGCTAAGTGGTGAAAAAGAGCGGCAAACAGGAAGGCACCCGGTGGGCAGGGCTTGCTAAGTGGTGAAAAAGTGCACGGAGCTCCAGGAAAAAAGACAGGCTGGAGGCACCATAAATACACCTAATGACTTGCCATTGCCATGGCAGAAATAAATGAGAAATGTAATCCAAAAAAGTTAATTTGACATCCTTGTGGGATAACCAAAAGGAAAATGGCCCCATAAATAATCCAGTTGTCAAAGAAAAATACTATGTATGGGCCAAGTAGGATATTCATGCTTTATTTTGACTAATGTACAAACAGTCAATATTCATAAATAATTCATTTTTAATACAATATTTAAAAGCCAACATATAACCCATGCATTCTTCTGATCTGATCATGAACATCCACAAACCTCGCCACAGTCTTATCAAATAGCCACAAGAGGTGCTGTTTCCAAATGTTTCTGTCTCTCCGACCATATCCTACAAAAGACATTAGCCACTGCACAAACAACATTAGGCAGTTGTGTCGATTTGCAGACGTTTTCCGCTTCACACAGTGTTATGATATTGCTTTCACCATAGACGGATGTGTTTGAAACAAATGATTTTATATGGTGGACAAAAGAGCTGTCTTCCACAAAAGAGAAAATGATCACTTATTTCTGGATTCCACGATTTGATTTTCTAGGTGATGGCTAAAGTAATAGGCCAAAGCAAATGTTGACATATAAACGCCACATAGCAATTGGATAGAGGTAATTGAAGTAAATCTCATATTTCAGGGCAAACCTAGAGTATAGGGCTGGATTTGCTTTTCTGAACAGCATCCTCTAGTCACAATGCCAGGAATGAACTTTAGGTCACCACTGCCTGGGTTAACAGAACATGTTTATTCCACAATCTTGCGAGTTCAGTTTTGCAGCCACATTCTACAGAAGTGTGATCATGCTAGCCTTCCGGCATATTTACCTTTAAGGCTCCCAAATGAAGAACTAAAATGGTGATGGCCATAATGTGTTTAAAATCATTGTTATTCTCTATGGACATAATATCTGTTTCAGAATATATTAAATTATTGCATGCCATTCCTGAGAGGTGTTAGATCTTCTTAAAAACTGTGTTGTCAGTAGTAGCCAGTTTAGATGTAGAGCCGTGCCCCTTGATTGCTGCTCCATAAAGAGAGGAAGCTGGGACCAGTGATTTCATTTTCCTGTTTCCCAAAGAGTATGGTAGTTGTTGAACAAATGTGTGCCAATATTGCATTCATTTTGTTGATTTGGTTCCCCCATTTGCCACCCATTTTAATATGCAGGCACAAGATAATTGAGGTCTAAAACATCTTCAATTGTCTCATCTGCTGAAGCAAGTTTAAATCTCCTTTTTCAGATCTTCCCAGAAGCTATCTATAATTTTGCCCTTTCGACAATGTATTTCCTTCCCCTGATAGACATATTTCTTTAAATGTATTAAATTACTTCAGCAATCGAGAGGATGGTTCGATTATGAGGACTGCATTTTCACCATGTAGCACACAATACTGACCTTCCTACCATTAGGATTGGGTGCATCTGTCTGAAAGGAGAAGATGTGTGCTGCTACTTCATTTATATAGTAGCGGCAAAAAGGGCAGGTGTTAGAATGCATCCTCATCAGACACATGTTGCAACCACAAAATGTAGCCTTTTCTCATCTCCCAAACTCCATCTAATTACAACTGAGCAGCTGCTATATAACTTAACAATTAGTTTTAGAACCAATCTGGGTAAATTATAGACTGAGCATTTTCCATGGTTGGCTTCTAAGCGAAATGGACATCTTTAGGAGAACTGCATGCTTTTGCAGTAGTAGTACATGCTACTCTGTTCACTCCTGTACAGAAACCCGTCTGACAGTGACTTAATCTGTAATAACAAAGAATAAATCGAGCAATCCTCAACCACCCAGAGCTATGTTCGTAGCCTCCAGCTATTAAGGAACAGAAACGGGTAGTGGCAATTAGTTCCCCAATCTTGTTTGGAGAATACTTTTTTCACTCCAAAAGAAGGTTATCTGTATGATCAATGTAACACATCTAGCACGAGTAACACGAGAATCTAAAGAGTGCTTAGTTAATACAGTCATTTGTTGGTTGAGACACATAAAGGCTGCTGCTCAATTACACAAACAGACATCATGAAGGTTTGACCATTTGAGTCCCCAAAAAAGGCCTTCTATGTATTGAATAAAGAACCCCCCAAACGGCTCAGGTATACAACTTACAACATCTAAATCATGGGGGGTCATTTGATAGTCTGTCAAATGCTGGACCAGCACAATACCTGCAAATACAACTTATAAGAATAGACCCTAATGTAGACTTATTGATTGCTGTCTCTAGGATGCTTCCCCAAAAGGCTGATGCACAAAAGACTGCATCAGATTGCACAACGCACAGTGAATCATTATTCTGAGAAAGCGGCCTGGAGAGCAGAAGGAGGAGGGAGCGGGGGCTATTTAAGGTAAGTGGTGGGGTGGTAGGTGTAGGGCGGTGGGCCTGTGCGGTGGGAAGAGCATGCAGAGAGGACTTCCTGAAATAGACAGGGTAAAGGGGGGACACATGACTGACCTTGCAGGAGGCAGCATTCACAGGGTGCTTCAGACAACGTAGGACTTATGTGTGCAGTCTTTGGACCAATAACCATTCCTATAGACTACATATTGATCACTGGAAAAAAATGGAGAAATGTACAAACACCGATTTACAGAATTTTCTGCATGCTAAATAGTGACTTTGTGCACTAATCAGTGCGCAAAACTTCACGCAGGCCCGTTGTGTCTTTGCGTGCAATCGATTGCTTTGTGAGAGACTCCATTCAAAGTATGGTTGGGGCCTACGCAAGGAAATAAATAGGGGGCAGAACATGCGTATTCCACATTCCCCAAGCAGAATGAGGAAGAACAAGGCATTACATGGCCGTGTTGCAGGCCGGCCTGCACGAGGAAATGGCACGACCAACACGCGCAAAATCAAGCATAATCATGGATTTGACGGTGCAACATCATGTTGGGGAAATCAGCACGCAAAGCTTGCAATCTCACCGCCACATGAAAGCATGCACAATGTCCCAATCGCATAGGAATCAAGGCACAAAGGAAAGGTCCAATTGGGAAAATAGGGATGCAGGCATGCAGTTTGGGTGCCGATTGCAGTTAGGGGTGCACGTATGCAGATTTATGGGGTGCAGCCATACTTTATGGGGGTTTGCACGCAAATTTACCAGGGGCCGACTTGAGTTACGAGTCATGCAACACATATTGTTGGGGTGCAGTTATGGGTGACCCTACACAGTGTTGCCAGGGTTCTGCCTTAGTTGTGGGGAGACAGCAAGCAGTATTTCCAGGGTGCATGAATTCACAGATGTGGAGGGCGCATATGTTGGTATATGTGGCTAGATCTGCATGGGTACGTGTCGAGGGTGTCCCAGTCGCTACTTGCAACTAGGGTCATTTTGTGGTTAAAATTCCATGAATATGCAGATGGTGCAGAACATGCTTTGGCGTGCAAGTACATGCAAAGTGGTGTTACTCGCCCAAGACTTTGCGGGGTCCATGCACCTTTTCACTGAATCACGCCCTAAAGTCATGCACAGGTCAGAGAGAAATCATGATCTTGTTTTGTTGCAGTTAGATTCAGGCCACTCAGTATTACAAATAGAACATGTGTTAAATCTGGTCTCTTTGAATAATAGAATATACATTAAATGGAATGCATTAGTGAGAAAAATACCTGTCTCCGAAATATCTATATCAAAAAGTTGTCTACTCTTGAGTAAATTATGGGAGATGAGTTACACAACCCCTTCTGCATTTGTAATTCTTTTATAACAGTAGCAAATATTGTAAGCACCCTGACATCAAAATCTAGTTCAGATCTCTGGAATGAAGCCCTGAAACTGGTTTCATGGTTCCATGCGAAATGTACGTTGCAGAAAATCAACCTTATGACCTTAATTAAATATAAATCAAGACCTGATGAATATCTGATTGCCCAAATCTCAAAAAATGTAACAGAAGCAAAAAGTGTGCATTTGCTGAAAATAAATAGAATTTACGGAAGGCAGGAATCAATGATAAAAAATACGAAGGAATATTGGCACATAATTGGTATGGTATGGTATGGTATTGTGTATTTATTTAACGCCTATACACAGGCAAGTGTTTCAAAGCGCTGAAGGAGGGTGGGAACATGGAGAAAAAACAAACAGTCGTTCAGAGCCCTTGAAATTCTAAGATGATAATAGTCTGCACAGGCAGAGTAAGTGCGTAAAAAGTACATTTAACAGATTGGGGGACAGCAAATAGGCCTGACTGTGATTCTGCAGTTTTAGACAGTGCAATTAGGGATGAAGACAAGGGAGACAGACATGCGATCTTCGGCACAGTGCATGCGGATCGAGCAAGTGCAAGGAGGGTTAAAGGAAGGGGGAGGATTAAGTGCACCATGTCGGTAGAAACTGGGGTAAGTCCAGAGAGAGCCACTCTCTTGGGTTCATTTCTCAAGTGCATTGAGTGCGGTAGGGTGTACAGTGCTGAGGCAAGAGCAAGGGGGAGGACTGGCGGGGGTACCGGAGACCAGTGAGACTCTGAGATACACCCGGTGGCTAGTCAGTATGCTGTACGGAGGAGGAGGGAGAGAGGGAAAAAGCCAGGAAAACTATGTTAGCAGGGTAGAGGGAGAGAGAAGGAAGAGGAGAAGAGAACATTCTTGAGGCGTTTCTGGAATTTAAGGAGATATGGCCCAAGACGGAGGGTGGCAGGGAGGCTGTTCCAGAGGGAGGCACCTTCTGAGGATAAGGATCTCCCTCCAAATCTCTGCTTCAAGAACCGGCTCACTCGCAGAAGGTTGGAGGAATATTAGCGGAGGGCTTGTGATGGACAGTATTTAGGTAGACAGTGTTGCAGGTGGGTAGGTCCCAGGCCCCAGAAAGCCTTGTGAACAATGCAAATGGTCTTGAATTTGATCCTTGCCGCCAGAGTGAGCCATTGAAGTGATTTCAGTGCCTGAGAGATGTGGTCCCTGTGCTTAAGGCCAAGGATAAGCCTTGCAGTTCTGTTCTGGATGAGTTGTACAGGGCACAGGGCAGAAGAAGTGAGGTTCAAGAAGAGGATGTTGCAATAGACCAGCCTGGAGAGAACCAGGGCTCGGGAGACAATGAGTCTCTGGGGGAAAGTGAGAAAAGGTACCACTGAGGAGGTGTAGCTGATGGTTAAACTTTTTAGAGATGTCAGAAATGTGAGGAGAAGGAGCTAGTGGAGTCAAAGATGATCAGAATGTTTCTTGCTTCATAGGTGGGTTTGGGCGCAGGGCCAAGGGAGGCCAGGCAGAGCGAAAGTGGGAAGGCGGGAGCAGGGGTCGCAAAGCGAACGGTCTCAATCTAAGTGGCATTGAGGCAGAGGTCGTTCGCAGAACACCAAGACTGAATGGCAGACAGACAGTCAGATATGAGCAAGGAGGATGAGATAGCCTGAAAGATAGTTGAGTGTCATTCACGTAGCAATGGAAGTTAGAGGTGAAAGTGGCGATCAGATGTGCCAGGCTGCCATGTAGACATTGAAGAACCAGAGGATAGGTTACATCCCTGGGGAATGCCACAGGTTTAGAGAGTGATACTCAAGAGAAAGGCTAAGAGTTCCACTCGTGATTGGTAGTCTGAGAGGAAGGAAGTTAACCAAACCAGAGCCTGACCTGTGATTCCCAGGGTGTCACGGAGACATGCGATCAGGATGTCGTGGTCAACCGTGTCGAAGGCAGAGGAGAGGTTGAGGAGAGTGAGGATAGAGGGGGTGTTTGTGTCAAGATTTGAGAGCAGGTCTTCACGGGTGTTCAGAAGAGCGGTTTCCGTGCCTCTGGATGCTCTAAAGCCAGATTGATGGTCGTGGAAGGAACCAATAGTTTCGGTATGGCGGGTCAGCTGAGTGATGGCCAGTTTCTCCAAGTTACACTTAATCCAGGCACCAGTAGAAATTCCATTGGTCCAGTCCTATTTTACATAATTATTTATTACTATCATCAAAACACAAGTGGTAATATACAAAATGGAGTAGAGAGATGAACCTTTTAAATATCAACCAATTTTCTTTCTATTGGAGTCTGCTAGAAAAATGCATGGGAACATTTTGTTGGGGAGAATTTAAATATGGAAGGAGAAACCTCAATTTTACCACGAGGACTGGATCTTTGGAATCTGGGGTGGCTTTGCCCTTTATGATTCCTCCAGTTTAAATAACTGCAGTGGAGGATAACCTAGTACAGTATAGCACCTAGGACCATATATATATTTGAATAGAGGTATTGCTAGCCAGTAGCATGTGTATTTCTAGAAACCGGTGCTCATACTCCCTCTCCAGTCCTTGTGCAAATATGAAAATGCAAGTTAATGTTCTCGGTAAACAGTTGCGCTTGACTTAAAAGAAGTGACATAAGGGTTTCATGTAAAATATAAAATACATAGGATGAATTACAACTAGAATTATATTTGTGATATTCAACGAGAAGGCTAAAAAGGTCCATCACATGAATGCTTAAGAGGTTTAATTAGGATATGGTGTAATCCATTAAACCCTGAAGCTTGTTTGGGTCAAACAGACCTAGACAGAGTTTGGGGAATTTATGGCACACATTTTGACAGAGATTCTGGAATGTATGGCACTCCTGCTGCAACTTATTTCTGCAGCATCTTTTTTGGGGGGAATACATATATACTTTGTGGATTGTAGGAATTATATGCACATTTTCTAAAAATTATGTTTGCGACATAACATTTTTGAAAAAGGAGATACTAGATGTTCTCTTTTCCGACCATTACTCTTTTTGTGACATTGCTCCAATCCTTGTCTTCTTGTATATCTAATGCACTCAATGTGTACTCTAAACATCATCGGTTTCTGGCCTATGTTCTTATGAAGTTTGTAACCCCTTTTAAATCGAGTGCAGCTGTGTGTCCAGAACGTTACCCTGAATGCCCCCCCACTTTTAGAGCCAATTGATGTGTTTGTTTTTATCTTAGTCACTTTTTTTAACCCCAACAATTACGCTTGAGGACATTTTGATGAGGTTTGGCAGAAAGTCGGCAGATTTATCTGCAGTTCATAGCTGGTGGTGGATCCTCCAATATTCTGCGAAAGTTGGGCTTTACGGTAATGCTGCGGTATACAGTAATATCTCTGCATTTTACCCGCACTGTCCAACTTGTTATGAGGCCCTGTATCTTGCACCACCTCATATATTCGCATTGATTGTTTTTGTCCTGAAAGAAAGCTTCTACAAATAACAAATATCAACCCTTTATTACTACTTAAAACGTATATGATTTTTACATGGCATTCACTGGGCAAAGTTGGGCATTTCTTTTATGCTTGTCCATAATAGGTTATATATGTATAACATTACTAACTAATACAATTGATGCAGGCCCAGTGATAGAAAATCTGGTTAATAATTTTCCAGTAAATATTAAAGGATCAGGCTCTTGGTTCTATTCTCAATTCACTGTTCAGAGTACTGATGTGGATTACAAAATGATCAAGAAAATGAGACGGGTAAATATTGAGATTATTATGAACAATTTGACCTTCTTAACATCTGCAACTCTAATCTAGATGGCTATGTCCGATCATAGAACTAACATTGATTAGAAAACTGTATTAGCATCAAGAAAGAACACTTTTCTCTTTCCTTCAATGCAAGTCTAATAAACAGACGGAAAACACAAACCAAAGTGCTAATTTGATATCTCTGGGTGTGCACAACAGCTTCAAATAGAACATTCCATAGGGATACCTGCAAAGCTATCTGTATATCGTTAAGCCAATACTATTTGAGACATTCACAACCAAGCATGGTATAGAAATAAACACCTATCTGATCTTCACTCGTGTTTTATTGGACTACTGCCCTATGTCTGCTACCACAACTACTTGTGTAAAAATACATATGCATACAAAGCCACAACATATTCGAGATTACCTTTCAATAATTGTCAATAATCTATTTCTGAAACAGCCACAACCTAATCGAGACGAGGAAATTGAATGGAGTAGTACATAAACATGAATAGCAGCCTTTCACCACCAACCAGTACAGGAGTGGTTTCACAATTAAAAGTCTAGTCGGGTCCGGTAGATTAACCCCCAGTTGGATAAAGGGGCACAATGAGTCCAGCTCTCACAATCCTGCTGACAATATGACTTGGATGAGTGTCTTCTTTCGAGTGGGCTGGAATGTAAAAAGGAAAAGATAAATAAATGACTACGGCAGGTGAACACCTGACTGGTTAAAGGGCATGTCCCGCACCCCTGGCGTCAATATTGAGGACAAATAGAACAACTTGCTACTTTGAAGCATGAGCAGAAGGTGAACAATACACATGCACTATGCTCATGGGCAGCACGGTCTAGACAGATCATTTTGCACCATTGCATTGGTAGTGGAGTCTTATATTATGTCAGTTTCAATACATCCATTAGTATTAGGACATGGGGGCCTATTACTGTACATTGCTGCCTGTGAATAGTGTTTCTTCTTATTATTACAGAGTTTTTTTCTTATAAACTCTACTATTGAATCTGTTTAAATCTGTTCTTTTACCATTATTAGATATGTTACCATAATTGTCAGCGATGGTATATCTATCATTTTCTTTGTTATGCGATCCCAAACATACAGGGTTAGTCAAATGCTCATCATTTTTAGTAACTTATTATCATACAGAAATTGTTCAGTACTTGTCCCACAATCTTTGAGGGTTTTCCTACATCTATTGATACTTTTGTGCAACAGCACAGAGTGCCCGTCTAGCTTGCGCTCTATGTTGTCGCACTTGTCGACTAGGTTGGTTATCACATTCTCCAATGCTTCAAACAATTCTCCGATACACATACTAGCAAAGCTCACATTATTGGGCCAATCAGAGATGCTCACGTGGGGCAGATTCTCCTCAATATTAGTTTCTGGCATCTCAGTGGGAATTGTACCTTGCTCAGCACAAGACTGTTTAAACATGATCTGTCTAGTGACAGGATCTACTATAGCTATATCCCCAAACTTTTTCATCTGCTCCAATTCTCCAACCGATGTGGCTAGAGCACTCGGGGAATAAGGGTCAACACACGGAGACAACGGCAGCCCCACACAACTGTGAGGGACACTATTAGGATTGCGTATGCTATCGCTCTTTCTGTGCATAGTTGATTCACCATCTGGATAGTGATAGGATTCCTCACTCACCATGTGCTTGGAACAACCACTGCCCTTCTCCAAAGCCTATTAGAAGAAGCACGTTCATCAGCACAGGGTACAGGTCCCAGGCAAAATCTGCAGCTGATCAAAACACCAAACTGGATCATGTGCGGGTACACCAATAACTGCAAAATATCACATGCACATATATGAATGGTTCCTAACTACACTGCAACAATGCACTGTACATAACTCTACAAATATGAAACCTGGATGGAGTAAAATGCAGAGCTGAATTGCATCTAATCAATATTAACATCACTCCATGAAAATAGTGGAAAATAGAGTGTAAGAAAATCAATGAACCAGCACTAATTCATGTATTACCCGGAAAACATTGGTGAACATTTAATAAGAGGTTAATGCATTCACCTGTAATTTTATGAACAAAAATACACTGTGGCCCTCATTATGAGTCCGGCAAGGCTGCCGCCAGAGTCATTTTTTTTTCCAGCGCCCCGCAATGGCGACTAACCTGGGCATTACAGCCCCGGCGGTCCAGGTAATTGCCCATTGCGGTGCGCCAGAAAATATTACTCCACATTCCCATTGAGTCCTATTGGATGCACCGACACCATTCATGAACGGCGGGTGCCGTTCTGACTGCCAAATTAGACATGGCGGCTGAAAAGCACCTGCTCGCAGACCTCGGAGTATGCCGTAGCTTACCGGCACAGTTGTTACTGGAACGGCATAATTATAATGAGGCCCTGCGTTTCTTTTTTCCAAAAGTAAACCAAATCGAATGTACAATGGTGTTAAAAATATATGTAATAGCAATACTGGGATGCACTTATACATGCACATATACACTAAGTGGTAGAGTTATATGTTAGACCTTAAAACAGCAAATACATTACTGTTTAAATGTGCATGGTCAAATCAGTGTTGTAATTTTGCTTTGGCAATTCTAGGTTTGCTTATTCTTATTGGGAACCTTACAGAAACCTTATTTCTGTTTAGCCTTAAAAAAATTGTGGATGGGGTTATTGCTGAAATCCCAGGAAATGTGCTTGGCAAAATGGCGAAAATAGTCATCTTTGGCTATTAAAGAACCACATTACATTCTTTATTACAAAGACTCATCTGTTCAGGGTGCCTGAGTAATGGGATACCCTACTGGCATGGGCTGATCTCAAGAGAAATATTCTCAGAAAAATATAACTTGACATTCCAGAAGATCTTAATGGTCCTCTGAAGAGAAGCAATCTAAACTGAACACATGATATTGGGCTGCATTTAACAGGCCCATTGCTTCAAAGGACAAAATGCACTTAAACATTTCACTTCTTTACATTAGCTCGATAATAAAATCTACCATCTGTATAAATAATTAGATTCTGTTAGCTATTCATATCAACCATTAACTGACGGTTTCTCAATGGAGCCTCTGAGAGCTGCTCACACGGTTAATTGAGTTGACACACACCAAAATTGATATGATATGATAAGTCATTTATAACATGCCTGGACACAAGAGTTTTGGGGCATGACAAAACAAGGGAGGTAAGACAATACAAACCATCTTACTAAGCCTTGTGTCATTCTGATTGTCCAAGTGAAATAATGAGAAGTACAAAGGGAAGGGGTAGAAAGGGGAGGGAAGTGCAACCAGGGAGCATGACTCTGGGTAAGTTCCAGGATGCAAGGGACTACAGAGTTTACAGTTACAGCCCTGAAGTGCATGGTAGGCCCAGAGGCAGTGCAGGTGAGACTAATCAAGAACAAGCCTGGTTCTCAAGGAGACTCTGAGGGTAGCCAAGCTACCAGTCAGTGCAGCAGACAGGTAGGTCAGGAAGGTCAGCAGGGGAGGGAGAGAGAGAAAGCAGAGGAGAAAATAAATCTTTAGAGCTGCTTCTGGAACATCAGGTGGTCCAGCTCACATTTGAGAGAGGCAGGGAGGGCATTACAGAGGGAGGCACCTATGGAGGAGAGAGATCTACCCCCCTCTCTGCCTGGAGAAGTGTCTGACCCTTAGAAAGTTGGAGGTAGCTGAGCAAAGGGTTCAGGAAGGAAGGTATTTAGGAGAAGAACGTTTGATGTAATGTGGGCCCCGGCCCCAGAAAGTCTTGTGGACAACGCAAAGAGTCTTGAACTTGATCCTTGCAACCACCGGGAGCCAGTGGAGAGATTTCAGGGCAGGGGAGATACAGTCCCTGGCCTTTGAGCCAAGGATAAGTTTCACAGTCCTGTTCTGGATTAGTTGCAGAGGGTGAAGAGAAGCAGAAGGCAAATTGAGAGGTTGTCACAGTAGTCCAGACTAGAGAGAACCAGGGCTTTGGAGACAGTGAGCTTCTGGGGGAAGATGATGAAGGGAAGAGTTGTGTTGATGAGGGGAAGCTGGTAATGGGACTTCTTGGCAATGTCCGAGTTGTGAGGAGAGAAAGAGAGAGTGGAGTCAAAGATGACACCAAGTTTTTTGCCTCACAGAAAGTAGAGGTTCCAATGAGGGCAGCCAGAGTGAGATAGGGAAAATGGGAACAGTGGTCCCAATGAGAAGGATCACTGTCTTACTGGCATTAAGGGAGAGATTGGTGCAGGTGCACCAATCCTGAATCATGCATATGTACAAGAGGGGAGTTGAGGTGGAGATGCGCTGAACACCATATGAATAAGGAGCACTAATTATAAAATTGATGCTTTAATTGTTGTAGAAACAGCCGACACGTGTTTCGACACGCAGGTCGTTTTCAAGGCTGAGTAGTCACATGCAACATTTGATTTATCATATTATTCATGACAGAAAAGAGGATACAAAAGATTGTAACAATCACATTGAATTTAAAAAAAAGTAAAAACAAACCATATCACATAAAGTTAAAAAAATAGTAATGACATATAGCAAAAAAGATAGTGACATATAGCAAATATCATAATATTATATGAATAAGAATCATTGGCATACCGTAAACCATGGTTGGAGGGTGGAGTAAACAGAAGCAAACGGTAGTTGAAAATAATGAAACAAAAACAGAAAATATACAGTAAGAAACAAGCTTAAACGTTTGAGGAATACATCCTTCCTTAAATGGAAAAAGAAAACCACATAAAAAGGGGATTTCCTTGACCTATGCGCTACAATACCGGAGCCCCCAATCAAGCATGGTGTGCACTCTTCACCCATGCAAATAATGAAATAGTGAACTAATCGGCACCAAAAGTTAAAGGACACACGTTAAGTAGAAACCAATAGCTAATGCAAAAAGATACAAGATCAAAGTAATAAATTGAGCTTACCACAAGAACACAGAGTATATCGAAGAAATCAATAAATGGGAAATCCCTGTGTAGAACAAGCATGAATGTCAGTTGGACAACTCAAAACAAAGGATTGCTGATAATTGTAAGAAAATACAAGATATAACCCAAAATATTCGAGTCTACATACCACAAGAAGCAGAGCGTTATAAGTATTACGCTGGTGTCAAGTCCAAGCCGTGATGGCCGTAACCAATATATAACCTGAAAACCAATCAATAGAATATCTAAGTACTTCAGCCAGATAGTATGGAATCAAATCACTGACTATTCAGCAGCAAAAGATCAAACTCACTCGTTGGATCGAGCAGTCACAGTTACAGAGGAATTCCCCAGAGCAGTCATCTGTACCAAACATTGGAAAAAGATAAAGAAAAGGCAACCGACGTCACAGCGGTGACGTAGGTTGCGTCGCATGCATCTGGCGTCGCGTGAGTGACGTCAGATGTAAACAAACAGTAAAAGTGAAAATCAAAATAGGACTAAGCCGTCAAGTAGGGATAGTATAGAGAAAACTACTAATATGTGGCCGGTAACCAAATACTAATCAAAAAAGAGAAGGAAATAGTAGAAAAGAAGCAGCAGACGTCACAGCGGTGACGTCCGTTGCGTAGAACGCAGTTAACTTCGCCCTGATGACGAAAGTATATTCAAACAACCTATTCCGATGGTAGGGCATGTCAAATATTTAAATTGAAATGGAAAAACATTTTTTATTAAAACTAAGGGTGCCAGTGCACACGAGCATGATGTAGCGGCTCCGGTAAAGTGCGTCTCCATGTCCTGTTCAAAAAACATACAATCCATTTTGATTCATTAATCAGAATTATTATAGAAATACAGACATCTCGTGGTCTGTGTTGAGACCCCGTGTGGTACAACGTAATAAGCAAATAATTTTCGCCTCCATTTGGCGCAATTTCAGCTCAAGGTTGCCACCCCTTTTCCCCTTATGAGCCTTCATCAGACCAATAAAGCGCAAGTCAGCAATGTCATCTAGCTGATGTTCCAATTGCCAATGAACGGCCAAGGGTGACTTTGGTTCAAGCATTTTAAGGCTAGACAAGTGTTCCCGGATTCGGATACGGAGTTGACGAATGGTGCTACCCACATACAATTTCTCACAGGTACAAATGATAGCATAGACCACATGAGTAGTCTTGCAATTAATAAAATCACGTATTTGAATTTGAGTTCCAAAATGGTCACAAAAGGTTTTGCATTTAGCAACAGCCCAAGGGCATTGGTTACAATTACCACATTTATGAAAACCCCCCGGTTGTTTTAACCACATAGAAGAACTTGGTTGGTTATCAAAAAATGAAGGACTCACAATACTTTTGATCGTAGGTGATCTTGTAAAGGTAAATTTGGGCTTTGGAGTCAAGAATGGTTGTAAATCTTTGTCAAGTCTTAAAATATGCCAATGCTTTGCAACCATTTTATATAGCAATGAAGAATCATTCGTGAATGGAGTGATTAGTGAGATATGTGAGGGATGCTCTTTTGACCTAGTCACATTAGTCAGGAGGTCACGTTGATGAGTTTGGGTGAATTTGGAGTAAGCCTTGTAAATAACTGAACTCTTATACCCTCGATTGAGGAAGCGTTGATTAAGGATATTGCATTCTCTTTTGTAGTCACTGGATAGAGTACAATTACGTCTGGCTCTATGAAATTCTCCCGTTGGGATGTTATCAATAATAGCACGTTGGTGATTGCTCTGTGCAGCCAAAATTGAATTTACTTCAGTAGGTTTTCTAAAAGTATTGGTAAGTACAGTGTTTCCTACAACAAAGATATGTAAATCCAAGAAGTCAATTTCACATGAGTTCAAAAGACCAATAAGGCGAATTCCAAACCTATTGGTGTTGGCATGACCTAGAAAAGTAGTGAAAGAGTCTTCAGACCCTTTCCAAATTAGAAAAATATCGTCAATGTAACGACGCCACATCACAATATTTGACACAAATTGCACTTGATTGAGGATATGCGTTTCTTCATAGAAAGACATAAAAAGGTTAGCCAAGGAGGGTGCAAACTTGGCCCCCATGGCAACCCCCCTCACCTGCAGATAGAATTGGTCATTGAAAATAAACATATTGTTCCCGAGTACAAATTGTAAGAATTGCTTCAACATAGATACATGGTCAGAATAGGATGCTGAGGTGTTCCTAAACACATAGTCAATTGTCTGTAGTGCTAAATCATGATTGATATTAGTATAGAGTGCAACTACATCAATTGTTGCCAACAGATAATCTGGTTCCCAAATAATATCTTGCAAGGACTGTAAAATGTGGGTACTATCACGTATGTAGGATGGCATTTGTATAACAAAAGGTTTGAGTGCCTCATCCAGATATTTCGAGAGGCCTTCAGTGGCCCAATTGATACCACTCATGATGGGCCGGACCTCAGGTAAGGTCTCAAAAGGTTTATGTATCTTCGGCAGAAAGTACATGGTCGGTATGGTAGGATTAGTGTTGGACAAAAAATATTTCTCATCATCAGTAAGAAAACCTCTTTGATACCAGATGTCAATTAATTCTAGGAGACCAGTTATCACACGTTTGACAGGGTTGGAGTCAAGAGTTTCATAGCAACCAGGGGTATGCAAATGTTTGCAACCCATAGTTATGTAGTCAAAAGTATTAAGTATAACAATATTGCCCCCTTTATCGGCCTCCTTGATAACAATTGAAGGGTCTTTGGCCAAGTTTTGCAGTGCTTTCCTTTGCTTAGTAGTAAGATTACTTATTTTGTTTTTATGTGAGACAACTAATTTGTCCAAATATGAATGGATGTCTTGTGTGAGTGCTTGGTTGAAGGTTTCAATGACATTATCTGCAGGCAGTTGAGGTGTAAATTTAGACTTCGATTTCAATTCTTTGAGATTCAAATGCAGTGGGTTGATATTTAAATCTTGAGCAACATCACATGACTGTGAACAGACCTCGCGATCTAGGGTGACTAGGGTCTCAATTACATTTAAATCCCCAATACTGAAGGAACTCGGGGGATCAGGTATAGTTTTCGGTTGATACATTTTGACTTGAGTAGCAAAAAACTTTTTTAATTTGAGTTTCCTCAAAAATTTGAATAGATCGACCTGAAAATTCACAAAATTAGTACCACTGCTAGGAGAAAAAGACAGACCTTTATTGAGTGCAGAATTCTCGTCATGAGACAAAGAACGATCAGAAAGGTTGATCACCAAATCTGAATCAACTATAGTCCCAAACGTTTCTTTGAGCGCGTCAAGATCCCTGAACGAGTCATGTCCTCGTCCGAACTTCCGCTTCCGCTGCCGCTTACCCCCCCTCCTGCCCCTGGTGTGCTTGGCATGGTTGGAGTAAACACGGTTGGATGTTTGGTAAATCTGACTTGTTTGGTGTTGGCAAATCTGATATTGCCCTTTTTGTAACGCCTGATTTCGCCCAAAATGATATTTGCTATATGTCACTATCTTTTTTGCTATATGTCATTACTATTTTTTTAACTTTATGTGATATGGTTTGTTTTTACTTTTTTTTAAATTCAATGTGATTGTTACAATCTTTTGTATCCTCTTTTCTGTCATGAATAATATGATAAATCAAATGTTGCATGTGACTACTCAGCCTTGAAAACGACCTGCGTGTCGAAACACGTGTCGGCTGTTTCTACAACAATTAAAGCATCAATTTTATAATTAGTGCTCCTTATTCATATGGTGTTCAGCGCATCTCCACCTCAACTCCCCTCTTGTACATATTTTCTGGTACCAGCCAGGGTGGACTGGCTGGCGTAGGTGGTAGTGCAGCTCGCACTTCAATTTCTCCAGTATCAACACCAACAGTGAATACTAGCGCACAGACCTCGATTGCGATAATCCACATTTTTCTGAATCATGCATAGACAGCAGGAATGAGCAAGAGAGGAGTGGAGACTGAGGGGAGCCTGAACAAGAGCTGGCTGTCATCCGTATAACACTGAAAGTTTGAGAAGGCAGAGATCAGGTGGGCCAAAGGGGCCAAGTAGGGATTGAAAAACCAGGGTGAGATGATAGAGCGCCGGTGAAAGCCACAGGTGGAGAGAGAGGTGGAAAAGAGAAAGGAACGAAGTTGGTCCTGGGAGGGGCAGTCCAAGAGGAAAGAAGACAACTACTCCAGTTCCTGATCCATGATACCCAGGAGTCGATGGATCAGTTTGCATGGTTGAATGTATCAAAGGCAGAAGAAAGATCAAGGAGTTTGAGGACAGAAGGGCTACTGGAATCAAGGTTAGAGAGCAGACCTTCACGGATGTTCAGTAGAGCAGTTTCTGTGCCTTTGGCAGCTCGGAAGCCGGACTGATGGTCATGGAGACAAGCAACAGATTCATTGTGGAGAGTAACCTGGGAGATAACCAAGTTATCCAGGAGTTTGCCAAGGAAAGGGGTGATAGAGATTGGGCACTTTGGTGCATGAAAACATGTATTTTAACCATAAAATCCCACCTGTGAGGTTTAGAAATAAATGAAAAGTGCTTTAAAACTGTGAGACATTCCTCTACATAATGAGCCCAAACACAATAGTGTGGCAATGATTAATAATACAGTCATAGGTATTAATAATTAAGTCCATATTTCATCAATGTGTCATGTTTCTACAATGAGCTATGAGTTTAAGTATTATTCTTTGTCCAAAGTATATGGTCCCATCCACTACCAGGATCTAGTTTTTAGATCTCTCTATTTACAATGAATCAGGCCATATACAACTGGAGTTATTTGGAAAACCAACGGAAAGAAATACCACACTACAATTTACCAGCCAACATCCCAAAAGTCTACTACAGAATCTTCCACATGGTAGGTTCTTACGACTTCGACGTAACTGTTCAAATATAGCCAATTTCAACAAACATGCAGAGGTTTTGGAAACTAGGCTCATTGAATGAGGATACCCCAGGAAATTGGTTAGACAATCCAGAAAGCGAGTACGATATACGAATCGTGAAGCACTTCTAAGTCCTAAAACTAACAAGTTAGACCAAAAACAACTGGTGTGTGTCTCTACTTTTTGCCAGCATAGTCAGGCGATTAAAGGCATTATTTTAAAAAACTGGAGAATCCTCAACTCAACGGGTATGAAATTACCGAAACCACTCTTTGCCTTTAAGAAAGGGAAAAACTTAAGACAAAAATAACCCGCGTTAACCGACTTCCAACAAAATGTCACTCCATTCGAGATATTAACTTGAACCCAGTGGTGGGTCACTATCCTTGTACTTTATGTACAGCTTGTAAATATTCAAGAAAAATGACCACATTTGTGGGAGAAGGAAAAACATGGGACTTAAGGACCTGTACCACATGTAAAAGTAAAAATGTGGTATATGCGGTCCAGTGCCCTTGTAATAAATTCTATATAGGAAAAACCTCGAGAGAGGTACATGTTCGTATCAACGAACATCGTTCAAAAATTCGAACCCGCAACCTCAATGCCCCCATGGTTCTGCATTTTGTGGAGGCAGGCAATAATGTAGAAGACCTTACATGGTTCTGTATTGAGAAAATTGGCACCAGCTGACTTATTCAGACTAAGAACAAGTTGTCATACAAAGAACAACTGTGGATTTTTAATCTTAAAACACTGGATAAAGGACTTAATACGATGGAACCATGGGAGTTTAATTCACGTTGATACCATCTTTATGATTATATATTATGTTTCTCTATGTTATAACATCTGTTTATTGAACACATTATGAGAGCCAAAAAAACTCTATGGTTGTTGAGTCATAATTGCAATTCTTTAGTGGCTCTGCACCAATTGATTAATAATTTTCCAAAACTTTTTTGTATGTGCTTTAACAATACAGAGCATTAGTTTTAGGACTTAAGTGGAGCCTCCTTCTCATTTGTGTAGCCTTCTCTTAAAAAACTGCTCTTTTGAATTACGGCGGTACACTCATTTGGCCCCTTTAAGAAGTGTATGGTTCTGAATCATGTGACGGGCTTCCCCGGCGATCACATGACCACCGAGGGAACCTCCATTCACGTCACGTATTTAATGTTTAAATACACCCGGCCCACCTCGATAGAACTTGGAAAACTTTGTGTTGTCGACCCCAGTGGGTGAATGGCGAATTAACGGCAGACTTGGATCCGAACAGGTTTTTTGGCAGCACGGACGGCTGCCTCCAGTAGGTTTCGATTGTAAGTACACTTGCTGATGTAATCCAATACCATGATTAACAGCGCAAGCTTTTAGGACCTCACTGATTTGCACGCTCCAAGCGGCAATGCGTGTTTTTGCAATTAACACACCGTGAATGTTGTCTCTTTTGGGAACGCAAGCCGTTTTTTTTATTTCAATAAGGTGGTAATGCGTGCATTTGCATTCACGCACCATGAATGTTGTTTCACTGGGAATGCAAGCCCTTTTTCTGATTTCAATTGGGCGACCCTGGCGTGCTCGCTCTTTATTGTGGATCTACGCGGAGTGGGCTTCTGCATAATATAATGGCACAACGTGAGGCTTGTCTGTTTTAGGAGTCAATAATTATATTTGTCAAATTGAGCCTATTTTCAAGTGAACATAACTACTCAAGAGCTATTTAGAATTTCTGAAATTTTTCGAGTGAAACTAAAAAGTGGTTTGATTCCATCATATTGAGTTCACCAACCTCCCGTTCTGGTTTCTTGTTTTCTTTTTCTGGACAGATTCGATTGAAACCTTAACCACTCGGGCCGAGTTAACATTAATACCGGCCACAGTTGTCGGTATACGGGAATAATTCCAGCTCATCTTCAAGGTGAGTGGCGGGTCACATACGCCCGAGTATATTGTGTTCCTTTAATGCTCTTAGATATCACTGAATCCATGACTCCTCAATTCAAGATGTTAAAATGTCATTTCAGATTCTTGGAATTTGGTTGATTGTCCCTGAGCCACACCTTGTGGTTTTTGATCCTTTGGAGCATATGACATTGGGAGCCAGGTCAGTCTGGTCCCTAGACTTCTGTATTGAGCCTTGGTGTTTTGGATTCCTCACATGGTGGTGGTGTAATTCCATCTGAGACACAGTGGTCTGAATTGGTTTAAGGCTTCACATACCTTCGTTTCAGACACTTTGGAACAACATGGACACCTTGGGAGTTGCCACTACATGGTGTTTCTTGTGTATTTTAAACTTTAACTGATGATATAAACAATTGCATGTTGGTAGCTTAAGCCATCCAGTTTAGGCAGTAGATTCGTTTATATAATTGGTTTGTCTTGGTTTTTTACAGTGGTAATATTGTATCAATTATTTCTCCTGATGAAGACGTTATTTCAATCATTCCACAAAGCATCAAAACCGGTAGAGAAGAACCTCCTGAAACTACCCACTCTGTGGAATAGAGCACATTCTCTGGTTAATGGTTGTGCTGCTACACATTACATGCGGATAAAATGAAATATTAAAGACTCTGTGGGGCTAATTTATGAAATGCTACCACTTATGAATTGTACTAAATGTTTTAGTTCAAATGTTTTAACTGTGAGTGAATGAGGCTGATTGATTTGTGTTGCAAATGATGGTGTGACTGTTGATGAATGATGGTGATGTTAGGATTTTATTATCTGGTGTCTTATGCTCTCCTGCAATGGTAATGTAATTTCATATGCATGCATTAATTAATGATTAATTCATTTTTTGTAAATGATGTATCTTAATAAATACATTTTTGATACCTTTAAAACTAAGAAACAACCTCTGGATAAATGTGTTCAGTATACTGTGTTACATTAATACCCTAGTCCAGGGTGTGGGGATTTCCTGCGGTTTTCAGAGTGCTCCCATCCAGTCAGATGCACAGAAATATGATCAACTTATTAAACTAAGGGGTGCATTCCCTGGGAGTATCAGCCTGTTAAGCAAGACAATGGGAAGATTCCTCCAATCAAAATTGCTTCATCACCATGACATAGTGTTAGAATATTACACCTTACATAAGCAGAAAACACAGGGAATTTGGACAAGAACTTGGATTTTGAAAGCCACCCAAGGGGTATACCCTATTCCAAGTGGATGAGTGCTGAGCATGGGTAATAGCTGGAGTTGAAGGGGCCTTATCTATGAGGAAGCCTGAAGCTAATTTTACATGAGACAGACCTGGTTTGCTAGATGGGAAAACAAGCCCAGAAGGATTTTAGCTGATTGGAATTGCCAGAGTCCTTGTTGGCTGTGTGTCTTAAAGAATGATTCAAAAGGGAATATGAAAATACACCAATGTAATTAAATATAGGCCCTCTTGAACTATTTCCCTGCTAAGTCGCAGGTGTGGGTGGACTGGGAGGGATTGCCATTAGGTGGGTTCAATCAAAATATCATGATTTAACATTTTAGTGTGGAAATGTAACATTGCTTTCTCATTGTATTTAAACTCAAGTAAAACCTGACTTATTGTAGAACACAGAGTATGTTCCTGTGCATAGCATGCAGAGGCCAATATTGTATCACCAAAAGAATGGACAAGGGATGTTGTAGCTTGTTAGTGTGAAGCATATCCTCCTTTCACTGCATTCAAAGCTGAGTTATATTATCTTTGAATGATAACAAATAGCATGTTCCTACCTTTCTGTTTACTGTATGGTCTGTGTAAAACTGATAGCATTTTTGAGCACACAATGCAAAGCATTTTGCAAATGATTAGCCAAATAAACAGAACACAGAAATTATTTTGCACGCATAGTCAACAACTGGGCTAAGAACCAACGCACACACTTTCTAGACTGACAGAAAATGTATAAATCAACATCTATGAAAGTCAGAGTTATTTAAAAGACTAATTGAAATGAAAGCGAGTTTAACATTTACAAATCCCCAGAAGACATGTGTGGTGTCATCTCTGATGTCATGGGTGTTAGTCTTAGCAGTGCAGTGTTGGCACGAGTTATAGTTTCTAAGCTTACCATAACTGGTGAATTTCTGTTTTTTTTTATTTTACTTTTAACCATAATAAAGGATATGGATATTTTTTTTTAGTGCAAAGTAACTATAACTTCCCTTTAACAAAGTGTTTGCACTGAATGTGATAGGTTTTTATTAGGACAACTGAACCATAACTTCCCTTTAACAAAGATTTTTCACTGAATTGGATAGGCTTTTATTAGCGCAACTTAACCATAATGTTCCTTTAACCACGTTTTTTCACTGAATTGAATAGGTTTTTATTAGCGCAACTTAATCATAACGTCCCTTTAACAAGGTTTTTTTCACTGAATTGGATAGGTTTTTATTAGTGCACTTAACCATACTGTTCCTTTAACCACGTTTTTTCACTGAATTGAATAGGTTTTTATTAGCGCAACTTAATCATAACGTCCCTTTAACAAGGTTTTTTTCACTGAATTCCATAGGTTTTTACCAGGATACCCTTAATCTGTATAGATGTACCATACAACATATTGAATCCCCTGGCCCCATGCTGATTACCACAGGGTCCGCGGACTGTGCAACTATTCGTGGACCTTGGGTCGCATCAACACTGCCCAAAACCTGAGGGGTTGTTTTACATCATGACAGCGTGCAACAAAGACACTGAACATGTTTAAAGAGCAACACTTAAATGAATTAAAAGGAAAATTGAAGTAGCTCTACAAATTCTGTACTCAGAAAAGCAGCAGTGCAATTGCATAGGGTGTCCAGCATAATGGAAAGCACCAAGGAGAAAAATAAACTGTGCTTCAAACAGTATTACCTCAGTGCTGATTTAAATACAAACTGAAAAGCAACTATCAGCAGCAGAAGTGCAAAGCAGTGACAGCAGAACCATACTTAAAAGTGGTAAATACACTATATTTCTTGCTATTACTGCGCAGTTTATTCTGAGTACACGACTAGTACTTTTTTTTTTTTTTACACAGAAATGGCAAGCACCTTGGAGTGGCTTGAGGAGAATTTCCCTCTTGATGAAATGAGAGAAGCTAGTAACGCCAATGGTACATAGTGCAGTTTGAAAAATTTGAGAATTAATACACATTGCTTCACATGTAACTGAACATGTTTTTTTGTTTAACAGTACATACAGGAAATAAAGGGAATGGCTCAGACGCAACAGCTTCTACACAAGTGCATAAGCACATAGGAATCCAAACTAACAATGCGGCCAATGAACTAGTGAGCTTTGGGGCAAAAATGGACAAATTGATTAACAGTTTTGGCGACTTACAATAATTTGTACAAAGACATATGCACCTGTACCCCTTCGCCCTGTCCCAGCCTACCATCCCCACAAATCCTGTGTAAGCAAAGCTGTTACGATGAGACCACAAACCCTTCTTCCCCTGGTGATCAGATTACACAAAACCCCAATTCCCTTGTTTATGTTTCCATTTCTGCTACCCCTTTCCTTTCCTAATTGTGTGTATTTGTGTGTGTTAATAAAGTTCTATGTGTATACTGTTGCTGTGTGTGTGTTTTCTTTTTTAAAAGCCCTGTTAGGAGTCCGCAGAGCACGCAACCGTCCGGTCTGTCTGTAATCAAAATGGAGGTGTCCTACGGACACTGCGCCAGTCTGGGATGTCCACAATCAAAATGGAGGTGTCCGTAGGACTCCGCGCCTGTCTGGCATGTCCGCAAAGCTGTGACGTACCTTGAATTAGTTTGGGGACCCGACCCTGTCCTGTGGACACCTGGGCGCACAGGCTTCATATTTCCAGTGTCCTACAGACAACGCGCTTGTCCGGCATGCCTACAAAGTTGTGGCATACTTTTAATTAGTTTGGGGAGCCCAGCCCTGTCCAGCAGACACCTCGGGGCATGCGCATCTCATCCTCTGGGTCCTATGAACATCGGACCTGTCTGCCATGTCTGCAAAGCAGTGACATACATTAATTAGCTCAGAGAGCCTACCCAAGTCCGGCAGGCACCTGGCACATACGTATCTTGTCCTCTGGGTCCTATGAACAACAGGCCTCTCCGGCATGTCCCCAAAGCAGTAACATACTTTAATTAGTTCAGGGAGCCCACCCATGTCCGGCAGACACCTGGACACATGAGCATTGCACCGCCTGACTGTTCGGAACTCTCTGCCTCATGTGTTTCGCACTTGTAATTAGTTCGGGGACCCCAACCCTGTCGGTAGGACGACTAGGCGCATGCGCACAATGGATCCCGCGCAATAGGTGTCCTACGGACAGCCGTCCCATTCGCGAACAGGGTCTGGGCCCCCGAACAGCAAAAAAACATGTTTCTTTGAGAAATCCAAGGTGTTTTACTGTGAAGCTTCACCCTTGCAGAGGTCCTAGACCATGCCCCTGCCAATCTAGAGAGTTTTTGGAACTTTTTGAGCCCAGCTTGGGGTTCAAAGTGTCAGTGAAGCGTGTGACTGTCCATGAGGCACTCCCCAGCATCCCTATGAAAGGCCACACTCCAGTGCTGCTCCTCATTCTGTTTTTGGATTTCCTGAACAGAGCACTCTGCCAGATTGCAGGATTGCTGCCTTACTGCTCCACATTGCTGGATTGCTGCAGTACTGCTCCAAATTGCTGGATTCCTGCATTGCTGGACTGCTGAGTTGCTGGATTACCTGAATAATGGCATTGGCTGCTGTTGGATCTGTTGCCTATGCCTCAGCGCCACCCCCACCACCTTCCCAAGGGCCTGCAGAGGGGAACAGGCATGATGATGCAGAGGAGGAACAAGAGGATGAGGTAGTGGAAGTCCCCACTACCAGCTGCCAATGTGAGTCTTGGGTGTGGAGGCTTTTTTCCTCCGTAGGGGGTAGCCAAGGCTCAAGCAGCCAAGGTTCACTGCATTGAGTACTCAGTTGTGGCAAACCTGGGCTGTGCAGTTATGGCACCACCTCCATGCGGCGACACCTGATACACAGCCAGAAAGCATCAGTTTGGAGGGTCATCCCCTTTGAACAGGGTAGTAGGTTGAGTTTCATTGCATCATCCTCAACATCTGCTCCTGTCACCACAAGGGACACTCCTGTGGGGCACCAGATCCCTGACTAAGCCTTGCAGGCCATACGCCCCACATTAGATCCTCACCTTTCAAAGGTCACTGTTTTGTGTGTGTATTGCGAAGCGGTACTCTTCAAGGGTGAGCCATTCCGGGGTGGTTTCGAGGCTGTGATTCGGGACCATGAAAGAAAGTGCCCCCTACCTCGATAAGGCCCACCCAACATCTTCCTCTCTCCATCTGCCCTTTCTTATCCCTGTGGTTGTACCACTTCCCTCCCCTCTCTTCCCTTCCCTTCCTTGTGTGTCGTGTTTAAAAAATAAAATAAAATCACAAACCACAAAAATAAAAAAGGCTCTTTTCAGATCCGCCTTTCACAGTTTAAAAATGGAGGTGCCAATGAAATGGTGCAGGCCCCTGCGCAGTCTGTGGACAGCACGATAATCTGCAGACTCCCAAAGCATTCAGGGTGTGGCAGCATGTAAACCACTGCATTCTTTTCCAGGATAAATTGTTGGTGCTGAAAAGAGTCTTTTTTTCTTGGAAGTTTTGAAGTGGCCAACACCTACTGCACACATGCTTGCTATGCTTGAAAGAACAGCTGCAAAGCATTTTGGATATTGTGCAAAAAAAGGTGATTGCCAGCATCAGTAAGATGGACACCATCTCTGCAAAAGTACTAGATACTTTCATTGAGAGGTACGAATATACTCCAATGAAATTAGAGAGTGATATCTTTGATGAATATCAAGACGTAACAGATAAAATTAAGGTAGCAGTTATGGTAAAGCGCAATTATAGATCAATAAATGAAAAATGGAATTTGACTCATAAGAAATTTGACAATGACATCCATATGAAAAAGAAACTGCGAAGGATAAACATTCGTGAATGCATAAATGAGAATGCAAAAGATGGAACCGAGAAGATTCATAATCTCTAGAGTCAATATAAGAGATGGAGAAAAGCTCATCAGAAAAAGAAAAAAGATGAGATATGGTTTACCTTGGCTAATGCAGCAAAAAACAAAAATGACCAAGCAATGTGGGCCATTATAAATAATAAGAAAGATAAAACTCTTCCAGTTAAGTGCATTCCAGAGAGCAGTTGGACTGCTCATATAAAAAAACTCTGGGGAGCATGAAATGCGAAACACCAAGTTATAGCAAAGAGGCGATGATCTGGAACGGAACATACACCGTTGCTTCATTGATAACACTAATAAAGTAATTGCCAAAGTTGAGAGCTGCGGGACCAGATAGTACATGCAATGCCCTCTTGAAGCAATCACCTGAACGATGGGCTAAGGTATTAAATATTCTATTTCAATGGATTGGTAAATTCATGGAAAGAGAGTATAATACTACCTATATATAAGAAAGGTCCACGTAAAGATCTGAGAAATTACAGAATGTTGGCAATGCTTGATATCCCTGCAAAATTATTTTCAAAAGTACTGCTAAATGAGCTAAATCAATGGATAGCCAGCAGTGCGATACTTCCCGACAATCAGTCTGGAGTTAGAGCAAAGTCATCCACATCTCATAATATAACTATTTTAGTTAGTGCAGTAGAATACTTTTGGAAGATTCATAAACTGCCTCTATATGTTGCCTATATAGACTTTTCTGCTGCATTTGATACAGTATCACCTATGAAATTATGGAACAAATTGAAAAAATTGGGTATTCCACATGCTCTGCTACACATGATACAATTATTATGTCAGGACACATCTGTAAGAGTCTGCCTAGATTTAGAAGGAAAACTGTCTGAAGCTATATCTATGACACGTGGTATCAAACAAGGCTGTACTTTAGCGGCAACATTGTTTAATTTATATTTAGCAGATTTCCTAAGACAAATGGGCCAAACTAATGTTATTAATGATATCAAATTGGGCGTAGCGAGCCTGGGATGGCTCGGCTTTGCTGATGATCTCCTTTTATTAGACTACACTCCAAAAGGACTCCAAGCAAAACTGATGAACTTGAAAGCTTTGCAGAAGCCAATGATCTAATCATTAACATTGATAAAACTAAAATTATGACGTTTTAGTATAAGATGATGAAGAGAAATAAAAATTCAATATGGCTGATAGATAAGAGATAGATTGAAGTCGTAAATGAATACAAATATTTGGGTATCAACATCGATAATAAACTTGAATGGAAAAAACATTGGAATTAAACTAAGAGGAAGTGCATGATTGCTATGATGGAGTTAAGCACATTTATTGGAGGGCAAGGCAATATCTCCATATGTACTGTGATGAAACTGTATTCTACAAAAATAGTAGCATGTTTGGTATATGGTGCTGAAATATGGGGTTGCTATTTCAAAAATGAAATTGAGAAATTTGGAGCAAACATGTTTAAATTTTTAGGGAAGATGCCTAAAAATCTCCCATATGAGTACATACTACTCGAATGCAATATGAATAGTGTCTATAGCCGCATCCAATTAATGATTGTTATGTCAAATTGACTAAACTCAATAACGACACATTTGCAGTAAAACTAATGGAACAATTTATATGTGGTGAGAATGATGCTGCATTTTTAACATTATGTTGATGGAGAACGGATTACCTTAAATGGATATAGTAAGATACGTTCAGTGGTTACTTATGAGTATTGGCCAAGTAAAAAGTAAAATGAAAATAATGATTGATGAATTTGATTATGATCAAAGAATAGTCAATCTGGCCACCAAATCAAATAGTAGGTTCTTTCTCGATTATCTAACAATAAGAGAAAGGAAACCTTCGCATCAGAATGCTTATCCAGACGGTAATACCATCAGGTGGTATCTGAAGTTCAAATTCAATATATGTGATGTATTAATTATACTCGGAGCAAAGATTGGCATCCCTAAATAACTCAGATACTGTAGATTATGTCGGATAAACACACTAGAAACTGCTTATCACATATTATGTGAATGTGAAAGTCTGACTGAGATACGTAATTCTCATCTCATGAAATATAATAATATGTATAAATGTAACACTTTAGATGTATGGCAAAGATTACTGGAAGGACATGATATGAACTTGATATTTTATATGATGAAATTTTATGTGATTATTTTAGACATTTTAAATGATCTATCAAATGGAATTTATGTGTTTTAAGACAAAAATGTATATTATGTATGATGGATTTTAGATTTTATATGATTGATATGCAAAACTCTGTAAAGTTATAAGCATATTATTAATAAATTGAAATTGAAAATGTTAATTCTACACAATGTAATGTTTCCATTGTGAAAAGAACACATACCAACATCTCGCAAAAATGTACAAACAGCCTTGTTGACATTGCGCCTGGCTTTCAACATTTGCGTACCAAATGATGAAGAACACAGCCACGTTTGTCACTGGGTAATGCACGAAAAAATTACTCGAGAGTTTGGAAACATGTCCATGACTTTTCCAAGTGCCTCCTTCCTCACAAACTGCACAGAGATTCCAGTAAAGTGTTCTAAACTGTTCCCTCCACAATGAACAATAATAATAATTGGATGATGCTGCGTCACCAAAGTGGCACAAAGGGGAAGCAAATCCAGCCACTTCATGTCTCACACTCCATACCAGTGCACATCCACATGAGGGAATCCAAGATGTGCAGCCACTTCACAGTGCTCGGCATACACCTGCAACTAATGTATCCAAGAGTCTCCCAAAATCCAGACATTCTGCCCCCAGAAACACACAGCCATAACCACATCCATCTGCTCTCCTCTCAGCAAACAGAGTCTCTCCCACACTCTCTCCTTGCACACCAGACCCAGGGAACCTTATTTACCAATCCCCTGGCCTCCATAGTCCCATTTCCATACCTGCCATCCTTAAAAGTCCCGAATGTGTGATCCATGAACTATCGCGGATACATCAACCAATTCAAGGGGGTGGGGAGAGAAATTTAACACAAGGTAGCAGATTTCCTCTTTTGTTGTGCTTCTGAAAAGAGCCTTTCTTTAGGTGCTACTGAACAAACACCTTTTTTTTATTATTTTTTGGGGGATATTTTTCTCTTCTTTTCCTCCTTCTGTGTTATAAGACAAAAATGTATATTATGTATGATGGATTTTAGATTTTATATGATTGATTTGCAAAACTCTGTAAAGTTATAAGCATGTTATTAATAAATTGAAATTGAAAATGTTAATGCTACAAAATGTAATGTTTCCATTGTGAAAAGAACACATACCAACATCTCGCAAAAATGTACAAACAGCCTTGTTGACATTGCGCCCGGTGCAACTGAACAAACACCTTTTGTTTTCTATTTTTTGGGGGATCTTTTTCTCTTCTTTTCCTCCTTACTGCCTTACATCAACCTCTGCAAAGCATCCTTTAGATTGTGAAAATAATAAGCATTTCCAAGAATGGACAACAAAACGCTGTCTGCTGTAAAATAGTGCACACTAAGGGAGTGAATGTTGATATTGGAGAAAACAGACATCTCAGTACATCGCAAAACTATACCCATGCCTCTAATAACAAGGCACCTTCTAACAGTTTGCTGGGGATTAAAGACATTGGGGTTGTTCCACTGTGCTCTTGGTAGTATTTTAGAATAAATTACCTCTGCAGTTGGGGAAAGCAGCATTAGTTCTTCCACCAACTACTTCAATACAGGAACCAATCTTGGAGCACTGATGTAGCCCAAATGCTCTCCACCACAGTGTACCAACAAGACATCAGTACCACCAAAAGTAGCCATGTCTCTGCAAAGAGCAAGCAGTGCCTGCAAATTGTGCCAAGGCACACTGCACCATAAAGTGTCCAGGCCTGGAAAACCAAGATCAGCAGAAACACCTCTTTGCATTTGCATACCTCTCCAGATCACATACAAAGGGATCTCCCACTATCCATACAATAACTCCAGCCATTTTCACTACACAATCAACAAAGCAATGAAATAAGTATTACCCACCCTTCCTGTAAAGCACACCCTTAACACCTCATTGGCTAATCCTCACAGTCCCATTTCCATACAAGGCATGTGTGATCCGCAAACTACTGCGATGTTCATGGATCTCGTAATACAGGGCCGACCCTTCTTCCTTTTCAACTTTACACGTTGCAGCACTCTCTCATTCGCTACTGGTAAGCAGTCCCACAACCATCCACCAATCACATCCAAGATCTCTACATCTAACTCTTTCAACTCAGTACAACACTGCAGATGTACTGTTCAACACTCAGAACACAGGTTTCCTATGATTTCCAAGCACCTGCATCCAAAAGTACTGGAAAACTCTCCAAGATTTCTACTTCCAAATTCATCCACATCTACATTCATCACCACAAACTACAGGTATGCATATGTTTTGTAATGCACAAAACATGAAAACTACATGTATGTTACCAAAGCATAAAAAGTACATAGATTTCATACATATGAACAGGGTGCTTGCCACTTGCCCTGCATAACCTACTCAATAATCATACTCTCATTTGTACCATCTCCTCACATCAACTGACAGTAACTTACAATGTTGTTTCCTTTCAAAGTTTTCTTGTACTTCCCACTAGCATAACAGCTGCAAACCACATGTTTCCATTTCAGTGCCACTGTCTGTGATTATTTTAAATAAATAAACACATTGGGAACATTTGCACAGCACATTCAAGTGTCAGATCCTATGTGAAATGCCCAGAATACACACAAAAAAGGGAAACTGCATGTATGTTAGGAAAGCATGGCAAGTCCATCCATTGCACAAAAGACAAAATGCACCATTGGGATGAAAGCAAAGAAATGCATTGTACTTTGGAAACAGTGTTATCTGTAAATTTGGATAAATAAATAAAACAACAGAAAATCATTTCTGCACTCATGTAGCAAGCATCTATGTGTGAGAAAGCTAACAAAGTTCCACACACGGTAGCGTTCTCCTTTTCAATCTGTACATCTTTCTGCCCTTTTTCTCACTCTACTATGATTGCACTAATCTATTTCCAAAGCAAGTAGTGCAACAACATCTCACACACTTCATTAGTGCAGCCCCAGAGGGCACAGTTATCACTGCAGCACTGGCCCCCCTACCAACAATGCTGATACTCCCAAGTCCCCACTTGTATGTAGTGCTGTACAATTGCACACACACACTAACTCTTCCTGCCAACAAATCCTCCTACAATCCAAAATAATGTGTTGTCCCACTGCTATTACTGTACCACTAACACACATATCCACTAACTTCCTTCTTTTGCAATTGCAGTGAAGAACCACCTCCCAAAAGCCAGTGACGTCTCTGCTGGAAGATAAAACCCAGAATAAACCTACTCTTCACATCCATCAAAGTAAGTGCAGTACTGTTGTAGTGTTCTGCCTGTTGCTCAGACAGTGCAGTGTTGTTGTATTGTAGCATAGACAATGTTATCCAACCCCACAGCACTCGCTTCACCCTTACTCATTGCACCTTGCCAGATTTACTGTTTCTATTCTCATCAGAACACCAGTATGTTAATACCCACTAGTTTTATAAAAACATTGTAATGTCCTTAATTCTTCAAACACATTACATGGCCATACACACTGAAGCAAACCTTTCCCACAGGAACTCACACACATACAAGTACAATCTTCCCAACAAAAAGTAACAGCCTTTTGCACAATCACACTCCTCAATGTATACCTACCCCCATATTCAGACACTTATGCACAGTACTCACAAATACATTGCACAAATTCCAAACCCACACTTTCCTTTTTTCTCGAACAGACACAAGACAATGCCTACTAAAAAGCAACTCCATAGAAAACAATGCAGAAATAGAGCAGATAAAACTCAAACCATGCAAAATGGCCATCCACTTAAAGCAGACTTTGTACGAAAAGTTCAAACAAAACAGCTAATACAGTCGCTGAGCAAAATGGAACCAGGAAGCAGGAAAAAAAGTGTGACTTCTTTTCCAAAATGTAAAACTAAAAGTAAATGTATTAATGCAACAAGCAGTAGTGCTAATACTACATCTACCAACGTTAACATAGCCACAGGTAAGCATTCCAGAAAAATTATTTTACAAAAAATGTTCCACCATAGAATCCTTCAGAACCTTATAAAAACAGGGGAGAAATCATGCTGAACCCTTAAAACTTACCGCAGAAAACTGATTCTGGAAGCTCTCATGGCAGTGCAGTTCTCCTCAAAAGCAAATTATTTATATGACTTTTAAACAGAATGACACCACTAACAAAATTAATTACTAAACTTCAAAAAGTACTTTGCAACATACGCAATATCAACATAGATACCTTTGCAAACATCTGTGCAGGTAAGTGGATTCATAAATGGAGCCATACAAACAAGAGCAAACAATCCGAATTGCCATACATAGCGGTGGCCAAGGGTATGAAAAGGTAGACAGTGGCGGTCATTACAACCTTGGTGCTAAGTGCACCAACTTTACCACCATGGTGTAAACTACGTTTACACCATGGTGGATGGCGGATTTACCGCCCCATTCCAAGGTGAGTGGGGCGGTAAATCCCCATTTCCCATTTTCCCTTCCCCATTCCCATTTTTGCCCCATAGGGCATAATGGGAGTGGGGAAGGCGCTAATTACGCCGCCGTAAATTACGGCGGCGTAATTAGCACCATGGCGGGTTAGCGCCATGGATTTTAACGCCTGCTAAAAGCAGGCGTTAAAATCAGAATCAGACGTTGAGGGTTAACGGTGGTGTTAACCCTTAACGCCTGAGTTGTAATGAGGGCCAGTACCATTATGGTAGAAGAAACACTGATTGCAAGAATATCCCCAACAAACTTACAATCAACTCTCCATTCCACTGAACCAATCCGCCCCATCTACAAATAGCTGTGCACCTCAATGCATAACATACAAATACACTCCATCAAATCTTTGCTGCAGTTCCTCAATCAGTATGTGAAAGCCAATGACAAATTAAAAATAAATCAAACTATTACAAACCATGGACTCCTGTCCAGTGTGCAAATACACAGAACTATAAGGACATTCATTAGCCTGCATTTCTGGGCCTGCTGGCAAAAGCACCTTCAACCACATCAATATGTTAGCAACACACCATTCTACTATACGAAATCTCGTTCAGAGACTGTACTATGCAAAAAGTCCTGCTTTATCACTGGAGCATTTAAATCACATTCTCCTACATGGAACAGCCAAAGAACTCCTGGAAGAAATATACCACATCCAAAGCAAATATTTTGGAAGTGAAGAACACTTACAAAATCCAGTATCTTTAGACGAGAGTAGCGACAACCTTGCAGATGCCAACCTTCTATTACACACATACAAAAAAGAAATAGCATAGTTTAAAGCATATCTGCTGAAGTACCAAACCAAGTATATGGGCCTCATTACGACCCAGGCGGTAAGTTACCGCCTGGGTCGTACCTTTACCACCATGGCGTAAACTGCATTTACGCCATGGTGGTTGGCGGACTTACCGCCCCATTCCGAGGTTGGCGGGGCGGTAAGTCCCCAATCCCCATTTACCCTTCCCCATTCCCATTTTTGCCCCATAGGGCATAATGGGAGTGGGGAAGGCGTTAATTACGCCACCGTAAATTACGGTGGCGTAATTAACAACAAGGTCCCTTAGCGCCATGGATTTTAACACCTGCTAAAAGCAGGTGTTAAATCCTCCATGGCGCTAAGGGACCTCGGAATCAGGCGGTAAGGGTCGGCGCTGTTTACGCCGCCGTAAACCCCTTACCGCCTGGGTCCTAATGAGGCCCTATGTGTGTTGTCTCAGACCTTTTTATACAAAGAGCACCAAAACTGTAGATATAACATACAAAATAGAAGACAATGGGCCTCATTCCGACCCTTGCGTTAACCAAGGCGCTATTAGCGCCTTGGTTGACGCCGTTATCACTCCGACTTCGCCATGGTGAATGGCGGAATTACCGCCCCATTCCAAGGTTGGCGGGGGCGGTAATTCCCCATTCACCATGGGCCCTTCCCCATTCCCATTTTTGCCCCATAGGGCATAATGGGAATGGGGAAGGCGCTAATTACGCCACCGTAAATTACAGTGCCGTAATTAGCTCCGAGGTCCCTTTGCGGGTTGGATTTTTAACGCCTGCAAAAAGCAGGTGTTAAGTTCCAACCCGCAAAGGGAACTTGGAATAGGGCGGTAGGGGTCTAACGGCACAGGTCTCGTTACCGGTGGCCGTTAACCCTTACCGCCCGACTCGGAATGAGGCCCAATGAGGAATCCCAATGGTTCCAATTACCTCTCAAATAGAAAACAAATACATAATTACTAACCCCTCAATACTTTGTACATACTGCACTGGGAAATGTGATAATTACCAAATGCCTTCACAGGCTATCACTAATACATTTGAAATATTTAAAAAAAAAAATGTATTTGTATATAATCTTTTTAGATATATATTCCCATTTCCAAAACCACTCAAACAGCTTAATTTGTATGAGAGCATTGTAATCCAAAGAGTGCACCCATTTCAAGCGATAATATGACCGAAAACAGCCAAGTTGCCACCTTATGAATTACTGAAAGGCATTCATGGCAAAGTAGTTTATTTGCCATTATATCCTAAAGAAAATGTAGACACTCTGGGAGTGCAACGGCCAATAGATCAATCTTTGGTTATCCTAGTAAATGGTGTACCTACAAAAGACAAAAAAAATTGGCAGCAACTAGTAGACTTAAACAAAGTTAGAGAAGCCCTGCAATATCTTAAAGAGAGCAGTGAACACTACATGGAAATAAACATTGAGGAAAAACTGAGAGAAACCACTGAAAAAATGCAGGATTCCTCATCAACTGGCCAATTTGAACTTCTAGATCCTATTAGAGCCTCCAATATTTTAGACCAGTATACAATTCATCCAGTGTACTCCAAAGACACCATTTATGATGCACTAGAAACATATCAAATGTGGCAAGCCAAAGGATTTCCAATCAGCATATGGGTAAAAAGTGTTGAAGCACAAGCCTTTACTCTACTCTTTCCTACTGAAAAGGGTGGATGGAAGATGCACACAAATAACAGCATCAGAATACCGATCTTTACGAATGTATTCTAAAGACCCCAGTTTCAGACAAAACTTGAATACATATTCCACCTTCTCTTTGAAAGTGAACTAGAAACTCTCTGGCCGATTCATGGAATAATTAGCGCGGCGCAAGTGGCCAAAAACGTGCGATTCGCAGTGGAATAGTGAAAATCGCAGTGCAAGTGCGAAAATCGCACAAAAAGCAGCGCACATAGATTCATGGAAGGCTGTGCGCGAGAAAACCATCGGATGTGCGCTAAAAAAGTGTGCGGCGCACGTTGGCGCACAGGCCATCTAACGGCGTGCGCCAGGTCACAGCGAAAATCGCACATAGCGCGGTGCACACAACAAAAGTAGGCGGATCACGGGGCGTAACACTCGGAATGGGGAACAACTTGCCAAAATGTGGGCGTCACGGGGGAAGTACAGGGTGCAAGTGCGCGGAATGCCCACACGCTCGCCTACAACAAGTATTCATGGAATCGAATAGGGCAAACAAGCGCACGGTCAAACCAGCGCACAGGCACAAATACGACCGCCACAAGAAAGCAGGCGGTAGCATCTCAGCGCCTGTAATAAATGTGCGCCAAAAGGTGCGCCCAACAAATAGCACCTATATACAGCCATGATGAATGTCCTATACTGTGGCCCTCCAGGACAAATGACGTGCAAAGGGGTACCCACAAACACGGACACCCGCTGACTGAAAACTAACGTGTGCGTGTATTCCGGGGTGCGCGGGAACTTTCACACGCGATTTGGCCTGGTACGTGGATCTCAGGGGTGCGCGGGAAGTCCACACGCGATTTGGCTGTGTACGTGGATCTCAGGGGTGCGCAGGAAGTTCCACACGCGATTTGGCGGGGTACGTGCGCGGGAATTCACACACGCGACTTGGCTGGGTACGTGGATCTCAGGGGTGCGCGGGAAGTCTCACACGCGATTTGGCAGGGTACGTGGATTTCAGGGGTGCGTGGGAAGTTCCACACGCGATTTGGCCGGGTACGTGCGCGGGAATTCACACACACGAATTGGCTGGGTACGTGGATCTCAGGGGTGCGCGGGAAGTCTCACACGCGATTTGGCAGGGTACGTGGATTTCAGGGGTCTCAGGGGTGCACGGGAAGTTCCACTCGCGATTTGGCCGGGTACGTGCGCGGGAATTTACACACGCGATTTGGCTAGGTACGTGGATCTCAGGGGTGCGTGGGAAGTCCCACACGCGATTTGGCTGGGTACGTGGATCTCAGGGGTGCGCGGGAAGTCCCACACGCGATTTGGCAGGGTACGTGGATTTCAGGGGTGCGCAGGAAGTTCCACACGCGATTTGGCCGGGTACGTGAGCGGGAATTCACACACGCGATTTGGCTGGGTACGTGGATCTCAGGGGTGCGCGGGAAGTTCCACACGCGATTTGGCCGGGTACGTGCGTGGGAATTCACACACGCGACTTGGCTGGGTACGTGGATCTCAGGGGTGCGCGGGAAGTCTCACACGCGATTTGGCAGGGTATGTGGATTTCAGGGGTGCGCGGGAAGTTCCACACGCGATTTGGCCGGGTACGTGCGTGGGAATTCACACACGCGACTTGGCTGGGTACGTGGATCTCAGGGGTGCGCGGGAAGTCTCACACGCGATTTGGCAGGGTACGTGGATTTCAGGGGTGCGCGGGAAGTTCCACACGCGATTTTGCCGGGTACGTGCGCTGGAATTCACACACGAGATTTGGCAGGGTACGTGGATTTCAGGGGTGCGCAGGAATCTCCACACGCGATTTGGCCGGGTACGTGCGCAGGAATTTACACACGCGATTTGGCTGGGTACGTGGATCTCAGGGGTGCGCAGGAAGTCTCACACGCGATTTGGCAGGGTACGTGCGTGGGAATTCACACACGCGACTTGGCTGGGTACGTGGATCTCAGGGGTGCGCGGGAAGTCCCACACGCGATTTGGCAGGGTACATGGATTTCAGGGGTGCACGGGAAGTTACACACATGATTTGGCCGGGTACATGCGCAGGAATTTACACACGCGATTTGGCTGGGTACGTGGATCACAGGGGTGCGTGGGAAGTCTCACACGAGATTTGGCTGGGTATGTGTATTTCAGGGGTACGCGGGAAATTCTACACGCAATTTGGCTGTGTGCTCCCAGGTATTCCCTGTACACCCTCCACGGCCCCTGCAGGCAGCCGATACCACAGGGGACTACCCTGCACACCTGCTCATGTCACCCAGCACCCCCACCCCCCAGCAGTGCAGGAGCAGCCTCCACCAGGCCCCCACTCATGGCCCCTATCACCCCCACCCCCCAGCAGTGCAGGGGCAGCCTCCACCAGGCCCCCACCCATGTCTATCACCACCCCCACCCCCCACCAACCATGGGCATCCCCCACCAGGCCCCCACTCATGTCTCCCACCACCCCCACCCCCCCAGCAGTGTGGGGCACCCTCCACCAGGCCACCACCCATGTCTCCCACCACCCCCACCCCCCCAGCCACCATGGGCAGCCCCCACTCATGTCTCCCACCACCCCCACCCCCCAGCAGTGCAGGGTCAGCACCACCAGGCCCCACTCATGTCCAACTCATGTCTCCCACCACCCCCACCCCCCAGCCACCATGGGCAGCCTCCACCAGGCCCCCACTCATGTCTCCCACCACCCCCACCCCCCAGCCACCATGGGCAGCCTCCACCAGGCACCCACTCATGTCTCCCACCACCCCCACCCCCCAGCAGTGCAGGGCCAGCATCACCAGGCCCCCACTCATGTCCAACTCATGTCTCCCACCACCCCCACCCCCCCAGCCACCATGGGCATCCCCCACCAGGCACCCACTCATGTCTCCCACCACCCCCACCCCCCAGCAGTGCAGGGCCATCACCACCAGGCCCCCACTCAAGTCCAACTCATGTCTCCCACCACCCCCAACTCCCCCAGCCACCACGGGCATCCCCCACCAGGCCCCCACTCATGTCTCCCACCACCCCCACCCACCAGCCACCATGGGCATCCCCCACCAGGCCCCCACTCATGTCTCCCACCACCCCCACCCCCCAGCAGTGTAGGGGCAGCCTCCACCAGGCCCCCACCCATGTCTCCCACCACCCCCACCCCCCAGCCACCATGGGCATCCCCCACCAGGCCCCCACTCATGTCTCCCACCACCCCCACCCCCCAGCAGTGCAGGGGCAGCCTCCACCAGTCCCCCACCCATGTCTACCACCACCCCCACCCCCCAGCCACCATGGGCATCCCCCACCAGGCCCCCACTCATGTCCCCCTATCACCCCCACCCCCCAGCAGTGCAGGGGCAGCCTCCACCAGGCCCCCACTCATGTCTCCCACCACCTCCACCCCCCAGCCACCATGGGCATCCCCCACCAGGCCCCCACTCATGTCCCCCTGCACCCCTACCCCCCAGCATTCAGGGGCACCCTCTACCAGGCCCCCACTCATGGTCCCTATCACCCCCACCCCCCAGCAGTGCAGGGGCAGCCTCCACCAGGCCCCCACTCATGTCTCCCACCACCCCACCCCCCAGCCACCATGGGCATCCCCCACCAGGCCCCCACTCATGTCTCCCACCCACCCCCACCCCCAGCCACCATGGGCAGCCCCCACCAGGCCCCCACTCATGTCTCCCACCACCCCCACCCCCCCAGCAGTGTGGGGCACCCTCCACCAGGCCCCCACTCATGCCCCCCTGCACCCCCACCCCCCAGCATCCAGTGGCACCCTCAACCAGGCCCCCACTAATGTCTCCCACCCCCCACCCCACCAGCAGTGTGGGGCACCCTCCACCAGGCCCCCACTCATGTCTCCCACCACCCCCACCCCCCAGCCACCATGGGCATCCCCCACCTGGCCCCCACTCATGTCTCCCACCACCCCCACCCCCCAGCAGTGCAGGGGCAGCACCACCAGGCCCCCACTCATGTCTCCCACCACCCCCACCCCCCCAGCCACCATGGGCATCCCCCACCAGGCCCCCACTCATGTCTCCCACCACCCCCACCCCCCCAGCAGTGTGGGGCACCCTCCACCAGGCCCCCACTCATGTCCCCCTGCACCCCCACCCCCCAGCATCCAGGGGCACCCTCCACCAGGCCCCACTCATTTCTCCCACCACCCCCACCCCCCCAGCAGTGTGGGGCACCCTCCACCAGGCCCCCACTCATGTCTCCCACCACCCCCACCCCCCAGCCACCATGGGCATCCCCCACCAGGCCCCCACTCATGTCTCCCACCACCCCCACCCCCCAGCAGTGCAGGGGCAGCACCACCAGGCCCCCACTCATGTCCAACTCATGTCTCCCACCACCCCCACCCCCCAGCCACCATGGGCATCCCCCACCAGGCCCCCACTCATGTCTCCCACCACCCCCACCCCCAGCAGTGCAGGGAACCCTCCACCAGGCCCCCACTCATGTCCAACTCATGTCCCCCTGCACCCCCACCCCCCAGCATCCAGGGCACCCTCCACCAGGCCCCCACTCATGTCCAACTCATGTCCCCCTGCACCCCCACCCCCCAGCATCCAGGGGCACCCTCCACCAGGCCCCCACTCATGGCCCCTATCACCCCCACCCCCCAGCATCCAGGGGCACCCTCCACCAGGCCCCCACTCATGTCCCCCTGCACCCAGGTCCTCACAATCCCCAATCATGTGCGTTATGGTCAGCCTTCACAGCCAAAAGGCCCTACCAAGTAACCCATTCACCCACATGGAAATGGAAATTACATGTTACACCCCCAATGTTCATAAAGCAAATGAACCCATGTCCGTCACACACAATGGTTGCAATTGAATGGGAAAACACCCAACATGACATGCATGAAACCAATGAGATGATACCACACAGTGAAGTATGAAAACAAAATTGTATTAACAAAAATTGAATGCAAATGAAATGAAACAAACTACAATGGCAATGAAAAAAAGATAAGCTGCATGTCCGTCCAAAAAAATTAAAACTACAAATCCAAATCCAAAAAAATGTTGTTCAAAGTCACATTAAAAATAAAATCAATCCGAGGGAGAAAAATAAATGCAAAGACCATTGCTCCATGGAGAATAAATTAAAAATAAAAAAATAAAACAATCCAATGAAGGACATTCAAAGGTCCATGAGCACAACTGAACAAAGGAAACCTACAAAAAGCCCTAACTAAAATCCAACTATATACAAAAAGTGGAGCAGTGTCCGTCGACTCCAAATCATAAGAAAAAACAAAGGAAACCTAAAACTAAAGAACTATATACAAAGGCGGCGGGCAAGTCCAGCGGCTCACTCCGTGGTGTTCCGGGCCAGGGCATCATCAAACTCCTCGTAAATGTCCCGGAGGCAGTCCTGTTCCGCACCCCGAGGGTCCGCAGGGACGACGCCATCTGCTCCTCCAACCCCCTGCGGATTGCCTCGAGGCACTCGGCCCGCCTCAGGGCCCTCCGCATGGAGTTCTCCGCCCTGACCATCGTGAGCCGTGCCTCTTCCGCCTGCCGCGGCTCCGCACCTATCTGCTGGCCCAACCGCAGCCACACGGAAGACACTTCCTGTCCTGGGTCCTCCTGCCCTCCGGCCGATGCCTGCCCCTCCGATGTTGATGGCCCCGAGCCATGATGCCTCCCATGTTGACTCTGCTGCTGCCTCCGACGCAACTGCCTCTGCCAGCACGATGGCATCCAGGCTGATGGAATCCACCGACGCCGTTGTGCACGTGCCCTGCCTGATGATGCCGGCACATCCTCCATCTGCTGGGGTACAGTTGCACTGGTGTCCACCCCTGCTAGACCTCCGACTCCCGACTGTGGCAGGGATGGGATCCCCACCGAGCTGGCTGCATTGGTCAGGGCAGGTCCACAGGGGGCCCTGGTGGCATCTGGGCCGGAAGACGGCAAGGAGAACTACCGGCGTATAGCCTCCACAGAGGAGGAGAGGGCCGCCAGATTGGCCGACACATGCAGGAAACCCCCGAACATGGAAGATCCCAATCGGGCCACGTCGGCACGGTGCTCTTCGTGATGATGTGCGTGCTCCTCCCGGGAAGCACGCACGTCATCATGAATTGCACCCGCGCGCATCACAACCCCAATCAGGACCTTCCCCATACGGGCACGGCTCCCCTCGTCCGCAGGTGGAGGGGAGTCAGGTGACATGGACATCCCCTCTACCTGCGGACGGGCCTGGGACGGGGCATCCCTGCTGGTGCATGGTGGTGCACTCACAGGGTCAGGGACAGCGACATGCACAGGCCCCTCCACGGTGACCTGTGCTGCCTCCTGCCCCTGCCCCTGGACTGCACCACTTGCACCAGCAGGGATGCCCCCACCAGGCCCCAATTGTGCCTCAGTGGAGGCCTCCTCCTCCTCTGTGGAAACAACCAACCTGGATGGCTCCTCACGGTCTTCCGCCGTAGCAGGCCCCTGTGGGGGCTCACCCACCCCTTCCGCTGCAGCCGTGGGGGCATCCCCGCCGCCTTGCTCCACAGCGCCGTCTCCGCCCTCTTCTTCACAAGCCGCTGCGTAGAGGGAGACATAGAACACAAGCATCAGGGTACTGTTCAATGGTCCCCTAGACAGGAAGCAATAGCAGATGAGTACCACTGTCAAAGTACACTTCCATCATGTCCCTCCACAACACATGGGTCAGTCCAGGCAAAACACACACAGTAACAGGCATGGTGCATGCCATGGACATTTCCATACATGTCCAATGGACTCTTGAAACATTCAATGATATGGAACTCACATGCATCATGGGTCATGCCTATCACATGCACACACTTCACCTCAGTCACATCCATCTGGCCTCATACACCCCAAACACAGCGGATACAAGGGTAACTAGGCTGCATCAGTGAATCTATGCATTGTCACACACATGTGTCATGCATCCATGGCATTCACAAGTCACAGACACGCAGGTCAGGCACACAGACATGGCTACCATATATGTACCCGGCATCAGCACACATCCCTCACCCCCACCCATGTCCAGGAACAGAGACTGGCATGCTCTCATGTGTAAAATATGCATAGGGCTCCCCATTTCGCATTTAAACACATGCAACAACCATGTGGTTCACACATCACTGTTCGCACATGCATTACCATGATGTCCCTGCACACATACATGCATACATGGCCTATGTCACACATACAGGCAAGTATCAGACAACCAGCACACCGCAACATGCCCTGTCTCACACAGCAATGCTTGGACACTTACCGCTCAACTCCAGACGGGTCTCCCTCTCAAGGATCTGGGCGTGGAGCGCTGGGCGTACACGTTCCAGGACCCTCATCTGGATGGAACTCTTGCGGCCCCGGCCCCCCTCCATGAGGCGCCGGACCTTCACGAGGGTCCTGGACCTCAAGTCCTCCCAGCGCTTCTTGATCTTCTGGACGTCGCGGGTTGCCACCCCCTCCGCTTGATGGCAACCACACAGTCGGCCCAGATCCTCTCCCCTCCTTCCTTGCTGGCGCGGGACGATCCAAAGAGGGCATCATACTGCCCCAGGACATGCTCCACCAGGACACCAACTTCGGTGGCAGTGAAGCTGGTGCCCCTCTGCCCCTCTGGCCTGGGGTTGCCACTGGTGCCACATGTGGAAGTGCCCGACATGGCAACCCCAGAGGCAGGAGCTGGCGGGCAACTGGGTCCTGGGGCTGGGCTGTGGAGCAATGTAATCCCAGTCGGGAGTCTTCTGTTCCAGCAGGGGTGGACACAGCAACTGGACCCCTGCAGATGGCTGATGTGCAGGCACCAAATGGCAGGGCACGGTGGCAGCAGGCAGGCAGGCAGGCAGGCAGCAGCAGCAGATGGCACGTGGGAGGCTGCTCGGGGCACTGGGGGGCAGTAATTCGGCCTTTTTTGCGTGGCCAGCTTGATACGGAGTGATTTGGCACGTGAAAATCCTGCACGTCAGCGTGAAATTCGAGGAAAGGCCCTTAGCGCGTAAGCGCGTCAGCACGCATACGCGATTCTATTGGACCAAAGGCCCTCAGCGCGTAAGCGCGTCTGTGACGTGACCCGCACGGGTGTTTCCCTCATAGCACGTGATGACGGAGCACACGTGGAAAGACTGCACGTCAGAGTGTCAGCGCGTGTAATTGGGCAAAAGTGCACGTACACGCGATTGGCCTATGTACGTGTATTTCAGGGGTGCGCGGGCACTTACACACGTGAGTACATCAGCGCACGTGTATACCAGGGTGCGCAGGAATTTCCACACGCCATTGGCCTGGGTACTGGATTTCAGGGGTGCGTGGGAAGTTTCACACGCGAGTACATCAGCGCACGTGTATACCGGGGTGCGTGGGAATTTCCACACGCTAGTGGCCTGGGTACTGGATTTCAGGGGTGTGCGGGAAGTTTCACACGCTCGCCTACAACACGCGCAAATAAACACATACGCGAGTAGGAAGCAGGCATACGTCGACCAGCGATGCATAAATTTGCGCGCAAATAAAATTACAAGCTCAGACGCCAGAATGAATATACCGTTCCTAGCAGCAGTGGCCGTGGGCTACCAAAGGAGGAGGAGGAGGATAGTCAGTGCCCGAATATTCACACCCAGAATCAGCCTTTTCGGGATGCCTGATGACCAGGTGTATGGGAGGTACAGGTTTCCACCACACATAATACTGGACCTGGTGAGTGAGTGGGAGGATGACCTCACATCACCCACCCTGTGTTCCCAAGCACTCAGCCCCCTGGAGAAGGTCCTCAATGTACTGCACTTCTTAGCCACTGGATCATTTCAGCGGACAAGTGCCATAGTGGGTGGGGTGTCACAGGCCACGCAGTCACGCTGCCTACACCAGGTCTTGAACATCATCACTGCACGCCCATCAGTCCGCAGGCACATATACCTGCCCAGAACACCTGCAGAAAGGCATGCTGCCGCCCTGGATTTTTACGGTGTGGCACGATTCCCCAAAGTGCTAGATGCCATCGACTGCACCCATGTGGCTCTACGTCCCCCCAGGGCATCTGAGCACATCTATAGGAACCGCAAGCACTGGCATTCCATCAACGTGCAGGTAGTATGTAATGCCAAGGGAATCATCACCTCAGTATATGCCAACTATCCTGGGTCCACCCACGACAGCTTCATTTACCGAATGTCCACCCTAAGCCGGGACCTAGAAGCTGGGCGGCATGGCGATACATGGCTGCTTGGTGAGTATGAATGCCACTGCACATGCATGCATGTCAGATACTGAGCAAGGTCACAACCCCACCAATGATACCAATCACCACCTCCACATGGGACAGTGCCTACCCTCTCAGCCCCCACATGATGACGCCAATTCGGAACCCCACCACGCCACCCGAGGTAAGATATAACACAGCCCACATTGCAACCCAGGGCATAGTGGAGCGCACATTCGGAGTGCTTAAGTCACGCTTTCGCTCCCTTGACCGTTCTGGCGGGCAGCTGTTATACGCTCCCCCAGTAGTGTGCAGGATCATAGTGGCAGCATGTGTCCTGCACAATGTTGCAACACGCCGGGGCCTGGCCGTGGACATGGTGGTGGCACCACATCCCCAACCACATGCACGGCCGCTGCACATGGGAGGGGAAAGGGCACGGGGGGAGGCAGCCCGTACACAGCTAGTGGCTAATTACTTCACATAGAAATCACACCCCTGTGGAGTGCACACTGCCCTGGCACATACCATCTGACAATCAATGATGACTCAACCTGACACTGATCCTGAATGTCTGGAGAATCAACCGTCCAAACCATATCAGCCTGAGATTGTTCACCTGGAAGTGTTACAATGTGTGCATCCCTACCTACACAGAAACCACCAATGCTGTTTCGTGAAAAAACACATTCATGCAGCTAAAATGAATACCCACTTGCAAAATGCAACATGAGGACAGTGCCATGTCACCCAACCCATCCCCAGCACCGCCACACGACACACCGTGCCATGTCATGCTATGTGCAGGTAAACAAAGTAATCCCCACAACATGACACAAGTGTCACAATGTACAGTGTCCCTAATTGAAACTCGCAACACCTGAAATGCTCACAGTAATGCAGGACCAACAACACACTTGAGCAGGTATTTAGCAATAACACTTATCAGCCACTGACCCTCTAAACTACCATTAACATGACATTACGAATGTAAGGAACTAGTAGTCTCACCACCTCGAAATGCCTGCACTCCCACCACTTCCAACTGTACAGTGTTGCCGCCATGTAGAGTTGTAGGTGCACTGCTGCCAACATGGACCCCATCTCCAAAGTACAGGGCCTTGTGTAGACATGAGGAAAGGACCTGAAAATTAGGAGGTAGACACGGATGATGAGTTACACATCAATGCAACATGCAGTGTACAACACAACAGCAATATGCACTAGGAATGTAAACACAGTATTGACTAGACTACCCACACATGTAGTGGGAGTCCAATGTCACCATGTACGTCAATGTCACTTGGGCAAACACTTTGCAAGCCCATGGAAACGGGAAGCAGGAGGGGTGTGTGTGACAAAAACCCAAGCATCTGAACCAAATACATGACAAGCCTGCATGTGCCCAGCCACAATGCAGCGTATGCCCACAGGAGCCACAGAAGGCAACACATTGTCCCAAAAAAAAAATGTAAAGAAAAAAAAAATTAAAAAAAATAAAAATCAAAAATGGCCATTAATGGGCCCGGGGGGGGGGGTTGGGGAGGCCACCCAGGAGGTCCGAGGACAGGGTGCACACCAAAACCCACCTGTGTGGATCTTGCGAAAAAAAAACACCTCCATGGGCTCATGGCCCACACGGCTACCCTATTGTGGGAGTATCACTGCTGTCGCTATTATCACCCTGTGCAGCTGCATCCGGAGGTGGTTGCACTATGGGAGGCAGCCCACGCAAGGCCCTAGTCTGTTCCTCCATGGCTGCAAGCATGCGGGTGTGGTAGGTCTCATTCTGGAGGATGAGTGTGCGGAGGTCCCCATGCAACAACTCACGGGATGCCTGGACCTCCGCCCTAGTTGCCTGCATCTCAGCTGAGAGCGTATGGGTGAGACGCTCCAGCTGCTGTTCTGTCCTTCGGTTTGTTGAAGCCTCAAGCTCAACAAGAGTCGTCCTGAGGTGAAGGAGCTCCAGCCTCAGGGCTTCCCTGTGGCCCTGGGACTCTATGGAGATGGCTTCCTGCAGAGTCGCCAGTGCCGCCCGCCTGTCCCTGTTGGACGCCAACATGTCCTCCCTGTGTGACTGGCAGATGGAGTCGGTTGCCTGCTGTAGTCGCTCCATCAGCCTTTCGGGGGGGACAATGGAAGTGGCCACCCTATCCATGGCCTGAGCCATCATCTCTGATGATGCTGCCTGTTGGGTTGCCATACCGTAAATGGATTGCTCCCATGCGGCATTGCCAGGTGGCGTACGGCCACCACGTCGGCGGGCACCACACCTGTCTGGGGCAAGGCGAACTGCGCCTTGCTGTGCCGGCACTGCCTGAGGCTGCAGGACTGCATTCCCCCTCTGATCTGCTGGCCCAGGAACAGGATCAGATGTCACGGAGTGTGACCCTGCATCCGTAACCACCAAAGGCGTAGCTGCCAACACTGACATCCCCATTGAGGGTTCTGACCCTGGTGCAGCTGGGTGGGACAGAACAGAATCCCTCCCAGGAACACTCACCTGCGACGACACGTAGGTCTCATCATCCGAATCAACACCTGAGTACAGCTCGGGGGAGGTGCAGCCAGAGACACCCCTTGAGAGCACGACCTGCAGCACTTATGGGTTCTCACCCACCACCACACCACGTCCCTCACTGGTGGTCGGTCGGCCCTCGGACCCCTCCTGGGTCTGACCATCTCCACAACCCCAGCAGTATCAGTTGCGTCTTCCCCTGCAAAGACATAAAAGCAAACAAATGGAAACAGGCATTAGCACCATGGCACACAATGAGGGCTGAGAAGCAACAGAACCAGTACTTGATTGATACATGTCCCACATGACTAAAACCCTCCCATGCATGCACCCTCACTGCGTATGAAGGGCAGGCAAATGGCACACACTGATGACACCAAGATGGAAGATGAACACATTTTCTGCATGCTGCCTGGCAGTGGCATCACACATTGGCCTGTGATTGTCAGGTGAAATACACATGCCATCACACAGATGGCATGTACCATTGCTATTGAGTGAAGATGGAGAGGAGGGCAGCACTTATTCATTCAGTCCAGTTCACGCATGTAATAGCTTTTCTAATTCAAACAGGTCTGATTTTTCACATGGCGCTGCCAGTCCAAAATGATCCGATTGCACAGGGACATGTGTGAACAAATGATATCCAGGTAACAAAGTCACTCCACTTTACCATAGCCATGTCAGACATGTGACTAGAGGACTGAGCAATGCCTAGTAAAAGTGGTGGAATGCAAACAATCTGCCTGAATGAACAGAGAAAAATAAGCAACAATGTTGTGGCAAGGTGACACTTCAAGGGCAACCGGCGTGCTGTTGGGCTAGATGTCTACTGTTGGCAGAAGGGATACTGCTATGGCCAAATGCTGCTGCGCAGAATGTATTGCATGAAGCACATGGGTGACCCAAACGACTCAGGCGCACACACCCTCACCTGGCACACAAACAGAAGCCCTCACACACACACCATGCACATGGATGACACACACATGCATGTGCACTCACCGGACAATGACTCATAATCAGGCAGATCTCCCACGCCTTGGATCTGTTCCTCCGTGACGTAGGTCCCAGCGACTGACTCATGTGGAGTGAGTTCCATGTCTTCTACTGGAGACCCACCTCCAGTCACTAGAGTTGCGGCAAGACTTGAGGCCAGCTTATTCTTTGCCCTGTGCTTTAGGTCATTCCAGCGCTTATAGCAATCATTGGCTGTGCGCTTCACGATTCCAAGGGCACTTACGATGTCCGCAATGGTCTGCCAGTGTGCCTGGCGTTGTGCAGGTGTGGTCTTGGATCCTGCAACAATGACCAACTCGTTATCATGTGCGGACACATCCTCGACAAGTGCATTCAGTTCGGCATCCGTGAAGCTGGGCTTCCTCGACGGGCCGGACTGTGTAGCCGTGTCTGGGGCATCAGCCTGTGCTGGACGAGCACTCTTCCTCTTCCGCTTGGAAGGTGGTGGTGATCCTGAGTGTCCTGCGCCGCTCTGAACAGTAGGGGCAGGAGCCCTGGTGGACTCTGTATCAGGAGTGTGGGATTGCACACTCAGCATGGGAGTTGGTGCAGGCATTGGCTCAAGTGTAATGGTGTCAGGGGGAATGTCAGCAAGATGGACTAGGACCAACACTGTCCTGGCTGGGTGTGTGAGAGCTGGGGTGGATGGAGCTGCAGCTGCCCCTGCAGCCTCTCCACCCTGCCTACTTGGGGCAGCAGATGACCTTGCTGCCCCTGATCCACGTGGCCTGATGACATCAACGTGCACCAGCGCACGTGTCATAGGCCTGCTGACCTGGAAGTCAGCCATGGAGTCAGCCAGGTCTGGTGCCACAATGGGCTGGTCCAACAAGGGCTGAGCATGGATGGTGTCAGCCACATCAGCCTCAACCAGGGGGGGGGATTATGGGTGCCCTTGACTGGTCCTCCATACATGGGGGGACAGGGTCACCCTGCAAGTAACGACCACGTCCCCTACCGGATCCACCACGGCCACCACTTGTGGCTCGTCCACCTTTGCCACCCTTACGGAATCCTTGCCTCCCAACCATGGCACTGATGTTAATGTGCGTATGGGAGTGGCTGTAAACTATTGTCCTGGGAAATTTGGGGTCAAAGGGTTGGGTACCAGATGGTAATTGTACCCTAGTGCTCTAGCAAGGCTGAATGTGACCCCTGGGGAAAGATGACGGGTCACGCAACGCACAGGAAGCCCAAAAAAGGGAGATGACGTGCACGCAACCCCTCCTAGACCACGTGTGCGGAAAAAAAAACCTGCACTACGCTGTGGCACCCAGTAACACAAGAATGAACGTATGCGTGTCACACGCAGCCTAGAATGACCTCTGAAGGGGTAGGCTACACACGGGGCAAGCACAGATGTTAGATACGTGCGTGACTCACCGTCTGCCAGGAAAAAGAGCGTGAAAAAGAAGCGCGTTTGGTTGCCAACACCCCCGCCAAAAGAAGATTTGTACTCTGTCTGAGGAGACAGGACAACAGTAGAAGGGAACACTGTTTGAGGGAACAGGCCCAGGAAAACCAGAAAAAGAGAAAAAGCTGTCAGAGGTAACAGGGAGTACGAACTTGAAACGCCGTGAAGTAAATCGCGTGTGAAACGACAAGAAGTACAGAATTCACCCATTCGCTCTCCACGAAAAGCACGTACAAGGAAATGGTGTTCTACACGTACCTTTTATGCAGGCCCACACATCCAGCGTCACTTCTGCATGTACGCGCTAGGGCCATTTCCACCAATTACAGCTTTGTCACTTCCGCGTGTACCCGCTGTATCCACCAATTACACGCTTTGTCACTTCTGCGGGTACGCGCATTTTCCACCAATTACACGCTTTGTCACTTCCGCGGGTACGCGCTGTTTCCACCAATTACACGCTTTGTCACTTCCGCGTGTACGCACTTTTTCCACCATTTACACGCTTTGTCACTTCCGCGTGTACGCGCTATTTCCACCAATTACACGCTTTGACACTGGGACGTGTCTTTCATTTTTTTAACACGCAACATTTCAAACGTGTGCCATATTCAACGTACACGTGACTTCATAGATCCGCATACGCTGGTGGCCTTTGGGCCAATGAATGTACAGACGTGTGCTGACGCGCTTACGCGCTAAGGGCCTTTCCTCGAATTACACGCAGACATGCAGGATTTTCACATGCAAAATCACTCCGTATCAAGCTGGCCACGCGTTCACACACGGAAGACCACGCTCCTGCCCAGAAGGCCGAGTTACTGCCCCCCAGAGACCTGAGCACGCTCCCACCTGCCATCTGCTGCTGCCTGACTGCCTGCTGCCCACGTGCCCTGCCATTTGCTGCCTGCACATCAGCCAGGGGTGCTGTTGCTGTGACCACCCCTGCTGGAACCGAAGACTCCCGACTGCTTTTCCATCGCCCCACAGCCCAGCCCCAGGACCCAGTTGCCCACCCACTCCTGCCTCTGGGGTTGCCATGTCGGGCACTGCAACATCTGGCACCAGTGTCAACCCCCGGCCAAGGAGGCAGAGGGGCACCAGCTTCACTGCCACCAAAGTTGGTGTCCTGGTGGAGCATGTCCTGGGGCAGTATGAAGCCCTCTTCGGAAGGTTGCGCGCCGACAAGGAAGGACGGACTCGGATCTGGATGGACATCGTGACTGCCATCAACGCCGAGGAGGTGGCAGTCCGCGACTGCGAACGTGTCAGGAAGCGCTGGGAGGACTTCAGGTCCAGGACCCTCAACAAGGCCCGGTGCCTCCTGAGGGCAGCGGATGCTAATGGGCGCCGGGGCCACTTGTCGGAAGATCAGATGAGGGTCCTGGAACGCATATCCCCAGCGCTCCACGTCCAGGTCCTTGAGAGACAGACCCATCTGGAGTCGAGCGGTAAGTGTACATGCATACTGATTGTAAGCTGTGCGTGTGGTGTGCCAGGAGTGTGCAGGTTGAACATGTATTTTTATGTGGGCAAGTAGGGGGGGGTGTACAGGGCCATGAGGGTGACACATGCGAGGGGTCTCATTTGTGACACATGGATGGTGCTTGTGTGTGTGGGCTTGCATGGCACAGGATGTGGAGGAATGATTGTCAGGTGTGACATGGATGTCGATCGGAACACTGCGACAGTTGGCTGAGGTGTACACATGCATGCAAGTTTGGTGGTGTGTGTGCATGTGTAGTGTACTCCCTATGTTGCATGTGATGTGTGGATGACCTTTGGCTGCTCATGCTGTTGTATGTGAATGGATGGTGCTGGCTGTTGCAATATGCCTGTGGTATGGCTCATGTGTGCAAGTTGAAATGACATGTGTGTTGGGGATTGTGATGCCATGTCTGAGGGTACCAATGCCACTCATGTATGACTGTCATGTGTGAATGAGTCCATTGGACAGTGCCCTGATGCCTGTGTTTTCTTTCTCCCTGTCTGCAGCGTCAACTGATGAAGAGGGCGAAGAAGATGCTGTGGAGCACAGCGGCAGGGGTCGCACCACCAGCCGGAGATGCAAGGCCCGGATCCCCTCCCAGGTTCTGATCTCGTCGGGGAGTGAGGAGTCCGGTGCCGTGTCCCAGGCCGCAGCTGCCGAGGGGAGGTCCAAGAGGTGGAGGTTGGAGTTGGACTCCTCGGCAGCAGAAGGGGCAGCTGGGACCCCACAGGGCCCAACGGAGGAAGGTGGCACAGAGTCATCCAGGTTGGTGGGGGGTTTGGAGGAGGAGGAGGCCGTGCAAGCGACAGAGGCGGGGTCTGGAGGTGGGGATTCCACTGGTGCTAGTGGTGCAGTGCAGGATCTGGGACAGGAGGCAGCACAGGCCACCGCGGAGGTGCCTGTGTGCAATCCTGTCCCTGCTCCTGTCACTGCATCATCTTGCACCAGCGGGGATGCCTACCTCCAGACCCGTTCTCAGGGAGGGGATTGGCTTACAACACCTGGCCTTCCTCTCCCTGCGGATGTGGCTATCCTACACCAGGTTGAGCCTGTCCAGGGTGGGGTGGCGTTGCGTCAACGGGCCATGCAAGCTGGCCTGCAGTCTTTTCATGATGAGTCTGCACGTCTTCTTGCATGGCTCGTTGACTGCGTTGACCCACTGGGACAGCTCACCAGGGCTGGATTCCTCAGTTTCCTGGACCTTGTTCCGACCCCCTCCTCCACGGAACCCCCTATGCCCCAGTCATCCTCCATGCCATCTTCCCACCCATGTGTCACCTGGGTGCCCTGTGGAGCTGCCTCCGACTGTGCGGCCAGGCTGGTGGACAACAGATCCCTGCCACAGTCGGGAGTCGGACGTCCAGCAGGGGTGGCCACATCAACGACTGCACCCCAACTGGAGGAGGATGTGCAGGCACCATCGGACAGGGCACATGGACAGCAGCAGCTGCAGCAGCAGGAGGCTGTAGGTGGGAGCCACGATAGCTTGGGGCCTTCAACATCGGAGGGGCAGGCTTCGGCCGGAGGGCAGGAGGACCCTGGACGGGAAGTGTCTTCCGTGTGGCAGCGATTGGGCCAGCAGATAGGTGCAGAGCGGCGGCGGGCGGAAGAGGCGCGGCTCACGATGGTCAGGGCGGAGAACTCCATGCGGAGGGCCCTGAGGCGGGCCGAGTGCCTCGAGGCAATCCGCAGGGAGTTGGAGGTGAACATGTCGGCCTCCCTGCGGACCCTCGGGGCCATGGAACAGGACCGCCTACGGGACATAGACGAGGAGTTCGATGATGCCCTGGCCTGGAACACCACTAAGTGAGCCGCTGGACTGGCCCGCCGCCATTGTATATAGTTATTTAGTGATAGGTATCCTTTATAGTTTATTTTTATTTGGAGTCGACGGACAGTGCTCCACCTTTTGTATATATTTCCATTTTAGATAGGTTTTTTGGTAGGTTTCATTTCTTCTGTTGGGATGATGGACCCTGAATACTTTGTACATAGTTGGACTTTGGATTTGGATATTTTTTTTACTATGGATATTTTTTTCCATGGAGCAATGGTTTTCATTTTCTTTTTTCCCTTCATTTCCTTTTTATGGACTTGAACTTTGGAAGAATTTTTTTAGGATTATCATTTATTGATTTTAATTTGAAAAGGGACAGCCAGCTTGATTTTGTTATTTTTTTACTTGTGTATTTTGTTTCATTTTGATTGCCATTACTGTTGTTATTAATACATTATTTGGATTTTTTCATTCTTCAATGTGTGGTTTCATCTCATTGTTTTCATGCATGTCATGATATGGGTTTTCAGGTTCACTTGCAACCATTGTGTGTGTGTGAGACACATGTGTTTATTTACATTGTTTCCATTGGAGTAGTATCATGGGTGCATGTAATACTTGGTTGTGTCTTTGGGCTGTGGTGGCTGGCCATGAGGCCCATGCTTGAGGATTGTCAGGGCCTGTGGGCAGGGGGACATGGTGGGAGCCTGGTGGGGGATGCCCATGGTGCCTGGGGGTGGGGGTGATAGGGGACATGAGTGGGGGCCTGGTGGGGGATGCCCATGGTGGCTGGGGGTTGGGGGTGGTGGGAGACATGAGTTGGACATGAGTGGGGGCCTGGTGGTGCTGGCCCTGCACTGCTGGGGGGTGGGGGTGGTGGGAGACATGAGTGGGGGCCTGGTGGGGGATGCCCATGGTGGCTGGGGGGTGGGGGTGGTGGGAGACATGAGTGGGGGCCTGGTGGAGGGTGCCCCACACTTCTTGGGGGGTGGGGGTGGTGGGAGACATGAGTGGGGGCCTGGTGGAGGCTGCCCATGGTGGCTGGGGGGGTGGGGGTGGTGGGAGACATGAGTTGGACATGAGTTGGGGCCTGGTGGAGGGTGCCCCACACTGCTGGGGGGGAGGGGGTGGTGGAAGACATGAGTGGGGGCCTGGTGGAGGCTGCCCATGGTGGCTGGGGGTGATGGGAGACATGATTGGGGGCCTGGTGGAGGCTGCCCACGGTGGCTGGGGGGTGGGGGTGGTGGGAGACATGAGTGGGGGCCTGGTGGAGGCTGCCCCTGCACTGCTGGGGGTGGGGGTGGTGGGAGACATGAGTGGGGGCCTGGTGGAGGCCGCCCCTGCACTGCTGGGGGGTGGGGGTGATAGGGGACATGAGTGGGGGCCTGGTGGAGGCTGCCCCTGGTGGATGGGGGGTGGGGTGATAGGGGACATGAGTGGGGGCCTGGTGGTGGCTGCCCCTGCACTGCTGGGCGGTGGGGGTGGTGGGAGACATGAGTGGGGGCCTGGTGGAGGGTGCCCCACAGTGCTGGGGGGTGCGGTGGGTGGGAGACATGAGTGGGGGCCTGCTGGGGGGTGGGGTGGGTGGGAGACATGAGTGGGGGCCTGGTGGAGGGTGCTCCTCAGTGCTGGGGGGGGTGGGGGGTGGGAGACATGAGTGGGGGCCTGGTGGAGGGTGCCCCTCAGTGCTGGGGGGGTGGGGGGTGAGAGACATGAGTGGGGGCCTGGTGGAGGCTGCCCCTGCACTGCTGGGGGGTGGGGGTGGTGGTAGACATGGGTGGGAGCCTGGTGGAGGCTGCCCATGGTGGCTGGGGGGTGGGGGTGATAGGGGACATGAGTGGGGGCCTGGTGGAGGCTGCCCCTGCACTGCTGGGGGGTAGTGGTAGACATGGGTGGGGGCCTGGTGGAGGCTGCCCATGGTGGCTGGGGGGTGGGGGTGGTGGGAGACATGAGTGGGGGCCTGGTGGAGGCTGCCCCTGCACTGCTGGGGGGTGGGGGTGGTGGGAGACATGAGTGGGGGCCTGGTGGAGGCTGCCCATGGTGGCTGGGGGGTGGGGGTGATAGGGGACATGAGTGGGGGCCTGGTGGAGGCTGCCCATGGTGGCTGGGGGGTGGGGGTGGTGGGAGACATGAGTGCGGGCCTGGTGGAGGCTGCCCCTGCACTGCTGGGGGATGGGGTGGTGGGTGACATGAGTGGGGGCCTGGTGGAGGCTGCCCCTGCACTGCTGGGGTGTTGGGGTGGTGGGAGACATGAGTGGGGGCCTGGTGGAGGCTGCCCATGCTGGCTGGGGGGTGGGGGTGATAGGGGACATGAGTGGGGGCCTGGTGGAGGCTGCCCATGGTGGCTGGGGGGTGGGGGTGGTGGGAGACATGAGTGGGGTCCTGGTGGAGGCTGCCGCTGCACTCCTGGGGGTGGGGGTGGTGGGAGACATTTGTGGGGGCCTGGTGGAGGCTGCCCATGGTGGCTGGGGGGTGGGGTGATAGGGGACATGAGTGGGGCCTGGTGGAGGCTGCCCCTGCACTGCTGGGGGGTGGGGGTGGTGGTAGACATGAGTGGGGGCCTGTTGGAGGCTGCCCCTGCACTGCTGGGGGGTGCGGGTGGTGGGAGACATGAGTGGGGGCCTGGTGGAGGCTGCCCATGGTGGCTGGGGGGTGGGGGTGATAGGGGACATGAGTGGGGGGCTGGTGGAGGCTGCCCCTGCACTGCTGGGGGGTGGGGGTGGTGGTAGACATGGGTGGGGGCCTGGTGGAGGTTGCCCCACAGTGCTGGGGGGTGGGGTGGGTGGGAGACATGAGTGGGGGCCTGGTGGAGGGTGCCCCTCAGTGCTGGGGGGGTGGGGGCCTGGTGGAGGGTGCCCCTCAGTGCTGGGGGGGGTGGGGGGTGGGAGACATGAGTGGGGGCCTGGTGGAGGCTGCCCCTGCACTGATGGGGGGTGGGGGTGATTGGGGACATGAGTGGGGGCCTGGTGGAGGGTGCCCTTCAGTGCTGGGGGTGGGGGTGATAGGGGACATGAGTGGGGGCCTGGTGGAGGCTGCCCATGGTGGCTGGGGTGTGGGGATGGTGGGAGACATGAGTGGGGGCCTGGTGGAGGCTGCCCCTGCACTGCTGAGGGGTGGGGGTGGTGGGAGACATGAGTGGGGGCCTGGTGGAGGCTGCCCATGGTGGCTGGGGGGTGGGGGTGATAGGGGACATGAGTGGGGGCCTGGTGGAGGCTGCCCCTGCACTGCTGGGGGGTGGGGGTGGTGGTAGACATGAATCGGGTCCTGGTGGAGGCTGCCCCTGCACTGCTGGGGGGTGGGGGTGGTGGGAGACATGAGTGGGGGCCTGGTGGAGGCTGCCCATGGTGGCTGGGGGGTGGGGGTGATAGGGGACATGAGTGGGGGCCTGGTGGAGGGTGCCCCTGCACTGCTGGGGGGTGGGGTGGTGGTAGACATGGGTGGGGGCCTGGTGAAGGGTGCCCCACAGTGCTGGGGGGTGGGGTGGGTGGGAGACATGAGTGGGGGCCTGGTGGAGGGTGCCCCTCAGTGCTGGGGGGGTGGGGTGGGAGACATGAGTGGGGGCCTGGTGGAGGCTGCACCTGCACTGCTGGGGGGTGGGGGTGATAGGGGATATGAGTGGGGGCCTGGTGGAGGGTGCCCCTCAGTGCTGGGGGGCGGGGGTGATAGGGGACATGAGTGGGGGCCTGGTGGAGGCTGCCCATGGTGGCTGGGGGGTGGGGTGGTGGGAGACATGATCGGGGCCTGGTGGAGGCTGCCCCTGCACTGCTGGGGGGTGGGGGTGGTGGGAGACATGAGTGGGGGCCTGGTGGAGGCTGCCCATGGTGGCTGGGGGGTGGGGGTGATAGGGGACATGAGTGGGGGCCTGGTGGAGGCTGCCCCTGCACTGCTGGCGGTGGGGGTGGTGGTAGACATGAGTGGGGGCCTGGTGGAGGCTGCCCCTGCACTGCTTGGGTGTGGGGGTGTTGGGAGACATGAGTGGGGGCCTGGTGGAGGCTGCCCATGGTGGCTGGGGGGTGGGGTTGATAGGGGACATGAGTGGGGGCCTGGTGGAGGCTGCCCATGGTGGCTGGGGGGTGGGGGTGATAGGGGACATGAGTGGGGGCCTGGTGGAGGGTGCCCCTGCACTGCTGGGGGGTGGGGTGGTGGTAGACATGGGTGGGGGCCTGGTGAAGGGTGCCCCACAGTGCTGGGGGGTGGGGTGGGTGGGAGACATGAGTGGGGGCCTGGTGGAGGGTGCCCCTCAGTGCTGGGGGGGTGGGGTGGGAGACATGAGTGGGGGCCTGGTGGAGGCTGCCCATGGTGGCTGGGGGGTGGGGGTGATAGGGGACATGAGTGGGGGCCTGGTGGAGGCTGCCCCTGCACTGCTGGGGGTGGGGGTGGTGGTAGACATGAGTGGGGGCCTGGTGGAGGCTGCCCCTGCACTGCTTGGGTGTGGGGGTGTTGGGAGACATGAGTGGGGGCCTGGTGGAGGGTGCCCCTCAGTGCTGGGGAGTGGGGGTGATAGGGGACATGAGTGGGGGCCTGGTGGAGGCTGCCCATGGTGGCTGGGGGGTGGGGTGGTGGGAGACATGAGTGGGGCCTGGTGGAGGCTGCCCCTGCACTGCTGGGGGGTGGGGGTTGTGGGAGACATGAGTGGGGGCCTGGTGGAGGCTGCCCATGGTGGCTGGGGGGCGGGGTGGTGGGAGACATGAGTGGGGCCTGGTGGAGGCTGCCCCTGCACTGCTGGGGGGTGGGGGTGGTGGGAGACATGAGTGGGGGCCTGGTGGAGGCTGCCCATGGTGGCTGGGGGGTGGGGGTGATAGGGGACATGAGTGGGGGCCTGGTGGAGGCTGCCCCTGCACTGCTGGGGGTGGGGGTGGTGGTAGACATGAGTGGGGGCCTGGTGGAGGCTGCCTCTGCACTGCTTGGGTGTGGGGGTGTTGGGAGACATGAGTGGGGGCCTGGTGGAGGCTGCCCATGGTGGCTGGGGGGTGGGGTTGATAGGGGACATGAGTGGGGGCCTGGTGGAGGCTGCCCCTGCACTGCTGGGGGGTGGGGGTGGTGGTAGACATGGGTGGGGGCCTGGTGGAGGGTGCCCCACAGTGCTGGGGGGTGGGGTGGGTGGGAGACATGAGTGGGGGCCTGGTGGAGGGTGCCCCTCAGTGCTGGAGGTGTGGGGGGTGGGAGACATGAGTGGGGGCCTGGTGGAGGGTGCCTCTCAATGCGGGGGGTGGGGGGTGGGAGACATGAGTGGGGGCCTGGTGGAGGCTGCCCCTGCACTACTAGGGGGTGGGGGTGATAGGGGACATGAGTGGGGGCCTGGTGGAGGGTGCCCCTCAGTGCTGGGGGGTGGGGGTGATAGGGGACATGAGTGGGGGCCTGGTGGTGGCTGCCCCTGCACTGCTGGGCGGTGGGGGTGGTGGGAGACATGAGTGGGGGCCTGGTGGAGTGTGCCCCTCAGTGCTGGAGGGGAGTGGGGGGTGGGAGACATGAGTGGGGGCCTGGTGGAGGGTGCCCCTGCACTGCTGGGGGGTGGGGGTTGTGGTAGACATGGGTGGGAGCCTGGTGGAGGATGCCCATGGTGGCTGGGGGGTGGGGGTGGTGGGAGACATGAGTGGGGGCCTGGTGGAGGCTGCCCCTGCACTGCTGGGGGGTGGGGGTGATAGGGGACATGAGTGGGTGCCTGGTGGAGGCTGCCCCTGGTGGCTGGGGGTGGGGGTGATAGGGGACATGAGTGGGGGCCTGGTGGAGGGTGCCCCATGACTGCTGGGGGGTGGGGGTGCAAGGGGACATGAGTGGGTGCCTGGTGGAGGCTGCCCCATGACTGCTGGGGGGTGGGGGTGCAAGGGGACATGAGTGGGGGCCTGGTGGAGGGTGGCCCACAGTGCTGGGGGGGTGGGGGTGCTGGGGGACATGAGCAGGTGTGCAGGGTAGTCCCCTGTTTTGTGGGCTGCCTGCAGGGCCCGTGGAGGGTGTACAGGGAACACCTGTGAGGACCCACCCAGCCTAATCGCGTGTGTAACTTCCCGCGCACCCCTGTAATACACGTACCCAGCCAAATCGCGTGTGATAATTCCCGCGCACCCCTGTAATACACGTACCCTGGCTAATCGCGTGTAAAACTTCCCGCGTACCCCTGTAATACACGTACCCAGCCAAATTGCGTGTGATAATTCCCGCGTACCCCTGTAATACACGTACCCTGGCTAATCGCGTGTAAAACTTCACGCGTACCCCTGTAATACTCGTACCCTGGCCAATCGCATGTAAAACTTCCCGCGTACCCCTGTAATACACGTACCCTGGCTAATCGCGTGTAAAACTTCCCGCGTACCCCTGATATAAACGTTACCCGCTTTGCGTTCCTTGTTTGGCAGCCCTGTAAACTGGTCCAGGGTTAGCGCAGCTTTTGCGATGATTTAGCGATTTTGATGGCTTTTCCTTGCGCGAGGGCGTTCTTGGGGGCGTTACTGGCGCTGCTGCAGGGTCGCTGCGATACTCTGCGCCACGGCTGATTTGGGAGCCTAAAATCCATGAATACGCTGTGCGCGGAAATCGGTTTTAGCGCACGCGCCTGGCGCAGACAATCGCACGCGGACACTCTGCGCCAGCCGCTTGTGACACTTTTCTGCGAAATTCTATGAATTACCCTGTCTATGTTACGGAGTTGCACACACATTTAAACAGGTTCCAATTTTTTAAACATGTCTGCTACGCAGCTACTTCAACAGGTGCAAGAGAAAGATGAAATTTTATAGTCAAGTATCAGCAAATCTCTTGGCAAACATGCATGGTACGAAAGAATACTGGTTCTGAAAGATAAATGTAAAGTATGTAATTTCGCTCATCACCCTGCCTTTATGTAAATTATGTAATTTTTGCTTTCTCTTGTCTGTATATTCCTGTTATTCCTGTATATTCTGTGCTTTCCTGCATTCCATGTATATAACCTGTTCCTCAAGCTAAGCGCCTAGTTACTCTTAGGGTCAGTGTGCTATACAAGCAAATAAACAAAACTAAACTAAACTAAACTAAACTGAAGTCATGCAGAGGTACGGTTTATGCTACCCACATGGTTTGTCACCTTAAGTTGTGCAGAGTATGCATGGGAAGACTTGCATGATTTCCTACACATACCAAATGAAACAAAGCAGGGATAGACACGAAAACACCAGAAGAACTCTGCTCTCTTGACCGTGTAAATGTGTCAAGGTACTTCCATCACCACTTTATTGCCATACTGCACTTCATGTGTAATAAAACGATTCCTCCCCTCAGAGAAGTGCAACACTTCTTTTGGAGAAAATAATATCATTCCAGAGGAATATAACACATCCACATGCTTTTGTGAATTAAAGATGCTCCTAAATTTGGTCAGGACAGTGATGCCACTGTTTTGCAGTTCATTCACAAATATGTCACTTTCAAAATCTATTCAGAAAGCGTACAGAGTGACCTACATGCACAAATTTGCAGTTTTAAAGTCACAAATATGGCAAGTATTGTCGGCGCAGATATAAAAACAAAGGCAAATACTATACTAAATGCTGCTTTGGTTTCCCTAGACCAGTTTCAGCAAAATCACAAGTAAACAGCTTCATGTCTTCTGTTAAACACATGGCCTCATTACGAGTTGGACGGTAACGCTGTGTGTTTGGCTATTAGCGCCAGATCACGGCTTTGGCGGAAGGGTTATTGCCCATTCCCTATTGGGCCCATTCGGGATTTCCTCATTCCCCATTGGGCCCAATGGGGAAAATTCACACTATTACCGCCGGCAGATTTCCCACCGGCGGTAATCGCACTGAAAATCAGCAAATTTGCCGTAGATTTCCCCCAGCTAAGAGCTGGGGGGAAATCCATCAAAGCCATGATCTGGCAGACCCCTACATGCGGTGGTAATAGCACTACCACCGCATTTAAGCGTTACCGCCAGACTCATGATGAGGCGCACAGTGTGAAAGGCAAATTGCCTAAGAACACATACTGCATTAAAAGAACCGAAGCATCAAAGCACTTCAATGATTACAATGCCATCATTGCCCTCCTGTGGAATGCAAACATAGATGTGCAGTACATTTCAGACAATTCCACTGCAGTTGCACGATATGTCACAGCGCACTTAACCAAAGCTGAGAAAACAGAGCTGAAAGGCCTGTGGGATGACATATCATCTGACAAAACACTTTCACAAAATCTATACAGCTTTGGCATAAAGCTCCTCGCCCATAGAGAATGTGGCTGCTGCGAAGCCGTAGACCGTTTAACTGACACAACCTTGTATGGGAAATCTGAAAACATAATCTGGCTAAGCCTTGGTCCTGCTACATCCAGAAAAAGAGTTCTCAAATTGTACCAAGACATAGAAACTATAGAAACTATAGCCAAAAATGATCCCAACAGATTTTGAAAAATTATTTTTTGGACACACACTACCCAAACAGGAGTGCTGCTTTGGAAACCATGTGACTGTACCACAAAGCCCAAAATTTCTCATGCAAAATAAAATTAAACCAAATGAGAAAAAAGGTAAATACATAATCAAAAGTTGTGAGGGCAGCCTGGTTAAACTTATCAAACGCAGCCTGATTAATCATATGAAGCTATCATTCAAAACTCTTCAACATAGAGCACTTTACTACGTGTCCCTACTGCAACTTTTTAAACCATGGAGAAAAGAAGAAGATTTATTGGACACCCATGCCTCCTATGAAGATGCTTTCAATGCGAGTGAAAGTGCTATAACAAATATAAACTTCAAGCAGCACAAAAACATGTTGCACAATGAATGCCAACAAGAGGAAGAACTTCAAGCAGAACTAAATGTAGACACTCCTGAGAGGAGTCAACCTTCTCTTACAGGAAGCCAAGAACCACTTGGAGAGCTAATCATAGTAAATGAGGCAGAATTAGCCATGACTGAAGTAGAAAACAGCATGTGTCAGTATGAGGAAGCTGAAGAAAATGTTGCTCTACTGAAATCACAACTGAATGATGAACAACGAAGCATTTTCCTAGAAGTAACTAAAGAAATTGAACATGGTGTGCAGCACGAAACTAACACGTGTACCTGTCAAAACTATAAACCTGTACTCCTGTATGTAAGTGGTGAAGCTGGTTCAGGCAAAACATTCTTAATAAAAATCACCAGCAAGTTCCTCCAACAATTGACAAACAACAAGCTTTCAGCTGTTGCAACTGCCCTCAAAGGTTTAGCTGCCTACAACATAGGTGGTGTTAATTTAAACCGATTGCTACTCCTTCCAGGAGAACACCAAAACAAATTAAACTACTACACATTTTCAGCAGAAGCTGCTATGGAGCTATGCAGAGTTTTGAAACAAATGAAAATGCTCCTAATAGATGAGGTGAGCATGGTCTGCGACCTTATGTTGGCTTTGATTCAACTCAGATTGCAAGAGGTCCTTAAAACGGACTACGAAGTACTCTTTGAAGGAAAACACAATTGTTTTCGGAGATCTTCTTCAAATAATACCAGTGAAATGTGAACCTATTTTTAAAATCTTAGGACACAAACTGTGCCGTAACACACTTGGCAGCCTAGGAAGTGTAAATCTCTGGCAACATTTCTATACAGAGAACTAACTGAAAACATGCATCAGTCTGCAGACCTCACCTAAATTTCAGATGCATCCATGAGCTATACAGGCATAACACATCTGCTACTGTTGTCATGGAACAATTTGCACACAAAAATGTAAAATGTATGTCCTTAATGCCTGCCCTAGCAAGCTGTGTACAATTCAATAAAACAATGTTGAAAAATAAATCCAACCACCAGTGTAAATTTACTCCATAGACAAACTGGACGTGTACTGTATGACAGTACCTATGTGTCAACAAGCCACACCTTGACTAAATAGCTTCGAAAACTCTTTAACTCTATCTCCAACGCACCTGGTTTGGAGAAAATGTTAACATTGTGTTTAAACTGTAGAGAAATGCTAAAGCATAACCATGACGTAGAGCAAGGTTTGGTTAATGGTGCACGTGGTACAGTTGTTGGCATTCAGACATACCCATGTGACAACAGCATTCAGTTTGTCAACATCCACTTTGACAAACTTTCAGAAGTTAAAAGGATAGGATGCTTAACAGCCCAATGCCTTCTTTTCAAAGACATGTATGTACACATAGAACAGTTTTCTCTATCTCTAGCATAAACAGTTATTATTTAAAAATCACAAGGTCTAACCCTGGATCAACCTTTGATTGACATTGACAGCACTAAGAAGGCATGAGTTACGTAGCACTGCCACACCTATGTACACTTGAAGGACTATTTCTAGTCAATTTTGATGCAATTAAAGTCAAGGCTGACTTTCCTTGCATTGTAGAGTACAACAAACTACGTGCAGTCTACACACCTCATCTCAAAATGTGCCCTGTTCCTCAAAAAGGCAAACTTTGTAAAAGAAAACTACTACAAACACAACTTATCTGTTATCTCCCAACAGTATCACCAGAGAAATTGAAGGCAGCTGCTACTCCACCAATTACCACAACCTCAGAAAGATGTACTGAAAAGGCACATGCATACCCAACTGCACAAACAAAGAAAAGTAATTCTTAAAATAAAACACATTGACTTCCATTAAATGACTCAGACACAGAACTGTCTGGTCCATTCAAATTTTCCAACACAACTGGTGTAAATTGCTATGCAAATGTAGCAATCAATGTACTATTTCAATTGCCACCAATTGTTGAAAACATTTACTTAAACGGTGCAGAGCAGTTGCATTTGCAAATGCTACTCCTTAAAAAAAATGAAACAAACAATCCTGACAACACTTACAGTGTCTCAGGAATAAGGCAGGAATTGGACAACTGTGCAGGAATGGTGAGATTCACTATAAACACACAAGAAGATCCACAAGATGTCTAATGGACTTTTTGCAAGTTCTGGACAGCAAAAACATACCTATAAATGAAATTTTCCAGATTTCAAATATGTGGAAACATGCATGCACTCACTGCAGCCATGTGGCGCAGGATCAAGTCCCTAATGAGCACTTTGTGTATGTATCTACACCTAACTGTGAATCCATTCAATTTCAGCAGCCAGTGCAAAATGCAAATCATGACATATTATGTACTACTTGCAATTCAGATAATCATTCCACCTTACAGATACAGTCACATAGCAAATATGTAATAGTAATTCTTTTACGATACAATCCAGATGGTACCAAAAACAACTGCAAGCTTACTAGCTTCACACACGGGCAAGTATCACTTGGCAATAAAACCTTCACAACAGTAGACATAATCTACCACATGCGTGCACACAACCCTAGACTATTGGGTGTATGGGCTATGGCCTACAGCCATACACATAAGAATCTAGGGCCTTGCCACAACCACTGCAGCATAATACAGCCATGCACCCACAAATCTGCCCAGTAACCACAACCCACACACATAAGGCAGCGGCCAGAAGCCCTGTCCACTTCAGTTCACATACTATCACAATACTTGCACCGACTGCACAGACTCTCATACACTCAAGAATATCAAGGCAGTCCAATAAGCTAACTGCCACACCCCTTGTGCGCTTCTCTACACATACTATTACAGTACTTAAACCAGTGGGCAGACTCTAAGAGTCCAGGAGCTTGCCACAACCACCACAGCATTATACAGTTTATGCAAACATCCTCATATCTACTACATTCCACTCCCCTACCCTAAGCCGCCTGAGGCGCTGTGCACTTCTCCACACATACTATTACAGTACTTCAACCAGTGGGCAGACTCTCCGGCCATGCACCCAAGAGTCCAGCAGCTTTCCACAACCACCAGAGCATAATACAGCCTATACAAACATCCACATATCATCTACATTCCACTCCCCTACCCTAATGAAGCCTGCCTGCAGTCACCAGATGAGCTGCTCGCCTGAAGACCTACCCGTTCACATACTATTACACTACTTGAACCTACTGCTCAGACTCTCATACACTCAAAAGTCTTGGGGCAGTCCGTTAAGTCACCTGCCACACACCTTATCCACTTCTGTACACATACTATTACACTACTTGCAGCCAGTGCGCAGACTGTTCAGCCAGTGGTCGGAGTCTTGGGTGCATGGCCTCCAGCCATGCACACAAGACTGTAGTAGCTGGCCACAATTACCACACCATAATACAGCCATGCACCCAAGAATCTTTCCAGTGGCCACAACCGTCGAACAGTTCAATAAGCCAACTGCCACACACCCTGTCCACTTCTGTACACATACTATTGAACTACTTTCAGCCAGTGGGCAGACTCTTGCAGCCAGTGGGCAGACTCTTGGGGCCATGCACCCAAGACTCTACTAGTTGGCCACAATTACCACAGCATAATACCACCATGCACCCAAGAATCTGCCCAGTGGCCACAACCCTCAGGACAGTTCAATAAGCCAGCTGCCACACACCCTGTCCACTTCTGTACACATACTATTACACTACTTGCAGGCAGAGGGCATACTATTAGGTGCATGGCCCCAATAGTGTAGAAGCTGGTCACAATCACCACAGCATAATAATGCAATGCACCCAACAATTTGCACACTGGCCACAACCCACATAAATAAACCAGCCACCTGAGGCCCTGTCCACTTCTCTAGACATACTATTACACTACTTGCAGCAGTGGGCAGCCTCTATGCACTCAAGACTAGTAGATAACCACAATTACCACAGCATAATACAGCCATGCACCCAAGAATCGGCCCAGTGGCCACAGTCCAATAAGCCAGCTGCCACACACCCTGTCCACTTCTGTACACATACTATTACACTACTTGCAATCAGTGGGCAGACTCTTGGGTGCATGGCCTCTGGCCATGCACCCAAGAGTCTAGTAGCTGGCCAAAACCACCACAGCATAATACAGCCTATACAAACATCCTCATATCTTTTACATTCCACTCCCCTACCCTAATGAAACCAGCCTGCAGTCCCCAAATAAGCTGCTCACCTGAGGACCTACCAGCGAACTGCCGCAGTGTCCGCGGACTGCCGCAAACACAACACAGTCTTCTTCCTGCACTGCTGGGGGGTGGGGGTGGTGGGAGACATGAGTGGGGGCCTGGTGGAGGCTGCCCATGGTGGCTGGGGGGTGGGGGTGATAGGGGACATGAGTGGGGGCCTGGTGGAGGCTGCCCCTGCACTGCTGGGGGTGGGGGTGGTGGTAGACATGAGTGGGGGCCTGGTGGAGGCTGCCCCTGCACTGCTTGGGTGTGGGGGTGTTGGGAGACATGAGTGGGGGCCTGGTGGAGGCTGCCCATGGTGGCTGGGGGGTGGGGTTGATAGGGGACATGAGTGGGGGCCTGGTGGTGGCTGCCCCTGCACTGCTGGGGGGTGGGGGTGGTGGTAGATATGGGTGGGGGCCTGGTGGAGGGTGCCCCACAGTGCTGGGGGGTGGGGTGGGTGGGAGACATGAGTGGGGGCCTGGTGGAGGGTGCCCCTCAGTGCTGGGGGCGTGGGGGGTGGGAGACATGAGTGGGGGCCTGGTGGAGGGTGCCCCTCAATGCGGGGGGGTGGGGGGTGGGAGACATGAGTGGGGGCCTGGTGGAGGCTGCCCCTGCACTACTAGGGGGTGGGGGTGATAGGGGACATGAGTGGGGGCCTGGTGGAGGGTGCCCCTCAGTGCTGGGGGGTGGGGGTGATAGGGGACATGAGTGGGGGCCTGGTGGTGGCTGCCCCTGCACTGCTGGGCGGTGGGGGTGGTGGGAGACATGAGTGGGGGCCTGGTGGAGTGTGCCCCTCAGTGCTGGAGGGGAGTGGGGGGTGGGAGACATGAGTGGGGGCCTGGTGGAGGGTGCCCCTGCACTGCTGGGGGGTGGGGGTTGTGGTAGACATGGGTGGGAGCCTGGTGGAGGATGCCCATGGTGGCTGGGGGGTGGGGGTGGTGGGAGACATGAGTGGGGGCCTGGTGGAGGCTGCCCCTGCACTGCTGGGGGGTGGGGGTGATAGGGGACATGAGTGGGTGCCTGGTGGAGGCTGCCCCTGGTGGCTGGGGGTGGGGGTGATAGGGGACATGAGTGGGGGCCTGGTGGAGGGTGCCCCATGACTGCTGGGGGGTGGGGGTGCAAGGGGACATGAGTGGGGGCCTGGTGGAGGCTGCCCCATGACTGCTGGGGGGTGGGGGTGCAAGGGGACATGAGTGGGGGCCTGGTGGAGGGTGGCCCACAGTGCTGGGGGGTGGGGGTGCTGGGGGACATGAGCAGGTGTGCAGGGTAGTCCCCTGTTTTGTGGGCTGCCTGCAGGGGCCGTGGAGGGTGTACAGGGAACACCTGTGAGGACCCACCCAGCCTAATCGCGTGTGTAACTTCCCGCGCACCCCTGTAATACACGTACCCAGCCAAATCGCGTGTGATAATTCCCGCGCACCCCTGTAATACACGTACCCGGCCAAATCGCGTGTGATAATTCCCGCGCACCCCTGTAATACACGTACCCAGCCAAATGGCGTGTGATAAATCCCGCGTACCCCTGTAATACACGTACCCTGGCTAATCGCGTGTAAAACTTCCCGCGTACCCCTGTAATACACGTACCCAGCCAAATCGCGTGTGATAATTCCCGCGTACCCCTGTAATACACGTACCCTGGCTAATCGCGTGTAAAACTTCACGCGTACCCCTGTAATACTCGTACCCTGGCCAATCGCGTGTAAAACTTCCCGCATACCCCTGTAATACACGTACCCTGGCTAATCGCGTGTAAAACTTCCCGCGTACCCCTGATATAAACGTTACCCGCTTTGCGTTCCTTGTTTGGCAGCCCTGTAAACTGGTCCAGGGTTAGCGCAGCCCTTTGCGATGATTTAGCGATTTTGATGGCTTTTCCTTGCGCGAGGGCGTTCTTGGGGGCGTTACTGGCGCTGCTGCAGGGTCGCTGCGATACTCTGCGCCAAGGCTGATTTGGGAGCCTAAAATCCATGAATACGCTGTGCGCGGAAATCGGTTTTAGCGCACGCGCCTGGCGCAGACAATCGCACGCGGACACTCTGCGCCAGCCGCTTGCGACACTTTTCTGCGAAATTCTATGAATTACCCTGTCTATGTTACGGAGTTGCACACACATTTAAACAGGTTCCAATTTTTTAAACATGTCTGCTACGCAGCTACTTCAACAGGTGCAAGAGAAAGATGAAATTTTATAGTCAAGTATCAACAAATCTCTTGGCAAACATGCATGGTACGAAAGAATACTGGTTCTGAAAGATAAATGTAAAGTATGTAATTTCGCTCATCACCCTGCCTTTATGTAAATTATGTAATTTTTGCTTTCTCTTGTCTGTATATTCCTGTTATTCCTGTATATTCTGTGCTTTCCTGCATTCCATGTATATAACCTGTTCCTCAAGCTAAGCGCCTAGTTACTCTTAGGATCAGTGTGCTATACAAGCAAATAAACAAAACTAAACTAAACTAAACTAAACTGAAGTCATGCAGAGGTACGGTTTATGCTACCCACATGGTTTGTCACCTTAAGTTGTGCAGAGTATGCATGGGAAGACTTGCATGATTTCCTACACATACCAAATGAAACAAAGCAGGGATAGACACGAAAACACCAGAAGAACTCTGCTCTCTTGACCGTGTAAATGTGTCAAGGTACTTCCATCACCACTTTATTGCCATACTGCACTTCATGTGTAATAAAACGATTCCTCCCCTCAGAGAAGTGCAACACTTCTTTTGGAGAAAATAATATCATTCCAGAGGAATATAACACATCCACATGCTTTTGTGGATTAAAGATGCTCCTAAATTTGGTCAGGACAGTGATGCCACTGTTTTGCAGTTCATTCACAAATATGTCACTTTCAAAATCTATTCAGAAAGCGTACAGAGTGACCTACATGCACAAATTTGCAGTTTTAAAGTCACAAATATGGCAAGTATTGTCGGCGCAGATATAAAAACAAAGGCAAATACTATACTAAATGCTGCTTTGGTTTCCCTAGACCAGTTTCAGCAAAATCACAAGTAAACAGCTTCATGTCTTCTGTTAAACACATGGCCTCATTACGAGTTGGACGGTAACGCTGTGTGTTTGGCTATTAGCGCCAGATCACGGCTTTGGCGGAAGGGTTATTGCCCATTCCCTATTGGGCCCATTCGGGATTTCCTCATTCCCCATTGGGCCCAATGGGGAAAATTCACACTATTACCGCCGGCAGATTTCCCACCGGCGGTAATCGCACTGAAAATCAGCAAATTTGCCGTAGATTTCCCCCCAGCTAAGAGCTGGGGGGAAATCCATCAAAGCCATGATCTGGCAGACCCCTACATGCGGTGGTAATAGCGCTACCACCGCATTTAAGCGTTACCGCCAGACTCATGATGAGGCGCACAGTGTGAAAGGCAAATTGCCTAAGAACACATACTGCATTAAAAGAACCGAAGCATCAAAGCACTTCAATGATTACAATGCCATCATTGCCCTCCTGTGGAATGCAAACATAGATGTGCAGTACATTTCAGACAATTCCACTGCAGTTGCACGATATGTCACAGCGCACTTAACCAAAGCTGAGAAAACAGAGCTGAAAGGCCTGTGGGATGACATATCATCTGACAAAACACTTTCACAAAATCTATACAGCTTTGGCATAAAAATCCTCGCCCATAGAGAATGTGGCTGCTGCGAAGCCGTAGACCGTTTAACTGACACAACCTTGTATGGGAAATCTGAAAACATAATCTGGCTAAGCCTTGGTCCTGCTACATCCAGAAAAAGAGTTCTCAAATTGTACCAAGACATAGAAACTATAGAAACTATAGCCAAAAATGATCCCAACAGATTTTGAAAAATTATTTTTTGGACACACACTACCCAAACAGGAGTGCTGCTTTGGAAACCATGTGACTGTACCACAAAGCCCAACATTTCTCATGCAAAATAAAATTAAACCAAATGAGAAAAAAGGTAAATACATAGTCAAAAGTTGTGAGGGCAGCCTGGTTAAACTTATCAAACGCAGCCTGATTAATCATATGAAGCTATCATTCAAAACTCTTCAACATAGAGCACTTTACTACGTGTCCCTACTGCAACTTTTTAAACCATGGAGAAAAGAAGAAGATTTATTGGACACCCATGCCTCCTATGAAGATGCTTTCAATGCGAGTGAAAGTGCTATAACAAATATAAACTTCAAGCAGCACAAAAACATGTTGCACAATGAATGCCAACAAGAGGAAGAACTTCAAGCAGAACTAAATGTAGACACTCCTGAGAGGAGTCAACCTTCTCTTACAGAAAGCCAAGAACCACTTGGAGAGCTAATCATAGTAAATGAGGCAGAATTAGCCATGACTGAAGTAGAAAACAGCATGTGTCAGTATGAGGAAGCTGAAGAAAATGTTGCTCTACTGAAATCACAACTGAATGATGAACAACGAAGCATTTTCCTAGAAGTAACTAAAGAAATTGAACATGGTGTGCAGCACGAAACTAACACGTGTACCTGTCAAAACTATAAACCTGTACTCCTGTATGTAAGTGGTGAAGCTGGTTCAGGCAAAACATTCTTAATAAAAATCACCAGCAAGTTCCTCCAACAATTGACAAACAACAAGCTTTCAGCTGTTGCAACTGCCCTCAAAGGTTTAGCTGCCTACAACATAGGTGGTGTTAATTTAAACCGATTGCTACTCCTTCCAGGAGAACACCAAAACAAATTAAACTACTACACATTTTCAGCAGAAGCTGCTATGGAGCTATGCAGAGTTTTGAAACAAATGAAAATGCTCCTAATAGATGAGGTGAGCATGGTCTGCGACCTTATGTTGGCTTTGATTCAACTCAGATTGCAAGAGGTCCTTAAAACGGACTACGAAGTACTCTTTGAAGGAAAACACAATTGTTTTCGGAGATCTTCTTCAAACAATACCAGTGAAATGTGAACCTATTTTTAAAATCTTAGGACACAAACTGTGCCGTAACACACTTGGCAGCCTAGGAAGTGTAAATCTCTGGCAACATTTCTATACAGAGAACTAACTGAAAACATGCATCCGTCTGCAGACCTCACCTAAATTTCTGATGCATCCATGAGCTATACTGGCATAACACATCTGCTACTGTTGTCATGGAACAATTTGCACACAAAAATGTAAAATGTATGTCCTTAATGCCAGCCCTAGCAAGCTGTGCACAATTCAATAAAACAATGTTGAAAAATAAATCCAACCACTAGTGTAAATTTACTCCATAGACAAACTGGACGTGTACTGTATGACAGTACCTATGTGTCAACAAGCCACACCTTGACTAAATAGCTTCGAAAACTCTTTAACTCTATCTCCAACGCACCTGGTTTGGAGAAAATGTTAACATTGTGTTTAAACTGTAGAGAAATGCTAAAGCATAACCATGACGTAGAGCAAGGTTTGGTTAATGGTGCACGTGGTACAGTTGTTGGCATTCAGACATACCCATGTGACAACAGCATTCAGTTTGTCAACATCCACTTTGACAAACTTTCAGAAGTTAAAAGGATAGGATGCTTAACAGCCCAATGCCTTCTTTTCAAAGACATGTATGTACACATAGAACAGTTTTCTCTATCTCTAGCATAAACAGTTATTATTTAAAAATCACAAGGTCTAACCCTGGATCAACCATTGATTGACATTGACAGCACTAAGAAGGCATGAGTTACGTAGCACTGCCACACCTATGTACACTTGAAGGACTATTTCTAGTCAATTTTGATGCAATTAAAGTCAAGGCTGACTTTCCTTGCATTGTAGAGTACAACAAACTACGTGCAGTCTACACACCTCATCTCAAAATGTGCCCTGTTCCTCAAAAAGGCAAACTTTGTAAAAGAAAACTACTACAAACACAACTTATCTGTTATCTCCCAACAGTATCACCAGAGAAATTGAAGGCAGCTGCTACTCCACCAATTACCACAACCTCAGAAAGATGTACTGAAAAGGCACATGCATACCCAACTGCACAAACAAAGAAAAGTAATTCTTAAAATAAAACACATTGACTTCCATTAAATGACTCAGACACAGAACTGTCTGGTCCATTCAAATTTTCCAACACAACTGGTGTAAATTGCTATGCAAATGTAGCAATCAATGTACTATTTCAATTGCCACCAATTGTTGAAAACATTTACTTAAACGGTGCAGAGCAGTTGCATTTGCAAATGCTACTCCTTAAAAAAAATGAAACAAACAATCCTGACAACACTTACAGTGTCTCAGGAATAAGGCAGGAATTGGACAACTGTGCAGGAATGGTGAGATTCACTATAAACACACAAGAAGATCCACAAGATGTCTAATGGACTTTTTGCAAGTTCTGGACAGCAAAAACATACCTATAAATGAAATTTTCCAGATTTCAAATATGTGGAAACATGCATGCACTCACTGCAGCCATGTGGCGCAGGGTCAAGTCCCTAATGAGCACTTTGTGTATGTATCTACACCTAACTGTGAATCCATTCAATTCCAGCAGCCAGTACAAAATGCAAATCATGACATATTATGTACTACTTGCAATTCAGATAATCACTCCACCTTACAGATACAGTCACATAGCAAATATGTAATAGTAATTCTTTTACGATACAATCCAGATGGTACCAAAAACAACTGCAAGCTTACTAGCTTCACACACGGGCAAGTATCACTTGGCAATAAAACCTTCACAACAGTAGACATAATCTACCTCATGCGTGCACACAACCCTAGACTATTGGGTGTATGGGCTATGGCCTACAGCCATACACATAAGAATCTAGGGCCTTGCCACAACCACTGCAGCATAATACAGCCATGCACCCACAAATCTGCCCAGTAACCACAACCCACACACATAAGGCAGCGGCCAGAAGCCCTGTCCACTTCAGTTCACATACTATCACAATACTTGCACCGACTGCACAGACTCTCATACACTCAAGAATATCAAGGCAGTCCAATAAGCTAACTGCCACACCCCTTGTGCGCTTCTCTACACATACTATTACAGTACTTAAACCAGTGGGCAGACTCTAAGAGTCCAGGAGCTTGCCACAACCACCACAGCATTATACAGTTTATGCAAACATCCTCATATCTACTACATTCCACTCCCCTACCCTAAGCCGCCTGAGGCGCTGTGCACTTCTCCACACATACTATTACAGTACTTCAACCAGTGGGCAGACTCTCCGGCCATGCACCCAAGAGTCCAGCAGCTTTCCACAACCACCAGAGCATAATACAGCCTATACAAACATCCACATATCATCTACATTCCACTCCCCTACCCTAATGAAGCCTGCCTGCAGTCACCAGATGAGCTGCTCGCCTGAAGACCTACCCGTTCACATACTATTACACTACTTGAACCTACTGCTCAGACTCTCATACACTCAAAAGTCTTGGGGCAGTCCATTAAGTCACCTGCCACACACCTTATCCACTTCTGTACACATACTATTACACTACTTGCAGCCAGTGCACAGACTCGTTCAGCCAGTGGTCGGAGTCTTGGGTGCATGGCCTCCAGCCATGCACACAAGACTGTAGTAGCTGGCCACAATTACCACACCATAATACAGCCATGCACCCAAGAATCTTTCCAGTGGCCACAACCGTCGAACAGTTCAATAAGCCAACTGCCACACACCCTGTCCACTTCTGTACACATACTATTGAACTACTTTCAGCCAGTGGGCAGACTCTTGCAGCCAGTGGGCAGACTCTTGGGGCCATGCACCCAAGACTCTACTAGTTGGCCACAATTACCACAGCATAATACCACCATGCACCCAAGAATCTGCCCAGTGGCCACAACCCTCAGGACAGTTCAATAAGCCAGCTGCCACACACCCTGTCCACTTCTGTACACATACTATTACACTACTTGCAGGCAGTGGGCATACTATTAGGTGCATGGCCCCAATAGTGTAGAAGCTGGTCACAATCACCACAGCATAATAATGCAATGCACCCAACAATTTGCACACTGGCCACAACCCACATAAATAAACCAGCCACCTGAGGCCCTGTCCACTTCTCTAGACATACTATTACACTACTTGCAGCAGTGGGCAGCCTCTATGCACTCAAGACTCTAGTAGATAGCCACAATTACCACAGCATAATACAGCCATGCACCCAAGAATCTGCCCAGTGGCCACAGTCCAATAAGCCAGCTGCCACACACCCTGTCCACTTCTGTACACATACTATTACACTACTTGCAATCAGTGGGCAGACTCTTGGGTGCATGGCCCCTGGCCATGCACCCAAGAGTCTAGTAGCTGGCCACAACCACCACAGCATAATACAGCCTATACAAACATCCTCATATCTTTTACATTCCACTCCCCTACCCTAATGAAACCAGCCTGCAGTCCCCAAATAAGCTGCTCACCTGAGGACCTACCAGCGAACTGCCGCAGTGTCCGCGGACTGCCGCAAACACAACACAGTCTTCTTCAAGCTAAACAAATACATCATATGAACCATCTTTCACCTCCCACCATTTCCAGCCCCTCTACCCAACACCAGATGCCCCAAAACATGTTTTTCCACCCCTGTTTGGCACCGCGCTATCCGCGAATATCCATGGAGACGACATGGCAGGAGTTTCAGAAAAATATGATGCACATCATGCTTCCCTCCAGCCACACAGCAGGATCAGAGCCAGATATGACTCTTTTTTTTACCTACATTTTGCCTGTTTTTAAAAACACTTCTGGACGGATTTTCACCAAATTTACAAAAGCACGCTTTCGAGATGAAGCCGCTGCTCCTGTCACAAATTTGGTGAAAATACATCCAGCAGTTTGGGCTGTAGGTGTGAGCAAAATGTTTTTCCATTCAGTCAATGGAAGAAAAAAAATGGGAGCCCCGTATAACTTTGCCCCCCTCCACGAGACCTCACCAACCTTGCCAAAAAATATCAGAGCGTGTCATATGCATTTTTTGCAAAGTTTGGTGAGGATTCATCCAGGGGGGTCGAATTTCATAAACCACCCAAAAAAGTGCTCTTCCTATGGGTTTAGCAGCTTAACAATAACTACAGGGCCGCTACTGCAGGCTGTGTAATATATTATCTGCTGGATGGATTTTTACCAAATTTGCACCTGGAGCAGCAGCTTAATCCTAAAATCGTGCTTTTGTAAATTTGGTTTAAATCCATCCAGTAGTAGCCGAATGTCCGCGGACACTGCAGTAGAAACATATAAAAAACACAACATTGCACTTGTCAAACTTATCAAACATCTCTGGGGAAGTGAGTGGTGATGAGGATGGGATGGGATATGGCCGTAAGAAGCCAAACAAAAATGATGTCCCTGAAAACTTCAGATGTTCAGGGACATCTATGCTTATTTCTGCATTACAAGGTTGCTGAAAAGAAGTTCTTGGATGGCTTATAACCTTGGCACTACTCAATGAAACTTCATGAACATTTTGAATTTTATTCTAGACTTGATTCTGAATGGTTTCAGAAAGTGTGGAGCTGTTTTGTCAAGAGGAAACACATTTAGATTGGGGTCCCAAAATATTGTATAGGCATATAAATGTGGCGTCATTTGACGAATCTGCACAAAAATGCGCATAACACTTTTAAACCTACATTTAAATGTTTTTGTAAAGTTTGGTGGGATTTTTTCAAGAGGGGGCTAAATTAGAGGGGGGTATCTCAACATTTTTAGATGGCTTATATGTTTGTTGCCTTTTGACGAATGTGGACAAACGTTTTCAGAAAGATTATAGACCCAACCTTCAATGTCTGTGTAAATACTGAATGGAGTTTATCAAGTGGGGGCTAAGTTATATGACTATTGTATGTACATACATTTTGACACTTTTGAAAAAATAAAACATGGATGGATTTCAAGCAAACCCATGTAAGGAATATTAGCAAGGACCTTAAAGCATGGTTTTGCAAATGCGCTTGTGTTTTATTTTTTGACAAGTGTCATAATGTAGGTACAAAAAATAGTGATATACCTTTGGTGACTGAAGAATAGACTGTGGCCATGGGCAGTGGCCAGATTGTCCGGGTTATGGTATAAGGTCATGTCCCGAACAATCAGGCTACTGGCCATGACCGTGAGGGACACAAAATTGTGTTAAAGTGGCCATGTCCATCTGGGACCGGCTTTGTGGTAAAGTTTTCGAAAGTAGGATGGGTTTGAAAGGGAAAAGAAAATGGGCTTGAGGTAATATAGTCATAGGGTTCTGACCTCACCTTCTGCAGGCTGCCATGGAACGGGAAAAAGGGGCTCTGTACAGAGCCCTGCCTTCTCTTTCCATGGTGGCCATCTCGGAAAAGGATTTTCCTTCATACAGCGGGATGCTGCAGGCCTCCCGCTGTAGGAAAAAAAACATATTTTTTAGCACCCCAGGTTCCCGCTTTGGGAACCAGGGGTGCTAATGGCCTTTATCCCCCATTGCAGGGGCTGCAGTGGAGGATAATGGGCGGGAGCCCGTGTTATTTATTTATTTATTTATTTATTTATAATGTGCCGAAAGCCTGCAGGCTTCAGGGCGCACACAGACACACTTCGCTTGGGCCGATAACTTGGGCTGCACGGCCGATATCCCCCAGTCCCTGGAACGGGGGATGAATATCACATTATTCCCATTAGCACAACACAAAACTCTAATGGAAATGTTGGAAAAACGTATTGAGTCTATGTACTTTACTGAGAAATCTAAAGTAGATGGAGTCTATAAGAATTGTTTTGTTGTTATATTTTTCAACTGTGAAAGGTGGTTCCTAAAGGAACCTTTCTATTGTTGTTTTAAAAATCTTTTTTGCAGGAGAGGTTAGGAAAGTTTGATGAGGAGGGAAATGAGGAAAGAGGCACCAAGCACTAATATGGTGGGGCAGGTGGATAGCGGAAGATGTTGCGCGTGTGTTACTTCTAAGGTAGTGGTCAGTGTTTCTCATGCTCCTTGATTGCAGCTTCAAACACACGCCGAAATTGCTGGACTGTTGTCTTCCAAAGATATGGATCAACTGACTCTTTTATTGCTTTCAAGGTAGCTGGTGGGATTTTTGTGTCCCACTGAAGTAGGCTGTGTGCTTAAGGTATTGGTTGAGGAAGATGATGTGGAGGAAGACAGTTTAATACTTGCTAAGAAAGGAAAAATCTTTCTGAGAGCATTGTGGTAGTTGGATTTGGTGTGGCGGCACACAAAGTTGGTCCCATAGGAGTAATGTCCAGGTAGTCTGCGACTGAGTACACTCAGTGCATTTCACTTTTGTAGCTTTAGCCTTTGGTACATTCCCAGCAGTGGTAAAGAACTGCCCCACCCATGATTCTCTTTGAGTGCTAGAGGTAGGCACTTCATCTACCTCATATTTTTGTCCCTCTTCATTGTCTTTGGAAATACTGTGCTTTTTTGTTGTTGTGTGGGTCCTCCAGCTGGTGGTGGTGGTGGCTCTTGGGGAGGAGAGATGACAATAGCTGATGCCATTTTTAAGATAAATACCAGTTTTGCTAATATTCTTCAAATATGTGCTTTGTATTAGATTGTTAATGAATAATGAGTAAGAATAGGTGTAGGAGCTGTGCAAGTGTACATTTTGAGCTTGAAAGTTCCTAGATCAGTAGAAAATGCAATTCCGATCTGTCCTCGAAGCAAGGACCCGAACGTGAGGTGAAAAACGCGTTCATGGACATGTCATCATGCCATGCGCAAGTGCATGGTCACGTGGCACTGTCCGGAAGGTCCACAATGACGTCAGATGTTTGCGTACGTCGACTGAAGCAAAAACAGTAGAAAAAGTATAGAAGTGTTAAAAATGATGCTAGAAGGTGGGAAATGGCAGAGTTTTAAGTTGAAATGTTGTAAATTGGACAAAAAATTACTATATCGGGGAAAGTATGATATTAGTAAGTTTTAGGAAAATAGCATGCACTGGTACAAACCCATGAGATAAAATGTTAAAGAGATGTTGTGGTTAAGTTGCACCAAAAAAAAAAGCCCATACAATTCACTGAAAAAACTGTTTTAAAGGGACTTTATGGTTAAGTTGCACTAATAAAAACATGTGAAATTCAATTAAAAAACTTTGTTAAAGGCACATTATGGTTACGTTGCACAAATAAAAACCTATACAATTCACAGAAGAAACTTTGTTAGAGGGACGTTATGGTTAAGTTGCACTATTAAAAACCTATGCTGCTCGATCAGTGTGGCCAGCATGTCCTCTCGTTCCTCACTCCTATGGAGATGGCTCCTGATCTCCTGCAGAGATGGTGTTGGGGAGCGCATGGGATTCCTGAGGCTCGTTGGGCTGAATGTGTCCAGTTGATCAAGGGTGTTGGGGTTCTTCTCACTGCCTAATCCAGATGGCTCACTGGGCTGTTCCTCTCGACTGCTATCCATGCTATCTGACTCGGCCTAGTGTGGTGGTGGTGTACCTCCTGGTGGGATAGCAGTGGCAGCAGGGGTGTTGGGCCGGGGAGCCTGCTGTGTCCCAGGGTAGCAGGGGTGTTGGGCCGCGGTGCCTGCTGTGACCCAGGGGCAGCAGGGGTGTTGGGCTGGGGTGCCTGCTGTGTCCAGGGGCAAGCGGGGGTGCTGGGCTGGGGTGCCTGCTGTGTCCCAGGGGCTGCAGGGGTGTTGGGCTGGGGTGCCTGTTGTGTCCAAGGGGAAGCAGGAGTGGTGGTCTCCTGGCCGTGGTGTACCTGGGCCATCTTGACTTTCCGGATGGCCAAGGTGCCTGCAGCTGATGTTGACTGATGTGCTGGCCGACGTGCACGTCCCATCTCCATTGATGTCCTGGTTGTCCGACATTGGTATCAGATGATGTTCCTGTGAATGTTAGGCATGCTGTACTATATATATATATATATATAGTCCACTGACTGACAGGATGTGTATTGTACACTTACATCCAACACACTCACCCTGCAACATGACATTGTGGTTACCTGCATTGATGTGTCGTGCATTGTCATGTTGGTGTGTATGGGTCATACTTGTGCAGGCCATCAGACTGGCTTTGCAATGTATTGGGGGCGGGGGGTCCATGGGAGTACTGTGTGCGCTCGGGGTGATGTGGACTGTGATGTGTGTATTTCTGTGCATTGATGGGGGCAGGATTAGCTTGATTCAGCTTCATATTTGTGCACTTTCTGTACTCACCAGCCTTTGCCGGGTGTCCCAGCTCCTGCCGCCGCTATACTGACTCCTTCGATGCCCTCGGGGTGCAGCACATTGCTGCACTTTTCCTCCCATGGGAGCAGCTTTAGGGGTGAGTGAGGTGTGCCACCTGTTGCTGTGCATTGTCATCTGTGGGCTGCCATAAGATTCTGCACCCTTAGGCGGAGGTCATCCCATCTCTTAAGGCAGTCCTTGATGCTACGGGCTGTGAAACCCATAGCTGTCACCTTCTGGGCAGCCTCAGCCCATATGGCATTGGGCCTCAGCTCCATTTGCGCTGCTGGTCTGCTGAAAATAGATGCCCTGCATTTTCAACAATGTGGCCTACCAGCATGTTCAGTTCTGCTTCACTGAAGCAGGGCTTCACACATGGACTTGGGGGATTCTGGATGCCATGTCCCTCTGTATGTTTGGCCACTCACTGTTGCTGGATGCCTTCTGGTACAGGAGGATTGCAGTGGATTGTGATCTTTTTAATGGCCCCTGATCTGTTTCCGGTTCCAGCGCATTTGTGGTGGTACATCCGTCTCTGCCAGTGTTTCTGTGATGGCGGTGGCACCGGTTCCATGCATTGATGATGCGCGCGCCTATCAAGCCGTAATCCTACCTTGTTTATGCCACAAGGCGGTGGCAGAAACAGTACCACCACCATCACGGTAACACCTGATTTTTAACGCTGGACTTGTAATGAGTCCTATTGTTATACTGGCTGTCTTAAGCACTGTCTTAACAATATATTCCAGCATTGCCACTTTAACACATATTTTGATGCTGCTTGTTTCCCCAGATGTGCCCCATGCCAATCTCAGGACCCAGATCTTCTCCAATGTCACTCTTACATTGCAGATATACCCCCCCTTGTCACACTTGAGGCCCAGTTCCTTTTCCATTGTCACTTTCCCATTCCAGTATGATATGATATGATATGGCATCTATAACGCGCCTATGCACAAGTGCTTCACGGCACTACTGCTGCAATATTGTTTTCCGGGCCTAATATTGTCCCATGCAAATTTCAGTGCCCAGTATTATGTGCATGTTACTCTCAGAGACCAGAATTGCTTCCATGTTTCTGTTGTGGCCCTGTGCGGCACACAAGTCACTCCCAGGGGCCATGACCGCATTCATGTTAATCTCTTGACCCACTTCTGCTCCCAAATCAGTTTCACGGTCTGCTTCTGTCCTCTCATAGGGCTCTTGGGATACATTTGTGCACAGTGTATCCCTTAGGGCCATATTCTCCCCATATCTCACTCAGATCTACCTCCCATGTCAATCCCAAATCCATTGCTTTCCCTTTGTTGCTCTAAGAGACCCTCACCCATATTCCCATACTCATATTGTATGTTTCTCTGTCTCTGTCTCTCTCTCTGTCTCTTGCTCTTGCACTCTCTCCATCTCTTCTTTATTCTGTTGCTCTGATACAATCACATCAATCAAAGACATGCACACACACACATACACAAACACAAAGACCCAAGAAATCCACCTACCTGGATACACCCGTCTAGACGTCTCCTCACTCCTGCTTGCAAAGTAAGTAGGTTTTTGAAGCAAGCAGAGCAGCGTTGTTTAAGCTCTCTCTCTTTTGTAGGAAGGGTTGGATTGGAACACCAGTCACATGCAGGGGGGATCTTATCAAGGGCTGACTGCGTCCCTTCTATGCTAACACTCCATGTTTCTTCACAGGCTGGTGGTGGGCTCAGCATTGTGACCCCCATTCCAGCCTGTGTAAGGGACAGGATAAAGGGAGGCCTAAAAAATTAAAACCGATACTACTGGTGGGTTATCAGCAAACTAGCCTTACGGTTAGCAGTGTTACCGGGATATTACAGGTGCTGGCAACGGCAGTAAATTCCCAGTCCATGGAATAGGACTCCATGGATGGGAAATACTGAATAACTGGCACTGTTGTTAACGGTGCTGGTGATTCAGTAATTTCTCTGCTGGTAGGGGCCGGAACTCCTGGCAGGTCAGGCCTGCCAGTAGTTCACTGCCCCTACCGGCAGAGTCGGAGAGAGCCGGTCCAATAAAAATGCCGGAGCCGGTAGTACTGGCATTTATTCCAGCATTTTTCTAGACTTGTTCACCCATAATGAGGGCCAATGTCTTGGAGCACTTTCATTTTAGCCCCCCAGACTTACATTTGTCTCTGACTCGTGGAACCAATACCCCACCACATGCAGAAAAATGGGCGTTATGAATGTGTGTTTGGTTGCTTCAGGCAGCCATCCCAGTTGCACATGCAGAGGAGTAAAGTAAAGGGAGATAATGGCTGCGAAAGAAGGGATGCGTGGTAGGTGCCCCTTCACTCATGGACATTTTGTCTCTACAGTGGCAGCTGAAAGGCATTTGATAAATAGTGCCCAGAAATGGTGTAGCACTTCAAACAATATGGGCTGAGTTATTGACACAGGTGCCCATCTTTGGGTTTGTAAAGGAGGTCCCAGACATTGCCTTCACCCCTTCCCCTCATTTCGAGGTACCAGGAATGCACTCGCCAAGGTATGTGACATATGAAGAGCAAATTAACCTACAAAGAGCTGCAGTGGGACTCTGCCCAGTATACATCAGAAGATCCATACTGGTTGAAGCACCCATAACCAGACAACCCTGGGCAGCACGGTACCCTATCAGACAGCCATACCAGCCGCTGATACGAAAATGACGAGTACCTACACACGGTCCATGAAGAGACCCCAAAAGCCTTAGTGGAAGGCCAGTGGAAATGACACAAGGGCCTGAACAGATTCGAGAATGAACAAGAGCAGCTATCGAAGATAACACGCCAGTGCGAGTAACTACAAAATTGAATGGAATAGGCACAGAGAGGAGACAATGTTACAATGCCAGGAAACAGTGTTACGAGACAAGATGGAAGCATCCATCCTGTTAAACGTGTCGTCCTGTTAAACGTGTGTAAATAGACTCGAAACACAAGATGCTAAGAAATCGATATTGCTGGCAATGCTTAGTGGAAGATAGAGCGGCAAGTGCCAACCGTATATCTACCTCAATAAGGCACATTTTACAAGTGCGACTCCATTTTGTAAAAGCAGAAAGGTACCCAGGCGGCCAGAGGCCTGCCAGGCCAAGATTCAAAACCCAGCCAAAGGCAAGAGAAGGAGCCGAATCGAAACTCAACAAAGAGCGGCTCATGCCTAGGAAATCAAGGTCAACCGGGGAAGGGGAGGAGAGCGTCAGCTCACAAGACTCCAACTTCAGAGCATACCAGCCTGCCTCATGAAGGTCAAGATAAGGGGGGCCCATGCAGGTGGCTAGGCCGACACAGAATTAAATGCACTAAAAGCTGGAAACTGAAGCAGATTCATGGTGAACTAACACGTGACCAGCCAGGCGCGAATAAGTACCATCGCCTGATGTCATCCAGGACCCGAGGATGCCATAACTTTTCCCGATAAGAGACTACAGTTTCGAGGCCATCCTTAGCCAACTTATTGACACGTCGCCCTAAAACTGATGGAAGGGAGGCAGGGTGAAACTTGGGACACCAGGCACAGTGGTGTCCATTCTGCATGCTGCTAATTAAAAGTGGAAATTTATGTCTAGGGTGTAACCTGCCCAATCACAATCGACCAAGTTATCTTAAGTCATATAAATATTGTAACCAATTGGACGTTGTAGTTGTAGTGACGTCTATCACACGTGATGTAGAGGAATGGGCGTAGACGCCCACCCGATAAGAGTTATCCAATCCGTATGCCCTATTATCATATACAGATATAACACCTATACTTAAGATACCTTTCCTAACCAATGATATCATGTCGAGTTTTGTAAAGTTAGACGTCAATGATGACGAACATTGCCTATAAGAATCTCTGTTCAATTGAAGTTCGAGGAAGTCAGAGCGAGACCGGTGATCGCACTACAGCTGATTCCCATTTGTTTCCCTGTTTGATGTATGTATCATTAAACAGACTTCCCTTTGCCAAACTACTGAGTCCTCGTTATTGAGTTGTGTCGGAGTAAGTGAATCCTGCACCCCCTGTCCTCACATGGTGCAGCTATCTTGTCTTAAAAGTTCTAGTGGGTGAATTCTGGCCAATGGGCCCGTCAGCGAATTCCTCTCCTCGTGAACACTTGGTAGCATGATGGGGTATTAATTAGAAGGCAGGTATATGTATGACCAGCTGGTGTCTATCTAGTCTGTCAAACGTCTGTCATATATGTTCTGTTGTATGTCGAATGTAAAATAATTGTATTGGTGATTGTTTAAAATGCATTTTTGATTTACGCGATTCTGTAACTGAGAGGGAATCGCCAATGAATTGATGAGTTTTCAGTAAATTGTTGGTATAAAATTTTGGCAGGAAAAGATTAAATTGCAGCTTGCATATTTGGTGCTCGCTCATACTATTGAAAAATTGAAAGAGCTGTATAATTATTGTTGGTGACGGAATTAAAAATGGAGGAAGTTACCCCGCTTGCGCATTTATGCAAGTAACTGCCCATGCATACTACAAAGCTGAAGAAATATAGCCAGGAGTTGGTCAAGGGCACTACAAATAAGATGTTTATGCCATGGCCCCAGAATCGGTCACTCTCTAAGGCTGTTTTACAACACATGACCACCTTCCTAAATGCCACATATACCGGCAAAAAGCTAGAGAAACGCCTTGCCATCCTCGAACTTTGGAAAATGTTCGAGCAGACGAAAAAGGAAGAACCCCCCGCAGATTGGATATTAAATGTATGTACAGATGGGGGTGAGACGCCTACCGCGCCACCTGCCCCGCCTGAGCCAGTGATCGAAGTGAGTAAGTCAGAGGGTCTTTACCCGCTAAGAGAACTTAAGGCAGCCACGGGGTACAGCAACCCGGCATATGAGTCACCTACATACAGTAGTGACGACATCAGAGAAAAGGAGCAAAAAAGTAATCTTGCCTCCGTAGTCCCGAGGGACAAGGAGAGACGAAGCGATGAAGGAAAGGATCAAATACAGAATAGAACATCTCCTGAGAAAGAGAGAGAGGGAAAGAAGCAGAAAGGGGACGATGAGTTAACATTAGCAAAGGACGAATGGATGGGAGGACAGATACTGTTGAAATTAGATGGAAAAGGAAGTGATGACATAAGGCCGAGTGAACGGTCTGATGAGGCGCAGAGAAAGGAAAAAGAGAAAGGAAAGGACATGAGAGACGAGAGGGTAAGAAAGAAGGATAGGTTGAGGCGAGAACAGCTATATCGCGAAAAGCAAGGAATACCGCTCAGTCGCAGACAATACGCAAAGGAGAGTGCAAGAAAGGAAAGTAAAGAAGTGGGAAGACGAGGAAAGTAGAAGGGCAAAAGAACATAGAAATGAATGGATGAGGGAAGTAGATAAGGCTAGAGAAGAAGCGAAGAAGAAAAAAGAAATAGATGAGGAAGCAGAACGTAAGTGCAGACAGACCTAGAATATGTGCAACGGGATGTTCAAAAACCCAACTCGGTTGTAGAATGGGAAGACATCCTGCAAGCGATGCGGTACCAGGTACAAGCGGGACAAATATTGAAGATGACTCCGACACCAGAAGCATCGGGGAAACGATTGATAAAATTTATGATGAGATGGGGCTGGAACTAATTTCCCAAGGTGGAAGGGAGGATGAGCGCTTAGAGAGCACTCAGCTATATGACACTGAGGATGCTACCAGAAGTAGTGGGAGCAGGAGACTGTCCTTAGACAGGCTAGAGATTGGGCAGAATGAAGAAGATGCAAGAAGTTGTGTAAACTGGGAGTATTCAGAATCTGACTCCGGTGAGGAAACGGAGGAAGTGGCATATGACGAAGGGAGACGGTGCGAAAAATGGCTCCCAGGGGATCGAGAAGTACGATGGTCGGATGCTAGAGGGTCCACAAGTAGGGCATCGAAGTCCGCTGGACAAGCCAGCCGACATGAAGAAACACCCCACTGTCAGAGGGGGGCGTTGGCGCCTGCCTATGCAGACAGGTTAAGGGCATTGCCAGGCAGACGGCATGGTGGGAACGTAACCCCGGCGGTAGACCAGAGAACTATGGGGAAAGAGAAGGAGGACTGTGCTTTCCAATTCCCGTTGCTAGAAAAGGGGGGAGCAAGACCACAATATATTCCATGGCGACACATGGACCAGGAGAACCTTAAAAATTAACTTCCAATGTTGACATCGGGAGCAGGAAAGTGGATACATGAGTTAGAGAAAATGACGGGGGTTGTCACCTTAGCTATAGGAGACATAAAGGGCCTTCTAATCGCCATACTTGGTAAAAGAGCCAATGATGTATAGAAACGGGCCGGCTACCCTAGGGTAACCCTAACTGACACCTCCCATGATGGAGCGCCATTTAATAACTGTAGAGCAGCAGTGTGGAAAGCGCTGCGTATGCTATATCCAGACACATCTCATATGGGAGCTATAATGACTTGAAAAATGAACGAGTCAGAGGATCCGTTGCTTTATATCCAGAATTTTCAAGACGTGTAGGTGCTCGAAACGCATGAATCTTGGACAAAATCCATCCCTGTATTCTATTGTGCCAAGGGTTACCAGAACCGGTGCAAAAACAGCTCAAGAAATTGGTGGGAATAGAAGCTAAACAATGGGCCTAAATACAATTGACAATCGCGCACTATTGTAGATTGCTACAGGAAAAGAATCGGAAAATGGAGGCAATGCGTAAGGGGGAGGAGGCAAAGATGGTGCAAAGGAAGCTCTCGAAGTATGCTCTCGAGGGAGCAATGCTCACCAGCCCGGCCGAACCAAGCATACAGCAAGCGACTAACCCCTCGCAGAATAATCAAGGTAGCACAGGATTTTACTCGAGGGGAAGAGGGTTTGGAAATAGAGGATGGCAGAGTAATCGGGGAGGGTTTTGAGGTAACCAAGGAGGGTTTCAGAATGTTCAAGGTGGCTTCCACAACACACAGATAGGCATTCCAACTATGCCAGATGGGCAGATGGCACGACCACCTCCAGTATGTTGGCTCTGTGGAATGACTGGACACTTGGTGCGCATGTGCAGAAGACATGGCATGTGGCAAAATAACCAAGGGATGGTGGCAGGCATGGCGAATCAACCTGCGGTCCCACAACAGGGCGGCGCCCAAAATTACACAGTGCAGCAGCATGCGGCAGGCTTGCAGCAAGGTGTACAGCAAGTGGTTAAACCACTGAACATGGGGAATATGCCACAAGGACAACCCCAGCAGGCACTGCCGCAGATGGCTCAGGGCAATAATCCCGGAGGGGGAATTAACCCTGGAAATGGGGGAAACCCACGAGTGTACAGTGGACCGAACCTATATATAAAATAGGACAGCTCACGGGAGACCCTGATGTGTTCTATCCTATCAGTGACACCAGACCCTAATAGGGAACCTAGGGTGAATGTCACCATAGGGGGTAAAGAATATTTCTTCCTAGTTGACATGGGTGCAACGCATTCTTGCATACGAGAAGGCAAATTTTCCTTGTCCGGCGAGGCCATAGATACCCAGAGTTTCACTGGAGCTCATAGTAGAGTTCCCTTTACAGATGCACTCCAAGTCTGAGTCGGAGAGCGTGAAATGAATGTACCTCTATTATATTCATGCCAGACCCCAGTAAATATTCTGGGTCGGGACCTGATGACTAAACTAAACATGACCATCTCGTTTACCGAGGATAGTATAGAATGCTCCACTCCAGGAATGCATTATTCAAACGTGTGCAAAATGATCAGAGCATACTCAGGACGTATAGCTATGAGAGCTATACCGTTAGAACTGCTCAGACTCTCATACACTCAAAAGTCTTGGGGCAGTCCAATAAGTCACCTGCCACACACCTTATCCACTTCTGTACACATACTATTACACTACTTGCAGCCAGTGCGCAGACTCGTTCAGCCAGTGGTCGGAGTCTTGGGTGCATGGCCTCCAGCCATGCACACAAGACTGTAGTAGCTGGCCACAATTACCACACCATAATACAGCCATGCACCCAAGAATCTTTGCAGTGGCCACAACCGTCGAACAGTTCAATAAACCAACTGCCACACACCCTGTCCACTTCTGTACACATACTATTGCACTACTTTCAGCCAGTGGGCAGACTCTTGCAGCCAGTGGGCAGACTCTTGGGGCCATGCACCCAAGACTCTACTAGTTGGCCACAATTACCACAGCATAATACCACCATGCACCCAAGAATCTGCCCAGTGGCCACAACCCTCAGGACAGTTCAATAAGCCAGCTGCCACACACCCTGTCCACTTCTGTACACATACTATTACACTACTTGCAGGCAGTGGGCATACTATTAGGTGCATGGCCCCAATAGTGTAGAAGCTGGTCACAATCACCACAGCATAATAATGCAATGCACCCAACAATTTGCACACTGGCCACAACCCACATAAATAAGCCAGCCACCTGAGGCCCTGTCCACTTCTCTAGACATACTATTACACTACTTGCAGCCAGTGGGCAGCCTCTATGCACTCAAGACTCTAGTAGATAGCCACAATTACCACAGCATAATACAGCCATGCACCCAAGAATCTGCCCAGTGGCCACAGTCCAATAAGCCAGCTGCCACACACCCTGTCCACTTCTGTACACATACTATTACACGACTTGCAATCAGTGGGCAGACACTTGGATGCATGGCCAAGAGTCTAGTAGCTGGCCACAACCACCACAGCATAATACAGCCTATACAAACATCCTCATATCTTTTACATTCCACTCCCCTACCCTAATGAAACCAGCCTGCAGTCACCAAATAAGCTGCTCACCTGAGGACCTACCAGCGAACTGCCGCAGTGTCCGCGGACTGCCGCAAACACAACACAGTCTTCTTCAAGCTAAACAAATACATCATATGAACCATCTTTCACCTCCCACCATTTCCAGCCACTCTACCCAACACCAGATGCCCCAAAACATGTTTTTCCACCCCTGTTTGGCACCGCGCTATCCGCGAATATCCATGGATACGACATGGCAGGAGTTTCAGAAAAATATGATGCACATCATGCTTCCCTCCAGCCACACAGCAGGATCAGAGCCAGATATGTCTCATTTTTTTACCTACATTTTGCCTGTTTTTAAAAACACTTCTGGACGTATTTTCACCAAATTTACAAAAGCACGCTTTCGAGATGAAGCCGCTGCTCCTGTCACAGATTTGGTGAAAATACATCCAGCAGTTTGGGCTGTAGGTGTGAGCAAAATGTTTTTCCATTCAGTCAATGGAAGAAAAAAAATGGGAGCCCCGTATAACTTTGCCCCCCTCCACGAAACCTCACCAACCTTGCCAAAAAATGTCAGAGCGTGTCATATGCATTTTTTGCAAAGTTTGGTGAGGATTCATCCAGGGGGATCGAATTTCATAAACCACCCAAAAAAGTGCTCTTCCTATGGGTTTAGCAGCTTAACAATAACTACAGGGCCGCTACTGCAGGCTGTGTAATATATTATCTGCTGGATGGATTTTTACCAAATTTGCACCTGGAGCAGCAGCTTAATCCTAAAATCGTGCTTTTGTAAATTTGGTTTAAATCCATCCAGTAGTAGCCGAATGTCCGCGGACACTGCAGTAGAAACATATAAAAAGCACAACATTGCACTTGTCAAACTTATCAAACATCTCTGGGGAAGTGAGTGGTGATGAGGATGGGATGGGATATGGCCGTAAGAAGCCAAAAAAAACAATGTCCCCGAACACTTCAGATGTTCAGGGACATCTATGCTTATTTCTGCATTACAAGGTTGCTGAATAGCAGTTCTTGGATGGCTTATAACCTTGGCACTACTCAATGAAACTTCATGAACATTTTGAATTTTATTCTAGACTTGATTCTGAATGGTTTCAGAAAGTGTGGAGCTGTTTTGTCAAGAGGAAACACATTTAGATTGGGGTCCCAAAATATTGTATAGGCATATAAATGTGGTGTCATTTGACGAATCTGCACAAAAATGCGCATAACACTTTTAAACCTACATTTAAATGTTTTTGTAAAGTTTGGTGGGATTTTTTCAAGAGGGGGCTAAATTAGAGGGGGGGTGTCTCAACATTTTTAGATGGCTTATATGTTTGTTGCCTTTTGACGAATGTGGACAAATGTTTTCAGAAAGATTATAGACCCAACCCTCAATGTCTGTGTAAAGACTGAATGGAGTTTATCAAGTGGGGGCTAAGTTATATGACTATTGCATGTACATACATTTTGACACTTTTGAAAAAATAAAACATGGATGGATTTCAAGCAAACCCATGTAAGGAATATTAGCAAGGACCTTAAAGCATGGTTTTGCAAATGTGCTTGTGTTTTATTTTTTGACAAGTGTCATAATGTAGGTACAAAAAATAGTGATATACCTTTGGTGACTGAAGAATAGACTGTGGCCATGGGCAGTGGCCAGATTGTCCGGGTTATGGTATAAGGTCATGTCCCGAACAGTCAGGCTACTGGCCATGACCGTGAGGGACACAAAATTGTGTTAAAGTGGCCATGTCTACTTGGGACCGGCTTTGTGGTAAAGTTTTCGAAAGTAGGATGGGTTTGAAAGGGAAAAGAAAATGGGCTTGAGGTAATATAGTCATAGGGTTCTGACTTCACCTTCTGCAGGCTGCCATGGAACGGGAAAAGGGGCTCTGTACGGAGCCCTGCCTTCTCTTTCCATGGTGGCCATCTCGGAAAAGGATTTTCCTTCATACAGCGGGATGCTGCAGGCCTCCCGCTGTAGGAAAAAAAACATATTTTTTAGCACCCCAGGTTCCCGCTTTGGGAACTAGGGGTGCTAATGGCCTTTATCCCCCATTGCAGGGGCTGCAATGGAGGATAATGGGCGGGAGCCCTTGTTATTTATTTATTTATTTATAATGCGCCGAAGCCTACAGGCTTCAGGGCGCACACAGACACACTTCGCTTGGGCCGATAACTGGGGCTGCACGGCCGATATCC